>NC_036452.1:17104179-17717393 GCF_002775205.1 Xiphophorus maculatus | reverse complement strand
ACTCCAGGAAAGTGAGTTCACTGTCCTTAGTGCTGACGGCGACATGGGTTGTCCTGTTTATATTCCCGTTATGGACAAACAGAAGGCACCAGCACAATATATATATATTTTTTTTTTCAGATGACTTGTCCCCAGACTTTTGTTTCACAATTTTTCTCATACACAAAAATGTTTTCCAAGGGAAAAAAACAAAAACACTCATCCATCTGAAAGTTGATAAGTTGCCTGTTAAAAAAACACCTTTTTGCAAGAAATCAACTACGGTCTGTTTAACTCTGAATAGGGTTAGTCAGTATAAAGAAAGGTTTGGTAATTATTGTGTTGGTTTTATATTATAAATATGTTTTTTTTATTATTATAATAGCAATTGCAGTGTATTATAAAGAAAAATTTAATTCATAATTCTTGCAGATGGCAGAGGTTTTTACTGTTATTGTCATTTCACTTTCCCATGTTTATGGAAAAGGATTAGAAAAGAAAAATAAATATTTCTAAAAAAAAAAAATTGGGGGCGGGGGGATTTCTGAGATTAAATTCAGAATCCTTTTTTTTTTTGTCAGTGATCTTCTTCCATACAAGTTTGTTCAATGTTCATCAATAAATATCATTATATTCTAATATATGAATACATCAAATGAGTGTGTGCTTTGTAGCAAGATAATTTTACAACTAAACTATTTAATAATTGTACGTTCTGTGACAGTCGGGCTCTGATTATATGCAACAACATAAATATTGTGATGCAATTACAAGTCAGATTTATGGGGTTCCATTAGATTCAGTACAAATGTAAAACATTTGAGTCCAAAATTTGAAGTTAGAGCTACAGTTTGGGTATCAAGGATATTAGCAAGTTATTAACTGGTAAAAAAAAAAAAAAATCCTCCAAGCTTCCGGTTAGTCTGCTGGAACATTTCAAACTCTGACCTCCATTCTCCAGTAAAATACTGAGAAACAGATGAATGTACAGTTTCACGTCAGTCAGTGAATGCATCACTGTTTAAAGTTAATGATTTCCCAGGTTCCTGTACCGAACCACGTGTAGCCTTTGATTTAAATTGTTTCTTCTGCTGATACTCATCCTGTTCTGAGGAGCTGAAGAGGTCCTTTGTGAGGGGATGTTGAAACTGAAACCAAAAGACCTCCAGCTAGGACACCGAGGCCTGAACAGACGTGTCCTCAGAGAGACATGTCCTCATACAATGTGTCCTCAGATGTTCAGTGTGACCGTCTAATGATGACGCATTTCATACTGTTTATCCTCTGTTTACAGGAAACAGGCCTGTGCTAATGTTTGCACAAAAGGAAACTGTTCTGAGAAGCAAATGCTCAACGTCACATGAATTTGCAGAACACTTGATTCCTTCAGGTAACAAGAGAACCCAATGTTGACTCTGTGTGCTTAGGCTGTGCCGTGAAGGATTACGGGAACCTGACGTTTGAGAACGTCGCACTTGACGAGCCGGTCAAAGGGTCAAAAAGTGTCCGGACGGTGGGAAGCGCCAACCAGAGGCTGTCGGAGGCGGTGAAGGCATTGAAGAGGGATGGGCACACCGCCGTGATGCTTGGAGGAGACCACAGGTCAGCTCATAGAAACGATCAACATCAGAACCACATCAGAACGCAGCTAGTGGCGTAGAAAATGTTCATAGAATCCAGGCCAAAGGGAACATTTAATTTCCCTTTGGAATCAGTATTCTTCAAACCGGGCCGATGACCCTCACTTTGCCCCCGTCTTGGGACTGCCACTGAACGTAACACCTTTGTACGATACAAGTTTAGAACTCAAGTCAGTTTGCAGGAGTGTATAGAAGTGAAAGCATGGATGAATGTTGCTAAAAAATAAACTGATTACTCAAATATTTACAGTTTAAAAGTTCCTGTCTATGGGTTGGAGCCATTTTCAGTTTAGTTGTTCGTTTAATGCAAACCTATCACGGGATATCCAGAAATATTAGATCAAAAATTGGGCTAATTTGAAACACTTTATTGAAAACAATATCTCTCTCCAGACTAAGAACAAGCGACAAAGGAGTTAACTGTGAAATATACCATTTAATAAGGCTTTTTAATGACATTTATGTATCAAATCTCAATCAGTCCATTAAAACATTGTCTTATCAGTCTTAAATCTATCAATAATCAAACCAAAGGGTCAGCCTTTGTTATCCAGTGGAAAGAAATTAGATTTGTATATTGTAAACCTTATTTGGAAAATGGTAGTGTTGACACTTTATGTAAAATTAATTATTGTATGATCTAGTGTTTATTAGTGAGTAGTTCCAAATGATTATGCAAACTAATCAATGGTAGATACAACACACCTTAAGAGTTAATGTGTGTTTTCATCTTCATGCATCAGGACTTAGTCTACAGTACCTTAGATATATCAGTTTGATGGTGAAACTTACTGTGGAAACAAAACGCACACATGCAATTAAAGCAGGTATCTTGATACTATTAATAGTAATTTTATTATAATATGTTGTTTCTCTTGAAAGAAAATATAAATGGCTTTGAAGGATTGATTTGATCCCGTTGGGTTGTCAAAACTGTTTTCCGTCCTCAGTCTCGCCATTGGCTCCATCCACGGTCACACCGCAGCCGTCGGCCCAGTAAGCGTTGTTTGGGTGGACGCTCACGCCGACATCCACACGCCGCTGACCTCAAACACAGGAAACATTCATGGGCAGCCCATGTCGTACCTCCTATACGAGTTGCAGTCGAAGGTGAGCGCACCCCTTCCCGTCCATCCGAAATCACACCAACAACACAGAATGCATCAGATGTTCTTATTCTTCACCTCAGGTCCCCCCGTTACCAAACTTTTCCTGGATGAAGCCCTGTCTGTCGTCCCGGGATCTCGTCTACATCGGCCTGAGAGACGTGGATCCGGAGGAGCAGTGAGTCCGGCTGGCAGAAGGTCAGGAATTTAACCTTAAACACGTCTCTAAAACCTCAAGTCTTTCCTTCTACAGCTACATCATGAAGTTGCTGGCGGTGAAGGCGTTCTCCATGACACAGGTGGATCAGCTGGGCGTGGCTAAAGTTATGGAGGAGACGTGCGATTACCTGTGGGACAGGTGAGTCTCACCTGGTGGACTTTCAGGCTCAGATCAGTGTCACCTGCAGGAATTGTCTGCAGATTTCTGTCCGGGAAGGAGTAGGATACCAAAACTACAGCACCATGTGGTACCGTCGGATAGTAACAGGATGTTTCTGTTCTGCAAACTAAAGAACTAAGAACAACAGGAGACAACTGAGAAGGTTAGGTGACCCCATCCATAATTTCAAAAACTGTTTTAATTTGTTTTTTCTCTGGATTTTATGTTTGAAGATCTAAGAAACCGATCCACCTGAGCTACGACATTGACGCCATCGACCCCTCCGTTACCCCAGCAACAGGAACACCTGCGGTAGGAGGGCTCACCTACAGAGAGGGGATTTACATCACAGAGTACCTCTGTCAGACAGGTACAAGCGATGTTTGCTGCCACCTATAGGCAGCAACAGTAACTCCTCACATTAGTCCCTGTTGCATCATATTACCTAACAGAACCGGTCCGTCCTCAGGTCTGCTCTCGGCTGTGGACATGGTGGAGGTGAACCCTCTGAGGGGACGAACAGAGGACGACGTCCACTCTACCGTCAGCACGGCGGTCGACCTGCTGCTCGGATGTTTCGGACGTCGCCGGGAAGGAAACCATCTACCGGATTATTCCCTGCCAGAGCCGTAACAAAAACAATTCCTGTCTGTCTGTCAGGAGCCTGAACGCATCACACTGAGAAATACTTCACTATGAATTTAACTGCTGCTATGAGGCCTCGAGGTGGTCATCTTCCAGTTTTAAGAACTAAATCAGTTCGCTGAACTTAAAAATGCACAAATGATGGCACATGTATAAACTTTTAATTATGTATTGTTGATTTATTGTTTTATCTATAAAAGGAGAAAAAAAGTCCTGTGTCGTCTTGTAACCGATTTTTCAACTCCAAAACGTTTTTGAAGCAAGAAAGAGAAACATTTGGTACAAGAACACTAAAATGTGTGTTAAAGTATTTAACATAAAAGCACAACCCAAAACCAAAAAATCTGCTTACTGACACAGAAAACCAACAAATATGAGACCTCAGAAAATACACCAAAGGGATGCAAAGGTTACCACAAAAAGAAAAAAAAAACAGAAGTAATTACAAGAGTTTTTGAGCTTACAAAAAAAGCTCAAAACATGCTTTAAAAACATGGAAAGAAACACTTTAATATATTTTATCAGGATTTTATGTGGTAAACCAGCACAGAATACTGACAGACCAGGCAAGGAGAACATTAAACAGACAACCAGACCTACTATAGAGTAGATTAAATCATAGTAGACATTATTTCTATCTATGCATACATGGCTTTACCTGCAACAAATGAGATGAAGCCTCCTATCTGTGTTTCTGCAGAAATGTATACTTTATTTTCATCACTTCATGCTGAACATTATCATTACGTTATCGACATCATCTTTATATCACAGTTCTCTCATAGATACACAAAAAGGATCACAGATTTTTCTTGTAAAATCACTTGGATGATAAAAAATATAAAATAAAATCATAACAAGCACTTACACACACTTGATCTGTAGTTGCCTCACAGGGTTAACTTGGTGTATTCTGGTATTAAAGTTCCCATAAAACAACCAGTATGGCAAGTTTGCTAATAGTGCTATCTTTTACAAAGGAAAATTAAGGCCTTTAAAATGTCTTAAATTCATTTTTAAAAAAGAAGTAAGCCTTAAATACATGAATCAAATGTCTTAAATGCTGTCTTAGCAGGACTATTTATTTCCTATATTCCATATTTTTTTTGCTGGGCCATTAAGGCTACTGGTAACTCACTGCTAGCATAACCCTTTCTAGCTAGCTAGCTATATATAGTAATTTATTGGCAGTTGGCTGGACGAAATTTGGATATTTCTGAGGAGCTATAGGACTTAAATTTCCTTCTAAATGGTCTTAAATTTGAACTACTGAAAGAAAGCCTGAATAGTAAATGGGCCAGTCAGAAGCAAAGGATGCTTAATATATAGACCAAATCAGGAATGTTTTCACTCAAACTGACCTAATAAGTAATAATATAGAAAGATAAAAATCAAACAGGGTCATTTGAAATGATGTTGAAAAAAACAAACATTTTCAGAGTGCCAAAAATTGGAATTCTTACATTTCTTTTCGTTAGATCATACAACATCAGCACCGTATCTTTAGTGTAATCAGAACTCAAGTGATAAGGTTGTTTTTTTTATCTGTTCCTGCAGAGTCACTGACCTGCAGGCTGAACTGGTGGAAAACAGGAGCGTCACTGGTCATAATGGGTGGGTAAATGTGGGGGAAATGTTTTTCACTGACTGGCGCACTAACATGATTCAAAACTTCTTTAGATCTCAAACATCCTAAGTAAAGCACCAGAAGATGAGATACAGTCAGAAACAGCCAATTAACACACACCAACATTATAAATACCGATCTATAAAACCCCTAATAAAATTCCTATTGGTTGTTTTAAAGTTTACTATTTATTCAATGAGGAGTGTGCAAATTGTTGGTGAGCAGTGGGCGGAGCTTAACCCATTCACTGCTCTGACTCTGCCCGTTGCATTATTTAGTTTTTTCATCAAAAACAATAACTAAAATGTCTGAGGTAAGCACATCATCAATGAGCTGAGAGGTTCTGCACTTACTCTGGAGTGGTTGTCAAGGTAACAGTCACAGAAGTTGAGGAGTTAAAGGAGTAACAGGAGGCAAACGAGTGTTTCTGTCTGGAGTTAGTGATTCATTCAGTGTCTGACGTAGAGAGCAAAGAACGCCGAGCAGGAACCCTCAATGTTTTGCCTCTGGAGTCACAAATACAGGAGTCGCCCCCTGCTGTCCGTTAGATAGAAGGTGCCCTCGGAAATTCCAAATGTTTTCTTTTTTATCCCAAATGGAGCAATTTTGTGTCCAACTATCTATCAGCTCTGAGCAGACGGGATATTATTTTACTTGCTCTGGCATTAAAGGGTCAGTGTGTCTCAATTACTGACATCTGGTGGTCAAGGTGAGAATAGCACCCATGTCCAACATCGACTACCTGCTATCAGGGAAGTTGAACGAGTTCCCACACTAAATTCCCACGAGGCTGATCCATGATAATGTTCTTAAGTTAATTACAACCCTTAATACACTTTAACTAGCATTAGTAGTGCCCTGTGACACAAGTAAAAAAAAAAAAAAAACATTCAGCAACTTGATTCATTTAACAAAGCATCTTGTGCCAAAACATTTTCGTATTGACTAAATTAATTTTAACGCATGTTTGAATTGGACTGGATTGATTTAATGACAGGAGAGCGCTTGGCGTTCTTTGTTCCAGACACACCTGAGGACCAGCTGAAACCTGAACATGCAATTAAGGCAGCAGCTCCCTGATCTATTCACACACACATACACACACACACTGGATAAAGTAAAAAGCATCAGATCAGAGGAGAAGCGTTCCGTTTCTCAGTAAGAGCCAGAAGAACGGGATGAGGAGAAGATAAACGAGCGTCAGTCGGTCCAGTGAAGGTCGCAGCGCCTTCTGAACTCCTGTCCCCGTTCGTGCATCCATTTGTTGGAAACTGCAGGAGAAAGTTTGCCTGAGCGTGTGGACGTTTATTCAGACAGACATCATTCCGCTAATGTCGAAAAAAACACAGTTCTCCATGTGCTGCGTTTCCATTTTTTTTTTAGAAACGCAATTAAAATCACGCGTGACTAAGTTAGTTCACACCACAAGTAATTAAAAAACATGCCGCGCCATTATCCTCCTACCATTTTCTGTCATCTTCTTCGTCTTTTCCGCCAGTAGTAACATCCAGTTGTTGATCATATGACTCGTGATGTGAAAATAGTGTTTCAATTGCAGTTTTACCAAAGAACCACCTCATTCTAGCTCAAAAATTATTTAGCGAAAAAAGTTCTTTTGAAAAGGCATGTAAAAAACCGCAAACGTATTTATTCGAAAATAAATACGAATCTATTTTCATAATTCCAATTTGAGCAATTATGTGGACAACTGAAACGTAGCTGGGGAAAAAAAACAAAAAAAAAACGTTTTCGGGGATGAGGCAGAACTCACCCCACTTGTTTCCCAGCAGTACCGGGCAGGCGGCGTGTCGGGTCCTGTAGTCCCCCTCTCCACTGGGATACAGGTTGAACCAAAACACCGCCGAGCCCTGCAGCGGCACGGTCACACGACCCAGCAGGTCAAGGCGAAGAAATGTACGATTAACCAGCAGATGGCGTATCAACTCACCTTTTTCGGTTGAACAGCAGCACCGATGTCGGTGAAGACAGTGGCGCCCCCTGCCTGCACGTCGCTCATCTGCAGCGGGAAGGAGGAAGACGGTCAGCTGAGATTCTGAGAAGGTGAGGACTAAAACAGAAATGAGGGCTTCACGGAAAACCGAGCAGAGGACTGACGTAGAGCAGCCAGGTGGCGATCCGGTTCCCGGTTCCCAACTCCTCGAACGCGTCCGGCTCATCTTTCTGCAACACAGACATTGAACGTTGACACGGTCGGATCTCTACTGGCCAGTGACCTGCAGCCAAACAGGTGGGAATAAGTCGATATTTCTTAGTGGTCAAACAAACTAAGAAAGCTGAGCTGCTGCTAGCCACGAGCTGGGAGTTTCTGTTCACACGTACATCCACAGGTTGGCGATGAGAGAAAATATTTGCCAATTTTCTTTTTACTGAGCTCAGATTTTAAAGCAGCTTAGATGTTCACCCGTACTCAACAGTTTTCTATTAAATTTGTGATTCTTCTGAATAAATCAAGAGATTAAATAATGTCCTCTCAAAAGAAACATCAGTGAACCAACAGAAAACAAAACATATCCATTTGGATTAAAGTGTAAATGGCGTACAGTGCACCCAATGTTATGTTTTAAATATGTTGTTGTAATAATAATGATTATTATTAAAATGGGGAAAAAATGAATACTAAGAATGCATTCAAGCACTGACTAAATAAAATTAAAAAAATTAAATACAGTGATTCAATTTAATTATTTATTAAAATACAAAAATAAAAAATACTTAGACATTTAACGGTTCTTACAAATAGGGAAAAATACAAAAATAATAAATGATCATGTGTTTTTGCAATTGTATTATAATATTAAAAATTACAATAATGCCATTATTGATATTGAACTAAATATGCAAATTTAAAGAAAAAAAACCATCAAATTAGATTAAGTTGTGGTTAATTTAAAAAGAAAAAAATCAACAAGTATTACATCTGTTTGCAATTTGTATTGTTATTGTTTTTAATAAGAAGAAAACTTAAAAATCGGACTTCTTTCATTGTAACTTGTATTTATTTTCCACGATTCAACTTGAAACTCTGGAAGGTTGGCTAGATTTTGGAAATAGAAAGTTTTAATAATAATAAAAATAATCGATCTTGCAGACAAACAAAAACTGATCATTAAATAACTTCTGATTCTCCAGTTGTCAATGTTTAATTTCCAGCTGCCGTGGAAGAGTCCCTAAGAGGACAGAGAGGTCCACGTTTATTTACCCGTCCGAAGTCGAAATGCGGTTCATACTGCCCTCCTACTCCATAGTTGGCCACCTGCAGGAAACACACAACGAGCACACGGCTGTTTATGTCCCTGTGAAGTTCTGAAAACGGTCTGAAGGAAACACAAGAAGCTCTGAACGGATGATTCGGGTGTTTCTAAATCCGACAGGCGAGCCCCGCTACCTGCAGGTCCTCGGCCGTGCCGACGTCCAGCCCAGTGATGTCCTCGATCCTCCGGTTGATTTTATCCACGACGGGATGCTCGTATGCTCCGAGCCAGGCGCTGACAGACGGAAGACACAGAGACGGAGAGAGGTGAGTGTGGACGGAGCGTCTGGACGGTGATGAGGAGATAACGGCAAGCGGAGGCGTTAGCAGGGAAGGGATGGACGTGGATTAAAGGTGGGATGGCAGCACCCGACGGAGCCGAAGAGTCACACATTTCAAACGTCTGTTCATGTACAGACCATCAGTCGGGCGTTACATTATGACCACCTGTCAGTGGGGGCGGGGTGGGGGGGAGAGTCAGGTGAGCTTCCCAAATCTGATACACATTTTAGTGACAGAAAAGGTCCAAGTTCAGGCAAAAGAAATGAGAACATCATGGTTATAAGAAGGAAAGAGAAAAGTGGGGAAACTGACAGAATCACTACAGACTGGCCAATAAATTAATTCTATCTATTGATAAAAATTTTTGTTTTATAGATTAAATTCTTGGAATATCTGGATTTATTTTCTCTCCCCGATAGTACAGAGTGATGGTAACCAGCCCAGGGCGTCCATCTTTTTTGACAAGTGTGTTTTCACAGATTTTATTTATTTGGACTTTGAATTCAGGTGAACTCTATGATGGAATAGTAAAGCCAGGCTACAATTTTTTTATATATATTTTTGATTACGTGAATAAAGTCATGATATTTAAAAAAAATAATAAAATACAGTCGTTTATGAGGAACGTTGAGCATCTTGTTCAGCACTGGTTGTACAGATAAGGAAATACTTTACCTTTTGACACATCGGCATCAAATTGTTATTGTCTCTTTTGAAGAAAAACACATGGCCTGAGGTGGTCACGGTTGATAACTCGAAGATTTTTTCCCCTCAAAATTGTAACACTTTTCTGGTAAAATTGTGTATGTATTCTGTTAAGACTACGACTCTATTCTGTTAATTTAGTAGCCGAGCGCTTACTGAGCTTAGTACTGCGTCATACAATAGAGACGATGACTCTAGTACGAGCTGCTATTTTCTGTTTATAACTTCGTTTTTCAGAAAAGAAAGCAACGAGGAAAAAAACGATTAAAATTGGATCTGGTTCTGGAAAAAAATAAATAAATAAAATAAAAATCGGCGAGCCTCACTGAAAAAAAAAAATCTTCAGAGACGTCCACGAGGAGACAGGTCAGGTGGTCATAATGTTCTGGCTGCTCAGTATGGAGGGGTAAGTATGTGTTAACAGAGAAGTACGACGTTTGGATCAGCACCTCCTCCTGGTCTCTCTAGAACCCAGAGCTTCCCCAGTCTCTGGTTCTTCTTACCTCTTAGAGACTCTGTAATGAGCTGTGGTCAGTGTGCCTGTCTGAGGGTCATGCACCGTGGCCCGTCTGAGCTGATCCGGCCATCAGGTTGCATCATCACAGAGATGAAGACAGAGGAAAAAGATGGCAACAGAGACAAGGACAGAGACAGGAAGAGGCAGATCACTACCCGCCGCTCGGCTTCCTTCTTGGCAGGAGCTAAACTCTAACCTAGCCGGAAGCGGTCGAAACGCCTGAACCAGCTAAAAACGACAAACATCCACTCCCTGATGTGGATTTCTTCTTCTTTTTTTGGGGTGATGGGGGGGGGGGGTACTCTGACTGTAGGTCACAGTGAGAGGAACCTTCTGAGTTTTGACATCAGCCAGGACAGCAGGAAGGAAGGCGACACAGAGAGAAGGACGTCCGTTACCTCTTACTGATGCGGTACTGGGCCGTTTCCAGGACGCCGGTGGTGGGGTTGGAGATGGTGGCTCGTCGGAGCTGTGAAGCCAACCGGCCCAGAGTTACAGGGAGACACAGACCCACTCCCTGCTTCTCTGAGTAATCTGCCTGTAAAAACCTGCTAGTCTGTCTGGCGTTTGTTTTTACCAAACAAGGATCTACAGTATTCATAATCCTTGATTTTTTTTTTTTACATTCTGTCCCCTGGAATGCGTTTGGATTCAAGTTGGAACAAACAGACGGGCGGTGTAAATCAGTAAGCATCTTCTCACCCTGGGTTTGGCCAGCTCCTTCACCTTCTCCATGTCTCTGTCCGACACGATGTCGTGGTAACGGACGATGTGAGGGCTGTCCCACTCGTCCTCCTGCTTTAGCGGTCCTATTACGAACCTGGGGTGCCGGCCGTTGTCGTAGTAGCGACAGAAGAGGCGGCTCTGCCTGCGGGGAGTCTGACGGGAAGAAGGGAGGAAGTGAAAGGAATCCTCGCTGTCGACACGAAGGAGAGCGTCGAGTTTCGGTCGGCTCACCATCCGGACGCCTTCGCCCCGACACAGCTTCTCGTACTGCTTCCTCTCTGGCAGGTAGTCGTCACGGCGACCTCGGTTCTCCTTCCACATCCTCCGCTCCTCGTCGTTGTCGTCGACCTCCAGCTTCTTCTGTTTGGACAGCTGGTACTCAAAGTACTTCAGGTTCCCGTTGGCCCGCTGGTGTGACGGGTCTAACGGGACAGAACCAGAATTTTAGCGCCAGCCTTTATGCATTTTGCAAAACATAAATAACCAGTTTAAATCTATTACACACCGTAATAAATAATTATACCGTGCTTCCTTTAGTTATTATCTTAAATATATTAGGTTTTACATGTTTTTGCTTACTTTATATGACTTTAATGTCTTTCTTATCAATATGTAAAGCAAACACATTTTTAAAACTAAGACTAAAACCAAGACTTTATTAAGGAATTAGTTATTCAATAAATATCATGTTATACTAATGAAATTAATAAATTTTTAACTATAGCTATTTTATTAATACTCTACATGTAAAAACAAAATTTTTTAAAGGGCAGTATTATGTAAAACTGACTTTTCTGAGCTTCACATTTTGTTATAATGTTAATAGAGGAGGGCTGTTGTGTTGACTTCCTGAAGGCGGAGTTTCAGAAAGACCTGGAGTTTTTAAAGAGACAGATCCCCAATTTCAGGGCATTAAATTCCTGAAGTCAAATTTATTTTAAGTCATATTTAATAAATATGGCATTTTTCATAACAACTGACGCCAACATATTTGCCTGATTGTGCTATAAAATGGCAATATGTACCTGGAAAAGACAAAATACTGCCCCTTTAATATATGTGTGAAATAAATCACATTTTTAATATTAGAAATGATTAACAGACATTTTTGAGTAAAAAGTGCAGATTTCATATCTTTCATATCAGATTTCTGATTAATTTTATCCGCATTATGTAACCTTAAAGCTGGCAGCAGTTCTGGTGCTAACCAACCGAGTTCTAGAAGTTTCTTGGTGAACGCAAGCGCTCTCTCCAGCTCCCCCTGCTGGTAGACGGAGTAGCTCAGGTAGTCCAGGATGGCGATGGCGTCCACGACGCTGGACTCCTCCCCCTGCTCCAGCTGCTTTAAGGCCTGGGCCATCCACAGCTCCGTGTGGTAATAATCCACGTCGGAATACGCCACCTTTCCCAGGTCGTAGCAGTCTTCCACGGTCAGGACGCTGCTCGTCGTGGCCACCGAAGACGAGCCTGAGATACAGGAAACCAGAGAGCCGCCATCACCACAAAGCTGCGAACGAGTCACCGGTTTTTCCAGCTGTGACCCGAAATCAGCTGACCCGTCAGCCGTCCGCTGGAGATGGTCTCCGTGTCCAGTTTGTAGGTGTCCTGGAGCCTCATCAGAGCTTTCGCCGCTCCGGTCTGGTCGTCGTCGTTGGGGAAGTGTTGCCTCTGGATGGTGAGGTTGGAGACAAACGCTGGAAGAAAAGTAACAGAAAAGTAGCTAAAGCTCTTTTTCTTTATCCATTATAGCCAACACTGAACAAAATACTGAATTAAAGAAGAATTAAGACTGAACGACATGAGTAAAAATAGATTAGATACACAAAGAGACTTGAGGGGAACATAATTAAAAATAAAATTAATATCTTATACAGGATTAAAATCCAAAGCAAAATTGGGCTGAAACAATTATTCAGGATTAATCGATCAACTAATTTAGTAACCTATTAACCATTACCTGGAGTGCATACAGACTCAAAATGGGCCATTTGCTGAAAGAATAACACACTCACAGCTGTAATTAAGTCAAAACCGTACACAAATATAAACATTTTTGCATTTAACATGAAAAAAAAAACTATCTGTAAATATGTTTGACCCAGAACTCCTCAAGTGGCAGAGTTTTAGCTTCACCTGATTCAATTTCGGTAAAATAATCTCCTATTAAACATGTTTTACTATCCAATTATTAATTTGTTAATCCCAAAAAATAATCGACAGCTCAACCGTACGCTGTAGTGGTGTTAAGTCGAGCAGAACGGGCTGTGCTATAAATGGAATACGTTACTGCACTACAATACACAGTAGAAAATAAAATAAGATGTTTATTTTCTTATTTAAAACAGGAATTGAATTATTTATTAGCATTTTTGATACTGTATAAAAAGGCCTAATTGATTGAATGACAAATTTGATGACTTTTTCATTGCCAATTCTTTTTTTATTGGATTAATCGTCAAAGTAATCCAAAGAATAATCGATTACTCAAAGTTTGCAGGACAATAATGTTGTGTTCAAGGGAAGACGGAGAGGAAAGTGTGTGTGTGTGTGTGTGTGTTCACCATCCGACACGTCAGTCAGCACCAGGCTCTCTAGCTCCGCCCACTCCGTGTTGAGCCTCTTTATCAGTTTGAAGGCGTTCACCGGGTGACCCAGGAAACCCTCGGGATCCTGAGAACCGGCAGTCGAGAGCGCGTCCAGCCTGTCCGCCCACCTGAAGGCACACACAAACACACACTGGCGAATGAGACGTATGGAGTCGTGGCTTTCCCAGAATGGCTTACTTCACATTCCAACAACGCTAGAGGTAAAACAAAAAGAACTGTGAGCCGTACATCTCGGACAGAAACCTCACCGCTTGATTCGCTGCAGTTTGTCCTCCTCTGCTCTGACGTAGTCCTTCAGCGAAGACACCAGGTCCCTCTCCACGAACAGAAGGTCCGTCATGTGTCCTGAGGGAAAAAACCAAAACAAAACACAGTTAACTTGTGGAGAAAGACACAGCTGGACCTTTTGAGGAAGGAGGAACTCACCGATGGAAGTGAAGAAGTCACTGTGAGCCGAGACGGAAGTGAAGAGGAGCAAGAGGACCGTGCAGCAGTGACGGAGCTTCGCCATGTCTGCAGATAATGCACAGGAACTAGTTAGAACGAACTCGGGGTTGGGAGTTGGATCCAGGTTCTGCCTCAGGATGAGGGTTCAGCTAAAGAAGACAAACTACATCCAGAACGACTGAAACAAAAAGTCTGTCTGGTAGCTTTGACAAACCAGTACAGAAAGTTTACTTGAGTCTTTTTGAAAGTTTTAAATAAAGTGATTAAATTCAATACTTTAAGGTCTTGCATAACCCCATAATTAATATTTCAGTTGTAATTCTCATACTGGATACAGTTTTTCCTTCCACTTAACTTTCCATGATTATGCTTGGATACGGCGCTTTTTCTCCCAATGTTGCAACATGCCCAATTTGAAGAGGATCTCAAAGACAAATGTTAAGTAATCAGTCTTGTCAATTATTATGCAGACTGTGAAATATTTTAAATAATTTTTATTGTTCTAATGTAATCTAAAAAATTTTGGAAAAAAAACAAAACAAAAAACCCCTAATATTTTGTTAGCTTTAAGCCACAATAATCACAATATTTGGAAATTAACCCTCGAAATATTTATCAATTTGTGGGGATAAATCATTATATTATACGTGTTCTACTATTTAATAGATCCAAAACAAATAAAACCATCAACAGGACAATTTTTTTTTAAACTTATGTTCAGTTTCTCCGTCTCTGAGCTGCAGATTAAACATTGCTTGGGTTCTGGTTTCACTTCCAGTCCTCTTTGGACCTCACCTGAACCTGACTCACCTGTCCAGAACTCTCACCTGAACAGGAAGTTTGAGAAACTGCACATCTAAACGGGACCGAAACGGCTGGTGTTTCTGAGCAGGAAAGAACGTTCTGGATTCTGAACCAGTCAGTCTGCTCCAGTTCCAAATGCTGTTCAGAACCGGTTCGAAGCCGCCCGGTTCGGCTCTATGGCAACGGCTAACTCGTGCTGTTTGGACCGTGAATCGGAAAATGCGGAGCGAATGAAACTAACTAAATCCCAGAGATTTTCTCAGGACGTCCAGCTGACTGGAAACGAACCTCATCCTGTTCTTCCTTTCCACACAGCGGTAAACCCAGAGTTCTACCGCCACCTGGTGGACTGGAGCTGCCTCTGCTCCTTCCTCTGTGGGAATCCCCAGCTGTTCCTGCCTCAAAGACAAACTGACGGACTTATTTATGAACTTTAGACACACCGGGTTACTTCTTGCTATCACTATTCGGGTAGAAATATTTAGAGTTTCAGTTCAAACACCCCCACGGCACCGTTTCTATCGTTACCGTAAGCTAATGTTTCCCCTGAGTAAATATCCAGCATTTAAATGGACCCGAATACACATTTCAGGTATGGCATATTAAGTTTCACCAAATGGCTGGTTTTATTTTAGATGATTTTATCAGAACAACGCGGCAGAAGTGAACCATGATAGCTACATTACATTTCAAGGTGTAATATGGAGAAGTGCCACAGCTAACAGAAAACTGGGGATACTCTGCAAAATAAAAGTAAAATTGTTCAGATAAATTTAGAATAAATTTTGTTCACATCTTTTTAATGCTTTAAGTGTAATCATTAAATTTTCTAATAACTATTTTCTGTTCTAATTTGTTTTATGTTTTTGCTAAGCCAAGCAGTTTTCTCTCCTTTTACAGATCCTTTCAGATTTATTTTTCTCCTCGTTTCACCCGAGCTTGCAAAAGAGATGCAGTTGTAAGCACAGTGAAAAGTGGTGGTAAAATATTGTTCTTTTTACTTAATTATTTAGCTTTTTTTTTGTATTAGTTTTTCCACATAAAATTCCAATAAAATACATATATAATAGTCCCCCGATCACTTTTATGAACAATGCATTGAATTGAGCTGCCAGGTTAAAACAACAAAACAACAACAACAACAAAAAAAACAAACAGAAAAAGGAAAGAGGACAGTGCAAGGACCAGAATGTGGAAGGTAGTGAAGTTTATTGTGAATCAAGGATAAACGGAACCTTCAGTCATTTCTGCAGAAAAACGTCTCACTGAAAAACAATAAAACATAAGTTCTTCATCATATCAAACAGGAATATTTACAACACGTACAAATATTGTACACAAAATGGCTGCTGGTAGAGTAACGGTGCGAGAGGAGAGAAGTGCAAAAAGTCAGCGTCAAAGTGCTGTTTGATACATGTTAGTGTCGTAGAAAACCTCCTGAGGAAGAAGATGCCCCATAGTTTGTATAATTTTCTGCCTTCGAGAAGTCTGAGTAGGTGAGATTTCTGGTAAAAATCAACTGACAAAACTTTACACATCTCTAAATGTTGCTAACATTTAAATTGATGTGACATTTGCCAAACATTCATAAATCAAGTGACAAAGTCAGTAACACAGAGAGATTAATACTGAATAAGACAGGAGTTTTCACTCAAAGATACACTTTTTAAGAGTTAAAATCTACACATTCTACAATCCAATTGAACATATTTGAATTTTGCAGGATTTAAAAAATGTAAACAAAATAGTGTTGTCGTGTTTAAAACTTAAAAAGTAAAACAAATGAGAAATAATTCACATTTAAATAACTTTTGAAGTCATTAAAAAATCGGTCAGATTTTTTAGACCAATGTTCCTGTTAATGTACAATTAGAAAATTGTTTAAAAAGCTCAATCAGTTCTGAGTAAAAGTAAAAAAAAATGGGAAAGGGAGATTAGTTTTACACTCAATGCATGTTTAGCCCAAAACAACACCGCACTTTAACTGTTTACATCAGTACTTTACATGCTGCAGTCTTCATCCCAAACAGCAGGTGTCGCTGTGGAACAAACGGTGAGGTTTAACTGCGAATGAAACGTTTGCTGCGCACAAACATAAATGACAACTTTACGTCACTTAAAGCGTTAGCGTTAAACTTCCGGATGATCATCAAGTGGAATAAAGTTCTGCGTCCACAGTACATTACAGAAACCAGAATTATTTATTTAGCTCTTACCCGACTCGTCAAAGTAAGCAAAGCATTAACATGAGAGAGAAAAAAATATTATATATTTTTTTTAATGGTTAGCTCTAATTTAGGTGATTACAGTAGAGATGTACACATTCCATTTTAACAGTAGGCCTCATTACAGAGGAAATGGCTAAAAAGGCGGAAATAACAGAATAAGAGGGAGAAGTTATGCAGAATAAAATTTTGATTTCTTTTTTGACAAACAGGTTTTTATATGATGAAGCTTACCTTTTCTTATTAAAGTTAAAAGAGTTTAGGGGATATAGCAAGAAAGCTGTAAATTACTAAGAATCACAAACAGATTCTAAAAGAAAATGCAAACTCACGAAGAAAAGAAAAAATTTTTTTTGATTTTGTGTTGGAAGCAAAATGAATACATTGTTTTTATAATTAGATCATTTTGAACTTTGATGGCGTTTTGAGAATATTTCACCTTAAAAAATTTTGATTTCTATATTTTATATTTAAATGTTGTCTGAACTGAGTGCTTGTCCCATACTAAATAGTCTACTAATGCCACACTAGATTACATTACAGACTCGGAACAGATTCCCTGACATTATCTTTAAACTCATCATGACGGATGAACAGAAGAAGAAGCTGTTCAGTAATTTGCCACCAACATCTCTGGTCAGAGGTTCAACTCGATGCTTCCTCGTCTCCAAACATAAAAGTTTTTGTCTCCCGTTTCTTCTCTTCACATGTGCTTCATACTCAGCCACGGTCCCATCCGCAGCCGTTGGTGCGTTCGCTGCCGTTAGGATATTTTGCAGCTGTTTCTGCAGCCCTGCGTTGTCGGGCTGAGCGGCGGTGGTCGGATCAGTTTTGGCTTTTTAAGAAGCGTCCCTCCACTCCTCTTGGCAGCGCTGTGGTGAGCGGCGGCGGCGGCGGCGGCGGTGACGGAGTAGGAGCGTCCGTGCATCATGCGAGCGTTGAGACCGTTGGCCATGGAAAAGGACTTGAGGTGGGACTTGAGGGTGAGGGGCAGGGGCAGCTTGTCCACAAGGTGGACAGGCGTGCAGGAGACAATGGAGCGGCAGCAGAGGTCCTGAAGACTCAGCACTGACACAGAGACGACACCAAAAAGTTAGGTTTTAAAACTCATTTTAGATTAGTCCTCATTTTTTCAACAATGTAGGTTGTCCTTTATATCAGTGGTTCCTGCATTGACACTGGATCTTGAGGAATGCAGTTTGAGATCCCTGCTTTATATCAAATAGTAGTCAACTCGTAGTTTTATTGCATGTTTTTTTAAAATAAAATTTAAGAGCAGATCATTGAAAAATTCAGGCAATCAATCAGAAAAAAAGTTAACTTAATACTGTTACACTTTTATTAAGCCAGAAAACAAGATTAATTCAAACCAAATATCTAAAAAAAATAATCTAAATAGTCACATTTGTAATAATTAGAAACAACATTTCAAAATAAATAAAATGATTCGTTTTTTGTTTTCTTTTAAGAAGGAATAAACATTTTGGTAATACATTCCAAAAACGTGAAAAAAAAATTGAGAGTTTTTAAAGGTAAAAAAATAAAAATGTAAGGACTAATGTCATTTCTTAATCAATGCAGCAATCATTTCAAATACAGATGTAACATTAAGAAAAATTTAATTAATGCTTGAACAATTATTTGAATATAATATTTACTCAAGGAAATCTATTGGGGAAAAAAAATCCAATATGAACTGTATGATTCTTTAGGCGATGCAAAATTGTGTCATAGTGAAAACAAACTAAAATAGGATAGAGTCTAACATCTGAAATATGAAAAATAATTTTGGAAAGAAAGTAGTAGTAAAAACATTTTTGTTAAAGTAAGAAGATATTTTTTTTGATTAGTAACTATGTTCATGAATACTAAAGCTAACTTTTCAAGAATATTTTAAATACATCTAAAAGACGGTGAAAAACATTTTAATCTAATGTCCTTAACAACCTGTTATTTTCCTACAGATACCATCAGTAGGTTGTTCTGCTGTTGTCCAGCACAGGGCAGCACAGACCTAAACCATAAATTGAATCTACACTAAGCACTGTGTGTGTGTGTGTGTGTGTGTGTGTGTGTGTGTCTAGGGTGTGCGGTGACCTTCTGACCTTTGTTGGGCCTCCACAGGCGCTCCATGCCGTGCCTCATGAGGACGATGCGGGCGAGCTCTGTGAACGACTCGGTGATGTTGAAGTTGCAGAGCGGGCTCACCTCAAAGAAAGTGACGCCCAGCTTCTCGGCGTACACCTGCGCCTGCTCCGTAGTCACCTGACGCTTGTAGGCGAGGTGGAGGCGGTTCCCGACCAGGATCTTGGGCACTCCCGGCGCATGCTGGATAAAAAAAAGAGGGAGCACTGGAACATGTATGGGATTTTTAACCGGAATCACAAAATCGCACCAAACCGCGCGCCGTCCGACCTCGTCGATTTCTTTGATCCACCTGTCGATCCCGTCGAAGGACCAGCGGTTGGTGATGTCGTACACCAGGATTACTCCCTGCAGAGCGCAAAACGATCTTTTAAGTTCCCACAAAACGTGGCAAAAATCAATAATTATGAATCCATGTGATCCATTTTTAATGAACAAACTTCAAATAAAACTATATCAAAATGTCAAATGGCATCATTTCAGATTTATTTCAATTTGCAATTGCTGGAAAACAAAAAAATCTTGACTCTTCTGCTGAATATTAAACGCTGCTTTTTGTTGCATAAATGAAGTGAGACAACCCAGAATCCTCTGCAGATGTCATTCTAATAAATCATTTTTATTTTAACAATTCTAATGTACAACTTCTAAATTTTAGGAAATTATAGAAGATAATGTTGCGTGCAAGCAACTAACAGTCATTTACAGTACACCGCAGCAAGCAAGGCATGATGGGAGCTGCAGTTCAAGATTTTCTCTGTTTTCTGCTCACTTTGACTCCACAAACTCAAGGTTCAAGAGCATCCATTAGCCTCTCCATGGAAACGCTGCCACTGTTGCTATGGTGATATCTGCTCTGTACCCACTAATAGTCTGATGAGAGATGACAACAGACTGCTTGTGTAAACAGTGTTTGAGGATGAAAAGGTGGCAGATTTTCCTCCCAACTTTCCATCGAGAGACAAATCTCCGAACGGCAGATTTACACTGTATTACAATAAATAGGCACCAACATTTCTCTTAACGTCCAACTATACATAAAATTCTGAGAGATTTGAGTTTCTTCAGGAACATCACTAGATTTGGTTTGTGAGCTGTCAGAAAATTTAAATAAGATCAGATGTGAACTTCCTGAAAATGAGCCTGACAGAAGCTGCTGTGGATTTGGGTTCGACTCCTTCGAACGTGTTCAAGAATAAATTACATGATTCGGGACAGAGAAATGGTGAAAAAGGGGTTTCCCCAGTGTATTATAAGCCTGGCGGGAAGGCTTATAATACACTAGGCATTACTTATTTATTTTAAAATGTTTGCATTTTTAAAGCTTTACAGTTGGTGTTCAGGTATTATATTAATCTTCCAATCTTTCAATAGCACATAACTACCAAGTGATATCTTAAAATTTCCTGTCAACGTTAAACTTTTGTTTTTTTTAACTCAAAGACGATGAATAACTACCCTAGCGCTTAGCAGGTTTTCTGGGGGAAACCTTGGTGAAATCTCCATGATCCGTACCTGCGCTCCTCTGGAGTAGGATCTGAATATGGTGCAGAACCGACCCTGTCCGGATGTGTCCCTGAAACAAAAACATACATAAGGAGAGAAAAATAAGGCCCCTCCCTCCCCCAAACACACAGACAACATAAAATACACTCTATGGATAAACTTTACAACCTTATCCATGTTTCAAGACCTCCAGATTTCAATTCCTTCAGTCTGACAGTAGCTGGTTCAGAGCAGTCACCAATCATCTCTATGATGTTTTTAATTTCCCTTCCGTTTGGGCATAAGCAACAGTTTTGATGGGGATATGCATTTAGGACATTTGGTTTTCTGAATGGATTCTCTTGGTCCCGACTCAGCTGTTATGTTTCCCCAAGTTGAGACATTTTAGTGTTTACT
Organism: Xiphophorus maculatus; assembly: GCF_002775205.1. NCBI lineage: Eukaryota > Metazoa > Chordata > Actinopteri > Cyprinodontiformes > Poeciliidae > Xiphophorus > Xiphophorus maculatus. Next base: position 17,696,387 of record NC_036452.1, on the reverse strand, counting down.
TGGTAGTAAGTGTTCCACAAAGCAGAAACCAGCAGTTGATCCTCAAAGTAACGCTTACATAAACCCAGAGTTTATGGTGTCTTCTCTCAGACCACATCCAGTGCGGTTGCTGGTTTCTAGGTGGTCCAACATGACCGAGTCATGTATGTGTCGATCGTCTTTTGCAGCTCTTAACCCTTCGAAGTGGATACAGCCTCTTACGACAAGTAGCCACCGCTGACTTGTCGGGTGGCTCTGCAATCATCTTAATTTTGGTGCTGAAACCGCGCCGTATACTGTACTCCCTAAAGCAACTCGCTGTCCACTTGGTGCTATCTGTTGATTAATGAGGGAGGACTGGAGATCCTCTGAACATGTTTGCTCCTCGGCGGCACATGCCTTCAGGGACAGTGCTACAGGACCAAATCAGGACTCAGTGGATGCTAAGGCATCCGAACAGTGTTGAAAAGGCAGTTGCTAGCTGATTTGCTGCTTACTGAAGACCTCGGTATGTTGGATGATCCCTGAGACTTCAGACTTCTGATGTACGAAACCCTATCCTAATGCTGGATTTGTCACTTCTAATCTTCTTACGTCATAACCAAAACCAGTGAGAAAAACATGTTCGTAATCTGACTGCAGAGCGAACTTTAGCTCGCCTCGCGCAGAGCCGTGATATAAATACAGTTCAAATCAAAGCTGAAGCTTGAGGCTGCGTCACCTGGAAAACAACAGAAACAAAACAAAACCTCTATCAAGTCAAAGCCGCCTCACATGCTGGCTGTTTATTTTTGGACCGAACCAGGACCTCCTCTGCTCTGCTGTTACACAACCTCTCTGCTCGTAGATCACAGGCTGTGAGGACGGCTGCTGAACAACAGCCAGCCGTTTTCCTCGCGTTTGCATACCAGAGCTGCAGCTTGACTCGCCTCCCGTCCAGGAGAATGGTCGTCGTCTTGTAGTCGATTCCTGAAACGCAGCAGGACAACAGAAAAAAATAAACAACAAACAATAACCTCCTCAGTCTTCTTTTCTTTACAAAATTTCTAGACTTATTTGAGATTTGTTCTTTTTGTTCATATTATTCTTTAGTTGAGCCACTGCATCAAATAATTCAAATAATGATTCCCCCTGGTTTGGGATGCCGTGCAGCTGGAAGGAGTTTTGCTCAAACCTTTTTTCTTTTTTTTTATTACTACTTTCAGACAGTTGTTATGGTGTGTAACCGTGGCAACAATGTATCATTTTTAGAAGTGGGAGCAGCTGATTGGCATCTCAAAAACTCAACTAACACTTGAATTGCGACCCTAAAGTTTAAGAGCTGAAAAAGAGGAAGATCAAAGTATCAGTCATAATAGGAGAATCCTCGACGACAACGCCTCTCTCTCCGTACAGTCAGACAGAGATTTAAAGAGGAACGGCAAAAGCAAGTGAGGTGGATTAGCAGTGTCCTTGGCAATAGACTATGTTCCTGTGGAGTGTCTTTTCTGCTGCCCGAGGGTTGGCATGTCATGATGGCGATCACAAAAATGTCACCTCACAACTGCCTTCAGTCAGAGTCTTCTACAGATTTGTTGCAATAACGACTGCAACCTGAGGTCCTTCTAGCCACAGCATTCACCATTCACAATGACTCTTTGAAGATGATATATGTTGCAAGATTATTATTATTATTAAGATTAATCTCCCTTTGGGACAACGTATTTTTGAGTTGAACTATAATGATGCACTGAAATGCTAAAATTTCCAGTTACAGGCCTATTTCCATTTTTGTTTTCAAAATCTGTAACTTGTGGGTTTGCAACATAAGCTACATTGAATGCAGATTCCTTGAAATACAGTTAATGAACTTTGGTAATTTAAGAAAAAAAAAAAAAAGAAGTTTTTTGCATATATTATGCATGTTTTCGAAACATTACATTTTATATTACAGTCATGGACTTGTTTTACATGTGGCGTTTTTGATGACATCGTTAGATTTTTTAAAAATGAATTGAAAACTAAAAATGACGGTTGATGGAAACAAAAAATATGTATATGTTTTTGGGACCAATGTGGAGCCGTCCTCCATACGCTGCAAACAGGAGCATCAGTTTGTACCTGCAAATGTGTAGATATACCCATTACTGTTCTGTAGTTTGCATGAGTGAAAGAGTTTTTTCATTTTTTTTTTGGTGGGGAGGGCTTGGTGAAAAATAATAGAATAAAATAATGAGCACACTTCAGTTCTTCCTTGCTTTATATGACCAGTTTGTTTCCTTGTCACACTTTAATGCATTCTCTCATTGTTTTTGCAGTGCTGTAATAACAGCATGTGTATGTGTGATGTTATTAAGTCCGCCTGCTTCTGTAATCTCCCCAACCCATCCATGAATTTCCTATGGAATTTCACTGATAAGCATCTGAACTCCCGACAGTGATGCTCGGTTATTACCAGCGTTCTGTGCAGAGCCCCCCCACCATCCCCCCATCCCCTCCGCCAAACCACGGCAAATTTATTCCCTCCTTATTCCCGATTAGATGTAATTATCCAGCTTCTGTACTGGGACTCCTCCTGCACGAACAAAAGCAGTGAGCATCTCGTCTCCTTTATCACGGTAATTATCAGAGCCTCTACAAAAGCCGCCGCACACTCTGATTATGCAACGCTCGCTCACAGCTTTTTAATAACCTGTGCTGTAGTAAGTTTGGAGGGATGGTTGGACAGTTTGTTGCACCAAGAGTGATGTAATGCAATTATGTGAAATATGCTACAACAGAAGGGGCAGGTTAAAGCACATCAGAATGAGACTGGTAAAAAAATAAAAGAAAAATGAACGTTAATTTGCCTCTTATACTGGATAGAACCTGTATTTAAAAAGATTTTATTAGACAATCATAATGGTCAAAGGCGACTAAAATAAAAGAAAATCAGTCCACATATTCAAAATCATGTTTGTTTGGGTTTTTTTTTAAAGTAAAAATGTACCTGATAAAATCAACAAACTGTTTCATTGTTTGTTTGAATACAAGAGTCAGTTTAAAGTACCGTGTTTACTGTGTGTGGATTTTGTGAGGGACCGAGCCAAGCCGCAGGCAGGAGTCAGAATCAAATAGTCAAAAGTCCAACTTTCAAAACACACAGGAGAGAGAGAGCGAGAGAGAAGGGACAGACATGAACAAGAACCAAGCCGGCAAGAAACATGTAGAAAAAAAAAAAAAAGGAGAAAGCTGAAGCTTGAAGACAGGATAATTACAGGGAGAAGGTATCAGGTGAGTCTAATTAACCAATCCTCGGCTGGAGGAGCCGAGGGATATGACTAACGTGCAATAAAGCGCTGGGTTAAGAGAAGCTAATTAAAATACAGTAGTCGTGAGCAAACACTAAAATTGAAAAAAAAAACAATTGAAGAGTAAGACTATGACTAAGGATTTGGAGTTCCAAAGACAGCAATTATTAAAAAGAAATATTAAAAAAAAAACAAAAAAAAACTCCAGTCTAACAGTCTCTGACCATATGCGATGTTTTCCCTCCACATTGATGCAATGCATTATGGGTGAGAATTTAGAAAAATCTGCGCCAATACGAAGCTAATCCTGCTCTGACTGGTCAGTCCAGCAGCCTGTTTGGTGGTTACAAACATTTATTTTTTTAAATGGGTCCTAAAAATATGACACAATAGTAAAAATACACGCACAAGCAGTATTTGTTGATGAATCAAGTGCAGCAATGAAATGAGTCTCAGAGAAGCACTTCAGATGAGAACTGTCACGGAGTGCCGTGCTTCATCCAAACACAGCAGTGTGTGTTTTCATCAAGGTCAAATCACACCCACCCGCACGCCGTGGGTGTGTGAGTGAGAGCTTCTCCCCGGCAGTATCTGCTGCATCTTCACTTCATTATGACTCATGGAGCCGTTTGGTTCCGAAGAGCAGTACGTTTCGGTCCTCGTTCGGAGAGACTCCAATACAATCCACAAGCACAAACTCCATTGGTGTTTGCGAGCATTTTTCCGTGCTCACGTCGGCAGTAATAAAGTCTTCCCCGTGTGTGTGTGTTTTTTGTTTTTTTTTGGCAGCCCATAATAGCAGCTCTGCTCTGGGCTTGGCAGAGGCCCGGAGAGCCCCCCTCTGGGACCTCAAGAGAGTCAGTCGTCCTCTGGCAGAGAGACAGTGGACCACAGCTATGTCTCTGTCTGCTGCCATGACCCAGAAACGCAGCAAATCCAAGGATAAACCCTTCAGTTTTCCACCAACTGAGCTGCATCACTCCCCCCCCCAAAATAAAACCAACCCCCTGCGCACCTCAAACATAAAAACAAAACAAAACGTGCAAGTCAAAGTTGCAAAAGCGTATTGAGAGAAATCAACACGTCTCCCAATCTGTCGCAGTCCTGCGGCAGCTCAGAATACATTCTGTTTTAAATGGATAGTCCAGATTTCCATTGGTTTGGGTGAGAATGTCCAGTCAGAAATTTCCATGCAGTGATCTCAGTTTGGAGAACCGGGAAGGAATCCTCACTGAGGAGCCGAGCTAACGGCGGGGATCGTTTCTGAGACAGTTCCAGCCATCTTAGAGCAGCACAGGCCCTTAAAGCTCATCTCCAAAGAGGTGCACTGTCCCTTTAACTGAAAGGAATATCCAACAACCATCCAGATTTGCAAGATAAAACACTGATGACTTATTCTAGATCTGGAGCATACAGGCAGTTTGCAAAAGACATGAAGACAATGACTGACATTATTTTTCCATCTAATGCACAGCTAAAATTAATCTGGAGATCCTATAACACTTTGCTGTCTGATTCATAGTCAGATGTCTCCACGAATAACACAAAACGCACTCTCTCTTTTAGAAAAATCTAGTTTAGATTTCCAATCAACTCTTGCAGAAACAGATTTTGTCCTTGAGTTTGCTCTTTAGAGGTCGCCGTGGATGATTCAAATGCCACAGCCATGCTTTCCTCTCCATCATCCCGTCACCTTTGACCCAACTCCCTGCAGTGAGCTGCTGCTGCTGCTGCTCAGAAAGGCTCTCTCTTGTTTGCTGGAATATGAAGGCTGCACCAGACCGATTTATTCGCTTTTTGCTTTTATTCCCCGTCAAAACGACACAGAGAACGCCACATCAACACCGCCTTCTGCATTTGGTTCTGTCAACGTGATAGACATTTAGCACCTTGTACGCCGCAAGACTTTAAATATGAAATATGGACCTGAAGTCTTCATATAAACTCGTACTCACAATCTTAAAATATACAACTCTGTGGACAAGACCATAAGCAGCAACTACCTAAAACATATATGGCATCTTCACTTTATCAGTTCCAGTAGAACTGATAAAGGATCTTTAAATACTGGCTTGTAATCTTAAAATTATTCTTAATGTTTCTAAAATTTTGAGTTTATGGATTAGTGTCAATTAAGGCTAAAGTAAGTGGGGTTGTTAATATGTGAATTTTGAAGAATTGTATTAGAAAACATTGATGGAAACTGCAAAACTGAAAATAATTTCTTCAATTTTGCAAAAAAAAAAAAAACGTCTTCTTTTTTTGTGGGACTCTTACGGAAAAAAAGGAGCGCACTAAAGTAGAGATGGAAACACATTTACCAAGTAAGTTCACATGTAGCAAACCTTCCCAATCCAAACCCCCAGCACAGGAGAGGACAGTCAGAGTTCTCGACGAAGAGGGAACTCTTGGCCGGAACGAGAGAGGAAAAACGCTCCCATCCGCTGGTGGGTCTGCGCCTTACCAGAGGTACTAAACTTGGCAAAAAAACCCCCAAAACAATTCTGTTCAGACCTCCAGCTGGGAGGGGGAGGAGTCAGTTTTTCTGAAATGATGCATGCCAATATGCAACCTCTACATCTTGTTTAGGACAGCCATACGTAGCGTCAACGTCTGATTAAAAAGAAATAAACAAAAAAAATCCATGATTTTGCGTAGCCTTGCTGGATTTGCTACAAACCAGTAGATGGAAAGTTTCTTCTATTTTTTTACATTTGCATGACAACTGGATGGAAAACCAGCTGCTTTTCTTACCTTTCTTCCTGTTAAGCTACTGACGAATAAAGGCCACAAAAACTAAACTTTGCAACTTTATTTTGTTTAAACAAATGGAGTAACAAAATAGTTTGTGAATAAAATCCTGACGGGACGACTGAAACACAATACGTGACCTTTTTATTAATCAGAATAGAAGTCAGTCGCTAGTTGCTATGGCGATTCTCGCATTAGATTAGGGAGCAGAGAGAGAAGCAATATTCTTATCATTCAGGCAGACAAACTTGGCAGTTTGCTAATTGCTCCGCTAAGTTAAAATGATCAAACCAGGCTAATACGCGTTTCAGTAGTTTATGTATTCAGCACGAAAGGAACAAAAGCTTCTACAATACTCCGTGTGATTTATTAGGACTGAAACTGGCCAGAAAAAGAGTTTTCTGATTTTTTTTGTTTGTTTTTTTTGTATCCTGAACAAGTTTTCCATTTGCGCACAGAATATGCCCTGAAAGACCTGGCAGGGAGCCGATGGCTGCTTTGAAACTCACAGGCTTCGTTAAAATAAAATGTTATTTTCCTGTTTTTAAGAAGTATAACATATTCCCCCCCCCATTCCTCGTTCAAAATGGTACAAATTTCAGAATCAAATTTATTGGTGACAACAAATGTAATTGTCTGCACTTTAAGTGGATCAAAGATCTGCTGTTGTTGTATCAACCTTCCAGACCTCTCAAGTCTTCCGGTTCTGGTTCTGCTCTGCATCCCCAGAACCAGAACCAAGCGAGGAGAAGCAGCTTTCAGCATCTATGCACCACAAATTTGGAACAAACTTCCAGAAAACTGTAAAACAGCTGAAACGCTGACTTCTTTTAAATCTCAACTAAAAACCCACCTGTTTAAAATTGTAATTGAAATGTAATCAATTACAAATTTATTGATGGAACTTGACTTAATGCTGTGTTTTGATTGTTGATTTTATGTTGCATTGTGTTTCTGTGTTTGCAATGATGTAAAGCACTTTGAAATGCCTTGCTGCTGATATGTGCTATACAAATAAAATGTGATTGATTGATTGATTATTCGACTCAACATAGACACACACAGAAAGGGGTGAAGTAGATCCAAAACACAGATTCTGATTGGTGTAAAACTTTTTTATGCAAAAAGGGGATTTGTAGATTTCTCAATGCAATGCTGAATCCGTATTTTGCATTTCTTAATTTTATGGGTTTTTTTTTTTAAATACGTTTTTTTTTTTCATTAAAATGCATACTGGGTTCTTGTTGTACTCAGTTCAAATTATTTGCAAGAAAACTTGGACATTTGATTTCTATTTACTGGCATTTCTGACAGCTAGAATCACATCATTACCATTATTACCAGATGCCAGCACCAACTACAGAGACAAATGCACCATTAGTTAGGGGGTGTGTGTGTGTGGGGGGGGGGGGGGGCAATGTGTTTGGTGGTGCATAAAGTGGCAGAAGAAGGCCAGTGTAATAACTAATTAATTAATCCCTCCGTGGAGGTTTATAAACCATATTCATTCATATTGGATTTTGAGGTCGAGGTTGCAACCTCAAACTCTCCAATTTAGACCTGCAGCTTCAGGAAGTTGTTTACCTGGAGATTTGAACACTTTTAGCACTTTGGAATCTCCTTCTTGTATTAAAAAAATCCTTGAAACTAGACTGGAACAGTGTGATAAGGAAGCCAGAAACCAAGTAAAAACTCTGACAGGGCTTCAGAAAGCCTGAAGGAGTGTTTTTTTGTTTTTTTTGGATCACAGGAAGGAAAATATTAGAGAAACCTGCCAACATAACACTGCGTCGTTCCACGGTAAGCCTTCAAACAGTGAACTCGGATGTGTTTGTCCTACCCCAACGCCTCCCCCTCACTCACCCAGGTTGTACCCGTACGGGGACTCGGACGCTCCGTCCTGCAGGCTCTCCAGGATCTCCCCCTTCCCCACGTCGCTGTCTCCCACCAGTAGGAACTTCAGCAGGAAGTCGTAGGCTCGGATCGGGCTGGTTCTGGTTCTGTGGCTCATCCTCGCGGCTCGTGTCCCATCACGAGCTGCGCTCTCTCCCTCCTCTTCCCCCCGGAGGAAGAGGGGTAAATAAAAACGCGCGTCCCCGTGTCGTCTACGCGTTCAGTGTTTACCTGCGCACCACGCCCCCCTCAGTCTGCAGCTGGAACAGCTCGGCGAGCGGTTCTGTTCGGGTCCCCGACTTGCTCGCAGAGGATCTTCGAGGACTCGATCCTCGCCTCCCAGCTCGAGAGAGAGAGAGAGACAGAGGGGAGAGAGAGAGAGAGAGAGAGAGTAGGGATGGATATCTGCCTGCTTTAATCTGATTGGGCCAACAATTGAGTTGCTAGGGCAACCCCGAATCCCGATTGGAGGAGACGAACATCAATTAGAGCAGGAGCAGCTGTCTGATTGAGAGACTGGCTACTTTTGTGACATCGAATTAAAATAGTTTAGATCCGATTTTCTTTTTCCTTACTCGTTTGAGGTTTCAAAATAAAAGCATGTTCATTCAACAATGATTTCTGTTTTTGTTTTACTTTTGCTCAAATACAGCAATGATGAAGGATTTATATATTTTTAATGAAAGAACACGTCTTTATGGTCCTACCATTTGTTTATACTTTTTTGTTTTTTTTCTGGAGATCTTCTCGTTTTAGTTTTATTTTTTCTAAAATGTGAATTTCACAAAGGTTTGCTATTCACCAATCAGGCATAACAACATGATCACCTACCTAAAATTGTGTTGGTTCAAGCCTTTTGAGCCATGTGAGCCATTCATGGACAATCACTGATCTGATAATTAAACATACATAAAGAACAGCTGCGTCACTAAAAAGCAAATATTCTTTATATATATATATATTTTTTTTTACTCATTCTTATGCATACATAGGAAACCCACTTGGGAGAAGACCCAATAAAACCAAATAAAAAGCAAAAGAAAAACCAAACACAGACAGACGTTATGCATATGTGCAGATTGCAACATTTATATTTTCCCCAGGAGGAGTGCGTTTGTTCTGCAGATCGGAGCTGCTGGATGTGTCTGAGACGGTTGCATGGAAAAACCAGCAGGACTCAGGTGGAAAACACACAGGAAACACAGGTGTATGTTTCGGGAGGTATGTATGTTTCGGATCAGGATGTATTGATCCGCTTCCTGGCAGGTGACTGAAAATAAAAATTCAATTAGAGCTCCACCTCGATGGCTTTAAGCTTCCAGTCTTTCAGCAGCACCAGAAATATTGCTTGCGTCTGAATTTTTAGCATGTTTCAAGTTCTGCTGCTTCTTGCTTGTCATTTTAAGGCATCAAATGGACCAGACGAGGGTCACCGTAACCCATAGCTCTTCTTCTTCTTAATATGACGTTCAGAGCAATGCGCGCAGAAAATTAAATTAAAAAAATAAAAAAAACCTTCACACAAATCTTGAATTGTCTGAATGAACGGCGCATTTTTGCCTGAACATGATCGCATCCGGATTATCGTGGAGGGTCGTCAGAAGGCGGAGGATTATTTGCTCAGAGAACGAACATGACCGAGTCTCTTTCCGGCCTTCGGTTCCTCCGGCGGACATCTCCGCATTCGGCTCAGTTGTAACTGTACCCGGGCAGAGGCAGCTGCTGACCCTCCTTCGCCTCGAAGAAGGTGTAGGACAGCGTGATGGTGTCGACCCGAGCCATCCGCGGGTCGTCGTCGAACTCCGGGTCGATGTAGAAGAAGACCGGCATGTCGACCTCCTCGTGAGGATTGAGACGCTGCTCCTCGAAGCAGAAACACTGCAAGCAACAGACAGAAGGTCCCTGTTCATATCGAGTCGTGTGGTTTTGTTTTAATTTTCAATGGATGGAACGAAATCATGCGTGGAGTCCCTCAAGGCTTTATTTTCAGGTCACTTCGATTCAGCATCTACAATGCTTTAGAAATGTACTCACACCTTACAACTACAAACTTGATTGAGTTTTTTTTTTCACCAAAAGAAGACTTTTATTTAAAAGATAAGGCCATTATTTTTGTAAGGTGACAATATGATTAATTGGAATTTTACTTGACAAACCAACAAAAAATATTTTCAACATTTTAAAAGTGTGGTATTGTACACATCCTCCCTATTCCTGCTGAAGAGAAGCAGTAGCTCTGATGATAGAGTTTGGGGGGGAAGCAAAGGGTCTTCTCTCTGCTCTAATCCTCAGTCTTTGTTTTATTTAAAAAACATTCTCAGCATTCTGCAGAGAGAAAGCAACCTGAAACTTGCCTGGATTTTGTTGAAGTACTGTCCCGCATCAAAGGGCACCACGTTGTAGGTTGAAATGCCGATGATGGGTTTGTCTGTCGGGTTCTTGGCTCTGTAGAAGGCCAGCGCCGTTTCGCCCGGAACCACCTGCGTAGAGAGCAGAGAAAGGGTTAACACGGAGAAGATCGTGTCTTCTCTGACAGGAAGTGCGACGGCAGTCTTACGTAGATCTCCGTCTGCTGAGGTCTGAAGTTCCACTGGATGCTGGCGTGCGTGTCGGCGTTGAAGGTCACCTTGATGATGCGTTCTTTCACCGGTTTCATCGTCTCCACCTGATCCGTGTCGTGTCCGGCAACAGCCGCACCGCCTAGCCCCGTCGTCTGGGAGAAAAGCGGAGAGGTCACACAGGCCCACAGCAACCATGTGTGTGTGTGTGGGGGGGAGTGGGTTCTGTACGTGTGTCTCACCTGGCAGTAGAGGCGGTACAGAGGTACAGAAGCATAGGACAGCCCGATCATTCCCACCCCGGCAGCAGCAATGTATGTCAGCACCGTCTTGTTCCTGGTCCTCCACTCCTCCTCCTGACCCCTCGATTTCCTACTGTGGTTCCTCGTCGGGAGGCGAGACGCAGGCCGCCGCCGAAGCAAGTGTTCACCCTGGGACAGCAGGGTCCTCTGAGAGCTGCCGGGAAGCGCCGAGACGCATCCCGTCAACCGGGGCGAGAGGGACGGACGCAGCAGAAGAGGCAGCAACATCTCACCTGAGGGGCTCCGCTGGATGTCAAACAGAGCACAATGTACACTGCATTTGGGATCAAAGCCATGATCTTTAAAATGAATATTTAATAAACAAAAGAATAAAGTCTGAGAAACTGAAAAAGTAACAGTGTTGTAATGGGCACTCCAGTTGATTTATCTATAATTGTTATTTCTGTCTGTTTTTAGCTAATTTGTCTCCCTTTTGCCATAAAACAGAGGGGAAACTTTCTGCTGAGCTCAAGATGATGAAGTCAGACCTCAAATCAGCTATTTAAAATCTCTACCTGTCTGAACATAAATCTAATCTGACTTGAGGTCAGTGTTTATTCTCCCCACTGAATAATAAGACCTGCAACCAGAACTCAAGGTAAAAACAAAAAGCACCGAGTTTAAACGAATCGTGAGTTCAGTTTAAATAACTGGTTCAGTAGTAATAGAAGTATAGTTACCTATGAAGAGAAGCTCAGCAGTAAACAGACGGTTATCAAACATTCAGCAGTGCAACACGAAATTGGCTCCTACCGCAAGAAGAAAAATTCCGCAGACACAGTTCCGTCCATCTGGCTCATTACTGTCCCCTGCAGGAAGGTTATTGTACTGTATTCACAATTTCGTTGTATGGGGAAAGTAAATTATTGAAATATTATAGAAAATGAAGAAATACACATTTAACCTCCCGCCCCAGAAGAATAATTAATACAAAAATCAAAAAGAAAGAAACATGCAGTATACGTGCATTAAAAGTACGTATACTTTTATAAGTATAAGTACAAAATTATAATATGACAGAAATAAATAAATAAAGGAGGAAATAATCTTCTTAGTACACAATTGATAAATCGACATTCGTCATCCTATCCTGAACATTAGGATGACTAATATTAAATCAAATCAATAAAAAATTGCTAAATAATAAAGACATGAATTAAAGTCAGAAAATAAATTATCCAATTGCATATATAAATGACCAAGACATATTTGATATATTTGCTTTATAAACCTTAAGTGGTTGTAGATTAACGTTCATCGATATATTCTACAAAAAACTACCTATACATTTATTAAAACCTGAATTGCAAACAGACAAGTATAATTAATTTGAAGTAAATACACGAATAAACAAACAAAAAACTATTTAAATGTTCAACAAATAAATAATAATCATAAAAAAATACCCCAGGTGTTAATGTGATTATTATATGTGTTCAAAAAGTGAGCTGTGAGGAAAGATGGTCAGAGGTTACTGTCGGACATAACCAGTAGGGATGAGCTACGGGGGCCGGTAGAGTCCAGACCGCGCGACAGCAGCAGTGATGGAGGGGGTAACGGTGGGCCAGGTATTCGATGCTGAGTGTATCCTCAGCAAACGGCAGAGGAAGGTAAGAACCGGACTCTACCGTGAGTCCATAGTTCTGTGTGTGCTCTGGTTCCGGTTCTTGTGCTTACTGTGCGTGTCTCTGCAGGGAAAGTTCGAGTATCTGGTGAAGTGGAGAGGCTGGTCTTCCAAGTGAGTAGCTGCGGCTAGCTGCTAACACAAAGACGGTGTTTACATTGCCAATTGGATTGGTACCGCCCGAACTAGTACTGGCTGTTGACTGCTTTCACAAATATGTTGTTTAAACTGCGGTTCCGGTCGTTTTAACAGCCAAACCAGAACCACTGGCTAACTGCTAACACACAGAGAGATTGTTTGAGCTGCAGGCCAGGAACCCGGTGGTTCCTTCCGAACCCATATCAGCTGGATTCTGTTAGACTAGTATTAACTCCAGCCTGAGTCGGACACATGATCGAGACCAGAACTATGTGGATATATTTCGGTCAGAAACCTCTTCAATGAGCACGAAAAAGGAAAAAAAAAAAAACAAAACATTTCAGCGAAGTTAATGTAGATAAAATAGTAAAATCGTCAGAACATTAATTGAACCGGACCTGGAAGAAGAAACTGGTTGGATGTTAGTTTTTGAACCAGTAATCAGCCTGCTTTTGCTTTGTGTTGCCTATTTATTTCTGTTTTTCATTCATCTGTTTTTCTACAGTCTTTTAACGTTTTTAATTACAATCTCAGCCATGTTTATTATTATTATTATTATTATTATTATTATTATTATTATTATTTCATATAGAAATGCCCAAATCTAGCTACTCAATAAGGTCAGTGGTCTGGAAGAACTATTAAAGAGCAAATCCCTTTTATGAAATGTCTTAAAACCTACACGCTTACTTACTTATAACTCTTTAGGCTTTCAGTTAACTGTAAGCATACAAAAAAAAACCCCAAACTGAACAGTTCATTTTCTGCAAGAATCTACTTTAAACATCGGAACAGCTAAAATAAAAGGGTGCTTTTATTTTGTCTGGACATTGTTCTTCATAGCATGTCCAGACACGCCTAAATTAGGTGCTTTGCTTTGATCATTGTAATTTATTAATACCTAGATATCAACCACATTTACTATACAAGGAAGCAATTTTTGCTCCTATCTTACTAGATACAATTTGTCTAGAGTTGTAAAACCTACATGATGTTTTTTTTTTGTTTCGTGAACAACTGCTGTGTAAATATCAAGAGTTTCCCTCAGAAAACCTGTTAATCCTGGTGGTTGGTTGCCATGGCAGTCATTCATTTAGCGGCCCGTCGTGTCTTGGAGTAAAAAAAATTTTTTAAAAGTTGACAGGAAATTTGAAGATATTACTTGATAATTATGTGTTAGTGAAAGATTGGAAGATTAATACCTGATCACCAACTATAAAGTCTTGAAAATTTTAAAAAGAAATAAATAAGCAATGCTTAGCCTGGTGTGGGCACAAATAAAGCCTGGTGGCCCTCCAGGCTTATAATACACTGGAGGAAACCCTGAACATTATTAATAGCAGTTAAATTTTGATTTTGTATCAACTGTAAAAGTGATCATAATGCCATTTGAGTCCGTTAAAGTCCAGTTGACTGCGAGAGGCTTGAACTGCATGGTGTTTATGCTGGACACACAGTTTGCTGCGGGGTTGCTGTTTTTGTTTATAGGGAAAACTTTGGAAGCATTTGGGGAATTTTATAAACACTAATTGCATGTTTTTTATGCCATATTATTCTTAGTCAAGCTGTCCTTTGACTTATTTTATGGCCTTTTCCAATGCTGAAGGGGAGGAGGAAGCAGTGAATGGAAAATCACCACAGATTTCCTTCCTAGAATGAACTATCTGTGTACAAACTATCTGGAGAGACTGATGCTGATTACTGATGGTTTTTTTTTTTTTCTTAAGGCACAACAGTTGGGAGCCTGAAGAGAACATTCTGGACCCGAGGTTGCTGGCAGCTTTTCATAAGAGGTGAGAGACGTTTGTTTTATAGCACCCATCAGCTATAAAACAAACAATGTTGTTTTTTTTTTGTTTTTTTTTCTGAAAAACATTTCAAATAAAAACCAATCTTTCCAATCCCAACAAAATGATTAATCAGAGCTTGCATGTTCACAGAGTTTAAGGCCTATTACATTTGGTAGCGCTCTGACCTGCCAATTCCAATTTTAACTGATGAGCATTTTTGTTTTTGAACATGGACAGCGGAATCCTTTCTCTCCCCCTCTGCCACCTGGATATAATAAAAATGTGACGTCATCTAAATGATGTTTATAGTTAAATAAAATGGGGATTCACAACATTAACAGGGGTATGACACATGTTTCTGAGCTTTTCAACATAACGGCCAAATAAGTCAGGCTTGGACGATATTTTGGGCTTGTGATAATGATACAACTGAGGATTGTTTTTTTTTTAAACTAAAGCAGGAAATAATGTCAGTATTGTAGTTGTTTTTTGTCATGGTAAATATCTGTAATATAAAAAAAATATCACTGAACATATACAGTTAACGGAATGTGGGTGGGTCTATAAATAAAAGCTAACTGAATAGAATTGCAGCATATCATCCTCTTACTCCTTTTTTAATAAAAAATATATTTTTTTGCATGCTTGAAAACATAATTTTCATCACATTACAGAGCTACTTTTATTTTTTTCAACTTTAAATAAATAATAGCTGTGGCCAACTTCATATTTAAAAAAAAAAAGAAGCTTGTATTTACTGCTACATTCTACTAGATCGTTCATTTATTGTTATTTTCACTCAGTAATAGCCTCCACACTGAAGAGGTTTGCTGTCTGATAGTAGTTGTATAAGATGGATTCATTGCCCAGAGAAAGGTTAAATTTTCAGACTCTAAGTGTCAGATTCTGCTCACCAGCAGATTTGTTGTGCGCCCCTACCAACAACAAAAGGTTTGAATCTTTTCTAATACACTGGATATGGAAGACCTGATCCAATCTTTGTTCCTGACTGTTTTAGAGAACAAGAACGGGAACTTCTGTTTCAGAAGAAAGGAAAACGGCCCAGAGGACGACCCAGGAAAATCCTGGTAACTGAACCACATTGGTTCGTCATGTTTACTCCGCTGTCTCGTCTTTATCTCCGCTCATTCGTCCTCATCTCGTCCTCAGCCTCCACCTGCTGACACCAAGGACAGCCATTCGTCCTCCTCTTCCTTTGGCCTCTCATCCGAGCCCTCCTCTTCCTCCGAGGAGGATGACGACGATCATGTGAAGAAGGCCAAGCAAAGTCCTCGTATACACCCCGTGCCCCAGAAGCGGCCTCAGATCCTGTTGGCCAAGCCCGATCCGCCGCATAAGAAGAAGCGTGGGAGGAAGCCACTGCACCCGGACCTGAAGGCGTTGCGACAGGGAAAGAGTCTTCCTTCTCCTCCACGCCACCACCAGCCAATCAGGTCGCCCAGAGATGAGCCACGGCCCGGTGTGAAGAAGCCCCTGCAGCCGGCCAGCTTCACCTACCCTGGGCTGAGCCGGAGCTCCAGAGAGGAGGGCGCCTCCTCCTTCTCTCAGAGCTCCACTTCCAAACCCGGTTCCCTTAACTGCGTCTGGGCCGGCCGGTCTCTGTCCGCCTCGTCCTCCCACAACAAAGGCAGTCCGTCACAGAAGCCATCTGAACTGCGACGCGCCGTCTCTGAAACAGGAAGCGTCAGAGCGGACGCCTTTAAAGGATCTGCTCAGAAACCAGCGCCTCTCGGTCTCCACAGCAGCTTCGGAGGACATCCGATAGCGGCGCAACGCCCCCCGCTGACCCACAGAAGGCATGACAACGTGGGCGGTCAGTCTGGCTTGGTTCAACACAAACAGCAGAACTCTAGTTTCTCCAAACAGTCACCTTCACCGACGCCCAGAGAGCGGACCAGCCAGGCGTTGAATCTACGAGCGCTCAACCTGCAGAGTGTCGGTAAGCTTCCGGGAAGCGGTGGTTTGCAAGGGGGTTCACGCAGCACCGGTGTCAGCAAAGGAACCACAGCCGGTGGGCAACGCTCTGGGCCCGGTGCCGCAGAACCTGGAAGGAGCAGAACGCAACCCGCAGGAGGCAGCAGGCAGGAGGAGCACAAACACGGATCTAGCTCTCAGAACCGCAACCTGAATGAGCTCAGCACCGGCGATTCGGACGATACCAGCAGCAGCGAGTCGGAACACGACCCCTCATCGTTTCCCGGCGACACGAGGCCGAGCGTCAGCAGCAACACCGCCGAGTCGGACACGGAAACGGACTGGAGGCCGGCAAGGAGCCTCATGGAGCATGTCTTTGTAACTGACGTCACGGCCAACTTCATCACGGTGACTGTGAAGGAGTCGCCAACCAGCGTGGGATTCTTCAACTCCCGGAATCACTAAAAAGAAAGAAAAAGACCCGGAAATCTCGTTTCAGCCCCTGCTGAGGAAGGAACTTTGAATAAGTTGTTTTTTCAAGTCAAACCACAGTTGGACTCTGATCAAGTCTAACGGAGGAGCTTATGAAGGTT
Source organism: Xiphophorus maculatus (assembly GCF_002775205.1). Classification (NCBI taxonomy): domain Eukaryota; kingdom Metazoa; phylum Chordata; class Actinopteri; order Cyprinodontiformes; family Poeciliidae; genus Xiphophorus; species Xiphophorus maculatus. The sequence continues at coordinate 17,679,555 of NC_036452.1, read as the reverse complement.
TGTTTGAGGTTGTTGGGTTATTCTTTACAACCATGCTTGCGATGGTTGAGGGGTTTCTCAGTCCATCAATAGGAAAACTAGGAAAATCTGGTCAGGTTCTAAACTTTGGAGGTGTCTGGGCTGCTCTGATATGCTGATATTTTGTTGCTGACAGCAGTTCTAGGTGGTGGAGAGGATTGGATCAGTCTGTGGTGTGTTTCCGCCCTTAGTTAGGTTTTATCTGTGATATGCCTTGAGAATGGGTGAGTAAAAGAAGTAATATAATACTTAATATGCCATCTGGAACTCTATATTGCAGTTCTCAGTTCATGTCAGCAGGTGGTGTTGTTTTACAAACCTAAAGCTGGGAAATATTAACTGATTAACTCCAGCCTGTTTTGTTATTGTATATAAGCTGAAGCTGTAGCATCAGTGAAACTAAATCATGTCCTCACATCAGCTCAGTAATCACTCATCTTCACGGTTGTTTCCCTCTTGTTTTTTGGCTTGAGCTGTTATCTTCATGACTGTATTTATCAGCTTCTAGTCTGTTGTCTTTCCAATCTGTGATCTTGGTCTCCATTGTGGGTTCTTCAGGCTTTCTGCAAGACATACAAGTACTGGTACCAGAAGGTTCCTTACATGTCGTTAGATGGCCAGTAATCTGTTGTGTGGCTACAAAGGAGACCAGATGCCCATAAATCTCGACACTGTTTGGTTTAATGATTGTTAGTAGCTCCAGGTCAGTTTGCTCCTTCCCCAGTTCATACCCATATACTTAGTCAATGTCATGTCAGTTCATTGTAGTTAATTATTTATTCTCAATAATGAAGATAAATGATCATAAAAATGCTCAACTATAACTTAAAGGTGGTATTATCTGAAACCTTCAAGTTCTACTCTATTCTCATTTATTTTGGTTCTTTATTTCCATTCATGAAAACTGCTAAATACAAATAATGGTGATCTGCTGTTAGAGATTTACTGGAGATGTACAATCACGTTTCCTTTCTGTGAGCTGGGAGTAGATTATGCAAAATAACCTCTTTGGCTGGCAAAGCAGGTACAAAACATCAACCTGGCTGGTACAAGTTGATGCAATCTCAACACAAAACAGCCCATACCCGCTCCCTTTTGACCTGAACTAGTTGTGTACAAAATGACCGGAGCAGCGAAGGTACTAAATGGCGAAGAGGTGAAACGACCAGCAAGCCATCTTTGTAGCATTCACCATTCCGTCTCTTCTGACTTCTGCTCGCTGTAAGGCCAACTCACTTTGGGCGTGTCCCTGCTTGATTTGTTCGACTTTGAGGTGAAATATTGAACCAGGAAATTCTTATACCATAAAGAAAGTCTTCACCGGTTTAATTAGGGACAGTCAGGGATTCTGATGCATTTTTGCAGATATTATTTTGGTGTTAATTTCAAAGGAAAAGAAGTCAGGTGATCTTGCCATTTAAAAAAAAAAAAACTTACCTCTGACCTGGATCATCAGTGAAGGAAACCTTTTAGCTTCTTATAAAAATTTAATTTGGCTCATTCCTAAGCTGAGCTTTATATGTACTTGAATGAAATATCTGTATTTTTGTTTTAAGGACTTTTTTTTTTGAGGAATCACCCCAAAGAAGCGAATAATGGTCCTTTAAGCTTTCTGTAATGACACTGTTTGAGATGTATCTTCTTCCATGCCTCTTTTAGGACAAACAGTTTGAAAATGATTATTTTCATTTCAAACTCAGTCTTTTCTCCTTGATTTGAATTGAATCGGAAGGATCTGACTCCGGTTCAATGTCAGCCGCCATTAAAGTACAACAGTCTGTGTTGAAATAGGATTTTGTAAGAATCTGCTGTCAGCATGTAGACTCTAGAAACCGTCAGATGGACGTTATTAACTCTTCTGCAGGTCCTCAGGTCTCAGCTGGACTTCCACTGCCACCTCTCAGCTTCCCACCAGCGATCTGTTCAAACCCTCCTGCTCCTCTCCAGAGTTTGATTCTAGACTCTCGCTTTTATCCTGGACCTCATTTTTTTTCTATGTCTGAGCTTCTCCTGAGGAACTCCCATCGGAGTTCTCTGTGTTCCGTCTTTGGACCAAAGGTGTATTGAATGTGAACTCTTTTGTTCTGACTTGTATCGTGGACAGTATCTCCCGCACTAAGCACAGTACAGATGTAAGCTGACGGAAACGTCCCAGTATCACTTAAACCAGTTTTGTACCATTTGTAATACACACATCGTTGCAGTGTATTTTGAATTTGAATTATGTGTTATTTATATTTGTAAATACGTGGGGGATTTTTTTCTTTCCATGATGTGATATCTGATATGGATCTGGTGCTCATGTCGGCTGATTAGCTTCAGATTCCTTGTAGCCTGTGTGCCTCTGCCGTCTGAAGGATTCGGGAAATAAAGCGTAACAACTGGTCGCTCTTTGTGTAGTTCCTGTCTCCTACCAGCAGGTGTCTCTGCATCATCCTCAGGAAACATCAGCCAACAAATCAAGTGGATGGTGTTGGAAATGGCAACTAAAAAAAAAAGGATTCTTAAATAAATAAATTAAAATGCATCGGGAAAATATGAAATCATTGCAGTTTTACTTTTTTTTTAAAAAATAAGTTAAAACAGTGAAAACTAATGCGTTTGTCACATTTACAGGACAGCATTTTTTATTTTTAAATTGAGGATGCTTAAGTAGTATTTGTGTCCATTTCTGTACACACCTGGATCATAACGCAACCATGAAAATCCAAAACAAAACCACCCTAGACAGAGCGACAGACCTTAAACCGTTTTTAAGCAGCCACGACTTCAAAAAACCAAACTGCATCCATTTGCTGATTTATGACCTCTTAGTGTGACTTGGCTGCTCTGCAGCTCACGTGAGTTTTAATGGCCGTTTCTCTCCTTGTTCATTAAAACTTCACTTTCTTCAATAACTCTCAAAACGTCCACCCAAAATGTGGAAAAATCCATGCCTAGCCGGTCAATCTAAAATAAAAATAAATTATACCAATGCTTTCTCGCATATTCTTCCAGAACATATTTAACTTGTTTTCTTTGACACTATTTTCTTTGTTTTTATTAGTTGTTAAGTCTTCAGCTCATGATTGAACTATAACTAAAGAAAAGTGTGGAAAGAGAGAGGTGAATGTGGAAAACTTCATTGCTGTGTTGTTGTGACTCCGTGTCCATGAAGTTAAGATCCTCAAGATTGGCCCGTTTCTTTAAACGTTTGTGAAACTCTTTAGTTAAATATTTAAAAGCTGGATCATTGTAAATTTTTATAAGTACAATTTCACCTTTTCGTTATTACCTCTGTATTGAATCCAGAATACAATTTAAAATTACAATTAATGCCCTTAATGATCAGACGGCATCATATGTAAAAGATCTCACTGTTCCTTGTGTTCCTAATGAAGCCCCTCAGGTTTGTTGGTGCTTCCCGGAGTTTTCTAAAAGTTGAAAACGTTTGCCTTGAGATGACAATTTACATAAGCTAAATCTATATAAATAAAACTGAACACGATTACATTCCCAGAAGACGTTAGAGAGAAATTTTACAAACGTAATATCTGCCAGAAGAGCATTTCATAGAGAACCAACTCATTAAACTACTAAATGCGTTTTGTTGTTCCAGTGTAATTCCAGCTCTCAGACTCAAACTGAGTGACAGACGGGACCGTGCACGGAGCAACGTCAACCCTGACTGAACACTGCAAGCAGAAAATCAGCAGAAAATCATGTATGTTGTGAGCAGATGCTGTCGCTTCATGAAGCCGATGCAGATTTCTGCTCAGTCAAAGCAGAGAGGTGGAATTTTCCTGAAGCGAGTCCCTGTCAGGAGCAGGAGACGACGAAGCGGGCCCCTCACAGTGGGCTAAACAGTGAGAACTCTGTGGGGCAGTGTGTGACCTGCCCTGACCCAAGACCTGCAGTCCCAATGGAAAATACACTCTTACTCTGACCAACTCTGCTGCCCCCTGCTGGATATCTAATGTTTATATATTTTGTTTGATTTTTTTCTGGACATTACGAATAAGAAACATTGTTGTAAACTGAACCTGCCACTGTTTCCCTCTGTCTGCGTGTCAAAAATGGTTGATTGAAAGAAATTGAGAGTCAAAATTATTAGCACCGCCTGATGATCATTAAACACTTTCCCACAAGTGGAAGAGATTAGGTTTCGGCAGAATCGGGTTGAAGTGTTGATGAAATGTTTTCGGGATGTAATTTGGTATCTGTACATGAGCCAGAAAATGTCTTTCATGGCGGAGGAGCAGCACCTGAAGTAGTCTGTCATGGGATGACAGATACAGAGAACACAACTTTATCATTCCCAGAGGAATTGGTTAAGGTTTAATCAAGCAGACAAAGACAGTGAAACATTCAGAAGGGTCATCTTCAGGTCAACGCCTGCTGAGTTGTGATACAAATGGGGAAAAATAAAACAAAGGCCCAAACTCACGGATAAATGGCCACTTGTGCTTACTTGCTATGTTTGACCCACACTAGGACTGAACAGGAGAGGCAGAAATTTTTTTCAGAAAGTTCTTATGTTCTAGTTTCTTGGACAAACCTGTTCAGAAACAAAACGGGTAAAAGCTTTAAAAGGCTGTAAAAAATTGGGATTGAGTCCAAAAGTTTAAAACCAACCCTGAAGCTGGTTAAAAAGGATTCTTGGCTGGAAGCAACAACCAGCCAACATAAAAGGCACATCCAAAAAATTATGTTAGACACAGAAACCACTAAGAACGTCCAACAGAGAGCCTCAAACATGATGTCCAAACCACCAGTCCACTTTAGCTCCTTGTTCTGCTGCCATAGTTTTCATTAAGGCAATCCCTAATCTTTGAGTTTGGATGTTTCAAGTAGGATGTCCACTCCTGGGATTATTAGCTATAATATATATTTTCTTTGTTCCACTGTTATCAACCCTCTCCCAGCTGCTTCCCTAAGGTCATCGCTGAGACGCTCCCACCTTGACATTGAGTTAAAACACATCCAAACATTTTGTGAGAGTTGGAGAATTCACTCCACCGGGATTTTGTAAATCCACCCAAACATTCCCTGCCACACACACACACACACACACACACACACATACACTTGCACGTACAAGCAGCCTCCCAGTCACTGACTGGTATTACCTGACGGTAGCAGGCTGTGTATGTTGGCACACAGTTCAGCAGACTGTAGCGACATGTCCGGCTTTCAGGGCTCTCTGCAGGTCACCTTCACAGTGGCAGACAGGTGGAGGCATGAACATGTGATCTGTGTCATCAGACAGCATTAACAGCCTTCAGACACACTCAGCTACTGGCTTATCAATAGCGAACAGGAGAATACTTTGAAACCTCCTCAATTATCTGATGTTCCCCATGCTATTAAGAGAATCTCCTCAGACAGCGGTGTCTTTGGAAGACTTTGGTTTATGTCTTCTTCAATCCAAAGACGAACTGGAGTGGAACGGACACCTTACTCATCCTGTCTGTCTAAACCTGACCATGGTTTATGTCGACAGCAGTCAGCTGTGAGGCCACCGAAGCTTCCTTCTAGTGTTATCCTAGCACCCTATGGTGTGTTTTACATTCATTAAAGCTACGGTTACAGCTCAGAAAACAAGGGGGAGGCAGAAATTCTCATAATTTTTGTAAATACTATAAAACCATCTTCTTACACCCTGGTGCTGGTGCCTATCTCCAGAGAGACATTTTAGGCGAGAGGCGGGGTCCACCCTGGGCAGGTCGCCAGTCCGTCGCAGGGCAACACAAAGACAAACAACCATGCACACACACACACACGCACCCCCCCCCCCCCCCCCCCCCCCACACACACACACACCTAAGGAGAATTTAGAGAAACCAGTTAACCTGACAGTCATGTTTTTGGACTGTGAAGGAAGCCGGAGTACCCGGAGAGAACAAACTCCATGCAGAAAGACATCAGGCTGGGAATGGAACTCAGGACCTTCTTGCTGCAAGGCAACGGTGCCTCTAACTGGTGAAAATACTTTGTATAAAAATTGTATATTTTTCTTTAAACCTTTTTTTTCAGAAGGAGTACCTCAGGGAAGTTGCTACATATAAGTTTGTTGTTGAAGGAATCGTTCACATTTTACAAAAAAGTTTCTGATGAAAGAAGAAACCAGTAGTATCTTCTTTGCATTATATTTATTTATCGGTGCAAAGTTCAGGACTAATTATTAACTAATTAATCTATTCATAAAGGAAAAAACAAAAAAAAACCTGCAGTATAGAGTAAAATATCAAAATTGAGCACAGTTTGCCTGAATATGCTTAGTTTTCCATACAATCCTGTATAAATATGTAATCAAAAATATATTTTTCTGCCAGAACCAAATATTTAAGTTAAAAACATAAACATGCAATTATTCTACGGGTGACTGCACTGGCACTATAATATTTGGATCCCAGAAGTAATTTTGATACCTACAGACAACAAAAACCAGAAAACCGTTTGACTACATTTGAATCCTAAAGTTAGATGTTAACTGTAAAACTACAGAAACACTGGGGTTTGAATTTTTTTTAGATGAATAATAATTTGAGCAACATTTGTGTAAATTTTTGCAGCAGGACATAAACTGTGCCAACAATTCGCAGAAAGAAGTCTGGGGAATTTGAGCCTGGAAAACCCCCGAAAACAAGAAACAAGAAGAAAGCACAACTGTTGTATCCATGACAACGCATTTTTATATTGTATCGGTGTTATTTGCAAGTTCAGGAAATTGGAAATGGATATACTTAGAGGAACATTACAGAAAGAAAGCTCTGGATGGTAAAACGTTATTGGTTTCAAATTAAAAAATGATTTTGTTTGTTATGGTTCACGCTTCTCTTCCCCCCCCCAAGATGCTTAAGTCCTGCTTGGTGTCAAATTCAAACCAACATATTGTTGCCCATTTTAAAATTCATTTAAGCAAAAAGTATTCCCTTTTGTAACGCCACAACTGTAGATGAGAAAATAGCATGTTTTTTTTTTTTTTAGAAATATTGTGTTATAAATGGCATTTAAGTCACTTGTATTAAAAATGATGGACATCAATGCTAAAAACAGACAACTTTGCAACTGATAGTTATAAAAAACATTTATTGAAGAAGTCTGAATTGTTTGGTATTTTACAAGTGAAATGACAGAAACGTGTCTTTTTTTTGGTACAAATATCAAGATTCTATGAATTTATTGTAAAAATGTGGAGCACTGTAAACAATTCACATCTCTCTCTAAAAGTTATTTGAAGTATTTGACCACTTTGCCCCCTCATAAAAATAGGGGATTGTCATCTCTTTTATGGCATTTAAAACACCACAGTTTTGCCGAAATAGATCAAACGCTATCAAAAATATTTCTTTACATTTGATTCCAATTTTCAAATTGCATATGAGTCTTGTCCATTTCGAACTAAATGGGAACTTTGTTGTGGAACCAGACGTTGCAATAGCGTGATCATGAACAGTTCAGTAATCCAATTACAAATAAAGCCGGGTGATAAATAATTCGTTTCTGACCATCATCTGAAGAACATTTCAGCTTCAAACCCAGTCGCCTTTGGACTCAAACGGGAATTCATTTATTAATTCCGAGTTTTGAACTTCTCTGCGGCAAATTCTGAAAAATTCATCGAGGCAATTTTCCTGAAAACTGACGTTTAACTCAGTCTTATAAATAAGAAACACATATGACACATATGGTTTATATTAATACAGTAGAGCAGAGATTATTAAAAACAAACAACAACTGACCATCATTTATAAAGTTTAGTCCCGAAGCAATACAGCAATCTGAAGACGCAGAAAGCGATTCTCCTCTGAGATTTTTTTTTTTGAACAGTTCTGCGGATCCGGAGCCGGTTCTCCTCAGTTCGGACAGGAGCATTTGCACTCGGATATGACCGGGTACTGGATGTGGATCCAGGCGCACCTCTGCGGAACCTTTTTCTGCGGGCAGTGCCACCTCAGGAAAGTCAAATGAGTCGCTTTGGCCGGTTTGCACGTCATCCCCTCCGGAACCGAGCAGGACCGCTTGCTGTAGCAGCTGCCCACCTTCAGGTAGCGCGGCCAGAACCGCCAGCCCAGTTCGGTCCACGCGTAAACCACCGGACACAGTGTGTAGGCCCAGAGCATCCTGCGCAGCTTCCGGTTCGCCTTCTGCTTCTTGCCGAACAGCACCTCCAGCTCCAGGGTTCGGATCTCTTTCGGCATCGGTCCGGTGAGCTTCGGGCTCTGATCCGGGTCGTCCTCGTAGAGGTCCTCCGGCGGGGACACGGACATGAAGTCCGGGTTGAAGTGGCTCCCCAGGAGGCTCCGCAGCTCCGTCCCGTTCAGGTCCTTCTCCTTCGGGTCCAGCTGCGGGTCCGGTTCCTCCTTCAGGACCTCCACGGGCAGAGAGTCGCTGGGGATGGGGCGGATGAAGTGGTTCAGGTGTTGGCACATCCCGTCCTGGATCCAGAGCGCCAGAGAGAGAAAAAGCAGGAGCCAGCGGGAGGGATCCATCCCCCCTGTCTGGTTCCGATCGCCACAGATCCCCAGCAGAGCTCCTGGTCTTCTCCACAAAAAAAGAAAAAAAAAAGAAGAAGAGAATCCACGAGGGAGTTCAACCCACCTCCAGGCAGGACTAAGTCCGGGATCAGCTCCGGGCTCCGGGCTTCATGGTGGCTGCAGGCTCCTTGGTCCTGCCGGAGCCGAACTGAGTCGATCTGACTCCCGCTGCGCGCACATATTCGGCAGGAGGAGGCTGATGTCATCCAAACCGAGCCACACCTCCGCGCACTTTACGCACCGGCGGTGGCGGATTCTTTTTGGGAGCGATGAAAGGATGAAGTTGCCGGGAGCGGGAATAACGGTTCAGTGATCAGGAGGAGGTAGAAACAAGCTGAGGTTCGGTGTGTCTGGGTCAGTAGAGTTTAAAACTTTATGGGTCATTTTATAGTCTTACCAAGTGTCTCTCTGCTCTATTTTTTTTTTTCGTGCAAATATCTTAGTGCATTTAAAATAAGGCAAAACTAACTTACAAATAACTTTTCAGCAAGATGTGGGAGCTTGTTTAAGTCAGAAATTCATTAATATTGATGAGAAAGTACCAGTTCCACCGGAAAATGTCTTATTTATCAAATAATTTGATAATGGAACTGGTACTTATACTCTACATATACATATACATATACATATACATATATATCAATATCAAGAAATTATTGACTTAAACTGACTCGTATCTTGCTGAAAAGTTAATTGTGAGACGGGTTTGTCCTTTTTAAGGTGTACTAAGATATTTGCACTATAGAAACTAGACCAAGTAAGATTTGTGTTTTTGCAGTGCTGCACTGAACAAGCAACGTTTTTGCGCATGTTTCCCCTTACATGAAGAAAACTCTCATTGCTGCACCATGACTCTGTGAGCCACATGGTTTAGTTGAGACTTCCTGTTAATCCACGCAGTGGGGACGGAGTCGGTTCACTTTCCTGCTCCTTAGGGCTCCTTCCTGTCTGTTTTTTGTTTGTTTTTGCCATATTAGTCATGAAGATTCAACTGAGATATTGCACAACAACCACCACCAACCACGGAGTGGCGGTTAAAGTTTGCCACAGCTTTTAAGACCAGCTGAACACAGCATTGACCAGGTTTAATAGTTTGGAGTGGCATGGAGCCACACTGAAAAAACACAAAATCTAACTAAGTATGTTTTTTTTGTCTAGTTTCTAGTGCAAATATCTTGTTACACTTAAAATAATTCAAAACTAACTTACAAGTAACTTCACAGCACAATACACGGGGTTGTTTTCAGTAAAAAAAATAAAAATAACATTGATCAAAAGCATATTAGTTCCACTGACCAATTTCTTTCACTTAAAACAAGCTATATTTCTCCGATATTAAAAGTAAAAAAATAAATAAAAATCTGCTAGTGAAACTAATACTTTTATTAGTATTCAAAAAGAATTACTGACTTGAAACAAGCCGGTACATCTTGCTAAAAAGTAACCTGTGAGTTAGTTTGGACTTATTTTAAGTGTAATACGATATTTGCATTAGAAACTAAACAAAAATACGTTTATGATTTTGCAGTAGTATCAAGAACAAGGGACGTCTTGGCTCGGGATTCTGTCAGGCCATTTTTAAATGATATGTATATGTAGCCATGTAAGTCCTTGGCTTACCTGTTGTTAGTCTAGTGTCTGAATTTATCTCCCAGGCGCATTAGAAACGTTTAGAGCGGCTAATTAGTTAAACACAACAACCTGTTTGTGCTTGCTCATCTTACACGACAACAGAAACGGCTGAGCACAATGTCCTGTTGAACCACTGAAGTGATTTTCGCCTTTTAAAACAACCATTGCAATAAAGAAGAGAATGTACTCGCTATGGAAAACCAAACCAAACCAAACGGAAACCATAGGAACACTATGATTTCCATTGCTCTGTTTGAAACCTTCGCGTACCTTCATGATGCTAGCCCACGGCTACTTCAGATCAGTGCTTTCTTCGGCTTGTCCGACTCTTCAGGTTCTGTTAAGGCTCAAAAACAGAAATACTTCAAAGAAACCGTTTTTGATCAGAGAATAAGACCTGATTTGTAGAAGCAATGACTTGACAGCCAACTACGTCCATACTCGCCGACTCTTTTTTTGCACTGGAACCGGGTTGGTAGGGTTCGAAACTTCTGCAAGGTTTTGTCCAGACTTCGAAGTAACAGAGGTTGAAAGTGAAAGGCTAGTCGCCTATTTACTGACAGAAATCACACGAGAACGCAGCAGCTAGAAAATTCACTCCACAGACGCCTTTTTGTTACAAGAGAAGTTTTAAAAGACAATCTTTAAAAAACATTTCTCTTATCCTGAGGAAGCCCTACAGAAGATAATCCAATTCATCACAGGATTGAACTTTTTTCACACAAATTGTGTTTCTCTCTGATTCTGACAGATTGTTAAACAAAAAAGCTTTTAGTTTCTTTTTGTTTGGTTCTTTTTGAAGTTTTGTTCTAATTTATCCACCCAGACCGCACGGACACGGATTCACCTCAAACTGCTCCAGGTTTTAATGCTCACAAGTCTTCATGTACATTCAAATCATGCAAATTCTTTATTCTTTTTGAAACATTCTGCTGCCAGCAGTCCGCCAAATGTCGCGTAGTTTTTCCTAAGTTGTATACTTAATACTAAAATCTATGTCTCGTGAAGCTACTGAAATCAACAACTTCTACCTGGAAACAAAAACCTCCCCGGCAATTTAGTCTTAAATGATTCAAAAATAAAGTAGGGGATTCATTTCTCATTGAATCCCCTACTCATATATAATCATAGTTGACATAAAGTGTTCGTTTTGAAACACATTTACTTATGTACTGGCAACGTTTGCGGTCAGACAGCAGCACGGAGCAGCGTTGCGTTCTAGTGCGGCGACTCCCTGCGTCACGCCGCAGATGACTAAGAGATTGCTTTTGAAAAACACAGAGGAATGTGCAACCGTGTTTATTTTGGAGGATCTCACTCAGAGCGAACAGAGAGACACGCAGCAAGAGTCTGGGCTTTTTTTTTTTTCTTCTGGTGACCACCGCCGCCCTCGCTGCCTCTGGCTCCGGCTGAATTTCGGGTAATTTTATGGTGGTGACAGTGTGTGACGGGCGCCGCTAAACTGTCATATCTTGCGCCCACAGGAAGTCGGTGGCGGAGAGGTGATGCTCAGATAAGACTTCCTCTCTCTCTCTCTCCTCTTTGTGAACCTTTTTTTTATCATCCACTCTCATATCTGGCGCCCTCACGAGGGGTTTCTTGGGGGAGAGACCTAAGTTCACACCGGGATGATTTAAGGGCCTAAAGGACTTTTAGGGGTGGTAAGAAAAGTTAGCGCTGTGTGCTGAGGTCATGGGGTGAGTCCGGCTCTCTGGAGCCACTGAAAACGTAGGCGAATTAGACAAATTGGTGTCCAATTCAAGCTTCTTGACGCAATTTTTGCAGATTGTCATCAACTTACCTTTGGAGCGAGTCTCTCAGAGAAACTTTGAGTTTATTTGAAAGTTTAGGAAGCTCTCTGAAAGTTTAGGAAATCTAAATACAGGCTTTCTAGTGAACAATATTAAGCATGTGGTAGGTTTAGGGCACATTCTTCAAAGTCTTCTGTAGCTTGAAAACAATGTGGTTTACAGTCTTCGCTCCCTTCGACTCTGAAAGCTTTTATATACGGTTATCCACTGCCAGAGTCAGAGTTATTGTAAAAGACAATAAAACAGTGTCCGATTGATCCCTACTATAATAATTTTTATTTTATGTATTGCTTTATTGGTAGTAAATAATTTATTTGACCAGATTTATTTGGAAATAAATAAATAAATTGGGCTTTAAAGGGCGTTTCACTTGGAAGGTCTTTCATCTGGAATCTCTCTGATTATGGAAAAAATACTTAGCTGCTCCAGGTCACAGAGGGTTGAAGACATTTTATTCTTTATGGCACTTTTCATGTCAAACAGCATTTCAATCAGGGCATGATCTAGACTTTGACTAAACCATTGAATCATCATTATTTTTTCCTGTTTTTGTCATTCTTTCATAGACTTGCTGCTGCGTTTGGGCTCATTGTCATATTGATGACCTAGTTTGGTCCAAACGTCACAAATGGCATCACATTCGACTGTAGGATACAATCTAACGTTACGCTGAGGTTGTTGACGACCGACTTGCAGAACAAGTCGCAAATCATCATCCCTCCCCCTCATCGTTATTGACAGCTGGTGTGAATTGTTTGTGCTGATATTTTCTTAAACATGTTATTACTGCTAAAACATCTCTGCTTTGGTCTCATCTATATAAAGAGCATTTGTCTAGGAGTCCTGTGTTTCATTTAGACTTTTGTCTAGAAGTTTTGTCTGTCTGCTCTCTTGTTAAGAAATGTGTTGTCCTTCCTTTTTTTCTAAGACAAGCCCTAGTGTGGTCAGTTTTTGCCCAATTGACCCGCCATGAACTTGCTCCGACCTAGGTCTGTTTTTGCTGGGAGTTCCACTCCTGGAAAAATTAGCAGCTGTTTTTAAATGTTTTCCCACTTGCGAATAATGCCTCTCTCTGCAGATTAGTGGATTTCCGGTGGTTCTGAAATGGCCTCATAACCCCTCCTGGGTTGACTGGGAGAACCCGTTGCTTCTCTACAGTTTGAGATGTTCTGTAGGATTTTCTTACACTGTTTAAACATTTGATGCCAACTGGAATGACCAATATGGAACTCGTCTTTTGCACAACTCCTGAGGATATGTTTTTTTTTTTTCTATAAAAGGCGCTAGGTCAAGAAGCTACTAAAAATGTTATTGACTGTGTTAAAATCCTGTCTTTTTTTGGGGGGGGGGAAGATTATGTACAATTTCAATTCAATTATTTTAGGATCATAAAGTATAAAGAAATCCCAACTTTGGCCACAACTGTTTTGAAAACGTTGCCGCAAAGTTAGTAATTTTAGTCTGCAACACAAACCCCCCCAACCCCTCCCACTGCGACATCCTGGACGGACACTTCAACAGGATGATGGTTTTGCCCCCTTAAACTTTGTTGAATCGGCGAGCGTTCTGACCATGTTGGAAACTTTAAGTAACGAGCAAATGATTGAACATGAACATTGACTCAGTGCTGACGCCATTTTAGATACTTGTGGGTTAGATACCGAAAGCTAAGCCTGGCATTTGCCTGTTTTTCGTGTCTGTAATTGCTTAGTTGACCTGTCTCTGCAACCTTGAAGCCGTCTCTCACAAATGGACCGTCCAAATTGCCCCGGCCGTCTCACCATCAAAGCAGCTGCTTGTGGGGAAGGAAAAAAAAAAAAAAAAAGAAGAAAGAAACGACACAAACAACAAACAAAAGATCCTTTTCTCGGCTTCATCTGGCCGGGTCACGAACGACACGGACGGCCTGTTTGTCCATCATCCTGGGAGGCCTCGGCTGATTCGACATTAAGATTACGCCGCCGCTGTATCCGAACTTCAGACGGAACATCTAGATCAGAACCGAACGAGTCCACGCAATGAACGCAGAGCCACTGATCCACGGCGTCGCTCCGTATCTTGGCCCTTGCGATGTAAAATCAAAGGGCCGGCTGATTTGGAACATGTGGACCGGTGTCAGTATGTCATGCAGAGGAGAAGAGGCTGGGGGCGGGGGGCAACGCAACAGCAAACTGGAAACTATGAAAACCTGTAGCAGTCGCTCCGGGACTTTGATGATAAGTGAAGGAGATTGCTGGTGTTTAAGTGTGACGTAATGTTTTTCATTCCGAAGTTTCACTGCTTACCATCAGACCGACTTTTACCAGACAGACTTGTTTCCTCAGAAATAAATCAGAGACTCGAACATAGACCTGAGGTTTCGCAGCTACTGTCGAGTCAGACAGGGAAATATTTCAACAACCATTTTTCCTGTCAACTGAAACATTTTCCTTCTCATCTTATTAATGGGACAACGTTATGTGTTTTCCAGGCACATTGTGCCATTTTGTAGCACAATCAAGTAACTATGTTATCTTCAAACAAATGTATGAAAGATAAAAGAAAGTTGACTTCGCAAATTGACGCTTTGAAATTGGGCCTCGGTCTCTTTAAGAAGCTCCTACTCTTTCCAACACTAAGCTTTATATAGCAAAATCAAACAGATTGTCAAATCTGCCCACTTTGCCCTCAGCGACCCTGGAAAAATATCTTGTTATAAGTGAAATACCTTGCACTTTAAAAAAAATCAATATTAAGGAAATATTCTAACTAAAATAAGCACTCATAGATTGCTGAAAAGTTACTTGTCCTGCTTGATGCTTTACTAAAATATTTTCACTAGGATCTATAGACCAAAAATACTTGCTAAGATTTTGTATTTTTATAGTGTAGAAAAAAATGTAACACATATTTCCATATTTATACTTATGCAATGTGTTTAAATGTTAAATCTGCTGTAACAGACATCCATACAAAAAAAATAAAATAAAATCATGGCAATACATTTTTCTTCTTTCCAAAACTGTGAAGATTCAGCTGATTTCAGATCTGACGGTCTGTCTCAGTCTTTGCTGGATCCTAGAGGGTCGGGACCAGAAAAACATTTCCTACTCGTGAAAGTGAACGATTGTTTCTGGCTGCGCCTCAGCAGCGTTCCTGTGGTTTGGACCGGTGCTGTCGAATGCTCCGAAGTGGACGAGATTCCAGCAGCTGTGTGAGATTCCAGAAGTTTCGCACTTTCCCCCAAAAGCAACCGGAAACGGCGCGGAGTCTGACTGCTGCCCGTCCCTCATGAAACAGCTATGTTTTACAGATTACTGGCAGGTTTAGGTTTTTTTTTTTAAAACCTCTTATCTGTTCTCATTAGGGTCAGCTTTTTTTTTCTTTTAGAAGCACAAGTGAATTATACTTTTCTGTGTGTAACTCAAGGAAGATGTTGGATAAACAATGACATCCTACCAAAAGCCAGCTTTTGGCTCAGTTATGTTTTTACACCATTAGGAAAACTTTGTCACAATCACCAATTTACAGTCAAGATTTCTACTTAAGAAGTTTTACAAAAAAAAAAAAGTAACTGTTTATCATTGCAGTATTAACAATATTGTTGGTCTACAAAACTGTCAGCATGATTATTTTTTTGTATTTTGGTGGAATTTCTGCTTTTCAGTGAGTCATCATGCGATTTATATAAAAATACATTTTCTTTTAGCATCAATTAAATGTTTGTCCCACCCTGAATCTTAATCCCGAGCTGGTAAAGAAGGTAGCATCACAACTGAATTAAAAGGTATTACATGCAGAATATGAAACCAGAATTACAGCGACATCAACTGTAAACCAAATCAATAAGAGCGACTACGCATCTTATAATCCCTTTTAATGCTTCGATCTGCTTTAGTTGGAGCTAATCCAACAGATTATAGTCTTTAAACCACCATTAGTCTGGATCGGTTTTAACTAAACAATTAGAACCGATCCAGGCTAACGGCAGTTTTAATTAATTGATAGAGCAAAGATTTTGAACCCCAAAATCAAAAATACCTCCAGGCTCGTGGCAGGTGGTGCCAATGGAAGGCAAAAATCTGGATTATCAACAAGAAAATAATCTTGTTACTCTCTTTTAGCATTTTAAAAATGAATATTTAAAGCATATTTCAATATAACAAACAAATGGGCATGCAGGTTTTTGGAGACTTGGCTGACATTTAGCTTCTCTAAAACACAGAGTACAACTGCACCATGTTTTTATTTTATAGTTTGTTTTTTTATTTATTTCAGCAAAAACTGATAGATGCCAAAAAAGTACAGACACCTGCAGCAGAAACAAGTAAATACATTTAGTGCATGTCTGGTTGTAAAGCTGAACTCTGACACTTCACTAATAACACATTCAAACATGACCAAACTCACAAGTTAATACTTCATACGTCTCCGTCGTCGACCCCTCCGGGAACCAGCCTTCAGAATAACAGAAGCTGCCACAGTTAATGCCCTGTTGCATCAAATATTCAATTAGCTTGTATTCCATGATCAGAATGTGCAAACTTTAGAAAAACGCTGATTTAAAATACTGTGCATACATGTTGAGAACGTGTGCATGTTCCGGCAGGTCCACATGTCATCACTTCCCGAACATTACGAGAAAAAAAAAAAAAACGGGTGCAGGATTTGGTTCACGTTGGTTTACAAAAATAAAAAAATGAAAAACGGGGGGGGAAAAAAAAGAACAGCAAACACTACAGTAATCAAGTGTAAAGCAGAACAAGGACCGGAAGGATCAGAGCGCATCACGCAAGTCACCGTGCCGGACCCGAACGAGGCACAAACCGGACACAAAGCGTCAGTCCAATAAAACAAAGACTACGGTCTACATCATGCTGACAAAAATACAGCTCAGGCCACATTCCATCTTTAGGTTTAGGAATAAAAAAATACTTCATGTGATAAAGACTCTGGTGTTCGATCTGTTTGTAAGAATATATACACATAGATTTGTTCCTTTCTATTTTTTTTTCTCTTTTCCAATTTTAACTGAAACATCCGAGCAGCTCAGAACAACTGATTGAATCGTCACAAACGGATCAAAACCTACATTCAGTTCATGCTGAGGACGGCGGTTGCGGGAGAGCCACCAGAAATACTGGAATCTTTACAAATAGACTGAACTGGGGGAAATGTCGTCTTCTTTCTTCTTTTTTTTTTTTCTCCAGTTCTTCTCCTGGGTGGCCTGAAGGGTCACAATGCAAATGTCCTGAAGGGGGTGCAGCGATCTGGGTTCTTGGTTGCATTGATTATTATCGGTAACAGTCGATGCCATTGGTTCTGAGGCATGGTGGAGTTGAACCAGCAACTTGAAATCAATCTGGTAACCGGGGGGGGAGGGCTGCTTTTTGAGTCAGTGAGTTCAGCTTCGAGGACGATAGCTTCAGTGTATCACAGACGTTCTTGTGGAAAGAAGAAGTTCGTACTCAGGCTGTTCTGCTGAATGACGACTCTGCTTCGCATTAGAAACATCCACAGAGTAGCCGACCAACCATCAGAACAAACACTGTGAACAAGGTTCCCCCACCGTCCTTAAGGTCTTGAAGAGTATGTGCTTAAACTTTATTTCATGCCCCAATTTCAGGAAAACATTTAGGTCAAACAAAACATGTAACAGGATTGAAGTGTTTTAGATTTCTCTCTGAAGTATGTTATTCTTTTACATTTGCTGCCTAAACACCACTGAAGAAAATTTGGTAGTGAATCCGAAGAGGGATGCATCTGTTTAAATGCTTTGCTTGGTTTTACGTGCAGCTAACAGGACTGCGACAAGCTAGCAGTAAACGACAAAGTTGTTCGCCAGTCATCGTGATGCTATTTTTTAATGATGCAACACCCAGAAGAGCTAAAACATCATGCAGAGCTAATTGCACTGCTGTCCCTCTGCAATTAGGATTTGTCGTATGAGCAAAAAGCATAAATAGCTGTTAACCGGATCGTGGCGTGATCTTTGTTTGAAATGTTGACCAGAAATCAATGGAATGGCCGGGAATCTAATGGAATGCTATAATTGAAAGTGTTTATGCAAGGATAAACTGATCTACTATCTTCTGAACTGGTTTCCCATCAAAGGAAAACCTGCAGGCTATCCACAAACTAAGTTTTACTTTATAGCCTGAAACGGTTTGAATTATTTGGATTCATTCAGAATTAGCACCAATGGATCATTGTTGGTCACTGATTTCTGTTAAAGCACAAACTTTGATGTCAAGATGTGGAAAATTCTCCTTCCCACGTCTTAGGGGTCTTTGTAGTTTCACTATTTCATTTGTTGCTTACTTGAATGTGCCTCTAATAACTGGATTTGTTTGCACAAAGGCCTGTGAGGAACCTTCGATAGAGGGGTTTAAAGATCCCATCTGAGCTGATTTTGATGGGAGTGAATACAGTGAGCCTCTGACCTTTAGATTTAATACAATAAGCTATAAACTGGTTGAAGGTTTTGTTGCAGCTTTCCGCTGTGACGTGACACTGAAGGAGAGGATGCGAGTCCTTGCTGGACGCAAGGACTGTTGGTGTCATGAGGTAAAAACATGTACGACTCAGTCGTTTGCAGTGGCTTTAACAGTGGCCATGTAACGTACGTTATCCAACAACGCGTTTCCTCTCTACAGTGTGCTGCTGAGAATCTCTGAGACCTGCGCGTTTGTCTGGTCGTCTGAGTCCACTTCCTGGGCAGTGGCGCCCTCTGGCTCCTCCCCCTCCTCTCCAGACTCTGCCTGTGCTACAACCACTGACACTCCCGCAGTCGTTACAGTCTCCTCCTCCCGACTCGGCGACGCGTCCTTGCAGGGCTCCACAAAGATCCTGCGAACGTGGGGCCGCGGTTCCCGGTGCCGGGCTTTACGACTCTCCAGGACACAGGAGGCGTGGCTTACGTAGGTGTGGCCCTGTGGTGA
This sequence comes from Xiphophorus maculatus, assembly GCF_002775205.1. Classification (NCBI taxonomy): domain Eukaryota; kingdom Metazoa; phylum Chordata; class Actinopteri; order Cyprinodontiformes; family Poeciliidae; genus Xiphophorus; species Xiphophorus maculatus. The sequence continues at coordinate 17,660,655 of NC_036452.1, read as the reverse complement.
GGGTGGGTCCCCCAGTGGAGTTAAGTCGGCATCCAGTTGCCTGGTGTAAACGCCCTCTGACAAAGACCCAGTGAGACTCTCCCCACTGTGGCCCCGAAGCCAGCGCTGGGGCCCGCTGAAATATTGCCCCCGGTGGCTCCTAGAGAGCAGTTTGCGTTTGGCCGGTGGATTGGCAAGACCCCTCAGAGGGGCTGGGCCCTCCTTAGTAAGTGAGAGGCCCTCAAAAGTCTTGGTGGTGTCGGACAGAGCCGGGGACAGGGGGAAAGACAGGGGGAGATCTTTGTAGAACCTGGGGGACAAGGGAAGGGAGGGAGATGTAGACAGGGTTCTGCAGCGAGATGGCGGGTTAGGCGAGGTGGGGAGGGAGAGATCTGCAGATGGAGAAGTGGAGGTAGGTAGGAGAGGATCCTTCCTGGGAGTGGAGACAGGGAGGTCTGTCGGTGGGCAAATACTGTACCTGAGGAAGAGAGAAATCAGATTAAAGGCGAGGTAAGTCTGGGCCACTCGGCTTATCCTGCTACTTCTGTGACCGGATCCAGGATAAGCAGAAGAAAATGGATGGATGGAATCAAACTACAGGGGCACTTCCCCTTTTTCTGAGGAAAGTAAAGCCAGTATATTTACTGATCAGGGATCAGAGCATCCCTCATCTTTTGAGACTGGAGTAGAAAATTTTGGTGTCTGAATTACCCTTGGCCTTTCAGAAGTGTTTAACGTTACCTGAGTTCATGGATCTGCAGGACATCGGGGGCGCTTCCACCTAGCGAGTGCAAGACCTGCTGGGACAGATCTGAAGCTGGGGAGTAGAGCAGATCCAGTTCGCGGGGGCTCAGGGCATCACTGGAGTCATAGTCGCTGTCGGTGGGCAGGAACACCTCGGAGGAGCCGTCCTCATCTGAGCCGAGCAGAGAGTCTGTCAGACAGACGTCAGGGTAAAATCTCTGGAGGTGCTTTGAGTCTGCTTTTAAGAGGAAAATCTTCATACGCACCACTGATGGCCTTCCTCTGCCGGAGCTCCGGCGATGGGGAGGGTGTAGGCATGTAGTCCATTGTGGAGGAGGTGGAGTCAGTCTTCTGCTGTCCAGAATCGCTCTCTGAAGCACTGGCGTCCACCAGACAGGTGATGAGTACACCGCCACGGGGTTGCTTGTAGCGCGCATACTGCAGGGCGTCTGTTATCCAGCGGAGGTCACGCCGCATCTCATCCAGCTGCTGCAGAGACGAAAAGACAAGCAAGTAGGATACTGGGGAACATCCTGGACTTAATATAACACACGCCAAACTATCCAGAGATTGACCGTGACTTTGGAATACTGTTGTATAAAGAAGAGTTCATAATAAGCTCAATAGAAGCAAGGTGCACAAGTCTTCTGACTGGAAAACTGGCTCGAATCACGATCCCTTTATCACTATGCTTGACAGTTGGTACTGTGCATTCATAGTGCTGGTGGGACAATGAACCCTTCCAACACTTCTCTGTCTGGAACAAAGAAAATGCATCAGCTGTCTTAATTACAAGCATTGATTTATCTAAAAAGCTCCCACTGGCCAAACCTATCCAAGTGAATGACCATGGTCTGCGTAGAAAGTGACCAGACTAAGTTAACCTGGAGGATAACTCTTTAAGGACAAAAAGCAAGCAGATTCCAAAACCGTGAGTCCAAATTGGGTTTAGGAAGTACGTAGATCTTTTTCCTTCACCTGTTCCGTTGCTGTGTGTAGTGTCAGAATCCCGCAAAAAAAGTAAATTCCATGCTAAGATGGTTAATGAACATTGACGACTGTCCCTGGTTCTCTGCCTCTGAATGCGGTGTGAACTCCGTTGTGGTACCATTTCTTGATAAAAATCAACCTGGGCAGATAACTGGATTGCGTGAGGACAGAATGTGTCGGGATCAGCAAGATGTTCTGGGTTGAATACACTGGAGTAACTCGCTGAACATTGTTTGACCTCATCCACTGAAAAGGTCAGGTCTTTGGGGATTTGAGAAGTCAATTCCAGGTTTCTTGTATCTGGGTTAAAAATGCCCTTGCTTTAGACTACATTATTTTCAGAAAGTCTTTTCTTTTTTTGCTTTGTGTCTCTATTTCCTCTGACAGAAAAACCTGAAAAAATAGTTTTTGAGTCCAAGTTGTTCCTTCCTGCCAGAAGAACTGAGATCCCATGATAGGTTTGTGATTATTAATCACGAAATTATTACTCAAAATTGTATTTTTATTTCTATGTACCAAACAATGTCTTGAGATTAAGGATATTTGCAAATACTGTAGTTGGACTAGGTTCTGTCCACAACAACATTCGAGGCACTTGTACCGATGTTCTAGGTTTGATTTTCACTAAAAGTGTTTCTTCTATGACTTATGACTATGGTCCCAAAACAGAGTGATGGGAAAGAACTAAAATGGACTAGGAGTCACAGGATAAAAGACCTCCAAAAAACATGAAGAAGCTCCTTTGTAGAAGAGGCTGGATGTTTAAGGACAACACACAACTGCTCCATGTGGATTAGATCATTTGTAACATTGTCATGTTAAAAATATACAATTATTCTCCGACTCTCCCTCACAGTCTAATCACGTTGTTTTGGTTAGCCTCAGTAGGAAATTCGGAGAATCCGACCGAGACAATGTGGTTCTGGAAAAGCTACCGATCGAAAGCTCAGATGTTGGATGGATTATTTAGTATGTAGTGTCTTTTTCATACTTTTTTAAAACTCTTGTAAAAGCTTTTTTTCTCGGTTTTTATGTGTTATTTAAAAATAATTTGTTCAAAAAGATTTTTGTAACCTTTTTCTAAGTTGGTTTTGCTTTAAAATTGTTTTTTTTTTCGCAGTCATTTCATTTTAATAACTATTTTTACATAATTGATCACATTTTCTGTCTTTTTGATCATTTTTGCCTCTTTCATTATGCATTGCGTTATTCCTGGTTTTGGTTTGAGATGGTTCTGCATCTGTCCGTCAGATATTGGACCTCTTTGAGCGCTGCAGCTCCAGCGCCAGCACCGTTTGATCTTCTTGGCTCTCTGTTCTGCTGAAACGCCGACTGGCTGCAGTGGGATGACAACAAACAAGAGATTTCCTGGAGATTCCACCACGGATGAAAAAAGTTTCTTGCAGCTCGGGAAGAAAACCGTGGAGCCGTGGAAGTCTTTAAGTTTCCATCTGCAGCAGATTAAACTGACAGCAGCTTCGTGATTTAAACCGCAGATCTGCTGAGGTTTCAATGGTCGCTCTGCAGCTTCAGCAGCTCTCGCAGACTTTTTGGTTTCTGTCTCCGTCTGAGGAGTTCAACTTTACACATTAATGTAGAAAAGGATTAAGAAACTGCATTAATTCAAGAAAGAAGAAGCTGCTGAGTAACGTAAGACTCTTGCTGAGGGAGGGGTTAGTTTCTATGGAAATTTCATCCTTTTCAGCATAGGGATGGTGGGCCTGCAGCATCACTCTTCACTAAACAGGAATATGGAAACGGGTATAAAAACTTCAGCTTTAAATGGTCACTTTGTGAAAAATATTTCATCCTGGAAAAGAGAATCCCAAAAAAGCCGGAGATACACTGGGAGATAGTTGGCAAACATATTTTTTGTTTGATGTACAGTACAGACCAAAAGTTTGGACACAACTTTGTGTCCAAACTTTTGGTCTGTGCTGTATATTCAAGGTGATTTGAATCAAAAAGTTTCAGAACATTTCACAGAATCAGAATCGAAGCTGAATGAAGTTGTACTCTCTGTGAGCTGCTTAATTACTGAATTGTGCTGTGGAGCCCCGATCTGGCCAAGGCTTTTCCTTTTTTTTTCAGAAAAAGATAACCTGAGCTAATCAGGAGGATTCATATCACCAGCAGCCTCAGCGCAGGTGAGGTGAGTTACACGGCAACTAAACAACAACCTTTTGAAAAACGTGTTTTAGGTTTGTATCGACTGTATAAAATATTTCGGTTGTTTACAAGTTGGCTCTGTCGCGTTTTTCCAGAATTACCGTATTTTCCGCTCTATAAGGCGCACCTAAAAACCTTCAATTTTCTCAAAAGCCAAGAGTGCGCCTTATAATCCGGTGCGCCTTATGGACCAATATTGAGCCACAACAGGTCTCGCAACTACGGTAAGCAGCCGCCGACTTCATTTTCCCCCGTAGAAGAAGAAGCGCGCGGTGCACGCTGGGTTTTGTGTAAAGACCCCAAAATGGCTCCTATTAAGAGACACGCTTAAGATGCAGAGTTTAAGCTCAAGGCGATCAGTCACGCAGTAGAACACAGGAACAGAGCAGCAGCGAGAGAATTTAACATGAACGGATCAATGGTGCGGAAGTGAAGGAAGCAACAGCTGTTTATTCATTTTGGGAATGAACGGAGTTGTCAGAACGCTGGTTTGTAATCTATTAATAAAGTTTGACTGACCTATCTGACTATTTTGTTGACATTCCCTTTAGCGCAGCTCCATCTAATGGATGCATAACGTAACCCCAGCCTCTACTGTAGCGTCTATTCTATGCGCCTTATAATGCGGTGCGCCTTATATATGAAAAAAGTTTTAAAATAGGCCATTCATTGAAGGTGCGCCTTATAATGTGGTGCGGCTTATAGTGCGGAAAATATGGTACATTTTTTTTCTACAAACTCTGATAAAACAAACAAGACTTTGGTCTTCTGCAGGTAAGATACAGACCGCTAATAAATACTCCACAGAAACCCACTTTAAAGCTAGTTAGAATAGTGAGATTTTTTCAAATCTTAACTTGTAATTTAATATTTTAAACTTGTCTGGGTCTTATTTTTTATATATATACAGCGATGCCCCTTAGCAGTACTTCTGCTCACACTGGCCCCTGAAACAGTTTTTCAGTTTGATTCGTTGAATCTGAACTCTGTCGGCACAGAGCGGCTCCCCCTGCGCTGCGATTCGTGTTATTTATCCCAGCTTCTCTGTGGTCAGAGTCCATTTTTTTCCCAAGCCTTACAGAAAGCAGACAGATGGTGTCACTCGCTCTGTGTTTGGAGAGCACTGCGGAGGTTTTGTGGTCGGCCTCCATTAGTGGCGGGCAGCTCCTCGGTCAGAATCTTCAAATGAGGAGAAAAATACTCGCCGTTTATCGGATGAAATTCTACGGCAGAAACAATTTGACATTTCAAAAATGCTTCTGCTTTTACGAGCACATGGGAAAAAAAACCCAAAAGTTTATTTACGCTTCCTGTTGTCTCTGCAGATGTTCACCACAGAGAGTCGCTTCCTGAAAAGCTTAGAAAAAAAACGTTTTAGCCGTTGGAAAGGAGGTGGACGGTTTTCTCACCTGGATGTAGTCCAGGATGAGCTGATGTCGGGATCTGGCGCTCGTCAACTCGCCATCCGTGATGGCCTCCCGCAGTGCTTGCTGGGTAATCAGGGCGTCCAGGTCCAGAACGGAGGACAGGCGGCAGTAGAGACCGATGAACTTTTCTTTGTAGGTGCAGAAGTGAACTGAGATGGGAAACAGAGGCGGGAGCACAGAGGTGAGCTCAGTTGATCTGGATTGGACTGAATAAAACAAAACGCTTTTTATTTAAAAAAAATAAAAAATCCAGAAAACTCTCCAGACTGAAAGATCCCAGTTTTATGGAAAGGTTTTTTTTGGTGACGGTTTTGTCCTTAAGCATCATTAAGGCATCATTTATATACTGGGGGATTAATTGTGTTTTTTCTTAATTAACTTAGTTTTACATGTCTAAAATAGCTTTTTTTCCCCCCTGAAATACCCACACTTATTTTATATCCAATCATAATAAGAAATTGCTATATTTGAAGTGTATGTTTTGGAAATCTAGTGTAAAAAAAAAGAAAAATTATAACACATTTTCATTTTATTGAAAAAAAAACCACGCACATTTTACAAATTTTTTCTTTTTGGCACTACCACAGCTCCATACGATGTATTTTTGATGAAGGTTCCTGGTCACTGCCTATCCTGCAGCCCTTGAGCATAAACTCAAATGCTTCCTGCTCAACTTAGATGCTTTTTTGGAATGCCATTGCTGCCCAAAAACAAACAATATACCCAACAAAATAAATGAAAAAAATAAAATAAAATCTTTGACTGTCTCTAGGATTAATGAAATGACCAACCGCCTTATTACCATCATTATTCTGAGCCTATTCTCTTGAGCAGCATGCAGTCGGAGCTGATCGCCATGATTAAACTGATCAGTAACAGATAAAGTGAGCGTCCTGCAGACGGCTCCGTCCGTCGTGGACGACGTGGTTTTCAGCGGCGTTGGACCCGCTCCACGGGTTGAGGACAGACCAAGCTGTGTTTGTAGCAGCAGAAGTACTAAATCAGCCTGCAGGCTCCAGCAGGACGGCCTCTCTGCTGACCCCCCAAACACACACACACACGCACGCACATGAACGTGGTAATAACACCCGCACGCACTGCACAATATGCTCTCTCTATACAAGCAGACCAGCACACACACACACCCACACCCACACACACACACACACACACACGCGCGCACACACACACACATGCACACACCCCCACTGATGCAGATTCAGCCTCTAACTTTTGGTATTAATGAAAAACGACTTATTTTTCAATTTGCTTTTGACTTTTTTTTAAATTTAAGGCCAGAAAGGTTTAAAGCCTCTACTACATCATCTGATTTATTATCCAAACGTCCTGAGAGATGCTGCAAATCGTTCCAGAGATGTCGGGACAGTCCCACTGAAGACGAGATGTTCAAAGGATCTCTTGTTTGATAAGCAGAGTGCAAAAGTAAAAATGATTCATAAAAAGATCGGAAGAGATTTTAGAGCGACATCTGCTGCCTTTCTCTTCAAGTCCATGCATATTTCACCACGACGATAGAAATGGCTGTGGAGAAGAGATTACTGCATGCAGTCCTGACCCGTGTCCAGTAGACAGGAATAGGAAACAGGACTGCAAAAATGACAAATTAGGAAAATTGCACTAAAGCAGCAGTTTGTGATGTGGCCTTGGTTTTAGTTCTTTCTAAATGTTTTGGGAAGCTGGTGAGTTGCAAAGTTCCCTCCGAACTCCCGGTTCTTTCAATCTGACCAGAGCCTGCGTGTGGGTGTGTGTGTGTGTGAGATGTCGGGCTCTGCGTGCTGCAGAGAGGGAAACAGTGTGTGTAGTTACCGAGCTCAAACATCTGCAGCGGGAGGTGCAGGAACCCCGACAGAGGGGCGTAGGGGTTGGACTGCCCGGGGGCGGAGCAGACGTCGTCAGCAGGGGGCAGCAGCAGCAGGAAGGAGACGCCGTGGCCGATCTCCACCACCTCCTGACTGTAGAGACGGAAGTGGCGGGCCTGTGTGTGTGAACACACGGAAACATGATGGGAACCACAAACATGACGGAACATCTATGCATCCATGGTGATGTCTGTTGTTAATACATCTAGATTGTATGGTGTGTTGTATGAGTTTATTTATATACTGGAATTACAGTTTATAATTCTTCTCATTTATTTATTTTGTTTTATTAAAAAGCAAACTTCAAAACCACTAGATGCGTGTTGTTAAACATGTTTTTTTAATGAAACTCGCAGCATAATTTTTTGTTTTCAGTTAATTAATTACTTTTTATTATCTAGATTTATTTATTTATTTAATTTTTGATCCTCCCCACCCCTCTCTGTTAATTTTTTGTGCATTCCTCTAAGTTTTGACTTTGACTGGTGACTTTGTTACAATAAACAATCCATTTGAATAATTTTACTTTTTAGATTTTTTTTTTTTTGGCCAGTCCTTTCACGTCTTAGAGTGTTCAACCTTTCCAGATGGAATGCACAGGTGTCACACCTAGGAGGCGCTGCTGCTGTGTAAAACGATTTGGCTCGAAGAGAGGCTGTGCAGGTGAGCATACCTGGTGCAGAGGGACATTGATGTGCTTCAGTATCGACTTAATGGCCGTCTGCAGCTCGTAGTAGAGCAGAGGGGCGTGGCTTTCTGGCTGAGGCTCCGCCTCCTCCTCGTCCTCCTCACTGCGTCGTTTTTCCCCCACGGCCACCAGCGTTTGAATCCAGTCCCACTCCTCCCTGAAGGCACACACAGGAGACGGGTTACCTTACATTTATTGCCTACAGGTGCATTGTGAGAAATGCAGTCCGGTGTCTTTGCCTCCTCTGGTTGCAGAGTCAAAAAATGATTTATGGTCTTTAACAAAATGTCAGCATCCGAAAAAACACAAACGGCGAGTTTTAGTTGTCTGTGTGAGAGGGAACCTGGACACGTTGGCGTTGTCCCGGATCCGGGTGTGGCACAGCATGTTGGGGGCCCGCTGGGACACCAGAACTTTGATCTGGTCCACTGAGCTGCTGAGCTTCAGGTAGCCCAGGTAGAGGCCGGGGGCGAGGCGGTGGGTACTGCGCCGCTGGTACGCCAGGATGTCCTGCAGGATCAGGAGGAAGCAAAAGAAAAAAAAAACAAAGAAAGATGAACTGGAGAGTTTTGAAACCCTGGCTATCATAAGTAAACTAATCCTCTAAGCACACGCACATTGATTCACCTTGTATCTTCTTTTCTGTCTTTAATTCTCAGTAAAATCTCTTAAAGGGGCAGTATTATATAAAATTGACTTTTTTCAGCTTTACATCCCATTGTAATGTTATTCCCTCATCAAAAACATAGTTGTAGTATTATTTTAATTCTTTCATGGATGTTTGATTATTCCTTCAATCTCCAGTGGCAACCATTCAGCTGTGCAAAACGCTTGGGGGCACCCAGTGCCTCACGGAGCAGCCCTCCCCAGCCACTCCCCTGCTCAGCTCCTTCAGACTAGCCGGCAACAATCAGCAAACACCTGATGGAACTGCACATCTTCTGAGCTCATTATACAAGCTACTTCTCTGTGCAACGCTGGTAAAAATGTCGTTAAAGAGTAAATAGAGGAGCGTTGTTGTGACTACTTCCTGAAGGGAGAGTTTCCGAAAGAGCAGGAATTTTTAAAGAGACAGAGGCCCAATTTCAAGGTGCTAAATTACAACGTCAACTTTCTTTTAAGGCATATTTTTTATAATAACTCAAGGTAACATAGATACTCGATTGTGCTATAAAATGGCACTACTGTATATAAAATACATACTACTATCCTTTTTGCCCCTTTAAAAAACTAAAAATCGTTTTATTTACATTCGTTCCTGTTCAAAAGATTAAACAAAGAATCCAGCTGTTTTATGTTTTTTCATCTTGTCTCTGATTGTTACACTTGTCCCAATCATGTTAAGAGCACAAAAATGTTTCCAAACTCATACGGCTGGTTGACCTAGCTCTTTTTAAATCAATATTAAGGAATTACTGACTTAAAACAGGCTCCTATATCTTGCTGAAAAGTAACTCACATATTAGTGTTGTCTAATTTCTATCTGCACTAGGATCTAGACAAAAAAAAACAACTTCGTGAGATTTTGTGTTTTTGCAGTGCTCTTCCTCACCTGCATGGTGATGATGAGGATGTCCAGTGCGTACGGCTCCTCCGGCGTGGACAAGGACTTCCTCTGGCTCTGCAGTTTGGTCACCTGCATCCACCTCCCGCTGAACAGCGAGTGCTGGCTCTCCGTGTCGCGGATGGTCACGAGCAGCACGTTGCCGTGGCGATCCTTGATGGGCTCGTAGTGGACCCGGCCCAGGTTGTGCGTTCCGAGAAGGTTCTGTCCGTACGAAAAAAAGCAGATTAAACTACAGCTGCAGTTGTTTTTTTGTTTTTGTTTAATCCTGCTGGTCCTGGATTTAAATGTCCTCACCTGCAGCTGGGCGGCAGCAGTGAGCATCTTATGGCGGGCCTGCAGTGTGGACGAAGAAGACATGGAGACAGACATGCTTTGTCTCAGCCATCGGACATCCTCCCACATACAGGACAGCTGTGGGGAAAACACAGGAGCAGGTCATTGTGCTGTGGGACTGCTAATTTAGGAGGAAATGATCGTCAGTTGGGACACTCTGTAAAGGCAGGAGACAAATGCACTGCAAAAACATATAATCTTACCAAGTATTTTCGGTGTAAATATCTTAGAACACTTGAAATAAGACAAAACTTACTTAGAAGTAACTTTTCAGCAGGACAAAGGAGTTTATTTTAGGTTAATAATTGCATAGCATTGTGTTAAAAAAAAAAAAGTACCAGCTCCACCGGTGGAATATTTCACGTAGAAAAGGGGAAAAATTTCTTTTTTAAAGTGAAATAATCTTCCAGTCGAACTACTTTTCATCAATACTAAAGAGATTATTGACTTAAAACAAGCTCCGACATCATGCTGAAAAGTTACTTGCAAGTTAGTTTTGTGTAATTTAAAGTGTACTAAGATATTTGCATTAAAAACTAGACCATAAATACTTGGCAGGTTTTTTTGTTTTGGCGCAGTGCGAAGTGTCTGGTAGCACAATGCCAAGCAGGAACGACATCAGCTGTGGTCTTAGAGAAGCAACTATTGCTGCTTTTCTTAGTGGGAACTGCCAAAACTGTCTGAAGTTCATCATCCTGCACAGCATATCAGTTAATCATCTCATAGCGACTGCGGTTCGCATCTGCATCGGGATGTTTCCTCACGGTCTGTGGAATTTTCCTGCCACCTTGGCACAGTGGTGTGTCTGTACATCCCAGTGAGTGCAGTGAGACGGCATCATGCATATAAAATCCAAAATCTTTCTGGAAAAGTTTTCTGCTGACCTATAAATACGCATTCTTTAAGCCGAGCCTGAAGACTGAAATTTTCTGCATCTTATATGGACAATTTGGAGTTGTGCATGTTTCCTCCCTGCATGGAGCATTTTCTGTTTTAAATAAAACCAAGAAAATAAAAAAATAAAAATAAAATATGGACAACCCTGGCCATAGTCTTCATGAGACTGTCTTAGAAAATATACAGAATATCTTCAATTCCCTTTGGGATCAATAAAGTAGTTTTGAATGCGAAAGACTGATGGAATCGCACTGAAAACCACAGTTATTCCAGCATCAGAAGTACGGACTCTTTTCATGAAAAGCACTTCTGTATCAAGTTCTTTTTTTTCTTAGCCTAGGAAGACACTTCTTTAGACTTGCTGCTTTTCATCCCATTCGTGGTCAAGGGGGCGGGCGGCCATTGTTTTTACAATCTCTGCAGCCTGCTCGTTTCATGGACTTCCTTCAAACAATATTTTTCTCTGCCTTCCATGAAATGTTGTTCTAACTCAGTTATTCAGATTAAAGATGCTCTCAGAAACCTTTAGTCAAATTGCCATGCGAGTACTTCAGGCACTCCTTCGTTCCCCCCCCCCTTGTTGCTGTCAAGGCTTTAAAGCCCAGACGGCCGGCATTCATTCAGACTCGGCGCTCTGCGGCGCTTTGCGGCGCTCTGCGGGCTTCGGGGGAAAGTGGTAATTTTCCACGTCAGACTCAGAGCAGTAAAGCTGTAAATGTTGCTGTCTTCCCACTCAACACAAGCATTACAGCTGCAGTTGCTCTGTGGTTTTAATTGTTCAGCATATCTCTGAAAAGACTAAAGCACAATCTCCTGGAGCCTAACGGTAACGTTTGTCGAGCTTAAATCGTTGACATTTTGTCCGGATTTGCGAGATGGTGTCAGAGAATTAAGAAAAACTGAAGGAATAAGTCAGATTTTAGAAGCTTTCTGCTGAAATATGAATGGATTAGATAGAATAGGGGTGAACAACAAGCAGGAGCAAAGTTTCTGCTTTGAAAGGTTGACTTTAATAGACATAGAAGTGGCAATTGGTGCGATAACCTCACTGTGAATAAAATATTAGCTGTATGAGTTTATTAAATGATTTATAAAAGAAAAGAAATGCAATTTCGACTGCTATTAAAATTAAACCTGTCAGTAAATACTAGGGCTGAAACAATTAATCAGATTAATTGTTGTGAACTTATTATTTAAAATAATCGTCCACTAAATGTAGTAATCGATTAATCACTAGCTGGACCATACAGATTCAAAAAATGCAATTTGCTCAAAATGTTACCATATTCAGAGCAGTGCTTAAGCCAAGCCTGCACCAAATATACAGTATATACACGTTGCACCTTCGTCTATAAATATGTCTTACTCAAAACTCTTTGAACGGCATAGTTTTAGCTTCATCCTATGTCATTACATTCTAGGCAATAAAATGTTTATTTTCTTATTTAAAAAAGAAACATAGTTATTTTACTGTATTTCTAATATTGCAAAATAGGCTTAAGTGGTTTTAAAAGAAAGATCTTCAGAAAGTGGCAATTTAAAAATATATATTTTTATCAATGGAAAAATTCATTACTAAACGAAGTTAGTTGCAGCCATAATAAGTACAGTGTGTGCTAGAAAACAAGAAGGAAGATATTAAAATGGGTTCAAGATTTATTAAAATAACCTGCAATATTCTAATACACATCTTAACCCCTTGTAAACCAAATCCTGCGCGTCCCTTTCACCAGTCTGCATAAAGTAAGTAAAACCAACAAACATCCATTCATTAGTTTGAAGAACTATTTCTGGAATCATTTAGGATGCAGTTTGAGCTTTTATGGTTGTGGAGTGAGTCGTCTCAGAGGGATGGTGCGACGCAGCCGCTTGGCCCTACCTTGGTGAACCAGAGGAAGTCCTGCATGAGCGAGCTGCTGTAGGAATCATCCACTTCCACAATGGGAATCTGCTCCTCGGCCGTCACTAGTAAGCTGTCCTTATAGTAGAAAACAGCAGCCAGGTATATCCCCCTGCACACAGTGTGGGACAGGTGTTGGATTTTTTTCGTTTCACAGCCTTCAGCTGTAGGTTTATATGGAAGAGGAATAGGGCCATTAATCTAAAAATTCTGACATTTTTTGTTGTCGCTGTTGTTGTTGTTAGTGACCCTAATCCTCTTCCGTAGGTGAGGTGTTATGGCTGTGTGAATCAAACCTTTTCAGTGTCTTCACAAACTTGTTCGAGGAGTTGAAGAGGTGTTTGAGGCTTCTGGAGACGGACTGCTTCCTGCTTGGGTTCTGCAGTTTCGACGAGTCTACAGAGAAAAACAGCAGACAAGCTTTTAAAACGTTCAGCCGGAACCGACTGAAGCGTGATGTCCAGGTAAATCCGGTCCAGTTGGCAGATGCTGTAAATGTTGAGGTGGGTTTTGGTTTCCGTGCGTAACTCGGGGTCAGGGGTTCGGTCACATTTCTCTCCCACGTTCAAGTTATCTCCTTCATTCCTCCTCCTATCTCTGTTCCCTCGGCGTCTCGCCCCCCCCTAACCCCGGCCGTCCTCCAGTCGGAGCGTTCAGGCGATGCCAATCTCCAGACCACAGCGGCCTTTTTACTCCGGCTAATTACACGGCGCATAATTATCAGGCTGTAAACAAACGAGGAGCTTACAAACATGATGCCGTGCCTGAAGTGGCCGGCGGCCCGGCTGCCGACAGGAACCTGTTTAGCTCCGTCCCGCCACAGAGTGAAAACTATCTGTGGCAAGTAGAAACGCGCTTGTTGCGTTTAAGTCAAACTACCGGAACGGGTTCTCTGCTGGAAAGACAGGATTTATCCTCTGATTAAAGACAGAAATCCTGCTTCTATGGAATGTGCTGTAGCCTGAACTGCAGGAATGAATGGAAAATAATAAAGTACAGCTAATGAAGCAAACAGGAAATATTTTATTTATCGAGAGTTATCAAGAGTTGATAATGTTTTTTTTGTTTTGTTTTTTTTAACCAAACCCTTGTTTCTAAGTTTGAAATGTAGACGAATCAAATCGATAACAGAATGAGTCATATCCTGGGAATGTAAAAATCTATATTTTTATTCCTTTTCAGAAATATTTGCAAACTATTTTTCATTCGTGTTTCAGAGCTTTCTTCAATAGTAAAGTTTAGACATTTTTATTTAACTTTAAGAACCATCAGTACCAACCTACAGTACAGATGTCAAACAAACAACCCCCTAAGAGGACAAAAAAGTAATTGTGTTAATGTCTAAGACAACAGACTCCAAGTAGTGAAAAAAGTAAAACGTAAATTCCTGGAAAGTAACAAGCATATTAACAGAAACCAAGTAAGATTTTGAGATTTAAAAATAACATGAACGTTTCTGTGAAGTAACCTGTGACTTCCAGGAAAGTGGCCTTTAATTTCCATGAAACTACTGTAGGTGTGTTTTCACACTATGGTCCTGTGTGGTCTGCTTTAATTGCACTCTAGTTTGATTAATCAGAGTTTGATTTGTTTGGGGAGATGTGAATGCGAAGTCAAACTGCGATGAGAACCAAAAAACAAAAAACAAACTCTGTCTGGCACAAAAAACCTAGGTTGCACGGTTCGAATTCAAATGTGATTGTCAAGCGCAGGGCATTCTGGGTAAATAAAACCAAAGCAAATGTGTGACGCCAACGCTAGCAGTGGAAATGGCTTGCGGTCTTTTGCCAAAGACCAAAGTAACATCCGACAACCACTACAATCTGACACTACTCTACTTTTATTTACATTTTAGGAAGAAGTTGCGCTCAGTGTCTTCTTATGAGGTTTTCGTGTCGTTTTCTTTGGCGGTTCTTGGAGCAGCGCCACCACAGGCGAGGAGATGAACTGATTTTTCAAAGGGGTTTATTTTGTTAAGTGGGAAAGTGAGCAACAGATGGGGAAATACTTTTAGATTTATTCTCCAATTTTAACAAAGCTATGCATAGGTTCCAGAAAAATAGCGCTTAAATGAAAAAAAAAAGAATAAATAAAACATTCCTAAACAAGATTGAAACTGTTCACATCATTTTAGCTTAGGTCAGACAAAAAAATTGAGAGGATCATAACTTATGAGGATAACTCATTGTTTCCGAAGTTCGAAACTCGAAGTTATTAAACACCGCTGAGTCATCGTGTAAATGACGGACTGAATTCTGCTCAAATGTTCTAAAAACATGACAGATTTGAATATCATTCTTTTGCTACTGGAAAATCTCAAGAGCAAAATTGCGTTCCCATTTCAACCAGTGACTGTGCTGGTGTGCGTCTGTGAGCCGTGTGGCAGCATTGGCCCCTCCTGCTGAACACACAGCTCTGATGTTTTACAGTCTTGGCTGAGCTGTGAACAGCAGCAGCATTCAGCAGCTGTAAACGGTCTGCTGGCGTGTGTGTGTGTGTGTGTGTGAGTGTGTGTGTGTCTGCAGCGCTGCAGGATAACACCGTCTGACAGCAGACTAATCTGACAACAACTCTGCGGCCGACTGCGGAGCGCCGCCTAATAAATAAAGAATCGAGCTCAGGTTGGAGCTGATTAATGAGACAACATATTTCCCGCCCCACCTCATCCCTTCGCCCGACAGCCTGAAATAAGAGCAGCTTCACCTCCGCCTCACACGGCTCTGACCTTTTTGTAACCAGTTTTCTCTGATTGTAAACACCGAAGTGACAACAAGTCAAGCGAGCGCTTGGAGAGTGTAATCAGTGGAGAGGGAGGGGGCAGAGGAAAAAAAAAACCCAAAAGAGTATTATGACTTATTCTGAGTTAAATTGCTAAGAAAAACCTGCAATCAAAACGAAATGGGTAAAATCACATTGAGCAGCAAAAATATGTTCGATTGGTCTGATAGGAGAAAGCCTCAAGAGCCGCAGGACTAATGAGGACTTTCAACCGAATGAGCCGGATTTTCACCTCAGAAACTTGAACTGAGCTCAGTTTACCGGGACATTTTACTGAGCAATGGAGGCTGCTGCGAACTGAGATACTTTCTAAAGAAAGAATTTCTATTTTAAGCAGCAAACCCGGTCCAAACCAGACCTTTCCTAGAGGCAGGAATGTGGTTGTCTGCTGTGTGAATGCTGTGGGGTCAGACTAGCTATCTCATTTCCATTAGTCTTTATTAAAATCATTGTCATTTTTGTGAATGAGAGAAGGTTTGTTGTAAATTTAGCCACTTTAAAACAAGTTTTGTGTGATTTTATCTAAATGGGACAGTGCGCATTAATGAACCGATTACACAGTTGCAAATATACCAGATTTAGCACAACGCAGATTTCCGTCCATAGTCCCATAAAGCAAACAACAATAGATATAAGAGCAACATAAATACAATTTCATGAATAAAAATAAGAAATACAGTAAAAATAAATTAACAATAGACGTGATAAACTATTTTAAGAGGTCCACAGCAAAGTGCAAGCTTTTAAAAAAAAAGTTTACAAAGCATTATCTGTCATAATAATAATTGCTGAAACATAAAGTTTGTAAAAAGATAGATAAGGTTCAGCAGTTACAGTGATGATTGCTTTAAGCTTCCCCTTACAGGAGAAACAGGTGGAGCTCTCTGTAGCTGTCAATATTTCAACACCTTACATCCCTTTATTGATAAAGCATCCAGTGAAAAGGAAGATTTTCTAAATTGACCATCAAAGTCCCCCCTGAAAGGCGACCTGGTTCTATTGCTATGGGTTTTCATTAAATCTTTTAGAAATGGTGGGGCCTTACTCATAAAAGATGTGAAAATAAGAGTAATTTTTAAATAACTTTAAATTCTCAACACGTAAAAACAATATACATTTTTGTCTAAGATTAGGTAAATACGATAAACGGGAGGCAAATTGATGCAAATCAGCTGAGAACCGACTGAAGAAAAGCCAACCTAAAACCTGACTGTTTTAACCCAGCTGGGTCAGAAATGAACAAGATTAAAATAGTTCCTAAACTTTGCGTCTGATGTCGGCCGCGTTCGTTCAGGGCTGTTTTCCCTCCGACTCTGTTAAGGTGTTGACCAGGTGGGGGTCTGAGCCAGCGCACCGATGCCGGCGCTCTGCCAGATTAATGTGACGTTGTCTGAAAGCGATGGAAACACGCGCGCACACGTCATAAATTACCGCTGCCCGCTGCTGAACCGGCTCTTTGTGCCCACGCTAATTAATTTTACACATTTATTTTTGGCTCTCTGAGAGTAAACTGTGTAAATATACAGCCCACATGGGGGCGGCGGGTGTAACGTTACAGCTGCAAACACAGCTGGAATAATAACCAGGCCGGACCTCCACACCAACACGACGTTTAACGCCGAGTTAAACCTGCAGAACCGGTAATGCGCGGTGAAAATGACAATATGATTGCCTTTAGTGCATATTGAAAATCAATGGAAACTGATTTCCTGCTTGATCTCCATGAAATTATAACAAGTTTTTTCTTTTGCTGCTGGACGTTTACAATATGTTGATGACAATTACTAGACAATCAAATTGGCTCTGAGTTTACTGGTCCAGCTACCTTCCAACTCCAATCCATGGTTGCGCGAAACGATCAAGACTTAAAAAACGAGATTTTGGGTCCAAGCATCTTAGTCCAGCTTCCCCATCAACATCATTTAACTCAAGCCAGGTGGGAATTCAACTCTGCGTGAAAAGTCTAATTTAACCTCTGAATGTTTAAGAATTGACTGCATTCAATATCAGCTTCAAAATCAATTTTACCTGATTAATATGAATAGTTTTTTTTTTTTTTTCAAACTCACATTCCAGAGGTAGATTCACATGTAATCTAAATTTCTAAGCACATTTTAAGTGGTTGCAACTGTAAACGTAACCACATGAGTCAGACACTATTCAACTGAGTTTGTTGCTAAACTCATAACCAGTCATTTTTATGTAAAAAATCTGAGTGTGAGCCTCATGTGTCTGGTGTAAACGTTACCTTACAGACCCAGGTTTGCTCAGTTTTACCACTCATGTCTTTATTGGCAATGGAAGTGTCTGCCAGACAAATAATTAGCGGCGATGTAAGCGTTGGTCAGATGCTTTTAGCGGCAATTTAAATGTCTTTCAGACATTGTTCTGAGCCTCGGGAAAACGCTGCTGTGGACCACAATGTCAGCAGCAATCATCTTAGGAAATAGCAGGAAAATAGAATTGAAAAGAACACAAATTTGCACATATTTGAGCATTTTTGAAATAAAATACACTCCTTGCCCTTATTTGCTAACACTTCATTGGGAGGGGTGTGCATAAGACTGACATGACACTGACATAAACGTGACATAACACCTGTTATGAACATGAACGAGTCCTCATGAATGGTTATGACTGTTGTCGTGAAGTGTCATTCGGTAAATAATGACACTTTTAATGCAAAGTTGTACAAAAAGTTGCATTAAAAGTCCATTAAAATGGCCAGCTTTGCATTATTCTGTAAATCAACGCAAAGTTGTACTAAAACTTGCATTGAAAGTGCATTAAAAGTGTCATTATTTACAGAATGACACTTCATGGCAGTAATAACCATTCGCAAAGACTCCTTCATGTTCATAACATGTACACGACACGATACCCACCCATTCAAATAATGTGTTAGCCCTTTAATTTTCTAAGAATAAATACCAAATTGTCGATGCCATGAATGAACATCACAACGTTGAGATTCTCTCAAAGATACAAAGCTTTAATCGTTTTAACTGGTCCTGTTGTTGAGGACCAGTTTCCCCCCCCGCCCGCATGCCGGTGCAGCGGCGTCACCTGGACTCACCTCCGCAGCAGTAGTGTGTGTGCGTTGCTCGGACCTGCTGCAGCAGACGCTCCATGGCCTCGATGTGGCCCCGCCTCCTGGGTTCACGGCCGTCGCTCTCCCTCCAGTCTGCAACCAGAGGCATGTGGTGAGACACTGATAAAGGCATCATTTGTGATGCCGTGGGGTCGGTTCACGCATCATTTCAGGTAAGAATGCAGGAAAAAAAACCAAACAACTCAGTTTTCTGCGGAGGATGAATATCAGAGCAGATGCAGCCGTTTGTATCCTGAGTGGAGGGCTGCTAACATTCTCTACGATGGATCTTTCACAACATCGTGAAGAAGTGGTGTAGAAATTTAGATAGTAAGTCAAGGTTTCAAGCAAGGACAAAAACAGGTTATTTTTCAAATTAAGTACTTTTTAGAACATTTGAAACAGCCGAGGAATGTATAAAGCAAAAGATAATAAGCAATACCTACAAAAATCCGAATGCTCAAAAATTTAAAAAGAAAGAGAAATAATATCAGAGGACAATTTTACCTTCAAAAGTCTTTGGTGAGGACAAAGAATTAAATGGTACAAGTTCAGCGACTGAATATGTGGAGCATTTTCCTGACCAGCAGGTAGGGAGGAATGAATCGAAAGGATTTGGCTTCTGTTGTACGCCTGCTGGTTCCAGTACACCTTTTATTGCAACTATTCCTTTGGGACAATAAGACAAAAAAATAAATCTTCTTATGATACTCGCTCTTGTCTTTAGCTCTTATTTTATTAGTTTGTTTAATTGAGCCAAATTTCTCAACTACTTGTTTTGTTGCTGTGTTTGTAATTTTGTTCGTTTTATCAAAAACAGTTCTCAAAGAAAGTACAAAGAAAGATCAAAAGCCGATGAGGCTCAAAGGACTTCCTCTGATAAATTAAATAAATTAAATAAAGCCCAAATGTCCTTGGACAAATGAGGGCATCTTTCAGATATCCTTCAATGTCTGCCAGACATATTCTGTGGTAATTCAGGCGTCTTTCGGATGCCTAAAGAAAACTCAGATGTCTTTCAGACGTGTTCTCTCCAGTGAGACGTCAGACTTTTTTTTTTTTTTTATTTTTCCAAAATTTCAGTTGATTTACGTGGCACACATTCACACCCAATCAAATCATTCATACAATTCAACAAATTCGACGTCTTTCCTTGATGGCAACAAATAAACGTCTTTCAGACGTCTTCAGATGAAAATATCATTCGGAGATTATTGTGGTGACTCACCCACGGCGAAAAATGAAACACTTTGAGATGTCTGTATCAGTACTGCAAATACCGAGCCGATGTCTCCGGACACAAAGTGTCTTTCAGACGTTTTGGACTTTGTACCATTTCTAAGTTGCCTAGATGTTCTCATGACCAGCTCAGGTGTTTTAGTGGTGGACCAATTCATACTGTCTCCCAGACATCGTCAGCTATAACTCAGATGAATACAGATGTCTTTTACATGTCTTTAATTGTAATAAAAACATCTGTAAGATGTCTTCACTAATGCTTTTTAGACATACAAACTAATAAGCAGTTCCCTAAAGACTTCACCCTCTTTTCAGCCTATATCAGACTTTCATCTAGTGCAGTCTGAAAAGAATAATGAATAATATAGCAAATATTGAAGCTTTTTGGACAGGACATTTTTCCAGATCACTTCAAGCAGTTAGAAACCTTCCTCAGAGGAACAGGACCGGACATTCTGGGCCCGTGTTTCTTCGGTGACTTCTGAAGGAGAAAAACCGATCAACACGTCGGAGAGGAGAGTATGTTGCTGGAATCTGCGAGGACTTGTTAATGGATGCGGGGCTCTCGTGTTTTCGCTCTGCTCATTTAAAAACACCCGCCCACACACTCTCTGCCCTCCGCCGCTGTTACAGACACACCGAGTGCAGACACGCGCGCACGCTCTCGCAGCTCAAGGCTGAAGTGCTCGCAAAAGAAAGGGAGTCGTGACGGAGAGCTGGAGCCGATGTTCCGACCCGGAGGACCTCGGAACAGAACAAGCGGCGCTGTTGACGCTGGTTTTCAGACGGAGAGCTCATTCGCCGTCCACCTGAACGGCTTTCTGAAATATCTACACCCAATCAGTTGTACCACAGCTTTTCTGCATGTTTTATAACTTTAAACGCACAAATACACTAAAATGAGCGATAGATTTGCCTTCAACATCGGAAGGAGACATCAACAATGATGTCAACGTTGCAGTTTGCAATATGTTAAATACTCAAGCAGCCGACGATAATGATAAGTGCCACTTCAGAGATTTACATTGGTGTTTTGAAAGCCGCAGAGACGCAAACAGGAGAATAAAAGAGATGCGGCATTCCTGTTTTTATCTAGCACCGGGGTTTTCAAAGCTCGATGTTCCACTGAAGCATGTTTCACTGATGGCTTTCCCTGCTCCAGCTATGCATAGCGCCACATAACATGATGCTTTAGCCGCTTTGTCATTTGCAGTTCTGACAGTATAAACCACCTTCTCCTGTGACCGCAGTTCACTTAGCCTCCTGTAAAAAAAAAAAAAAAAAAACTCCCCGGGTTTTTCATTTGCAGACAAAACAATGGCAGTGGAGCATCTTCAGATCCAGCCTATGAAGTTTACAACTTTTAATAGTCATGGTCACACTTCCTCCTTTTTATATTCTTACTGTGCTTCCCCCAGACTCTGCCTCCTTACTCACAGTAGCTTTAGGTGCTAAAAGTCTTTCCATTTTATCTCTGGCAAAGGCTTGGTGAAGTTGGCAAAATGTTCGCTGTTGCTTTTTCTGGTTTATTTATTCTTTTTTTCCCACCCTCTCATGTCATGCCCCACCCTGAAGATCTCTGGCGACCCCAACGGAGGGGGTCGCCCTCCCCCCACATTGAAAAGCTGATTCAGTGACGGAAACCTACTGGACGGAGCGGCGGATGGAGGCAGGGAGGAGGCAGTCGGACCCCAGCCCTTCATGTTGTACGCCGACACTCGCACGTAATAAAGCCGACCCTGAAACACAAAAACCGGCAGAGCAAACGAGGATTTTAGTTAGTGCTCTTATTAAGTTCTTCAGCCATGTTTTAAAAATAATGTTGCTACGCTGACAGTGTCTAGATGTGCGTTGATGTTAAGACTTGAGCCTCTGATAGTTTCTTGATAAAGGCAAGTTGTTGGTAACTTCAAATTGTACCTATGTACGTTCTGAGTGGATCGAATTGGGCTTAAAATCTCTGTGTACAGTATCGAGAAACTTTAAAACAGGAATTCCAGTGGCAACATAGTCATATTTCGCTCATTGGTGCAGGTTGTTGAAACGGTGACCACGTGTTGGCGTGATCTCATGTTTCGCCTGAAAACTGGATCAGACAGCAGGTGCCGAGTGTCCAACCGGCGGCAGTCCTGCAGCAGTTGTTGCGACGCTGCATTTCTTTGCGTTGCGGGAATATCTCCGCCGGCTTCGCTCAGCGTGTCCTGGCCCACTCCATTAAAATAGCAAACATAGTTAATGTGAGAGAGAGCAGAGGGAGGAGGGGAGGAGGATGCTGCCGTTACCGTGGAGAGGCTGCTGATGGTGCATTTGAGACTCTGCAGATTATCCAGCACCATTTCACCGGCGAGCAGCGAGAAATCCTCCAGGCAGCTCCACTCCACTGCACACACACACACAGAGAAAAAGCACACAGACACACACACACACACACACACGCAGAGGTGGGGTTAATTACGCCAAAGGTGTTAGCAGCAAACTGCCTCTCTTTTCATTGCAGATCAATAGTTCCTCCTGAGGTGCTCAAATCATCATTAACCTTCTCATTGTTTGGCTGGAAGCCTGCAGCGCTCGTTGACTGTTACTTTCTGTCTCAGCTCAGTGGAGACGCTCAGCTGTGAAGCACATTTACCTCTGAATCTCACAACAAGCATGTTTTTGCTCTGTAATGACCCAACAGTAAAGGAAACGTTACAGGATGTTTGTAGACAGCGGGCTTAACCAGCAAACTAAGGAGAAGCTGGGAGTTTTGATCACACCAGGACTAAACTGGAAACTTCTAAACTACACACAGAGAGACAGAGAGAGAGAGGCTTTTATTCCTTAAAGGGACAGTGTCATGTAAAACTGATGTTTTTGAACTTTACACCATGTCATAATGTTATTCCCTCATCAAAAACATGCAGAGATTGTTGCCTTGATTCTTGCATGCATATTTGAGAAATCCTTTAGTCTCCCATGAAACTATTCAGTTTTCCAAAATGCCTGGTTGGACCTAACATTGCCCTAAAAACAGTTCGGGGAAAGTGGCTGCACGAACCTCTGAGCTTTTTGGTTTTTTGCTCTTTTTTTTGTTCAAAATACACTAAATGTCTGCTAAATGATAAAGAATAACTTTTCTGAGTGGGAAAATGGAAAACAAAATTTCAAATATCAGACAGATCATTTTGCTCGGCAGCTGAATGACCTGTCTGGTATTGTCAGAGTTAATGAAACATTTTGGTTTGCTAAGGAGCAAATTGTTTACTCTTTGAATTAAAATAAAAGCCGGTTTGATATCCGAAAATGTGTCATCAAACTTAACAATGCTGTTTTATTTAGGCCACGTTTTCCTGAGCCATTTCGTTTTGTAGGTGAATTGAACAGATCTAGAGCTGAACATTGATTTCATATTTTTTGGAATATATTTGTCTTTGTTTTCTTGTGATCTTTCTAGGCTGTGTGTGTGTGTGTGTTTGTGTATTCACCTCTGTACTTGGTCACCACTGTGGAGTTTAGACTCTGCGGCTCCTGGAAGGTGACGGTCAGCGTGTTGCTGCTGCTCACGTTCAGTCGAACCATGCTGGGGGCCTCCGGGGCACCTGATGGGGGGCCAAAGAGACGCATCAGCTGCAGGGGAATTACTGTTTGAATAGGGGAGACATTAAGACAAAACAAACACCTTGATCTATGGCTGTCAAAACAGACAGCCATAGATCTATCTTGGCCTCTTTGAATCCTTGTTTGATTCAAAGAGGGTATTTGAATCCCATACTAAGCCATTTTCCAGGACTTCCTTCCTTTACCTCAGCAATAATGGCATTGTACTGTAGTTACCCCAGGGTGATGCGGGATAAACTAGCTTATGGTTTCGTTATCTCAAAAGTTTAATTTTCTGCACTACCAGGAAGCCAAAAAATTTCAACGGAAAAAAACCTTCACCTTGTCTGCTTTCAGAACTGGGCTTAAAACTCTCCTTTCTTTGCATTTATGAATAGAACGCATGTCATTGACATCCACTCTGTCTATGTGGTTAGACTGAATCATGCACATTCATGATTTGAATTGGGTTTTTTTTTTTCCCAGTAATATGGCGTAAGACAAATTTTTTATCGTGAATCACTGCTACATGAATAAACTCCCGCTCCTTCTCAAGTTCAACTCAAGCTCTGTCATTCAGGGAGAATACCTGAGCCGCGTCTTCGGGCGATGTCAGTGTTTTTGACTCACGTGCGTGCTGGAAGCCCGTCCTCATGCGCTTGTACAGCTTGCTCCTCCACTCCCACGCCCTCAGCTGCTTGTCTTTGTGGCAGGCCTCGAGCGACAGGCCGTCCCTCTGAGCCTGAGCCGCCAGGTCGGCCGCCCGCCGCTCGGCCTCCTCCACCAGGGCGCTCAGGTGGGCCTCACGACTCTCCACGCTCACAACTAAAACACACACCCACACACAAAACAGGTTTCAGTCATTTAGATCCAACACATCCTGTCTTTCATACTTTGTAACTTTGTTTTTCACCGTGCTTCATTTTGGTGTTAAAACTCCAGCTTTTAGGTGGTTTGAAATCAAAATTCTCTGAACGGTTCCGAAACATCTTGTTGGGTCTACATGTGGCGTAGGAGGAGCAGCTCAGACAAAAGGCTGGCCACTGTGTCGAAAAAAAGCAGGAGTAAAATACGATTTGTGTTAAGCATGTGGATAAATTTACTGTTATCAAAATAATCTAAGTGTAATCGCAGAGTTATATCCAGAAAGTTTCTTATTGTCACCAACTGTCCGTCCGCTCCAATGTCTAATAACAGTATATATTGAAACAAACATGCATTTTGTAAAAAAAAAAAAAAAATCCACATCTTTATATTAGTCTTACAATATCATGACTAAAATAAATATTCACTTGTTGATTTGAAGGCTTTTTTGTACATTTTAGTAATTTTCTTTTATTATTGTCTAAACCTACAAAATATGTAAGTCTGGAGCACAGCTGCGAACAGAATTAGCATGGACTCATATCCAAATATATGTACAGCCTCAATGGTTTTCTTATTTTGCATGTTATGTTGGCCCTAACGTCCCCCAGCGCTGCTGTTTTCTGTGCATCAGGAACTCGTCACGCAGCAGTCGCCGCAACGAAGCATCTGGCTGAGCAGGAAGAAACACCTCCAGGCCTGCCGCTGGGAATGCGTGGTGGTTATGGCCGATGCCCATCCGTTTCCAAGTGCAGCCGAAAGAACTGTGTTTCAGGGTAGCTGCACATGTCATTCTCATCTTTATGGCAGACCACAGATGGTGGCGTGATCCCCAGCAGAGCGGTTTTGCAAGTTGGGCCTCAAAAAGAGCTTTTATTTTATCTCCCCTTAAAATTAAAAACGCAAAAATAAGTGTACATTTCATTAAGATTGTTTACCTTTTACCTGTTTTATTTAATATCTTAATGAAACAGAGAAAGTAATAAGGAGTTTTGCCTGGAAAAAATCTGTAAAAAGGCATTAATCCAAAACTTAAGAATCCACTCACACTTACCTCTAAAACATTTTGATGGGTTATTTGTTTTCTATTTTGTTGGATATGGATCTTTTTTTTTATGTATACAGCAGCGTCAAAGTCTGTTTTTGAATAAAAGTCAAACAAGCAAGCTCCTTGGTTGTTTTTAATAAATGGCAAATACTTTGAGATCCAGCCAACATTTCCCATGCTAAGGAGATTTTGACCTGTCAGTGAAGATTATACCCTAAGAAACTTTTGCTTGTGCGGTTCTTGGTTTGTGGCAGGGGAGTGTGGGGGCACAAAATTATTTTCAGGGCCTCAAATGATCCTTGGGTTGTACTTTGGACACCCTTGCTGTGTTAGGCACTGAAACTGACTTTATGATGGATTAAAATCAGAGAAAAACATCCAGTTGCTTTGAAAATACAGAGGAACTAGTTTCTATGGTGATTTTCCGCTTATCCTGGGAGCATGAAAGAAAAGGAACCCAGGGCAACACTATGTGAAAAAATATAAAATAAATTTTTTGAACTATGTGCGTCGTAACTTGTTGGTGGCCAAACATGCCAATTTTTATGTGTCTACATATGTTTTTTTTTGTGTGTAGAGGCTCTAACAAAAACGTTCAGGTCCAGTTTGGAAAGTTTTGGATAATTCCAGGCTGAAATAAAGTAGAAGTGAATTGAAATTTGAGTGAGAGCATTTTTTGGACAGATCTGACAGAAAACTGTAGCCCTTTAATATTGCTAGACAGAATGGATGAAAGTATATAGAAATGGATTTTGATGTTTAAGCTGTTCATGCGGAGCTGAAACTGTTGCCATGAAATTAGTTTTAATCCTAAAGTTTTGAAGTATTTAACAAGGTGACGTCACAACTCTTAAGATCAACATCATGTTGGGGAAAAAAAAGAAGCAATAATCAACTTTAAATTGTGAATGTGTAACAACTGTGTAATCAAAAGGCCATTTCAGTCATTTTAACTACAACTTTCGAAAGTTCACAGCTATGGACCACCAAGCAGGATCGTTTTTATTCACACTTCTTGTAGTAAAACCCCATTGTGCCTAAAGGGAACGTTTTTGTTTATTATGTTGTTGTCGATTTTGTAAACGCTGCTCACTGCAAACATTTATAGCATAGAACTCTTGATCAATTCCACACATTTGATGATAACAGATATCAATTTTAAGCTTAATCCAAGATTAAGTTTGACCTGACCCCAAAGTCAGAAGCACAGTCTTCTGTGGAAACTCATAGCATCTCACACACACACAGTTCTGTTTTTGTGTCTTCTGGGGACTTTATATTGACTTCCATTAATATTCTACAGCATAACCCTTACACCATCCCTAACCCTACCCCTAACCATCACATACCTAACTCTAAGCCTAAAAAACACATACCTAACCCCTAACCCAAAAACAGCATTTCCCCTCATGGGGACCATGAAATGTCCCCACAAGAAACACTGGTCTTCACAACCCCACAATGTAGACAGAAATAGGTCCCCACAAAGATACAAAAACCTGATTCACGCACACACACACACTTAGAGCACCATCTCCCCCCACCTGGCCGATTTTACTTGGCACTTGAGGAATGACACAAACAGAGCCGGCGGCCCCCGGAGGCAGAACAGCGGCTCTGTTTGTTTACAGGGATGGGATTGTACCACCGTGTGCGGGGCGAAGCCCTGGCTCCAGGGCTCCAGCGGACCCCCGCCTCATACCTCCCCTTCGGCACAATAAATCACTTAGCTGTAATTGCTGCAGCGTTACACGCATCACTGGAAAAGTTCAACCATTAAACAACAAGCGCTGTTAGAGCTGTTCGGCGGGAGGCCGCGCGGTGTAAAGTGGCCAATGTTTCTGTAGCGCTGACAGCAAGAAGGCAAGAATCACCTGTCTGCAGAGGACAATGGGAAGACTGATGGAGGGGCTGGAATAAGAGGAGAGAGGATTCAGACTGAATCGGCTGATGCAGACCTTCAACAAGCGTCTCTGTATCTGATTAGATCAAGGAAATCTAGCTCACTCCTCTATAATAGTTGAGGTTTATGTGGTAGATGAATTTGAATCTGTTTTTTGTTCTCTGGACAAATCCTGGAGTCTGCTACAACCATCTGATCGCAACGTTCTGGGCTGCAGAAAGACCTGAAGGACCTCCTCCTGCTAACTATTGTTGTTTGGTTCTCCTAGGGTTGTCCTATGATTCTAATTATACCAGGTCTAGAGCTTAGGTGATTTTAGGATTAAGGCTGAAATTTATTTACATTGGAAGTTAGAACTCAACACAAACAGCAGCTCCGAAAACCAGCGGCTTATTTTGGCTGTGCTCAGAGAACAGACTAACTGCAATTAACAATGTGAGTTGGATTTTTTAAGCTTTCAAGCAACGCTACACGTTCATTGAGAAATGCAGCACAAACTGTGTTTGTGACTGATTATCTGACAAAGGTGCAAAAAAAAAAAAAAAAAAAAAACCCAACAACAATCTAAACAAAAGAAAAACAAGTTATTACTTCAAGTCTCATTACATTTTTAGATCCAGATACATTTGGGTCCCCAGATACTTGTGGTCTTTTATTGTAGCAAACCCAGAGAAAAGCTACCAGTTCTCACAGATATATGTGTTTTTGACAGTTTCTTCAGGTCTTATAAATACAGTCGACATGTTTCTGCTTCCCAGTTAATATTCCCTTCTACAGGTTTAGAGCAGAGGCAGGTCCAGCTAACATCTCTGAACCAAAATTAACAAAAGGAACAATTTGTCACTTTTGGTCCAGAACAGGCAGAAAGTTCAACTAATGTCTCTACTCTGAGTCAAATCTGAGTCAAGCGGCAGGTTTTACTAATGTCTCTCTCTGAAGTTGGTCCAGGAAAAGGTGCAACTAGCACCTCTAAACTATAAACAAGAGCAGAAGGTCTAGCCACCACTTCTGATTCAAGACCAGCAGCAGGTGCGGGCTACTCACAGTGTGGACTCTCCTTCCCGCCAGCCTTTAGCAGCAGCTTGGCAATGGGTGTGTTGTTGGTCATGATGGCAATGTCGAGCGGCGTCAGGCCCTGGCTGTTGGGCGTGTTCAGGTCCAGCTCCTCAGCAGAAAACTGGTAGAGTAGAATCTGCACGGTGTCCAGATCCTGCTGCTCCACGGCCTCGAAGATGCAGTCGCTGCCCTGCATCGTCTGAAAGGAGCATCATGGTTACTCGAGTGTAAGATGCTGTTTCCCTCCTGTAAAATATGATCTGAAGTTGATCAGGCTTCCTGAAGGCCTTCAAAAAACTTTCCTGCAGAGCTTCGCGGCTCAACAGACGAACATTTTCAAAGGAACATTTGCTTGTGAACACACTTCACTCTGTGACCTGTGAATCACTCAGACATTTTAAAGACTGCATGTCTCTTTGAAACTCGTTACAGCCCTAAGAATAGGAACTAACAATCTCAGACACAAGAATGTTTGGAGCAAAGGTGGGAAAATGTGTAAAGTGGAGGCAGATAAAGTCTTACTTCTGCAGATGACTGATTTTCAGTATCTCTTTTCAATGGACTGCAGCTACACAAGACTAAAAAGTCGGGGAAGAAAACCACAGCAGGATGCTTTGAGGATGTTTGGAGCAGTTGATTTAACTTGGAGGATGAAAACTAATATTACACGGAAAGATCTCTTGCAGAACTTCCTGACTCTGGCTGAATGTTTTGGGATTCTCGTCGTCTTTCAGGATGCAGGTGTGACGGTGTTCGACATTAAGGGTCTGAACAGGGAGTGTTAAATGTCAGTGAAGCGCCGCGTATTGATCGGCTGCTCCCCTCTTCATCCGTCTGCGTCTTTCCTTTCATGTCTGCTGTTGTGGCTGGTCTGTAAATGTCAGTAGGCTGGCAGAAAATTCTGGAAGGCTTTCAACGCCCACACACACGCTCGCGTGTGCACCGCAGCGTGATCCATCTCACTTGATGAGTCTAAGTGACCAAATGTTTCGTAGGGCAACAGGAAGGACATGATGAAGGAAGCTGAGAAAAAAAGCTAAGCTGTTTCAGAGGCGGACAGAGCGCCACTGAGGATGGCACCGCGCCTCTAAGCAGCGGCAACGGTAGGTTTCAACCTTTCCAAAGCCCAAGGCAGTGGCTCAAAGATCCAGTTATAGTCGCAGAGTTGGCACTCTGCAGACATCACCGTTAACAGGATCAGCGAAGCAGCAAACGAGACGGTTATTGATCCATCAGTCTGAGAGCCGAGCGGAGCTGCAGCTTTCCAGGGTTCTCCTCCGACATCGATGTTGTCGAAACTCCTCAGAAAGTGGTTCAACATTCCACTGAACTTAAAGGAGATTACTTCAACAATTATTTGTAAAAGATTTGGAGAACGTGACATCCCAAAGTCTTGTAACTGTTTGTACGCGTCGTCTGTCCATCAATTTTGAAATCAAAATCCCTGATTTTGTGATGCTAATTTACAGATTGATCAAGGACAATAATTTGACATCAGTTAAGACTAAAGTGGCAGTGTTGTGGAAGTTAGATATTCTGCAACCTGTATTGGAAGTCTGTGGCCATTTCTGTGAAAAATTAGCAATAAACTCACACCTGCACTGCAAAAAAGTGTTGAATAAACACTGTGAGCTTTAAATAAATTAGATTTTCTTTACTGTTTAGATTGTAATAACCTGGAGAGAATATGGTCAAAAGCTTTTGCAGTAATGAGTGTTGCATTTGAATAATTCAAACTCTGTCATATTACTGAACAAAGTGAATATTCTCAGTGTTGACGTCACCTTTATTGCCTTACCTTTTTATTCCTACTGAATCATGCAAAGCAATGATTGTAGGGACTGAAAATGTAAGACAAACTTTGATGTTCATGTGTTTATCGATTGATAGGACACATAGCCGCTTTCAACGTCGTCTCTGCTGAACTCACCGAAGCTTTCCGGAGGCGGTCCGTTTTTCCAAAGAAGTAGGCATCTTCAAAGGAGGAGGTGCTTCCCCGCAGCTTTTCCGACAGGTTCCTGTAGAGGCGCTTGGCGGCGCTCGGTGACGTTGGCCCACCGGGACACTTCCTAGTCTGGGACAACTGCAGGTTCTGCATCTGTTGGGTCATAACGCCTGGGAGATGTCTGCAAAAGGAGGGATGTAGAGAAGTTCAATGCCTCTGGTGAATAAAATGAGTGTAGATATCGCAGGCTATAAAGATCAGCTTGTTAAAGAAAGGATAGAAGAAAAGAAGGGTCAAAATTAGCTATATAATGCTAGCATCTAAGCTAGCATTGTTGGTTAACATTAACATAATCCAAAAAGTAGGGCAAATAGTTCTTAGGTCAAAATTAGTTAACAGGGCTAATGCTTACTAAAGTGATATAATAATTGTTTACGCTGAGAAACATGCTGTTTTTATCAGGTTTGCTTAAACAACAAATACCTGAAACAATAGCTCAGTTAAAAACATTACAGCTAGTGTGTAATTTTAAACAAATACCATCAGTCAGTAATATAAAAACAAAGATTTGTTTTAGTTCCTCTCGAGGTTATCCCTCGGAAGCACTGACCTTATGATCCTCGACAAAATCAACACAAAACACGGGAAAGATATGAAACAAGAAGGATAAAAAATTGCCATGTCAATGCCATGACAAGAATGCTTTTAAGACCTGAATGCTGGGCCTGCAGTGACAAAGCTGGGGAAAAATATGCTCTGTGTGACAAAATATTTCTAACACACATTGGTGCTTTGAAATGTGAAAACATGGCAATTATGAGTTTCTTTGAAATGTGACTTTAAAAGGACTAAGGTATTTTTGTTTAATCACAGTGTTACTGATTAAGGTTGCAGCTCCTTCCTCTCCACGAAGGTCAGATGTTGAAGCCGCTTCTCCACATGAACCCGCTGACCTTTGAGGTTCTGACAGAAAAGGCCTGACCTCTCCTGAGAAGCCGCACGGCTTCTGCTTCCAGTAACCTGCAGCTTTAAGGCCCTGCACCGGCGGAGCAGTCAACATGAGTGACCTTTCAACTGACATTGCTGCCCTTTCTACAGACAAATGTTTGCTTCTCCTTTTTTTTAATACACATTTAACTTTTTGCAAAACAGGATCTAAGACCAGTCTGTCGGTCTGTGACTGCCTCCAGTCGGGATAAAGACGGGAAGATTTCCCAAGCTCTTCATCGTCAAATTAGATATGGCAGCTGGGAAATTATTTACAGACAGGATCTTTATTTAATCTGGTTTGTGTTTGACTTGTGTTACACCTCACCACAGTGACGAGTTAGTTGTGTGCCCTGTGACTAAATATGAGAACATTTATGCAGCATTTAGGGTTAATCAAACTGCTAGATGTTCTGCATCATGAAGACCAAGAGACACAACAGACAGGGTCCTGGATAACGTGCAAAACTATGGATTTGGATGTTTACCAGGTAAAGCAGTGAAATATGGTAACTGGAGGAGGTTTAGAGATCCATTGCTCAGGTAGACACATGTTTTGACGTGAAAACTCTTAGTGGCACACTCCACAAATCCAACCTTTTTGGAAGAGTGGCAAAAAGAAAACCAATTGTCGTCAACAAAAGCCACCAAACATTCTGCTGGAAGTTTCCCACAAGCCACAATAGAGACTCAACACACAAGTAGAAGAAGGCGCTCTGTTTAGATCAGACTCAAACTGTTCTTTATGGACTATGTACAGGCCATTTCTCTCTCCCAAAAATGGCCTTCAGAAGCACCTGGCTCCTACATGAAAAATACCAAGTCCCTTCTGGAATCCCGCATTATTTTTCTTAATAACGCAGAACAATTCAAGTTGTTGGGTGTGCTTTCAAGCTGCTGGGCACCGATGATGGCACAACAGAAACCAATTCGGCGTCGCCTTTGGAATCAAACCGGTTAGGCGTCGTCTTGTTCCCTGCTTTTTCTTGTTACGAGGTGGTGCGGTGAGCCAACTAAGAGAGCTCCTGTTCCCCCCACAGCTCTTCGCATACTCATTATGTGCGAAGCAGCTGCTAACAGAGTTGCGGCTGCAGGAAACACACCTGCAGTGTGTCGGCGGTCTCGGGCTCCACCTGATTGTTGAGCACTTGGCCCAGCGGGACGTCAGCTTCGGCGATTGGCTCGTCGTGTTAATGTTGCAGTTGTTACATAAGGCCTAATGGCTCTGTAGTAAATCTGCTTGGAAGCAGAGCCACATTAGTGAGGGTGATTATGTGGCAAAACTGCTAATAGCACATTTTCAGCGTTCACAGGAAATTTGATAAGCAATAAAATCTACTGATGAACCAATAATCTGCTAGGCCTCAGGGTAAACATGTGTGTGTGTGTGTTTTCCAGAAGTTTTAAAATGATAAGACAGAGATCGTCACGAGGGACAGGAAGCATGCCTTTTCCATCTTCAGAGGTTTTTCTATCGCATTAGGAAAAATCAATAGGTCCAAAAATGACACATGAGATTTTATACTACTTTATTATTCATTAAACAAAGACTAAACCAAAGCCCAGTGAGCTAAGTCCACCTCATGATCCAACAGCTTGTAGAACTATCTTTAGCAGCCGTATATTTTTGGTCTACTTTCCAGTGAAAATACCCTTGAATTAAGACAAAACTAACTCACAAGTAGCCTTTTTGGAAGATATAGCAGCTTATTTTAAGTCAATACTGCCTCAATATTGACGAAGAAGTTTTAATTCTACTGGCAAATTATTTCACTTATAACAAGGGAAAATTGTTTTGTTATAAGTGAAATAATTTACCAGCGAATCTAGCATTTTTTCATTAGCATTAAGGAATTGTTCACTTACAACAAGCTTCTATATCTTGCTGAAAGGTTACCTGTGAGTTTGTTTCATTATTTCAAGGGTACTAGAATATTTGCACTAGACACTAAGTCAAAAATACTTAAAATTTTGTGAGTTTGGAGGAATTTTGGCCCACTCGTTTTTCTAACATTGCTTCAGTTCACTGAGTTGAAAGTGAACCTCTGGAACACACGTGAGAGAAAACAAGTTTCTTTAATCTTGTACGTGTGTTGAACTACTGCCTGCACTTGTGTAGCGCTTTATCAGATCCGAGGACTCCAAGATGCTACACCCCATTCATTCATGCATACACACATTCACACACTGATGCTGGTAAGCTGCCTTCTAGCTACAGCTGCCCAGAGGAAGACTGACAGAAGGGAGGCTGCCATTTTATCGATACCATGGGCCCCTCTGACCACCACCAGGTGTTTTGCTAATGGAAACAATAGCAAAGTGACAGAGAGACAAATTGAGGGTTCGAACTGGCAACCCCCAGGTTTCAGGATGAACCGCTACCTCCTGCTGTCCAGAAAATAAAGTTGGTCAGTGGATACATTTGTGGACTTTTTTGGTAATATTTTAAGATAAAATGGAATACGATTAAAAATACAATGAAAATGAGATAATTTCCATAGACTATCCTTTACAAAAAACGTAAATTACAAAATAATGGGTTGATTTGATTACAATATTTTTATATCTCAAACTTCAGGACTGTCTTCCCTTGAGAAAGACAGTGATGCTGCCACCAGAGCAGAGCTTACTTAGCATCGACAGGAATTGGTACACACCGGATGAGCAAACCTTAGATTGGTTGTGTAAAGCCAAGCTTACTGAGACAACAAGACTTTAGGAAACTCCATTAACTCACTAAAAACAGAACTTTTTTAGTTCCATTTAAACTGTTTATCAAATGTTAGAGTTTTTTTTTTATTTATTTCAATTCAAACAGGTAACAAAGTGCATCAAAATATGTTAACTGGACCCTTTTCAGGCTTAAGAGGATAAAAACCGAGATGCTGCCGCAAATTTTATTTTCTAATGTGCTGTTTTAGCGGGAAGCTGTGAAAAGAAAAGGACCCTCTTCAAGTTCACCAGTAGCTTATAATCCGTCCACGCACGCCAAAGTGTGCAAAGAGCAGCTTTAATCACGCTTTCTGGAGTGAAAACAAGAGTACGGGGGAATCATCTTCCCCCGACATCCAGCTGATGGGAAAACACGACCTCGCCGAACTGAAAATGACATTCAGCGGAAACTTCTGAGAGCGTCTCCTGTCCTGCGGCTCAAAACACGGAGAGCGTTTTTTTTCTTTTGTTCCACTCCGCGGCTCTGATGGCTCTGCTCAAAGCGCGGCAAACGTCGGGTAGGAACCAACCAGCGCAACAAGAGCAACAATTACACACTCCACTGGGTCCATCGGCAGATGGGGAGGGATGTGATGGAGACACACACACACACACACACACACATCCACTCAGCAGGTTCTGAGTGTTTGAGGGGGAAGTAATCGACCTTCGGTTGCAGAAGAAGAAAAAGACAGCAGCGATAATGAAAGATTCGCACTAAAGAACATCGAGTTCGGAACTGGTAGTTATGACTTTATTACATTACAGATGGCAAACTCTTTAAAAAGAGGCAGCCAGAAAATATGCAGCTTTTCTGCTTTTTTTTTTTCTGGCAGAAAAACCGCCAGAAATGGAGAAATGTTGTCACGACGACGTGCTTGTCGGAACGATTAGCAGCTTCTTAAAGAGACAGAGGCCCGATTTTAAGGTGTTAAATTGCGTCTTTAAGTCATGTTTCATATATGCAGTTTTAGAAATTTCTCCTAAGACTGAGTTGTTCTTTTCTACAGGGCAGTCTAATACAATTTTAAATAGTCAATGAGTCAAAGGTCACTTTATTAGGGACCCTTGACTCAATTCGAGCATCTTAGGAATTTGAATAGAAAATATGTACTAGGCTAAATTAAGGAGTCTGTTTCAGCTCAATTTATGCTCAATAGCTTAAATCAAGCCCTCTACAGAATTTGTCAGAATACAGGAACATGGAATTCTCAGGAGTCAAAATACGATTAAAACCACTTGACATTCCACGCGACTCTAAGTGAGCACTCTGTTGGTATTTCTTGTTGTGTGACGGATGAGACAAGAAGCCCGCTGATAAAATCCTACTCGGATTTTCAGAGTTGAGGCTCTCACAATGCCATTTCCAATCGGGAGCTTTTTGTTGCAGCTGTGTGATCTCCTGGCAAAATAAGCAGCACGTCGATCCAGCGCCACCTGGTTTAGAGGGAGATTAAATTCACATTTTGTTTTCTGTCCCTTTTTGTCAATTTTTCTCTTTGGAACATGTCATTATCTTCCAAGCAAGGCTCCAACACTGCCAAGAAAGTATCAACAAGCAAAGCGCTCTGAAGGTAAAAGCAAAAACATGCCCACATTGCAGCAGTTAATAACACAGAGACGACTGGCCGAAAACTCAGCGTACTAATGGTTTTCCCGCCATTATCGAAACGTGAGGCTTAATGGAGAAACGTTGTTACGATGACGTGCTGAATGCGGATTGCTCCCTGTCAGAGCAATGTATTTGTAGGACTGAGAAGTCTACACATAGATGCTGCACGTTTCAGACTTTTATCTGTTGACGTATTTTTCAAAGCATGCCTCGTTTTATTCCACTAGGGCGCGGCAACTTGGGTGCTTGTTCAACTCCTTCGTAGTTTCATTTCTACCCCAGAGAAACAAAGTCGTGCTGATTGTGAGAACCTTTGATCGGCTTCAAACAGTACATAAATGGTAAAGGTACCTTAAGTTCAAGGAGATTGTTAGAATTGTGTAAAAACATAGAATGTAATTGAATTTAATTCTCAAACTAAAGGCTCCCTTAATGCGTTGTTCAGTATTAGATTATGCTGCTGTAATTATAGCTTTTCAGGCTGTTTATACATCAGCTGGTCAATGAATGAGGTGAGCGCTCTATGTGCTGCTGCTTGACATAAGGCAGAGAGGATCTGTTTAATTAAACCCGTGGCAGAGAGGAGCAGCACATTTCCTGCACTTATAATAATACATTTATTCATTTTTCTTTTTAAATTAGTGCGGAACTATGCTTTCCTGAACCATGACAAAATGTGTGTAAAGATGAAAATGATTCATAAGGTAAGCCACGGTTTGCAGCTCTGTTCTACATAAGGAAAATTCTGGCGAAATGAATTGTCTTACAAAAAGGAAAGAACTTGAGTTTACAGAGATAAAAGTGGAGTCTCTTGCACCACTGCAGAAGCCGCTGTTAGAGGTCACCGTTTTATCTTAAAATAATTTGAATGGATAATCAAGGCAGCCGCAGATCACAGATGTGTGTGCTGGCTGGAGTCTGCAGACATCCCATAGTCATGAAACAGAAGCCGTCTGCAGCAGCTCAGATAACGACACGGTTTATCTGCGGGTCAGCAAGGTGAGGGCTAACAAACACTGCATATGTGAGCATACACACACACACCTCACATAGACACAAAGTGCAGGTGAACACACACACAAGATACACACAAATCAGAGATGGTAGCTTAATGGTTATGACTACACATATGTCTCTCCAGCTTACACTCACAGCGGGGGGACGCAAGTATTTGATGCATTATCTTTTTAAGTAATGAAGAATTGAGAGGTTTGCAATTTTTAACTTCAAAACATCTGCAACTGTGAGATAAAATAATAAAATATATATATATATATACAGCATATGCTGTATATATATAAAAAAAATTACATTGATTTTGAATTAATTTATTTCGGTTTTTTTGCTTGAAATAAGAAAGACAAACAATAGAAAATAGAAATTTATACTTGATACAGAAACTTTTTTTTAAAATTACAGAGGTCAGACTTTTTCTGTAATTTGTGACCAGATTTGGACAAGCTGCACAAGGCTATAAATGTTCTGCAAAGGGATTTTTTCCCCCCAGATCTTCATAGTGTCAGGGTAACTGTTAGGCTGGCCATGGTTCTGGTTTCCAGCTCAGTCTGGGCTTCCTCCCGTTGACTTGGATTGTCTCTGGCAGATTTTTTTTACCGAGCCAATCAGAGAATTGAAGGAGAAGATATTTATTTTCTGCCCTGTTTTTAAATTGCAGTCTGCCTGTTTAAGCAACGGCAGTGGAGGAAGTGAACAAAGTCGTTCAGTCCGTGTCGGTCATGCTTCCAAATACTGAACTAACATTGACAGCCATCTTGTTCAGTTCGGCACTTCTCCTCTTTGCAGTGGAAGACAGTTACTGGGCAGACAATTTCCGGCTGTGTTCTGGGTCATTGTAAAGCTGGAAGACGATCACGCTTGATTGTCGGGATGGTGTTCATGGAATTGCACTCTTCATCCTTCTTCCTCCAATCACATCAGCTGGAGTTTATCCCATAATGTTCTATTCTGGTCTCATCTGACCCCAAGACCTTCTCCCCTGCCTCCTCTGGATCATACAGATGGTCATTAGCCAACTTCAGACGGGCCTGGACATGTGCTGGCCTGAGCAGGGGGGCCTTGCACGCACTGTAGGATTGTAATCTGTGACGATGCAGTGACTATTGGTAACCTTTCAGATTACGGTCTCAGCACTCTTCAGGTCATTTATCGGACCATGTAGCTCTGGCTTTTTCCCTCACACTTTTAGTGAGTGGGAAAGAGATTGACAGTCATTTTCAGTTTCTTCTATTTTCTAATAATTAAGACAGCAGTGATTGTTCTCTCACCAAGATGTTTGTCTATTGTCCTGCAGCCCATCCCAGCCTTGTTCAGATCTACAATTTTGCCCCTGGTCTTACAGTTCTTTGGACTTACTCTTGGTGGAGAGGATGGAGTCTGATTGAGTAGAGGGTGAACAGTTACCTTTGATGCAGATACACACATTCAAACAGGTAACGATTGGAGGGTAGCAGAGCTTCTTCTTCTTATTATTGTTTTTTTTTTTAATCCAGAATGTGGAGAAAAGTTTCCGAAACCTAGCATATCATAAAGAAGTGAACAATGTGAGTTGAGGGATTTGCAGGTATTGAATAAGACATTAAATTCACAAAGTTAAATGCTATTAGTTCATTTCATTCAGAAATGTGTCACTAAAATGTTCTAACTTTTCCCCTTAGGCATAGATCCATATTTATATTTCCAAAAAGATATCTATAACATTTTACTAAGTTTCAAATATTAAATATCGGCCTTTAGCACATTTTTCATGCTCAATTAAATGTTGAAAAAGAAAATGGTTGATAATTTTTTGTAGAGTTTAAATTGTTTAATTCATTCAACTATGAGTTTTTAACCTACAGCAATTTAGTTTGTGGGCTAAGATGGAGGCCATCTAGTCTGTAGACCAAATGGCCCACAACTGATCAGAAAGTCAACAGTGACTTGAAACCTGACATGGACTTGTGAGACACCGTATCTGACCTGAAGAAACCCTGAGAGTTTCTAGGTGGTTTCAAGGTTTCCCCTCTGCCTGGTAAAATAAAATAAAATAATTAAAAAAAAAACATCTTCTGCATGTTTTCTGGTTATGACTCAAAGATTCTACATCAAAGTTCTCTCTGGCTATGTCATCTCTGGTTCTTCTCAGGAACTAATCTATGGAAATGAGAACTAATTTAGCCTTTGTGAAGCTGCTGGTAGAGAGCGAAAAGATTTCATTTCAATTCTTTGCCAAGCGACATGTCAACACACCACTGGTTCACACCTTCACGTCCCAAGACTTTTTCTGCACGAGTTATTCTGGGGTCAGAATTAGGTGGCTCAACCAATAAATTGAAAATCCTCCTGTAGACTAAAACAAATTTTTAAAAGATCTCCAGGAAGTTCAGAAACCGATCAAGAAAAGTTCACTATTATTTTTATTTTTTTTTTTTACTGTGGATCAACCAAGTCCACACCAATCAATGGAAAAGTTTATGAACAGATGTCTATCAAAAGACTGGCTTTGCCCTTAGAGGGAAAGGTATTCTAAAATTAGATTTTCAAAGAAAAAGTGAAGGACGGTGAATAGAAAACTTTATATAAAAAAGCGCCTGAAAGGCTTCAGATCCATTTGTGTGATTCGTGCTGAGAAACAAATAATTCAGCCTTGAGATGTTACAGCCTTTGGGTGATATTAGAAAAGATATAACTCCAGAGAAGATTTTGTGATAACTGTAAAAGCAGAGAAATCTATGAAATATAAGGTGACAAGAAGGATCACAGACAATAACTTAATCAATCAATCAATCAATCAATCAATCAATCAATCAATCAATCAATCAATCAATCAATCAATCAATCAATCAATCCGCCTAAACCAATCCAGTTGATTTTGTTTTATGTAGAGAAGCACTGGTTCAACTCTAATTTCTCTCTTTTGACAATGTTTTCACAAGTACCTATATTTTAATACAGATCCGATTAAAACTTATTCCTAGTTCAATCTAAAATTGGGGATATTAAGCATGTTGTTCTTGTTTCGATGTATAAAAATGTGTGTTGTTTCCCAGAGGAGAAATGAGAACGCAGCCTCCTGGATCTGACGGAAAGCGATCAATCGGAAAGCGCGGCGATGGGAACATGTAAAGGAAATCAAAATAGAGAATATAAAATAACTGCTTTGGTGCATCAGAGAGTGTGGTGAAGGTCAAATACATATTTATTGTTTTCTTCTTCTATATATATATAGTCCACAAACTAGCACCATTTTCTTAGATGGAAACAAAATTTTTAAACTACTTTGAATAATCAGCTGAGCTTACTACTATTTGATAACTAGGATGTATGCACGATTGAACTAAAATTAGTTTGTTGGCCAGAGGCTGGAGACGACATTTTGGTGCAGACTGGCACCATGTAAATAAACTGAATTGAACTGCTTCTTCCCAGTCGGCCATGTTTGTTTACGTTGAAGTCACGTAGGAGTTTTGAGAGATTTCCAATCAGACACCTGGAACCTTGGCGATTGAGACCGGTTTGTGCGTAGAGTGTTACCCCACACTCATTGTAGGACCGAACCTGTTCCACCTTAAGACGTTTTAACGTCACGTGAGCGCTCCCTCTGGTTTTGAAAATCAGCCCAAAATTTGAAAATCTTGCCCCGTGAAGCAGGCATATAGCGTGAAAAATAAAACCTTCTGTGTGCGATGGTGACTTTTCCTGCCCCTTTCCCCCCATGCTTGGTCTCAGTCTCCACAAACACAACCAGGCCTTCCTCTAAGTTTCTGGGTTTAATGATTCACGTCGCAGCGTTTATAACTTTATAGCGACCGCTCGTTCTCATAAAACAGCTGTGCAGTCAGGATATAAAGACGTGTCCTCGCAAGACGAGGAATAACCTGACTCCACACACACACACACACACATACTGCAGATCCCTCTGATTGGCTCTTTGTGTGCTCACCTAAAACGCAGCTCGGGTCAGCAGTTTAACCTATTCCCCGAATCAAACCGGGAGGTAACCATGGCAGCAGATGAGTAGGGTTAAGTGGGCTATTGGCTCAGGCTGAATAAGGGCAGAAAAAAATCTGTGCTCCTGTGAATAATTTAAACACAGGAGCATAACAACAGCCAACAGTCACCCACCAACACCAAGGATATATGGGACTGCAGCATCCTTGCATATGGAGTTCTTTCTCCAATTTGAGATACACTTGCAGTATAGCATTTCCCAACCTGGAATTTCAACATGGCAGAGCAACATTGAAAAGTCTGGACACCCCAATGGAACCATCTCAGCAGCACCAACTACATCCACAATAAAAACAATCATAAATAAATAAAAATAAGAAAATCCAGTTTCATTGTGAAAATTCATGTTTTGCCACCAGTCTTCTGGTGTTTTCAATGTTTAGACATCTGTGAATCAGGACAATCCCGAATCAGTGCAACTGGATGTAAATCTAGCTTTTAAAAAGGACACAAATCAGACATCTATAGCAAATAATTCTGAAATTTCTTTAAAAAAAAACCCAAAACAAAACAAAAAAACCAGCTCTTTGAGGACGTCCAGTCAGCAATTTGACCAAAGATTACAGATACGATGGGAAGCTGTTTTATTTAACTTGTTTGTTCAGCAGAACATCCTGGCTTTGTAAAACGTAACTCAAATTAAACTGCAGTCTTGTAATTAGTGACGCATCTCTTTTTATTCCAGGTCAAATACAGAAAAACAAATCACTACATGAAAGTAAATAAAAAACATCCTAGGGAATTATTTGTTCCAGCTGCTTTGACTTTTCTTGAACTCTTTGCGGACTGTACCAATGCTGGACTAAAAGCCAACGTATCAGCCGTCCAACGTGGAATTATTTGGTCATTTTTAAAGTTGTCTCCAGAAACGTCCAGTAGGATTGACGTCTGAATGGTTTGTCTGCCATGTTGTTCCGTGTTTCCTGAAGTCGGAGTGCTCTCATTGGATGAGAGAAGGTCCAGCTGTGTATTTCCTGTAGATGTCCTGACCTCTATCTGCCCTGCTTCTGTACCTGAACTGTTCAGATCTGTGGCTGTGACTTAACTTTTCACGTACGATGTTGGCACCGAACAAGTGTTCCGGCGCCATTTCCATGACTTTTCTTATGACTTTCATCTAAACTATCCACTTTCCATGAGTTGTTTCTAATCAGTCCACTGGATCCTTGTTCAGGTGTTAATGTTTTTTTGTTTTTTTTGTTGTTGTTGTTCCCTCAGAGTTCCTCCAGAATAGTGTCTGTTCAGTCGTCCTTAGGCTCTGTTATTGTTCAATCTCTATTTTCCGGAGGATTGCTTCAAATCTTGATGCTTCAATGCCTTCCTTGGTCCGTTGGACGCTCCCATGTTGCCGCTTGAACATTTAGTGTAGCTCAAACTAGCTGGGAGTTTCCAAAAATTTTTTTCTTTACACCCAGTGCTGATTTACCTTCTTTAGATAGTTCCAGCTGCATATATCTGTCTGATTGGCTTGATGTTTCCCGTGAACATCTTGTTAGACTGGGTTGTTTCAGAAATTCGGCTTAATTCCTTCCTCAAAAGTTATATAAGGTGATTTTTAC
The DNA here is from genome assembly GCF_002775205.1 of Xiphophorus maculatus. Taxonomy (NCBI): domain Eukaryota; kingdom Metazoa; phylum Chordata; class Actinopteri; order Cyprinodontiformes; family Poeciliidae; genus Xiphophorus; species Xiphophorus maculatus. The sequence goes on along the minus strand of NC_036452.1, from coordinate 17,618,701 downwards.
AAAGCGAGAATGTTCAGCTGCTGACTCAAAGTTTTGTGTCCTGTTGACCGAATCTCCACCAGGGAGACAAAATCAAATATTTCCCTTCACCAGGATTTCCATAACATGTCACATGATTTCTGGACCTGAAAATAAACTCTAAGAAAGAGCTGCATTTTATTTTAACAGTGAATATTCCATCACCACACGCAGAACACTGTGTTCTTTGTCTGATTACTCACATTGAAGTGATGCAGAGATGACAAACAGAAAATGTTGTGTTTTTGTCGTTCCGGTTCCCTTCGAATGTAAATCACCGGAGTGCACCACAGCGGACGAAAAGCTACGTCTTCACAAGTGAGGATGAACTTCTTTGTCGCCAGCGCGGCAACAGAAGTTTGCACTCTGAGCAGCCAACGCGTGTGCGCGTGCGTGTAGGGGTGTGTGTGCATCAGTGTGTGTACGCTCACCTGTCCAGGCTGAGTGAGGATCGATAGATTCCTGTGGGGTACAGGGGCTTCGGGTCTCGGATCACAGCATCTCCTGCTGGCCTCTGGTTCCACCGCAGAGCCAAGCGGGAGATCTTACTGTCCGACCTGGCGCACAGAAACAGGGGAAGAGACGGGAATCAAATTCCGACGGCTTCCGCTCTCTTCGCATTCCCTCCCCAGACAGAAAGGAAGAAAGCTCAGACCAAATGGGGTCCTTTCAGATTCCTAAGGGGAAAAAATTGCTTAAAGAATCTCCCGCTGGAGACACTAAAGGATGAATTCTGATCTCAACAAGTGTCTTTGCATAACAGGTGCAGCCCGCGCTTCTGACAGACTGCTGCAGCAAGCCCCCACCCCCCCAAAAAAACCCATCAGCTCTTGATCCTCTGAAGGTCCTACGCAAGACCTCACCGATGGGTTTTAGCTCCACACACACACACACACATACACCCCTTCACTCAGAACTCAGTTTGCAGAATCGGACCGATCCCGGCTTGAATCCTCTCCAACTTCCTCCCATACTCACTGTAGGAACCAGCAGGAGGATGAGCAGGAGATTTATCCCAGCGCTCCAGCCTCCTCCACTGGGTTAAACCTCTCAGACTGATGCCTCCCGGCTGGTCCCCCGGTGCTCCAGATCATCTCTGCAGGAGGAGAGGAGTCTCCACAGCGGGTCCAGGGTGGGAGCGAGCGCTATCTATTCGCTCCTGGCTTTGGAGCTCTGCCTCAAACACCTGTTCGCCAGCGGGTGCATCGGCACGCGTGCACGCCCGCCCGCCTGCGCATGCACACTTTCACACACTCACAAGGGAGGGGAGCGAGCGAGATGGAGGAGGAGTGGCGGAGTGAAAAGGCTGCGAACAAAAGGGGCAGAGCGAGGGGAGGCGACAGTGAGAGGAGGTGAGATCACCGATGCTCCACAGGAAGGAGAGAGGAACGCCGCTGCAGGAAAGACAAATAACGGGGAAAATAACCCAAAAAACAGACGGATGTTACAGTAAAAAGGAGGAGAGCGGCGGAAACAATGAAATTTCTAAGGCTTGAATCTAGTTAGATTCAATTATTTCTCGTAAGACGAGAGTATCTTCAGACAGTATAAAATGTGAAAAGAATAAAGCTGCAGCTGAACATGCTTAGGAAATATATGGGGTGCCGTTTGTAAAGTTACAGTAAAAAAGAAAAAGGAAAATTCAGAATAGGGTAAATAAATAGATGATACATAAAATAAAAAAAAACATTACTTGAGCTACAACTATCCTGCAAGCAGTCGAGATTATGCTTTTGCTATGTTTTTTTAGTTTGACAACTAAACATTTAGCTCGGACTTAAAGATTTAATTTTGTTCTCAAATAAAATATTCATCTTTCAAATTAAACATTTCATTAGCATGACAAATATTTAGTTAAAAACTAAGACTAGTTAAAACCATTTTAGCTAAATATTTAGCATGAGCTAATGCTAACACCATATGCTAAGTGTATAGTTTTCAGAGTAAACATTTAGCATTCTAACTAAATATGAAATTTGAAAGTTGCGTATTTAGTTTGCAAACCACATATTTAGACTTGTACAATTGAAAACTAAATATTTAGCATTCTAACTAAATATGCAATTTGAAATCTGAATATTTAGTTTGAAAACTAAACATTTAGCTTAGATTTAAGTGTTTAGTTAGGAACTAAATATTCTGCTTACAAATGAAACATAGCATTCTAAATCATTCGAAAGCTAAATATAATTTTTTTTTAATTAATTATTTTAAAAATACTGAAATATTTTTTTGAATTAAATATTTAGAGTGGAACTCAAGACATTTTTAAATGCATGAAAAATATGGCAAACATATGACTTTGATAAATGAACTCCCATCTTTTTCTCTGACAGTCTAAAATCATAAGTATTGCTGTCAATCTTTTACATTAATTGTAACCCACAGGAAAAAATCAAAAGCAATACTTTGACAAAAAAAAAGAACTTAAAAGTCTCATCTGTAAATCAGGGAACTGACAATAAATAAAAAAGTAGATTGAATAATAAAAAAAAAGAAGACAAAAAGATGTTTTTCTTTGGAAGACATGGGATTTTCTGCAAGTTTTCCTACAAACATCTTTGAAGAGATGGAGATATCGCAGGGCTTTCTCCAGTTTCTGAGGATTCAGATCTTTCCCTCTTCCTGGGAATGTTTACACCAAGGTTTTGGAGAAGAGACTCTGACCGGTTCAGTACAGAGAGTGACTCTTAGGCACCCTGTGAGGAGTACTAGTCGACTCCAAATGGCTATCAGCAACAAAAAATAAAAAAAGAAGAGATTTTACAAAAAAGCTTTTCGCCACTGCTACAGGTTGGACTTTTTCGGAACGGCTTAGCGTCTCTGGTCACAACGCTGTTGTAAAAGGTGTAAGACCTGGAGAGGAGAGTGTCTGGTTTGGTTGAAATGACTAAAGGAACTGGGGAGATGGATGTCTGCTTGTCCTGCTGGATGTTGCCTCTGCAATCTGACCTTGGATAAGTGGAAGATAAATGGGGCAAAATGACACTTGAACCGCTTCAACAATAGCTTCAAAACATCTCAAGGATCACACTGGACCAACTTTCTCTGGGATGTGATGCAACAAGAAACACGGGAACGGATGGGTAACATGAAAAACACTAATAAGACATGAAAATTGCGCGTGCTCAAACTTATTTGTATTCGGTGGAGTAAAAGCTGGTTTTAGGTCGTTTTTTTGGAGCAAACAAGCACGAAGCCTCACATCCCAACACCAGACTCGTCCTTCTTCCTAATGATGCCTGCACCGACGTGACCGTTAGCTTCTAGCCAAAAAAATAAATAAATACACAGACACTAATTTAGAACCTTCACAGGACAGAAGACTTTGTTGTTGTGATTTAGAGCAAATGAAAACATCCAAATCCATCTCAGCAGAAACACCTTTTTTTTTTTTAAAAAAAGCTTTGTTCCTGCAGCTTTTCACACATCCCTTCAACCCAAACTCACTCATCTGTTCCTGGTTCTCGGAAAAGAGGATTTTATTCATATTTGAGTTTTAAAAAAAAAGAATCTAATCAACAAATAGACAGCTTGTTGCAGATTTAGAGGACATGTAAATTAGTCGTGTTTGTCCACGTAAGAGTCCAAAGCGCTCTCCGGTCTCAGCTGCTCGGTGTCAGACTGTCCTGTCCTTCGGACTGAGAATAAAACACCTCCAAGCAGCAGCAGCAGCAGCAGCTTCTAATGATGTCCCTCTCACCTTCACATGTTTCTGAGCAGAAATCCCGTCTCACTCAGTTCCTGGAACTTTCGGTGTGCAAGGACTCAAAACATTTGGCCAAAAACGCACCAAAAATTCTAATTTTTATACAGCCACCATCGATCCTATGAAACCTAATCATGTCTGGATCTAGTTCACAGAAAGTCGCTTTCTCCACGCAAGACTCGGCGTCACTTGAAAAGAAAAAAAAAGAAAAAATCAACCACCGAATTTCATAGAGGATGACAGAATCCTTCAGAATAAAATTCTCCTTTAGTTGTTTGTGAACCAGCTTGATGTAACGTGTTTTACATCAAGCGATGAGATGGCAGCTGTGATGTGTCTGACGGTCTTTTATAATACGTTTTCTTTTACTTACAAGTTTTTACAGACATGCTTTGTAAAGCCGAAAGACCCAATCTGGATCTTCCGGAAGCTTTTCTTATTATCCAGAACTCCAGCACACATTCCTCCTGCTGATTATTTCTCTTGAGTACTTGTGCACACGCAGTCTAAAATATGCAATTATAGGATATAAAGTAGTAAAAACTTAAATCATCAGGCGCCAGCGCCGTTTCCCCTTCATGTGTAGAAACCTTTCACCTCCAGATGTCCACAGATGAATACTTGCTGTCAAGGATGAAACAAATTTTGCTCCAATCTGATTATGAAAAACCGACTATGATCTGTAGAACTATGTATGTTTGCTATTTTTTTGTTTTTTAGTAATCATAAAATCATTTTTGTGAGTGGGAGAAAAGTAATAGAAAAGTAATCTGACAAATGAGTGAAACTTTTGCAAGCCAGAAAATGCATTCAAAAGTAGTTACACCAGAGGCATCAGATGCTGAAAAGTGTGATTTGACTCGATCAAAGGTTAAAGGTCAATAAGGTTAAAAACTAATGACCAATCAGGAGCCTGCAGGGCAGAAGAGTTAGTCCAGCTTACTGACACCGGATCTGACCCCACTGACAAGTTTTCACCTCTGTTCCACGAAGGCTACGGTTTTGAACAGTGATGCGGTTTCACACCTGTGCTGTGTTCACATAGCTGCTGCATTTTGCGGAGCCAACCTTAAACGGGTCAGCCAACCCTCCAGCAGGTCCTGGAGGAGGCCGTCGGACCGCAGAGACTCTCTGTGTTTTTGTTTATGAGTGCAGTCCAGACAAAAAGGCCTGGAAGCTGGACGGGAGCCTGTTGGTGCATTTCAATATCTTTCTGTCCGACTTATCTGTCGCTCCAGCTGCTTTGTGTAAGGAAGACAGGAAGTTGGATGATTAGCTTAGCTCCATTTACCGATGTGTTGTTTCTTGTTTGTTTTTTTAAAGCAGAAGACGAAATGTGTGAGTGACACATAGAAACCAAAATGAACGATCGGCATCACCACTCAATTATTTTGAGTTTCTTTGTAAAATTAAGACCGTTTCTGTTTTGACAAGGTGACACCTTCACAGAAATGTGAACTGGTGATTTAAATATTAACTAGTGATGGCAACACTCTACAAACGCTGGAGTTTGAGGACGTCTTAGGATGTTCCAAAATTACTAAACTTCACTTTTACTATAATTAATTTACACAGTATTACAGCTATATCACCCGACTCTGTAGCAAAGGTCTTTCGATGACTTCATGTCGTCTCAAGTTTGGTATGCAATATGGCTGCCAAGCATGTAATATAGTAAAAGTTCCATAAATAAACTATTATTTAGCACATAACAAGGTCAAATGTTTCTTTAGCATTGGATTGCATACACAGTTGATAAGCACCTTGCTAACTGTTGTCTTATTACCACAACAAATTGCAAATTCTACATGTCCAACCGCATTGTTGACCTTTTAATGATCTCCATTAAAAGCAGAATTCAGCCTGAACAAAGTGTCGACATTATTAAGGATTATTTCTGGAAGAAGAACGGCGACTGGAAGAGGCGTCGCTTTATTTAAAGTGCTTGATTTCTGTTGAATTCTTTCTTCCCTCTAAAAGCCACAAAAAGATCTTCAATTTACTGCAACACGCCTCATTCCCCCCGCCCCCGACCGTCCAAATACGAGTACATTTCCCTCTGCTGCACCCTGTCCCTACAGCGGAAAACTACCACCATCGTTGATCTGCAGAGACCTAAAGAAGCACTCGGTACAAAGAAGAAACAAAAACAAAAGAAAAAGCTTGGATTTCTGATAGAAAAATATCATCTCCTGTCTCATCTTGCTCTTCTGCTGATTTTATTGGAACTTTTATGAGGCAATTTGGGAGTTAGCGAGCTTTACTTGGTATTCCGCCTCCACAGTGAGGCTGAGACAGCTGGTGGGGGGGAAGAAACCGTACTTATCTACAAAAAAAAAAAAAGAAATTATTAAAATAAATAATCTGCAGACTGTAGCGTGCAGATGTGACCCTCCTGGTATCATTGTTGTGGTAATAATCTGGTATGATCTTCTAAAGGGCATAGCTGCATCACGATGCATGCAGCATGATTAACCTCTGCTTCTCTGGATGCAGTGTGACCTCAGGTGCTCCACAGAGAAAGTGCGCCTATTGCATGCTGGACGGTGAGAGGGGGGAGGGGCAAGTTGAGAGCACGCTTTTATGTAAAGTCAAGTGTCTATTAAAGTTTATGAACTAGACGCATCAGCTTGTTTCCCACCGAAGAGGGTTTTCTTTTTTTGTTTCATCAGTTTTGGGGGATTTTTTTCTCCCCTTTTTTGTTTATTCAATGTTCCTTCTCCTACTTCATCTCAGCTCTAAACCTTATTTTTTCTGCTAAGAACTGAAAGAGCACAAAATGTTCATGAAAGAGCACAAAATGTTTGCAGATGTTGAGACCTGATCCCGACTGATGTTTTAATTGGGGAAAAAAAAAAGAAAAAAAGGCAGACACCGTGACTGACACTAACCGTTTTTGTTGCGGATCGTGGTGAGAACGAATCGTTAAATCCATGGTCTCCTCCTCCCTCTCAGATGGTTCTGCTGTCATATCTGCAACATTCCTGGTTTTTTTTTTTGTTTTTTTTAATTCTTTTATTTATTTATTTATTTTTCTGCATGGATCTACAGCTGCCGCAGCAAGAACAAAACCACCAGACAATAGTTCGCTTTGACATCACAAACATGGAACAATGGATGCTCTGGCATCCTGCCAGCCCCTGGTCGGCTGCAGCCAGTGGCTCATTGGCTGCTGCATTTTGTTTCCATGGTGCCCAAAGCAACAGGTGAGGAGGGAGCAGAAACGGTTAAACGACCCCTTATAAATATTTACTGATGTTTTATAGATATATATATATATATATATATTTTGTTTGTTTGTTCTGCATCTCTGGTTTTCTGGGAACAAACAAGCTGGAAGAATTACTTCAATCATCTCTTGGGCGAGAAACGCTATTTTTATGAAAACATGCGTCACGTTTTATGTGCTGCTTAAAAGGACGTTTTGAGACTAGTTTGACATCTGAGGCACACTTTACACCTTCAGCTGGCTGAAACATCTGCAGAAGTTGACGGAAAACAAACGGAGGACAGAAAGTAATGAGAAAAAGATGACAGCGGAGAGACAAAGAAGCCAAAGGAAGATACCACGTTCCTCCATTTCAGGGTCAATAAAACGACGTTTGCGAAACGCCGTCGATCAATGCGAAACATAAAGATTTTTATGTTGCTTTGCAGAGCCGAATATGTTAGCGTTCATTTGTATATGTGCTGACATTTTCTGGTCAAAGAAATAAAAATAAGACAAATTGAAAACTTAAAACTGCGTTTGGGTGGCAAGACATCAGCAGTGACAGCAGAGAAGCAACAAGAGAGGAGTGCCAAGACCATTTTACTAAAAAAAAGTAAAATAAATATCCATAACACGGAAACAGGTTGAGACTACATTTACTCTTCCCAAGAGAGGACGTTGCAGCAGGTTCATCCCACAGTAAGACGCCGAAATACTCAGAAAAAAATAAAAAATAAAAGACCAGGATCTCCGTCTCTAGTTTTGCAGGCCTCATGTAGTTTCAATGTTAAAGTTCATGACTTGACAATTAAAAACAAAAAAGTCTGAAAAAGTTTAGCTTTGTGTTGGAGAGGTAGAAGTGCAAAATCACTTTTCTTTTTCTATGTAAGAATATGGCAACTCGGATATGCAAATGAAGCATGAAACTTCTGGAAAGATGTACAGTATATCAGAACCAGATTAGAAATGTTTGGCCATAATGCACCGTGTTTGATAAAAAAACAAAAACAAACAACAAACATCTCATTTTGTACATGTGAACAATGTCATAAAAATCATTGAGAACTACAACCAATAAGAAATAATTGACGTATGGTCTCTTAAATACTATTTATGTTCACAAATTCAAAGTAAAAATGGTTCAAGTCTATCAAGACCGTGATTTAAGTTCAGATCTAACACATGGCACATTGTGTCAGTTGCCTTCATGGTGGAAAAGGCTGGACTTGGTGTTGGCTGATCTCAGAAAACGAGATCAGCTCCGCACAATGCCGTCGCGCGGAGCGTGGTCTGCTTTTAAAGTTCGACCGCTGAAGCCGCTTTGGACGGAGGGAGGGAACGGGAAGCCGCCGCAGGTTCCCTCGGCAACCTGACTACATTAAACCAAATTCATGAGACTGCTCGACCGAATTTACGTTTCTGTGAAGTTAAGATACGAGATTGAAACGGATGAGAGTTTAATTATTTCAAACGGAGAACATGGCCCTGTTTCCCGTTGGTGTGTAGTGATCCGGTTCTGTAAGTCATTGTGTGTGTTTGCAGCTCTTCCTACTCGAGGTGTTCTGCAGCAGCAACACACGCACACACACACTGACTAAGAGAGTGAATCGCTGCTCTTCAGCTCCTCTCGCCTGTTTGCTTGATCTGATCAGGCGTTCTCGTTGTCACGACTCTGTAGTTCAGCCGGGAACACGCGGCTTTAATGGAGATAGTATGTGTGTGTGTGTGTGTGTGGAGGAGTTTACGAATGAGTGGGAGTTTTCCTCGGAGGGAGGGTGACAGCGAGGAAATGACTCGCATCAATCACAGAGATGCTTCATCCCCGGCTTCCTGCCGTCCCGACGCTCCGAGCTGCAGGAATCTCGGAACGAACCATCAATTGACGGAACTGAAAGAATTCATTATGGCTGCTGCTGCTGATGATGATGATGATGAACTGCTGGCTGAGTCCCAACTCTTCAGAGCCAATTAGAAACTAATCAAGTCACTTTGTCTCCCCTGAGGAACGCCGCATTCACACACCCTGAGATCTGAAAACATCAACACCTGCTTCAGTGTCCCCAGGCTGAAATTCCAGCCGTGCTTGTTTATTTATTTATTCATCGAGACTCCTTTTTTTTTTTAATTGTTTTAGCACAAAAGGGAGACATTACATTGTTAAACAGCTCAACGTTTCTCAGAAACACCTCCCACCGCCTCACAATACCTGTTCTCAACCCTAAACTCCACCCTCTCTGCCAACACATGGATCAGCCCTAATCTTTATGGCCGCCAGATAACACTTTAATGATGCGAGTCATAACAATAGTTTAGTAGTGCAAATATGTTATTACACTACAAATAAGACAAAATAACTTAAAAGTAACTTTTCAGCAAAATATAGAGCCTCTTTTTAAGTAAATAACTCCTTAATATTGAAGAGAAAGTACAAGTTCCATTGGCAGATAAATTAACTCATAACATGGGAAAAATGCCTGGTTATGAGTTAAATAATCTGTCAGTGGTGTTAGCACTTTTTCATCAATATTAAGAAATGATTCACTTAAAACAAACTTCTATATCTTGCTAAAACGATACTTGTAAGTTAGTTTTGTCTTACTTCAAGTTTGCTAAGATATTTGCACTTGAAACTAGACAAAAATAAATACTTGGTACGATTTTGTGTTTTTGCAGTGTATGGATGAGGGGCTGGCTTCATCACGAACCTTTTCTGAGGTGTTAAAATGTGTGACGACAAAAACTGAAGTGGATGGTTGTTGATCCAGCGATGTTAACCCAGGTTGTATTCCAATTGATTTTTCCATTTTTAGCATTCATGTCTTTTTGCCATTCTTTAATGGAATAATCTGGTCATTTTAAATGACCTGTCAAATTCAAGTACAACAGACATTTTTTTTTTGTTGTCTGTGAGTTTTATATTAACTCTCCAATAGGGTGTAATTTTAAACAGCCTCCTCATTGGAGGATGTAATTGGACGCAAGAGATGAGCGTGATCTCAAATTACGAAACAACGGGACTCCGTATCGAGCGACCAAATCTTGCTCTGTTTAAATTGTCCAAGTATATTAAAGACGTCCAGAACTCGGACAGCCCGTCAACTTGAACCGACTCCTTTTGTCGGGAGATCCGATCGTCCAATCAGCGCCCTCACAGGCTTTAAGACACTCATTTTTGTTTGATGCATATAATGTTTGCCTCAGCAGCAGCAGCCTCATTTTGGACGCTGAATCAGATTCGCAGCAGGTAACACAGAACCTTTCAGCTCTGAGCTTTTAGCGCGACTCGTCATGACTTGGGAAGCTTCCGGAGCTCCAGAGTGGGTTCTGTTCTTTTAACTTTTTACTGAAAAATCATCTTTTTGATGATTCGCAGAAGTGGAGCCTAAAATGAAAACTTAAATGGTGTTACAGGATGACAGAAGGAGTATAAGGGTGGAGTTTGAGTAACTAAAATTGTCTCTCATCAGTCCCTCCAGGATGATGCGATGTGTTTGTTGTGATCGTCGAGGCCTGAAACGGCTGATTTTAACCCGGTCTAATGTCTCCTGACTCTTTGCTCTTTCAACAATAAGGCAAATGTTTCTGCTTGGAGTCACACGTTCTTTCATCTCGCAGTTTTGGCTTTCAGGAGACGCCGTGACAGAGGAAGTTACATTAGAAGCGGACTGAGGGATTGGTCAAAATTCAGCCATGTTGCAGTGATTGATCAGAAACGAAGGAAACAACAACAACAACAAAAAAGGATGTTAACGAGACTGGTAAGACTTGCAGAAAAGTTACAAGGACTGGTGAAAATTGTGCAAGTCCGCACAAACATTTATGAGTAGTGACGGAATTTGCATCAATAGTTACAATTGCATCACCACAACTTCCTGGAAAAATCAAGGTACTCCTGCAGCTCATTTATTTGACGTTTGTCAGCCAAATATTCTAAACCAGCTGATTTCTTGTACATTAATATGTACTGACTCTCCTGGGTAGTTAGAAAACCCTATTTGTAAAACTACAAAGTTGACTTTGCATTGTACGTCAAAGGAGATCACCAGAAGATGTCCTGGATCGGCCAAAGCTGCTGAGAATAAGTCTCAGGCTGTCTGCTTTCATTCGCCAAAACTATTTTTTTATTAAATTCCTGAAAGTGTCTTTTTCGAGGGCACGCCAAAAATGAATCTATCAATTTTTAAAACAGATCAGAATTAATTTAGCGCTTTCTATAAAATACTTTTGAAGTTTTATTTATTTATTTATTTATTTATTTTTGGTGTTAAGGCAAGTTTAAGGCCACATCAACAGAAAATCTTTTTAAGCAAATCATCCTATTCAATTATATTCTGAAAACCTCGAGTTGTTTATAATAAAAGAAGCTTGTGCACAGAAAACAGAGTGTTGCAAGAGGAAATCAGGACAACCTTATGGCATTTAACGAAGGTGTCCCTCAAAGCTTCTAATTTGTATCCGTTCGGTTCCATTTCATCTCGACAAAACCCGCATATGTTTGCCTTTACGCCGCCTACAGATGATTCGCAGCTCCATTCTCAAACACACGGCTGAACTGGAGCGCATCTACCTGAAACAGCAGACGGGACGCAAACTAAGCCGAACACTGAGCAGAAGAGGACAAAGTGTAGAGTTAGGAGCCGTGTCCCTGTAAATGGGTCACACCATCTCTCTCATCCTCACTGTGACTGCAAAAAAAAAAAACATGACTCAAGTGCCAAGACGGACAAGTTTTCAGATTTCCTGCGAAGACGAGCAGAAAAAATATGCAACACTGTAGTTTTTAAGAGTCCCCCCCACACACAAACTTTAAGAACAAAAAAATGATTGGGATGAATTGGAAACAGCAGCAAAGCTCCGTTTCCGTTAGATTTAAAAGGACGAGCCTTCAGACACACGCATGCACTCTGATAATGAAGCCTGATGCCTCATTACCAGACGGGTGGCTGCGGGTTTAGCTCAAAGAGCTGCACCGGTGTGAGGCGGAGAACGAGAGGAGAGGAGAGGAGAGGAGAGGAGAGGAGAGGAGAGGAGAGGAGAGGAGAGGAGAGGAGAGGAGAGGAGAGGAGAGGAGAGGAGAGGAGAGGAGAGGAGAGGAGAGGAGAGGAGAGGAGAGGAGAGGAGAGGAGAGGAGAGGAGAGGAGAGGAGAGGAGAGGAGAAAGCTGCAGAGAGAGAAAGAGAGAGACTGGGAGTTCTGCACGAGACGAAAGAGACCGAACGTCGCTTTGATGAACGCGTGACTCAAAAACTTCCGGTCACGACCGACGCTGCTCGTTGTTCCCGTGTGAGGCGTGCGAGTTCGTGTTAGGTACTTTCTGAATACACCTCTTTTTATGCTACCTGTCAAATTAATTATGTAGAGCGAGAGCACGGCATTTTCTGACAGCTGAGAACAAAATGCGTTTTTAAAAGCTGCAGACATCCTAGATGAGGTTCGGTTTTACAACTAATCTGACCAATCTGGTTCGGCTAATCTGAAAAAAATTTGTTTTGATAAGATGAATGGAGGTGTATAATAGAGAGGAGGCGCACTTACTGTATGTATCAGATTTTTTTTTTTTTAAGTAGTCCCAGTAGAGGGACTTGTCCCGTTGGATACCATATTGTTAGACGTTACCGCCTCTGCAACAAAGAATCAGCCAATCAAATGTTCCACCATTCGATGAAGATGGTGCAAAAAAAACAACAAAAAAAAAAACTGTCATTGCAGCAAAACATGTTTTAACTGCTCCCAAATAACACAGAACCAATTTTATTACTCATTTCAAATCATCAACCAATCTTAGGAGCAGCTTTGGAATCCGCAAAATCATCAACACTTGTTCTGCTGGAGACTCCGAGGATGCCGCAACGGCCCGCAAAAGTCTGAAATCGGTGAATACTTGAGTCTCCCTCTCGACCTGCATAAGATTCTGGTGAGAGGAACGTCTGGTTTCTGCTCATGATCTTATTACCTTTGCGGCCGAAGCTCCGATTTGCGGAAAGGGGGGGCAGGGAAGCACCTGTGTCAAGAAAAACAACTCTTTAGTTCGTCCGGGCAAAGAAGCCAGAGCTTCTCGATCGGCCGACTGGTTGATGCAACTGTGACTCTGCCATGACTAACATTTGATCTTTATCAAAGCTAAAATATTGATTTTCTTCCATCTTCTAGATCTTTAATAATGGAGCAGAACAAACCAAACAATGAAACTAACGCTGCATGCATGGCTGAATATAGCTTCTTTTTTTATCTACCCCCTCCGAAATGTACCACACGTTTTATTAAACGGACCAAAATACCATGAATGGGATTATTTTTGTCCTCATTTATTCATGACTAGGAGTAAGAGCTCCTGTAATCTGATTAAATCCACCTGCAGTTTGGCGCATCGACGGTTTCATCCACAATCATCTGCGGATTACCGCGTCCTAACGCACAGGGAGCGTCTTTGGACCTCGCAGGAGACAGATGTGAACTCCCTGCGACTCATCAGCTCCTCCAAACATGCCTTTGTTTCCTCTCGCCTCCGTTTCCAAGGCAACCGGTAGCCGGAGGCCATTATTGTTAATAGCTACCTCGGGCCCCTAAATGTCTGAGTGTGTGTGTGAGCTTTAAAGTGCACGCTTAGACTCAAGCAAACCCCACGAGGTGAAGTTTGATGTGTTGCGCTCTCCGTGGAAACCGGCATTTACGGAATTACAAAGAAGCATTAGCCGCGTGGGAGTCACAGAATGTTCTGGTTCTGGAGTCACCGTGTTAAAATCCACCTGATTCAGTGCAGGGATGCGGCGTGGTGCTGATCTGCTGCTGCCCATTTTGTTCCTGGCTTTCTTTGCAACCTGACTCGGTGATGTCTAACAACAGAGTGGAAATGATGATGGAAGGAACCTGGATTTTTATCTAGACGGACATACCGAGTTCTAAAATGATGACATAATGAAGTTATTACTTCTAAAACGAAGTAGGCACTTTCCCCAGTTTTATTTACTTTGTGAAGGTTTCAACGTCTCCAGCTGGTGGCACTGTTGTGATTTCTAGTAGGGTTGTGCCTCGACCTGTGCGACAGCAGTGGCCCCTCTCCAAAACCCAGGTACAAGTGGAAAATATCACCGAAATGAATAAGGTGACCAAAAATAATCTTTAATATCCATAGTCAATGTCGTAATAAGCCTAATGTTGTAAGACTGATAGTCATTTAACTTTGTAGAGATGGAGATTGAAGTGGATTGGTACATATCTGTCAGAAATGTGGTCCTGGCAAATACATTCCACATTGATTCAGGTATATTAGATTTTTATTTTTACTTTGTATTATTGGGCTTTACAAGATCATGCAAAAACAATAGTGTTGAAGGGGAGTCCCGTAATTATTTTCCAGTAATTATGAGACATGGGAACAGGTGCCACAACTTCCTGTCCTGGACACAAACCAGACACTTCCCATATTCCTATAGTGTTTGTCGAGTTCATTTATCAACTAACACTTTTGCATTTCATTTGGAGAATATGAATAGTTTCTTTCAGAATGATAAAATAGCAGCAAAGTCTTTTTCTAGCTGGTCATAATAGGCAAGACGCGAAAGAGGAAGATGTAATGGTAAAGCTTAAAGAGAGCAGTGAAGGGTATTTTATGAAGATGGATGAATCACCTGCAGATTTCACTGAACCTTTGGAACACTTTCTCAAAATAAAGTGAAGGTTTGATACATTTAGGTAGAAATACCTGCTCTCTGGTTTCAGGCAGTGGAAATGGGAGGCAATAACAGTGAAATAATCTGGTTTGTGGGTTACTCTCTCAAAAAGAAGAAATAAAAAAAAAATACAGCAGAGGTGATCAGTCCTGTTTTATTAAATCAGGACATATTACTTCAGGGCTTCGGGAAGGTTTTTTTTTTATTTTGGGGGGGGAGGCGGGGGGGGGGGGGGGGGGGTTTAAACGGGAAAATGAAAAACCGAGCAGAAATGTGATGCTAACGGAGTCAGAAATACGAGGAGATGAGACTCACTTTTTCCTGCTGTCGTATCGGCCAGGTGTTCCCAGGCTCTGCGGAGAAAACGGGAAGAAAATGATCAGTCGCTGTGCAGGATCACGTCAAGCGGCCGCGCTAATAACCCGCTTCATACTAAAAGAAAATAACTGCTATTTTTAGCAGTTTATTTCCGTTTTAGCCAAAAATTATTTGCATTTCATTTTAGCAATGTAAGCAGTTCACAGTTGGGAGCGCTACGGTTCATGTTTAAGAGCCATTGTAGTCAAATCAAAATCTTCCGCCAATGAAAAATGTCAGATAAAATCATGAAATGAAAGGACTTTTAAAGCGCTTCCCTGGACACTTTACATAAAATCAGTCATTCAGGACAAACATGGTTCAAAGAGTTCGACTTATATCCTGACAGTCTGCCGAATGGTTTCCCAAATGTCAGAAAAAGCTTTGGAGTTTCCCATAACTCTTCATTCTGCATCTTTCAGAGTGTAAAACTCACAAAGATCCACTCAGAAGGATTCACATGAATAAATCAGATTGTTCTGAAACCAAATCAAAATTAAATATATATAAAAAAAGATTAATTTGAACAACTTTTACGATTAAAAACAAGCTGCGCTTCTCTGTGCTGTTAAACCACCGGAGTCATAAAGGTGCAGCCAGAGGTCTCTTGGGACATCTCGGGCCCTCGGGGGCCAATTGTGTCTACAGAGGGACGTCTGTTCGCAGAGGCAGACTTAATGTAAGAACACACACACGGGCTTCTCTAACCACTTAACCCACCAAACACCGAGTTCACTGGGAGAACAAAGTAATCTGCCTTGAACCCGCTGCACTGCTGGGAAAACAGCTGAATGTCAGCGCAGCACGCAGCTGCAGCCAGCATTTATTGAGATCCTTGAAAAAACTCTTTGGCTGAAATGAGCATGTAGATGAGCACAAACTGCAGCTCATTTTATCCAGAGTGAGAGAGACAACGCAGTTGCTGTAATAACATAAGGGGACGTGCTCTATTATAACAAATGGTACTGTTTTGTTTTTCTTGAGTCACTCTCTATTTTTTTTTTCGTTTAAGGTTTCATATTTCACGAGTATGCATTTGGTTTAGATTGTTCCTTGTTCTTTCCAAATTTTGGAAATATGGCAAATACGCTGGAGTTTGACGCGATGAAAGAATCTGCAGCTGGAAACGAAAACTGCACAAAAAAAAACCCCCAGAAAAAAAATTTAAAAAATGAAGGCCCCCGACTTTGCAACTTCCAGGACGGACGACTTTGTTTTGTCCTCATCTGATCGACCACATAAGCAGTTCAACAGCACATCACTTTCCTCACAGCCACACTGGCCTTGTATATGTTTGAATTGAGTTCCATTCAGTCGTGATGCTGTCCTGAAGTTATGTAACGGTGCCATCTTTAGCCTGCGTTAGCAGTAGCGCCGTCCACATACTTAACTGGAAGTTAAACCACTTTCGGGTTTCCTGCCAAAGCTCCAGGTGGTTTTGGTTTGGGTTACACCAAAAACAGCCAGGAATTAGGATCTGGAGGTTCCGGGTGTTTGTGTCCAACATTTAAAAACCTGATTTGCTTCAACTTGCAGCTCAGAAAGAGTTTTTGCCTCTATAGTAGACTAACTAGAGATTTTCCAGATATATTTGCATGTTAGGATGCAATTGTTTTTTTTGTTCATAAAAAAAAATCTATCTTTATTAGAAACACTTAAAAAAATTACTTTATGGTCAAACAACAGTTCTGCTTGTACATAACTGAGCTGTCAGTCGTGTTTTTAGTCAAGTTTGCTCATCGTTTGTATTTCAGGTAAAAAAACGAATGAAAGTGGTGAAGAATACCTCCTCAGTGGACCAACCCCGGTCCGATCTCACACAACCTCCTTCAGCGGCATAAATACTCTCCAGTCAACACAGAAAGTCAATCTGCCTGTCAAGGTTTACTGCTAATTTGAACTGATGTAACCTTGTTCTCACACCCACACACACGAATCCAGGTCGACCACAGCCAGCTGAGGCCCCCCGACCATCTCCTCTCCAAACCCTGCCCTCCCTCCAGGCCGTCCCTTCACTTCATCATGCTAATTTGAACAAGGCGTTATTCTGAGGCGCGTCAGAGCCCGCTCTGTGGCGGCCCCTTGGCCTCTCCTCAGGTTAATTACTGCAGCAATGCCCGCATTCACAGCTTGGCGCAACAGGACGCTGCAGCCAGACCAGGCTGAGCTGGGCCCCCTGGGCTCCGGCCGCTGGCACCTCTGAGAGCTGGATGCTGGATTTGTGGCCGGCTGGCTGCAGCCGGCCAATAGCCAGGCTCAAAGTTGGGAAGGAAGACAAATTAAAACTCAAAGATATATTAAGCATATGTTTTGTTTTTACAAAACTGGCACAAAAAAAGGAACCAAATGAATACATTTAGAGTTCTATGTAATACTTAACATTACTGAGAAGTTAATTCATGTCACTGACATAATTCACAAAGTACAGCACATTAAATACAATATTTACAGTGTTTTCAGCCCTTTGTTTTTGATAACTATAATGATTTTCAGCATAATGCTAATGAAAACTGGACATTTACAAGATTAGAATTTTACACCAGACTAACAAAAAATAATAATAAAAATAGAAATGCTGACTTAATGTTTTAACAAATATGTCAGTAATGTTTTTTCTTTTAATAAAGAAAACGTTAGCCTACTCTATCTTTGGTTTTTCATGCCATTTATTTTCCTCTGAAGTTCTGACATATTTCTTTTAAAGTTCTCTCTTTTTAATTTATAAGCTTCTGGTACATTTCTTAATTTTTTTCCCTTCCTTCTACATTCCTTCAAATACAGTTATTTCAAATTAAACTCTAGGTTAAACAGAGTTTTTTTTTTTAAAAGAAAATAGTGAATTCAAGGATTTTCATCTTAGAAAGTTGTCTGGGAAAAATCTCTATTTTGTCCTTCAACTCTATAAGGTGCCAGGACAGCCCCTGTTTCACATCATCGAAGTAAGTTAAGGCGTGATTTACTAGGTTCATGTTTCCAGCAGACAGGAAGTTATGTAAAACTATCTGTCAGCTGCCTGAAGAAAGAGCATAGAGAAAGCACGCAAATTAAAGAAGAAAGGACCAAGAACTGATCCCTGAGTCACCCCGTGACCAAAAACAAATGTATCTAAAGTAACAACAGAAAAAGAAAACGCTCTACCAGATAAGAAGAAAGCCTGTTGAGAAGCAAAAGTTGCACTGCGGTCAAGGACAGCAAGAACAAATTCTCTGGTCATCACGACATCCAAAATGATGACCGGGGTTGTTGCTGTGCTGGTATTGGTTCTAAAATCAGACTCGAAAAAATTTGCCAAGAAATTGCGTTGGATTCGATGCACATGCAGCTACTGACAGCCAACACTTTGAAGTATTAAAAGACACAAAATATGCACAATTGATCTTGGTAGCTGTTAAATAAAACTGGATCCAGTGTTGTTGTGGTTTTACATGGGTGTTTTGATGACATGTTTAGAATTAATAGGATATACTCCAGATATTAAACAAGCAAAACAGAACTGAGAAAAGTTATCCGTCCATTCATCCATCCACAGTGCATAAATTATAGCCTGAAATCACTGAAGTTAAAGTACTGCTAGTGACTCTAGGTGTGTTACAAATGAAAACCGATTTTCCATCAACTTTTAATAATGCTCACAATGAACTAAGGCGATTACAGACCAATCAGATGGAAGAACAGACAGTGGACCCGCCCCCTAAGTCACCTTGCCAGAGCAATGTGCATAATATGTGTCAATCTCATCTCCAACTTTAATTTTAAAAAGTTGTACATCATTACTACTTAAAGATCCCTTAATTGACCAAATGCTATACACATAATGTAAAAAGATGAGGCTGTCAATCTAGTCGGTCAGTCTCCCCACTGGTCTGGCTTGCAGCTCTTCACAGTAGGAAGCTGCTGGGAACCGTCTGTGGCTCTTGGTCGTAGCAGCAGTAAAACATCAGGAGTAACTGCAGCAGCCCCACATTTGTTTATCCAGCCTTCTCATATCATGCAGACACACACTCCTGAGGTGGAAGGGTGGCGGCGGAGGCGGGGGAGGCACCAATCATTTGCTTCGCTTCATGTTTTTTTTTTTTAAGGGATTAAGCTCAATAAGATGGCAGGCCGAATTTATGGAGCTAATATTTCATGGGTGGGTGATTCATGGAGGATTTGGTGCGGAGAAGCAGCTTAATGGATGTTCAGAAACACTTGCTTGACTTGTGCCCTGATGTGATTAGCCCCGTGGGAGGAAGACTGCTTAATGCACCACTGTGCAAGTGTGTGTGTGTGTACAGAGAGATGGCGAGCCGGCAGAGAAAATGAGTAAACAGAACACAAACACAAATCCCTCCTGTGCCCGACTTAAACACTTCAGATTCAGCGAACACTAACTCCTTTCCACACCGTCCCAGAAGCTGGACAAAGCGGGACACGGCCTCATCGATCCTGTCTAACACACCTGCAGGAGAGGTACTAAAAACCTGAACTGTACCTTAACTGGGAACCAAGAATCATTTCATGTTTTTTTTTGTTGTTTATCCAGCTACTGCAGACATCTTGGTTGTTAATCCAGATGAAATGTTCAGCTCTGTTGCTCAGTTTGGAGTTTCCCTCCAATTAATTGTAGGATGGTTGAGAAGTTGCAGGCTTCAGTACAGGGTTCCCCATGGCGGATGTCTAGAGACTCATTGAGACATGGACAGAGTTCCACAACAAGGCCAAAAATGTCACTTTGACAGATTTAAAAAAGAAAAAAGAAGATTTTTTTTCTCCAATAAGGTGAGTCTCACAGAGCTTTATGATGATAATCCAGTCTGTTAGAGGACAGACTGGGAAATAAACAGCCCAATAACATAACAAGCAGTAACCAGGTAGACTACCCCGAGGAGCAGAAACATTGTCACAGAGTGAATGGATTAACACTGAAGAGTGTTCCTTTATTGGACAGGATAACGCTTCCAAAACCATACCTGGGGCTACAAGTTACGTTCATTTTTTACTTTATTTTTCAATATTCGCAAAACAGATTGTCTGTAGTGGTGCAATACCGTTGCCCTGTGGCTTATCGGGTAGTCGTCTTGCAATCTGGAAGTTGCAAGACATGTCCATTTGTCCCCGGGTAAGGCACTTAACCCCGAGTAGTCTCCCGATCTCTGGATCAGCATCCGAAAATGCAACTGGGTGACTATGGATCTAGTGTTCAGCGTTTTGCAGCATCAGTCTTGGTGAAGTGAAACCTTCACTATAGATTTAGTTTGGGTGCCCTCATGCTCCACAGCTGTAATAACTGTAGACTCAACCGGCAATCCAACCACCTGGTCTCTGATAGTGTTACCCAATGGAGGCTGATAATACTTTCAAATAAGAACAGGAAGGTGAATGTGGTGCAACAATATTTCCAAACCTCAACTGGGGTCCTGAGATAAGGATCCTGACTGACAGAAGAAGATTACACATACGGAGAGGAACATCATCGTCTACATCAAGAGAAGCAGAAGCCATCTTTGGCCCAAACATCTAATCAGTAAACCTTCGGGACTCATGCCTTGAAACATTTTCCAGGCACCTCTAAATGAAAGGTAGACCCCATCACAGTCTCAGAACTCCCAGTTGGGACCATCCCATTTGACCTATGAACCTTGTGATCCACTAGGGGTACAAAAGGGTCTGGATCCTCGACTATTGAGAAACGATTGCTCGCTGGGGGTGTTGATTCTGCTGAAATTTAAAATTTTACCCAATTCAAGTTTGGCCATGACGTATGCAAAGTACCAGCTCAGTACTATGAAGCTAACCGGGAATTACCTGCGCTATAAACAGCTATCCTCCACTGCGAAGAGAGATGCGCCAAACTGAACAAGATGGTTGTTAATGTTGAATATTTGGAAGCGTGGCCGACACGGACCGAACGGCTTTGTTCACTTCCTCCGCTGCCACTGCTAAAACTACAGGCAGGCTGCAATTCTAAAGCAGACGCCGTTGTTCTCAACTTCCTCTGTTCGCTGACTGGTGCGGTTGAATTTCTATCAGAAAAATCCACTACGGTGGGAGAAAACCCAGATGGAGCGGTGAAGAGAGACAAGAATCGAACTGAGTTGCGTAGGAAGACAATGGTCAAGCTATCCTGGATGTGTTACTCGAAGATGGAAGGAACTTAATGCAAGTTTGGAAATCCTGGTGATGTTGGAGGCTTAGAGATGGGTTTTTGTGAGAAAGCATACATAGTTTGGGTTAGATACAATGTTTTAATCGTCATTTGAATTATGCTTTCATTGCATTTGTAAAATGATCAAACCAACATTTTATTACTCCATCCAGTTTGACTTGTGTGTAGTCTTATCTGTCCTTCTCTGGACTGAAACTACTGTATTTCTGAACACAAAGCGAAACCTGACCTGACCTAGCAAAGAGAAAGAAAAGCCTTTCAATCATTTCATCTTTTTGCCTCAAAGCACCATATATTTCCAGCAAAGGTATTTCCATTAACCTTTAAATCCGGCAACAATTTGTTTCAATCAGTGGCAACCACACTCCGGAAAGGAAATAACAGTTCAGGATGATTTGAAATAGCACTGATGTAAAATTAAAATCTATTTTTTATTCAGTCTGACATTAAAAGCAAGACTTTTTTTTTTTCAATCTCCATTTGTACAGAAAAAGCAATTTGGTTTCCTCTCGCCGCGGAAAATTACAGTCCTGTTTCCGCCTCATCTGGATTCTCCGAGGGTTTCTGGACATTTGTAGACATTTCCAGCATTTTCTGATATTTAAAACATAACGGATCACTGCGGAGCAGCGGGCCTCCCACAGTTTTGCGGTCGGATCTGCGGAGTTCAACGTCTGGGCCATATGGTAATGCAGCTCAGAGACGAGGACCTGCTGGGGTCGCAGCATCTTTTTAAAAACGATAAAGAACACCAGACATTGCCGATTCAGGGAGGAGGTGGCGCGCTGTACCCAGAAGTTTCTCTGTCCAATTCTGCATAAGAAGAAAGGAGCTCAGTGGGTCTGCTTGCTGCAGGCGGAGTTGGAGAGGATCGGTCAGTGAGTTTTGTGAAACAGAGGTGGAGGGAGAGTGCCTCCTGTTGGTAGTCATGGGAACACCATTTAAGCTTTTACATGCACTGACCTATCTAGCTAACCTATCCTCAGACCTGTAGGGCAAGTTTTAGGCATAAAAAAAAAAAGAAAAAAAAATTTCAAGCTATTCTTACATTTTTTTTACTTCCAATTTACTGTATATGTGTTTCCTCATGTTCTGTTGTAAATATCTGCTGGCTGAAGGAAAAATTAAAGGCATGCTGCTGATAACAGTGAAATAAAATGATGTAATATTATAATTAAGATCATCTGATCAGTCTAATGCTGACCTGCCAATGCCAGGAGAAGTTAGAAAACTGGGGTGAAAGCATCAGTTACACACAGACGCCTCCGCTGAGTCAGCGGGGATGTCTTCAGCTTCACCTGTCACCTGTCCGTATCGCCATGGCAACAGATGCTGTAACCTCAGGAGGTGATCAGGTTCACAGAGCCGGACTATTGTGAAAGAACAACCACGCTAAAATCCAACTAAGGAATCTAGTTCTGTTGTTTAAATCATTGCAGTTATACACAGGCCACTTTAACAGGCTCACCTTGCTAATATACGGCTGTTTTTTTTTTTTTTTCCCAAATGTATTGAGTTGCTGCCTCGTGATTGGCTGAGTCATTATTTGTATTAACGAGCGACAAAATTAGAAGATCATCTGACCTGGGAAAGAATGGCTCAAATAAATTATTAAAACAGAAAAATAAATGCAACACTTGTGTCCACGATGAGTGGATGTAAACGTTTTTCCCACGTGTTTTCACACTGAATCTAGCCAACGTATGAAAATACGTGCTGTTCGCGATGAGCAGGATGAGAAACTAAAGATACTTCCTGATTCAAGTGGTGAAAAAGGAGACGGATATGTTTCATCGACTGTAAAGCTTGATCGGTATTTCTGGTCATACATGTATATGACAGCCCTAAGAAACTAGTGGTCATTACCTTTTTTTGGGGGGAAAGTTTCTGATATGATATATTGTGGCTCAATTTAGCTCAAAACAGCTTAAAATAATTTAAAAAGGACAGGGGCGGGGGGAAAGTGTCTCTCCAGAGACCAGAAGGCTGGTTGAGTCACTGGAGAGTGTGTAACTGGAGAGGGTCACCAGGTTCAGCTTAGAGAAGGGTTATAGCTGCAAACAAACAAAACGATGTCACGTCCTGACAAGGGGAGTGCGACAGGGTTTGAGCCGGCGCTCAGCCGAGTCAGCCGGAAAACAGCTGCTGAGGACAACCACCAGACTAAAGCGATCTAATTGCTGGAACCGCCAGCGCCTTCGACTCCACCGCTCCGTCTGTGGATCCAATTGTTCCAGAGAAATCCCAAACTCCCAGTGGCCTTTTCACAATAAGAGCTTCGACGGGATAGATGGCCTAAAGACGGAAGGAAGCTGCAACTTTTTTCGTGACCAAACCAACGAAGTAGTGAAAAAGCTTTATTCTTCTCAGTGCTTCTTCACTATAGAGGAAGAAGAAGCTGTGGAGAAACTAATGGGTCTGCAGCAGATGATTCAACACATAAAGGTTGATGGGAAAATAATGGAGATCTAACTGTAATAAGAAAGAGATGCTGCCCAAAAAACACAAAAGATAAACAAATATCAAATGAGGTGATATGATTTCTTTCAAAGGATTGATTTAAAAGGTCAGACCCCTGATGAATATTTCCAGTGTTATGCAAAACTGACAAGGTTTCTTCCTTTGCAAAGCTCAGAAAAGGCTGTTTTTTTTTTTTCCTTTGGTGTCATAAACCAATTAAACTTTTGGAGAACAGCCGGGTTCAGAAAGAAAATCCTCATTTTGCGTCACAAGTCTGGTTTTGCAACTACTCCGTTAGTTAGTGAAATAGATTTTCAGCACAAAACGACACTTATCTCATAAAAGAATGAGCAGATCAAACACAACCTTCCCTCTGACGGCAGGAATTTCTCAGATTAGATTTTTACACCAGAATAGAGACTGCCTCACAACTGCAGCTAAAAGCTCAACTTAAGCGTTTTCTGAATAGGAGCAGAAGTTATGGTAAGCATTTTCAGAATAAAAGCAGAAAGTCCGGTGAATGTTTTGAGAGTAAAAGCAGAAACTCTGCTGAATGTTTTCAAAATAAAAGCAAAACCTTAAATATTTTTGGAAAAAAAGGCAAACACTGATACTTTGGGCGTATGAGAAAATTCTGGTGAATAATTTCAGAATAAGAATATTCTACTGATTATTTTTATTATTATTATTATTATAAAAAATATAAGAAAGTGATAGAATAACAGCAGAAATACTTATAAATATTTTCAAAATAAAAGCATTAAATAATTCAAAATCAGAAGAAACTGCTAAAAAAAATGTAGAACCCCTGATGAATATTTCCAGAATGAGATCAAAACCTAAGATCGGAGACTCACATGGATGCTGCGCAGCTTCTTTCGGCCTCTCTCCAAGCGGTTCAGCAGCTTCCGTTCTCCACCCGCTGGCCTCCGCAGCTGGTCGTCGGCCGAGAAAGTCTTCCTCAGAGCTACCCGCTCACCTGCCGTCCACACAGGTGTCACCCTGTCCGTCTGACCCAGGGGGAGGCTCCTCCCACTCAGCCCGGCTCCTCTGGCTCCACCTGCTGCCGATCCAGAAGGAGGATCGGATGACCAGAAGTCGCGCTGCACAGAACCTGGAGAATAGAAACCAGACGCGACCGGTGGTTACTTTACACCACAACTACACACACACACACGCACGCACAGAGTGTTTTTGTATTTCATTTGAGTAATATGTTGAAATTATAAACTGAGAGATCATTTTAGTGTTCAGAGCAGGTAGACTGCTCAAACAAACGAGACATAACATGACTCATGCATACTTTGAATTGTAATAATGACATAAATATGCAGTTTATGTTGCATATTTACTCATAACAGATAGATTAAATGATCTTCAAATAAATAAAAAAATATCTATTTTTTTCTTTCAGAATGTTGCGATAAGACAAGTTCACCTGGTGGATTTAGCTGTCCGATAAAACTCAAAAGGTTTTTAGCTGGAAATGAGAGAAATGCATCTGAAGAACAGTGTCAAATCAAGATTTAAGATTCAAGATCTGCTTTATTGTCAATCAGTACTGCAATCAAAACACAACGCCGAACTAAATCAGCTCGCAGAAGCTCCCGTGAAACGTCAACCAGAACATTTCTTACATGTCATTTGTGTAAGAAATGTCGGTACAGTTTTTTTTTTAAAAACGAGGCAGGGAGGTCCGAGTGGGCCGGGAGCTGCAGCACGTCGTCCTGCTTCAGGAGGTTTTATGTTTCAACTCATGCATGCGTGCATGTGAGCACACGCACGTGCGCGGCTCGGGTGATGTTGTGCGCGGCAGCCGACTACCTGATGCTGCTGCATTAAAGCTGCATGAGGACGGTGAGAGGCTAAACAAAAGGAAGCTCTCTGTGTTTGTTCTGGATGGAACCGATCCAGCTCAAATTCACATTTGAGAACACAAACTCATTCGCTTTGAGGGAAATGCAACAAAATATGAGCACTTTGAACTTCCTTGTTGCTGAAAGGCGCTGGGGGAAGTCACATCAACTTGACTCTGCATTTAATAAAATAGTGTTTCAGACAGTCGGTTTCTCACAGGTCTACTAAATGTGATGTGAAAAATGTGTCTTTTTATTTGCCATTATTCTGAGGGAGAGAGATGTTTATTACTAGTGCTGTTGTATGAGAAGATGCAAAATTTAAGAAATATTCTGTGTTGCAAGAAAAGGCCAAGAATGTCTAAGTCTGTAAAGTAAAGATAAAGAGGTGGAGATATGTAAAACAAAACGATTAAAGTGGATTATATGAAACAGATGGAAAAAAAGATTAAGTGACTCTACAATTGCCTTAATTGTCTTGAAACACATTTAATAACTAATTAATACGAAGCTGAGCCATAGTTCCAAGTTGGTGTTCTGTAGATTTCATCAGCTTCAATAATCAGATGAAACGCAATAAAAGCTTTTCAGTTTCTCCTCTCTATGGAAAACCCCAGATTGTTGCAGGATGTAAGGAAGGGTTCTGGACCAGTAAAAGGAGGCATCCGGATCGGAACCTCCATAACCGACTCCTGTCAATTCAGAGAAGTAGCAGCTTTCCGCTGAGCTTTCCCTGGATGTCATGAGGGATACAACAGACGTGGCGCGGTAAATCCAGAGCTTTTCCGTTTAGTTCAGGTCCTTCTTTACCACCATTGATCAGAGAAACACCTTTATTAGTGCACGGGAAACCGTGACCGTACTTTCCAAAGTTCTGTTAGCAACGGTTACCCACTTAGTCAAGTCATCGCTTTGAGCCAAGATGTCGCCGGGAGAAGTTTTGAGAGCGGAGAGGCTGACCCTCAAAGAAAGTTTTCCAACATCTAAGAAGAGGGCGCTACAGTAGCGCCACCACTGCAAAGCCTGATGCATTGGTGAGACAGCTGCATGGGGTGAGTGAAGCAGTGACATTTGGAAGAGAAGGACAACAAAGACAGAGAGGAATTTTGCAGAAAGTACATGAATTATTGGCAACCTGGTTAGGTCCTCCTGACTAGTTGGGGGCATTTGCAGAAAGAAAAGCTACTGTTAATCCCACATGGTGCCAACAGTGAAGAATTCTGATCCAATACGTTTGTGAACTTGTTTCTCCTCAAATGGAGTGGACTTCCTTCCGAATCAACCAAAGAATACCGTCAGGGATAAAACAAGGCATCGAAATGTCTTTCAGGAGCAACTTCTTCTGTTATCCAAGGATGAGATTGGTTATGATGAATCAATCTTCTCCTGTCTTCCCAGATTGAAATGACATTTTGAAAATGATCAACTTCATGCAGGTATTGAAAATACTTTTTAATAAGCTCTTTTTTTTTTTTTTACAATTTTTTTTGTGGTCTGTTCAAGCATTCTAATCTTCAAAGAAATTGAAATTCAGACATAAGGGCTTGAACGCAGTCCATGTGTAATTTTCCTTTTATAGTATGTGGTGTATTTATACCCTATTCAGTTAAAAAAGTTGATGAACTTCAATTATGTTTTAATTTGTTGAGATGCACCAGTAAATGGTCTTCTGTAAACCTTAGAAACCCCAAATAAAATAAAATCCTGTATCAAAGCGTTGGCAGTCATCAACCACAGGGTGGAGCCATAGAGCTCTGTTAAGCACTGAACCATGTGGATTGAAGCACCAAACCTCACCAAAAACTTTTTTCTTTATTTTTTCTGAAAAGACAAAAATCTTTATGAATAAAACCTTCCAGTGCTTCTCTATCGGAATATTTTAGAAGTAAAAGGTTTGGAGTATCTCACCATCAATAGCAAACCACCTCCCATGATGCTTTGGTCTGACGCAACAGGAGGATTCTGAACATGTGTGTTATGCGGCTCCCGCTGAAGCCGGACATGCACAGCTGCTGCTGGTAATACAGCAGAGTTAGAGCTATGAATGTTTGATGAGGAGGAAATCTGCCTGACAAACACACCGATCGCATCACTGAAACACATCAGGAGGGCGTGTTTCCTGATGTGGAACATCAGGAAACGGTAAAAAGGGTAAAACATTTTTACCGTTTTTATCACATCGGTAAAAACATGTACCGTTTGTTACAGGCTGAAGAGAGAAGTAAAAGCTTTAGAAACACCAACCCATCCGGCAGAATCACAGTTTTAAAAAAGTCTTAAAAGTTTGAGTAAAACTCCTTATTGTTGTTCTGATTTGTACGGAATTGGAAAACGCAAAAATCAATCTGCTTCAGGTCCCGCCATTTAATTATTTATTTTTATAGATTTAAACCGCAAACTCTAAAGATAAATATGTTTGTTCCATCTGAGGTGACTGATTTTACCTTGCTGTGTGACAAGTTTCTTTTCTGAAGAGCGCTCCATCTCCACTTCATTCCTGCTGAAAGCCTCAGGTCTACTGTTATATTGTTTGCATTCACTCTGTGTAACCATGGTAGGCAAACTTCTGAGACTAAAAAAAAATCTCCTAATCTCACTGGAAAACCTGCGGAGTCACTTTATTAAAGTTCAGTGGAGATTAAGCGCCTGCACAAAGAGCAGAGATGTAATGTTGGTTCAGTCTGTCTTGCACAGTCTGAGTTTCTCTCAGCTCTGCGTAAGTTGGCAGCAGAAAATATCGGAGATCCCAAAGCTAACTCTATCAAAGATAACAGTGTCACCTCTTGAGCCATCCTTAATAACTAAATCTAAGCTTCCCGAGTCCACAACGTTTAGATAGAGACACAGCACCATCTGGTGGTCAGGCGTTAGGCAACGTCCCAAACAAAACTTTTTTAATCAGGGAGCACTTCAGAGTGAGTGACCACTGGACGAAATAAAACTGAAAAAGCAGAAACTAATCTTCTTTGCATCATAAACAAAAGGTAAGGTACATTATGGAATGCAGGGTCAATAGATTTGACCGTATCGCTTGCAAAATCTAAGGCCCTGCAGTGTTTACAGCCAGAAGTTGAAGATCTTAGCTTAAAAAAAACTTAGGAAGATGATTAAGAACACTGGTTCTGTTTTAAGGACTGTTTTGTAGCCTTTAGAGCTGTTTCTACAAAGAAAGATGCTTTACAATTGGTGTCTGGCAATGAGCCAGACACTTTGCCAGTATTGGAGAGTGAGTTCTGTCTCTTCTGGAAACACTAAAGAGCTCCTGGTGCTTTCTGCTTCTAGCTGTAACTTCTGTGCTCTCCAATGTAAAGTCTAACATGAGTTTGGTCTCTCA
This sequence comes from Xiphophorus maculatus, assembly GCF_002775205.1. NCBI lineage: Eukaryota > Metazoa > Chordata > Actinopteri > Cyprinodontiformes > Poeciliidae > Xiphophorus > Xiphophorus maculatus. The sequence goes on along the minus strand of NC_036452.1, from coordinate 17,589,939 downwards.
GTAAGGCTTTACTCAACAGTTTGGCAATTCTGTTCCGTCGTGACAGGAACTGTTGACATTATGCATTTGTTGATGGTGAAAACTGAAATGTAGAGGAATTCCACAAGGTGTTTCTCTGCAATTTCAATGGTACCATGAACTTGAAGTGTTAAAAAAAGGAGATCCCCCACTCCACAATCAATATGCTGCTACCATTGGCTGTTTTAGTGCTAGTGGTACTGGTGCACTGAAACTTGGACACAGTTGGGTGTGCTTCTGGAAGGGCTTTCCCAAAGCTCTGACCTTAACTCTGCTGAGAATGTATCATTAAAAAGAACTATAAAAACAAAACAGTGAAAGCCCTTAAATAGCATGACATTTCCTGCAGACAATGAGTGGATGGAAACTTCTCGAACTGGGTGTTAATTGGCCAATCTAAATGCAGAGTGACGGAATCTGAAGTCAGAGAAACACCTGGAAGACGTTCAGCTGAAATGAGGACAGCTGCTCTGATCTGCTCCCCAGGAAGCTCGTTATCATTCTCCAACAGGGTGGAGCTAAAGAACAGAGCGACTCCCACAGGAAGTGAAGCGCCGCTCAGAGTAAACAGCCACAGCGACTCCAGCACCAAAGCCTGAACCGTCTTCTGCATCGTATCAACACCTCGCCTCTGCTTCTCTCTTTCAACAAACGACAAAGACTCCCAGACCTTCTGATGGAGTATAAGAGAATTATTAACATTGGGTAGGTGGGCCAGACTCAAAACCGACCTATTGTCACCCTGTGTCCAATGAAATTTTTTTTTGTCAAAACTCTTTTCATCCTAGTGACAGAGCTGGATGTCAAGATAAAATGAGATTTTTCTCTGTTTCACTGGGAAGAGTTTTTTGTTTGTTTGTTTTTTAAGGTTTCTTCATTTGGATGTCATGTTTTTAACATTAATATTTTTATATTCTCTTTTTATTTTGTAAAACTGGTTTATTTGTCCTCCCGATTCTATTTATTTTACCATGCTAAACTCAGTTTCTGCAATGGCTGATCTGTGTGAAGTCCTTTCATACAAATCTTTGATTTTCTTTGCTTAGTTTTGAAACACAAAATCTGCTAAACTTTGAAGACCTTTTAACTTTTCTCACATAAAAAATGTGATTAAAAGCAAAGATAGGTGAAGTTTGTGAGCAAAAGACAAAGTTCAAATGATCAAGTAATAAATAAAGGAAAAAGAAGTGTTCCTAGTACAGATCCCTGACTGACGATGTCCTTTCTGTTGACATTCACCGATGCTCTGACTCTCTACATGATGAGAGTCCTGCTATTCTGACCTTCAGCGTTCCAGTGGAGTCCTCCGGGGCTGGCAGCGAGCCTCCGCCGTTTCCTGACGCTGACGCCGCTGCAGGAGGCGGAGTCTCCTGTTGCAGACCGTGAGCTGGTCTCTGAAGCGGCAGCAGGCGTAGAGGAAAGGATGGGCAGGAGAGGCGTAGACAGGAACGCCGCCTCCTTTCCCAAGGCAGGTGTGAGAAAAGTCGATTCTCTGTCCAAGGCCCTGCAGAGAAGAGAAAAATACTCACCCCTTAGAGGCTAGAACTAGCTAAACTAACCTAACTAAGAGTTAACATTGTGGTATAACTTCTAAAATGCTAATTGACTGCTCTTGATGTCTACTTTGAGTCACTTAGGCAAACCAGTTCCATGCAGCCAGGCTTTCTGAAGCTATGGGCATCATGGAAAGGGGTTGCTCTTGGCAAAGCTAACGTCCATTTCTGGGATGGCAGAATTACTGCAGGATGTCCAACGGGGGATTTTAGAGCAAGACCATATCTTTTACCACTGATGTCCAGTGGAGATGTGCATTCCAAACTCATTCCAGATGCATATTTGAGAAAAAAGATGATAGCCTAACCTGAACCCTGTGAAGAACTCTCAAGAGTTTAAGACGATTGTAGGAGGAACAGGTCAGCAGTTGCTTTTGAGGCATTCAAAGACGGTGCAGAAACATTAAAACAGTGCAAGGATCAACCCGTAATCCTTGTGAATCAACTTAACTTTTTGTCAAACTTTATCAGGACAACAAATCCCCGTTTTAAACTTAGCTTTCACCTGTCCTCCGAAACGACGTAGCTGCGACTCCTCCATGATCCCCTCACCCGCTGCCTCCTTTTATTTTTCCTCCTGAATATAAAATCCAGCAGCTCAGTCCAGCTCAGCATCTCTGACTGAGTCCATCAGCGATGCATACGTATATGTCCTCCATTAGAACAGTCGCAACCAGCTGGGGACCGCTGAGTGTTGTCTGAGATGCGAATAAAACTGTTGCGGGTGAGGAGAGGTTTTGTATGGATCCCTAATGAAGCAGAACTAACAGAGGACTGAAGAAACGCTGCTGCTCTCAGGTATTCAGTGCCAAGCAGTGGTGTTACCTTACCTCACTGCCTGTGTGTGCGTGGGTGTGTTAATCAAGGAAATCGAGAATCAAGTGCTTCAGATATCAGAGTTTATGTGGCGAGGCTTTAATGAATGGAAAGTTGAAGGCCGATGCAGTGAGATTAAGAAGTATTGGATTTGGATTTGTTTAGTTTCTACAGTTTTGTCACTATTAAATGTTTCACATGGAAGTATTTTGGCACAAAGCAATTTGGAGTTAAAGTGGGAGTGAAAAATCCTCTAGGAGTTTTGTATTTGTAGATATTTTTATTCAGGCTTTCACAAATCCAAAACAGCAGTTACATCTTGTCAAATTATTAAGTACAAGTATACAAATTGCATACTTTAAAACATGTTTGCACTTGTTTTGCCTTAAATGATCCAAAACGAACATGAAGAGATATTTTTTTTTGGCAGAAAGGTATTGTAACTGTAAAGCTTTGTAACTGTGAAGTGCAAGTTAGGGAGAACTGATTTACTTTCAGAAGAAAATAACCCGAATAAATGCAAAAAAATCAAATTAAAATAAAATAAAAATAAAACCTGCTTTATTGATGATGATTTATTGGGAGAAAAGCCCAAACCAACATGGCCTCAAGTGAAAATAATCTGACCTTAAATATGCCATTCATGCTCGAAAGCACTTCACTGCAGCTTGAATGAAAACGATCAGAATGAGTAACTTCCAACAAAATAACACAAAATAATAATCTCCCCGCCTGCGGACCATCTAAAGCACATTCCAGACTTGTGTGTCAGATCTGTCTGAAGACCTCCTCCAGCTCAACTTCAGCGTGTGGCTAATGACCAAACTTCCTCATACTCCATTTCCTCTGCATCTATAAACACCAGTGTTTTCCCCTCGGGCACCCTGCCGCCGCGCAGCTTATCTCTGCCGCTTGTGACGGCCATCACCATGGAGCCAGACAGGTTCGTTATGAACGCTGAGGAACAATGTTCCCGCTAGCTGCAGGAGGAGGAGGGAGGAGCGCCGTCTACAGCCAGGCTTTGTTCTGGCACGACTGCAACGCTGTTATCAGAACCTGTTGTCTCTGCTGGGGATTGGGCCGAGGTTCTGCCAGAGGAACGTTCCTCTCAGCTCACAGTTCCCGTTATATTTCATATGATGAGACGTGACACTAGAAAGCAGTCTTTTTTGTTTTTAGTTGTTTCTAACATTTTCCAGCATGGAACGAGGAAGAAGAGGGGGATACATTGGACTGACCAATGTAATTGAGGGAGTTATGTAACCGAGAGCAGATTAGTATTTTAGATTACGAACAACAGTAAACTTTCCTATTATTAAAATGAGATGGAAGAACAGGAGCCCAATCAAAAAATAAAAAATTCTGCTGTGAGTTAAAGATTCCCAAAGCTGTTTGGTTCATTATGTGGTTATTTACTGGCAAACTGTTTAGACCTGGAGAGTTGCTCCCGAGCGAGTTCCCTCTTTATGCAAAACTTATTAGTCATCTGTCTGGTTTTCAGCAGGTTTTGGTTTAATTCCCTGACATCAGTCTCCTGCAGAGCTGCATAATTGTTTGGCATGAGGATTTATTCTGGTCAGGAGTGAGTCATTACGCTGGGAAACAGCAGATCCGCAGGAAAACAAATGTTCCCAGAGAGAAGACACTTCACTCTTCAGGCCATGTTAAAGTCAACAGAGGGCCAGAAGAAAACGACATAAAGCCCTCTGCAAGTGAGACCATGCAGACATGTTCATTCATAACTGTACATAAATACAAAGAGCAGTTTTCAAATGTTGATTTCATTTAGAAGTAGAAGAAACCAACTCAGTCCAACCTCGCCCTGTGTGAAAAAGTAACAGCCTTCCATTTAAAATCTCTAATTAACTGTGATTGACCACATTTTTAGGGTTGTTTCCACAAGCCACGCCAAACTCTGATCACTGCCAAGCTAGTAGAACCGAGAAACGTCTGTAGCAGAGCCTTCCTGACAACATGAAGCAGGCTGGAAGATCAACACATCTCAGCCCGAGCTAAAGAAATTCAAGAACAGAAGAAAAATCAAGACTCTTTAGGCCAGGGGTCTCAAACTCCAGTCCTCGAGGGCCGCAGACCTACAGTTTTTAGATGTGCCACAGGTACAAAACGCTGCAATGAAATGGCTTAATTACCTCCTCCTTGTGTAGATCAGTTCTCCAGAGCCTTGCTAAAGACCTAATTATTCTATTCAGGTGTGGTGCAGCAGAGGCACATCTAAAAGTTGCAGGACTGCGGCCCTCGAGGACTGGAGTTTGAGACCTCTGCTATAGGCCCTTTTCGCATCCGCATCATAAGTTCCGCATGAACAGGATTAAGTGACTTAAACACTCATACAGTTGTGAACTGCCCAAAGATTACTGCAGTGCATTGACGACTCATGCACAACGTTGGCAAAGTAGCCAGAATAAATGCTACAGGCCTAGCATGCCCAGGTTGAGTTTGTTGTTTTTGGTTCAACAATCAGACATCAGCAAAATGGCATCCATAAGTTCCGAGGCTAAAACTGCTGCCGACTAGAAAGAACACAAAACGGCATCTCAAATTTGTCAAAGCATGTCCACGTCCATTTTTGGAAAATGTTCTCTGGACTCATGAGACACAAAAATGATGTTTCCGAAAAGTGTGTGTCTTGTTATGTGTAGTGTAAAACTAACAGCATTTCAGTTTGATCGGGTGGTGGTAGTGTGACCACATGGCTGGTTGACCTAATTGTCTTCGGTCTTGATGCAAACACCAGGAGTCGAAAGACATCAAGAAAGAAATGTGTAATAATCACAACACATCTCATCCTTTTATTATTTAATAATAATAGTATTGCAATCGTAATTGTTTTCCTTATATCCTGCAGCCCAAACCTGAGCCGATATTCTCATTTCCGGAGAAACTGAGTCGTCTTTACCTGTAAACCAAACATCACACTGTGTGGTTTATGTCATTTATTTCATTGAAGTACTCCAATAAATAAGCTTTTCAATGATATTCTAAATAATTAAGATACACACACCCTATAGATTCCATTTCATTCCACAAAAACAGCTGAGACTGTTTTGGTTTTTTTTATATTAAAATAAACTAATCAGCTCGTGTTTTTGTAAAATACAGGATAATGTTTTCATTTGAGATGTGCATAAAAAAAAATCACCTAAATGAAATTCTGCCAAGTGATGCCAAAATATTTGAATTTTTCTAAATCTACATATTCCATCGTATAAGTTTATTCCAATAAAACGTTATAGATTTAATCTTTTTTTTTTTTTTTGCCATTTGGGAAGACGTATGATCTACAGGAAACCAAACGAGAACATATCAATGTAGAAACTAAATAAGATATGTATTAAAATGTATAAAATACAATAAAAATTTTAAATTTTTTTTAAAATGTGAAACATATAACCAAAGTTTCAATCATTTACAGGTTTCTGACTCATTTAGTTGAGATTCTAAATCAAATCCACTCATTTGGACTTTAAAAGTGATGATTTACCTGAGCAGGGTTTCTCCCGGCTCGCTGCAGATGGAGCGCCGGGAGATGGAGGCCGCCGACGACGACGAGGACATAGTCGGCGAGTTGGAGGAGTGGTTGGACGCATGCGAGGACGACAGGGTGGAGCAGGAAGAGGAGGTTTGGGTGCCGTCCAGAGGCCTGGACAGCAGCAGGGAGGACGGCATGCACAGCCATGTCTCCAGGTCCGAGTACTTGGAATAACTCAGCATCTCCAGGACGCTGCAGGAGGACAGAGGCAGACCATCACGGGGTCTTGTTTTAACGCCTGACTTCCACCCCGTTCATAGCTCTTACCTCTCCTCTCCCACTCCTGGGATTTCATCCCTCTCGTCCGCAGCCTGGAAGATGCAGGAGGTCCTGGATTCTCGGGACGACAGCAGAACACAGGAGTTCTCAGAATCCACAGACATCTTCAGCCATTTCTGTGAAAAAAAAAAAAGAAGGATCTAAATGGCCGACTTGATTCCCACAAATCTAAAGCAAAAACTGAGAAGCAACAGAATTCCCACACTGACCGTTTCCATATATTTAATGGGGTAAGGTAAATATGTTGAGGTTTGTATCAGTATTTGTCAAATTTACAGATAGATTGAGACTGTTTCCTGCAGAATGTTAGCCATTAAAAGATATGCTCTTTTGTTTTTTTTAAATGTGTCATTCAGTGCTTCTTCGCACCAGTCATTATGTATTGCAGAAGTGGCTGGAAATATTTCGATGCACAAAAACACGGGACAACCTGCTGTAATGATATGCAGCACCAGTAGGTGGTGATGCAAGAAGATTAAAGAGAATGGTACACGAAGAAGACACAGACCGGAGCGGGTAGAAACCTGAGGGTATAATGACTGATGCTGTTAGTTAATAAACCAGATAACTTTAAAAGATTTGGCTTCCTTTATGTACAGCAGTACAAACATTACACCTACGTGACTTAAAACATTCTACTGTCAAACAAAATAGATATTGGAAAAATCAAGCAAAAATAACCTTGAGTAAAGACAGAAAACTGTTTCACATCAAGAACCAACATTACCCTTTTTGAAAAAGTCTGTCATAATTGGTAGAACATCTTTTATTACCCTGTGGAGGAATTGTTATCCACTGTATAGTTGTTTTAATACAGTCAAATTGTACGTTTTTCTGCATGAATGAGGTGGGGTTTTACCCAAAATTGAATGCACACCTTGACTAAGTCACTTGACAATCATTCAGAAGTGATGGAGTCCATTGGGTCATCATTTTGGATTGTCCTCTATAAAGCAAAATTGATGGATCCATCAGTTATGGCTGGTCGTCAAGGTCATGCAAAAGCAGAGGTAGCCCCTGACTGTCAATCCACCACCATGTTCGATTTTTGTAATGATTTTTTCTTTTTCTTTTTGCCGAAAAGCTGTGTTGCTTTCATAGCAGATGCAACAGGATGCATACCTTCAGTAACATCTTATTGTTTTTTCCTCATTGAGTCATATAATATTTCCAAAAAGTCTTGGCAACCACGCGGATGTTTTTTGGTAAACGTGAAATGTCTCTGTGTTTTGTGATATGTGAGCCTAATTCATGTCGTCAGATGCTATTCAGGAGGCTTATGAAAATGAAAAGCAAATCAAAGCTTATTTGGATAGCACATTTCAAGGTGGTTTACATAAGACAAACAGAAAGTTACAAAGTTTTAGGGAAATGCTTGCTGCTATAGATCTGGGTGAGGCTTAGTGAACTCAACTTTTGCGGGAACTCACAAGTAATTAATGACTCAGCACTGCATTATAGCATTTAAAACTGCCTTTTGTGTTTACTCAGGTTATGTATGTTTAGCTTAAAACACTCATTTGATTATATAAAACATTTAAGGTAAGAGTCAAACACAAAACCGAGAGATATTTGTGAGAAGGCAAATACATTCTAAGACCTATGAATTAAATTTATAATGGCTTCTACAAACCTGAGCTGCACAGTGACTCACCAACCTTATAAAAAAACAGCCATCAACTAGCAATTAGCAACTAGCAATAGCAGCATTATAAGGGACTGCTTGGACTGATTACCACAAGCTCATAAAATAAAACTCTTGACGTTGAAAACTGTTCAAATTAGTCTCATCACTAGTTTTAAGAGTGGGTGTTCACTCGTCTTCATCAGCCAGGAAAACTGCATTTTGACTCCATGCTATGATGCCTTTTTATTCCCAGTTTGCTGGTGACAAGGATAACCTCTGGATGTATGCAAGATAACAGACGGTTGTTTAGGGACGGTAAGCTGCATGACAATAACTGACTGAAGACGCACCGCAGATGGAATGCTTGAACACAGTGTCCTATGGTAGTAGGCCTAGACTTTAGACTTTATTGTTCACAAAGGGGAAATTACTCCCATTACCGAGACAATACCAACAACTAGGTAGACAATAATATACAACAAGAGACAAAACAGGTGTGGCAATGGAGGCTATGCAGCGGCTGTCCTGGAACTTGAATGCATCTCTGAATAATTAAAAAAATTTACGTAGTTATTGAAGTTATTGAATCTATCCCTTGACTATATGTGGTCACCATGGAGACTACAGATGCAACTGGTGGCTCACCATGTCTTAACATCAGGCAGCACTAACATGTGCTGACAGGGACAATTGGGTTACCCCTTAAGTTGTCACGTCTATAAATCATTACATAGGATATGAGTAACGTTGGGAAGACCCAACACTTCAGTGAGGAAATCAAAGTACAATTCCGTGACATCTCGGCTTGTCATCCCAGAGACAGGAATGAGACAGTGTGGGCATGTATCTTTGCGAGTCTTTCAGTTCAGATATTTGCCAAAATTCTTCTATCAAACTCCATCCAGTGCTGCTGATGCTGCCTGATGTGCCTACGAGGCACACTGAGTCTGTTGACCTTCAGGCGGTAACTCTGCCAGACAACACCATCACTCCACGCTTGGGTCAAAACTACATGCAAATTTCACCATTCCAATCTGCTCATTGGTAGACTTAAACAGGTCTCACAAGACCGTGAAGATTAGCTACAGCTAAAGACAAGCTAACTGACAGCTGACAGTTGAAGCTCATCACTCCTTCATGGGCAGCTTGTTGGAAACTGAAAATCAGCTAGCAGATTACTTGTTGCTTCTTGTTAAAATGTGTTTTTGTGTTACAGTAATCAGGATTTATTAATAAACTTGTTTATGACAGTCTTTAAACATCTCTACTTACTGTCTCCATGGTGAGCATGCAGTATTTAGCTAAGAGGGAATAAGTCATTTGACAGGGTGGCGACAGTAGTTGGAGTTTGTCCCACAATCAATTGGTTGGTGGTCCAATTCCATCTTTGTCCTCCTTTGTTGTTGTGCCCTCGGGCAAGACACTTCACCCGCTTTGCTTGTTGGTGGCACGGCAGCCTCACCTCTGTCAGAGTGGCCCAAGGGCAGCTGTGACTACTATCCAGTAGCTTGCCACCATGAGTATGAATGAATAGGTGAATGTAGTAAGAAGTGCTTTGTGGTCCTCTGGACCAAAGCGCTAAACGAGTGTAAGCCGTTCATCATTTTATAAGAGAGAGCTGCTGAAACCTGGACAGAGTCCTATGTGCACGTCTAGCCTTTTCGAAGCAGTGGCTGAAGTTGTAAATACGCAGATGACCGTCAACACGTGGCTCATTCCACGGTGAATTAATCTGTGCCTCAACAAACCAATCAGAGACCGAATCTTAGGGTTTCTGACAGCAAACATGAAACTAAGACAGAATTTAACCCACATGCATGCAGCTGCCACTGTCAACCGAGCTCCAGCTCCACAGCTGCTTCAAGGCACCAAAACCAAACTTTACCGTCTATCCCTTCCTTTCTCTGCAGAAATAAGGTCTCCTCCTCCGCCTCGTCCTTCTACCCTTGTCCTCCACAGAGCAGGAACATCTGCTCAGGCCAGGCTCCGGCCTGGAAACATGTCTTTGTCCCGGCCCGTTTAAAACATCCCAAAAATACAGACGGCCGGGCTGGAGAGGAGCAGAGGGAGCTCACGTTTCACTGTGGTTAACTGAGCGCAGCGAGTCCCACATCTGGAGGGTGTGAGCCTCGCTGCCTATCTGCCTCCCACCCCGCTCCTATTGGACAGCCAGACGTGAGGAAGGAGGACCTGAGGTTTCCTTCTGTTCCAGGGAGGAGGGAAGAGAGAGGGAAGAAAGGATCAAAAGTCAAAAAAAGGGGGGACAAAAATAGAGGAAAGGGAGGATAAATCGACAGGAAGAGCTGTAGTGTGATTTTGTAAGGTTCATGTCAGGTTTAAATCCTTTTAGACATGGGTAAAAAAAAAAACACACACACACACCAGTTACACATTAAAACTTTTGAATCAACTGAAGTTTGAAGATTCTTCAAACCAGAATGGAAAAGGAGGGTTGACAACAAACAGGAAGGAGGAATAAAAGCCGGAACTGTTAGATTAGACGAACAGAACATCTAGGATGTTGTGGAGAGGGAAAAGAGAGGAAAGAAAGAACGATAGTGATAATGACAGAAAGCAAGAGTTAAGCAATGTTCATTTAAAAAAAAAGAAAATTGGTTCTTTGAAGAGTAAAAGCAGAAGAAAAGGGAAGAATGATGAGGGATTTGCCAGAATGATGTGTTCTCTGCTGAGGATCAGATCTGGAGGATAAGTGCAAACAGGAAGGAGGCAATTTATGAGCTCAGATTATCTGCAGTTTGCACCAGCAACATAAATTATATATATATATATATATCAATTCTTTTTGTGGCTTTAATGGCAACAATGAAACTTTACAGCATCAAAAAAGCAAGAACACATGGGTTCGTTCAAAATCAATTATTCTTCTAATGAAAAGGAAAGCCACCGAGGCTCTGATCAGACAGAACAGTTAACCGTGTTTATATTCGGCTAATGACACGGCCTCGCTGAGATTCAGATGATGAAAGAAGTCGTTCGAGCTGCGAGATTTAGTCATACTGCACTGCATAGCAGTTCCTCTATTTACCAAAGTGTTCTCGAGTAAAATATGAGGTAATTTGTCCAACAACTGAAGCTGTATGCAAGCTGGGTCATTAATAAGACAATAATCCCCAAACAAAGGAGCAAATTTGCATCATAAAATTATGAGTACCAAGTCACTGGGAAAAGTGGCAAAGTGGCTCAAACATCAACATGGTACTCTTGTGTTTGTTTCACTGGGAAAACTCTTATCTTCCTCCTTACTGATGACTCTTTGAAGCTCTGCTAATAAAAACCTTGAAATTCACGAGCTCTATTACTGAATTCAATCAAACATTATTAATAAAGCCCTTTTCAAACAGTCAAGCATAACACAAGTACAGACATTTGGCCTCTAGAGAGGCGCACAATGAAGTTATCAAAATAATAACAATAATTAAAAAAAACCCAGACCCATAAAAACAAATAGTTATTGATAAGAAACAGAGAAATCAGGGAATGATAAAGAATGGTGGGAACACAATGGTGTGTATTAAACTTGCAATTAAAATAATTCATAATTTCCAAATTAATTTGTATTAACAGTAAACATTACAGGAAGTTATTCTGTAAATTTAGATCGATGAATTAATCAAGAGCTAGTCTGCGTTGCATCTTCCATAATTTCAGTAACTTAGCAACAGAATTCTCTGGACTGAGAATACTTAAATCCAAACAAACATTTGAACCTTAGTCAGTTGCCAACAAATAGCAGCTGAGTGGACACTGATGAAACATTTCCCATAATGGACTCTGTCATGGACTGGCACAACCTGGAGCACTTTTTTGAAACGTATATCTTAACTGTAAGTACAAATGTTGTTGTCCTGTTCACCAGTTAGATGCCAACACACCTGTGCTATGGTCTTAACGTTTAAAGTTACATTAAAGAGACGGTATTATGCACAAACAAGCAACTATATTGCCTTCAGTTGTCTGAGAAATGCTGTATATCAAAAAATAACTAACAGACTTAAGAAATTTGAGTTTGTAACTTGACGATTAAAAATCTTTAAAAAGCTCCTGCTCTTCCTGACACTCCACCTTCAGCACGTCATCACAACAATGCAACAACATACTATTAACTAATAGTATAATTAACTAATTAATTAATGGTATAAGGCCTTGGGTTTGGTCAAATCCTACAGGTTCCATTTGTGCTGTTTACTGAGGGTATCTTTAGCGAAGACATGTTGCTGCGCTGTTGTCCTGATGTTCCTTTTTCCATTTAATTTCTGTGAAACCTTTCTGTTTACATGTCGAGTTACATAAATTGATGCCATCTGTTAAAAAAAATGAAGGAATGATGATGCACTCCAAGGACTTTTGGTCTGAATTTACATCATCGTATGCGTGTTTGTCTTTGAATCCAAACTCAGAGAATCAGACGCAGCTGTAGCGCTGCTTGAAAACTCTTTGGGATTTCTGATTTCTTCCATCATTTTCTGGCTCCAGGACACAAAACAAGAGGAGATTAAAGATGTAATCAAAGAACTCATGATCTGCTTGGAACAGAACAACACAGGTACAAACTAACACATCTGGTACTTGCCAGGGCTTAAAGTGACTTGACATAAAACTGCAGTTAGAGAACAACACAAAGTCTATTCAGTTCAATCAGTTTATTAATATCGTTAATCCCAAAAGGAAAGTGCTTATGCGTCGACTCTTTGAGAATATTTTCTACGGGAAAAGTGTGACAGCATAGCAGTTCCTCTATTTACCAAAGTGTTCTTGAGTAAAATATGAGGTAATTTGTCCAACAACTGAAGCTTTATGAAAGCTGGGTCATTAATAAGACAATAATCCCACAACAAAGGAGCAAATTTGCATCATAAAAGCTGAAAAAGAGAGCAGTTTTAATGGTCCAGTTAAAGACCAGACCTCGACCATGATTAAATGATGTGGTGGCTCCTTCAGAGAGCTTTTCAGGATCTAATGTCTGCACACCTGATTGAACATAATCATCTTCAAAAATTCCTTCGTAACGATGTGAGAGACTGATAAGACGAACATCAAAACACTGCTGAGTTATTTGTTAAAGTTGGCTCTACAAGTCGCTTATTCACTCAGTTTAATTCTGTTTAACAATGCGTTATTATTTCCAAAGGAAAATTAGATGTTGTAATAACTCACATGCTCCAAGTTTCTTCAAAGAGTCAATAGAAATGGTTTAATTCTTGGACATTTAACAGTATGCATTCCTGTAGGAGTATTTGAAGAAGCAGCTAACGAAATTCACCCTGTTTGTTGATACTTTGTCATAAAGATTATACTACGGGTTGTTCTTTTATTTTTTTTTAAGGAGGCAGGAACAATCCCCAGAACAAAGACTATTTTTTTCACCTTTCTTTGCATTTAAAATATCAGATGTAACTTTGATTTTCTTAACGTCAAGCTCCATTTTAACTTGATGTTTCTATTATTTCCCAAAACAAACCCGTAGAATTTAAGGAAGTTACAATGACTCCCTGGTTCTCTGAAGCTTTGAGGCCAGATGGTCTGACCTCTGAAAACAGTATTTTTTTTTTTTCCTTTTTTTTGTTTCAGCTGAACATAATACTTTGGATGTCTTGCCAAGCAACAGCACCTTTTCTATTCCCCCTTCAGTTCCAGAAAACCCCGTGGACCTCACATTCAAACCACAGATACAGTAGAGTCCTCTCTTTTCAGTTTTCTGACATTCTCAATCGCAACATCCAGTCGTGAACGCTGTGTTTCGATCTTTCTATGCAGTAACGTCTTGTCTACAGCAAGGCTCGGCTGTAAATTGGACCTAAACTTTATAGCCAGAAACAAGTGGAACTGTGAGTACAACCCAAAGGTGAATGAACTTCAAATGCAACACTTCCAGACTGCTCCTACTGCTGCCAATACATGTAGAGTTTGCTCTTACCTGTTTTTTCCTTCTGTTTATTGTTGTATTTCAGACTTTTCCAGCAATCACCATAAGAATCCGTAAGCCAAGGTCCACAGCAAGATTGTTTAGAAACGGGACCCTTGTTTGTGCAGGAGCCAAGAGGTCAGTATGTGCTCCAGTTCCTGGAACTCAGTGTGCTGGTCTCACTAAAGTGACCCTCTCTTTGTCCGTTTGGGCAGCATTGACGAGTCTCACCGAGCAGCCAGGAAGTTCGCCCGAATAGTGCAAAAGCTCAACTTCCCGGTCCGCCTTCTGAACTTTCAAATCAAGAACATTTTGAGCTGTGGCAAATTCTTCCCAGTTCACTTAGCAGATGTTCGACAGGCATATAATAAAGAGTGCAGGTCAGGACAACTATTTATGAGCAGTAATGTACAGTGTTTGCATTCACATGTGACATTACAGGTCACTCTGTAAGTGTGACCTGTAATGTCCAATATGGCCAACAAAGGGCTGAAATGTTGGCATCACTGTTGAATCTTGAGACTTTGTTGTCAAGCAATACTCCGATGCATTGGAAACATTTTCTTGAGAAGACAATTTTGAAATTCATACTTCTTCATAAAATTCTCCACAGTCTGACATATCAAAGGCGATAAAAGACTTGCGGGTAACACATGGTCCCATCCCACATTGGATAATGTTCAGCCATGAGTCTTGGTTTTGACTATCATGTTGCACCTTTGGACTTAGATGAAAGAATACACATTCATTTCCCAACAAATACAGACAGATTTCTCAACATTTGTCCAGCAATGATCATGTGAAACGTTTAAAAACGTAATTCTCAAATTCCTTGCAAAGTAGCGCAATGACAATTGTTTTCACCATTACCTGACCCAGAACTTTTTAAAACATTTAAATCAATCAAATCACCATTTAAAGGGAGTTTTATCCAATTTTCGTTTCCAATAACTGAGCAGTGTTTGGTGACTGCACTGATTCTGCTCGACAACGCTGGGTCCCCAGTAACTTTCTCTCGTTTTGTGTCGTGATCACTCTTTACAGCTACCACCCGGAGCTGTTTCCAAGTCTCTTTTTTCGGGGGGTTCCTGGAATCACTGCCACCATCTCTCCAAATGGGTATGTAATTCTAAATGGTAAGTTCCATCCAACTGTGTATCAATCACATTCCAGTTACTTCTGCAAATCACTGATCACTGATTCCATCAAGAGTGAAGCATAGCTCTTTGTTCCTCAAAGTCTCTTCAAATTCTGCGAAGTTCTGAAATAACATTTGTAGGTATTATTGAGATTTTCGTTAACATACGTCTAATCTTTGACTGGAAGTTCTGAAAATGAGCAATTTTATAGGTTTAACTGGTTCTCACATTGGTCTATAGGGGTCATCAAGATTGTTAAATGTGTTTCAGCTCATAAAATCCCATCATCATACAAAAAGGGAAGAGGAAGAAAGCCAATTGTTTAGAATGAAGATAGGCTGCATAGTTCAGGCTGTGATTAGGGTTTGTGTGGTGCTGCAGGTGTGGTCTGAAATTTTGTATGGTTAATGTGTTAACAAGGGGGATTTTGTGCAACGTCAATAGCAAACGTTCCTGGAGCAACTGATTTGACTTTTCAGAGTCTTAAACATGTTTACTTGACGCAGAATATTGGGTTCTGTTGAAGTAGGGTGTTCTTATTGGTCTGGTTCAGCAGAAAAACGTTTTTAATTTTCTTTAACCCTATTGAGTGCTCTGATAGCACATCTCCTAGAATAGTGTTGGTTCTACAAGTGATCAGTCTCTGAGAAAAAAAACAGTTATTGGTTATTTTTCTGAGTATTTTATTTTATTTTGAGCCTGTTAGGACATTTTGTAGCATCGTATTAGAAGTTCGACAATTCCAGTAGCTGTACGGCTAAATCTGGAGGTTTTACTGTATTTTTCTTCTGATTCTGGTGGTTTCACAATGACCTCTCAGGTCCTGTAATTATTTCTTGTGGAAACTCCACGAAAACCTAAAATAGGCCCCGACTTCCTTTGAAAATGGGCTGAGGACGTTTTCAAACGTTCTTTACTTATTCTCTTACTCTTGTGCGCCACTACTCTTTTTCTAGTTCTTTTCTGGGTTCCTCGGTTGTCGCTCCCAATTTCATGGCACCCTGGAGCCTCATGAGAGACACATTTTGGAAAATCTATTTTTTGATGTATTAAAGTTATTGGTTGGTCTAGATCACCAGCATTGCTTATGTTTAGGGGATTCCTAGAGAGCCTTACAAGATTCTGTTTTGGTTTCCAGGACCTCGAAGTACTGAAGAGATCCATAAAGCATCAGAAGCCATCTCCCTGATCCTGAGCCCCTTCAGGAAGCAGTGAAAACTAGAGCTGCTCTATTTTAAACTGCCTGTGAAATACAAACAATTTTGAAGAAAACGATAAATCTCATTAAATTGTTTAAAGAGAAAGTTTGGGCTGTATTTGTCAGACTGGTTATTGCTGTTCCTCAAAGTACCACTAGATGTCATCATGGTTCAGTGTAAACAAAGGCTCTGTTTTAGTTCTTGTGGAAGCTGATGTGGATCCGCCACAGTTTGATTGGGTTTCAAAGCAATTTTGATAACAATAATGAGAATTATGGACAAAGACTCAAATACTGAGAGTTTTTAGCTCAAGAAGCAACTTTTCGCACACGTTTAGTTAGTCCCAAGTGTTACAGCAAACAGTAGCCTTTAGGTGGAATTGATTTGGAGAAATCAACACTGAAATATTTTTATATTATCCAAACTTCTTAGTCTGTCTAGTGACAGACTGTTCAGTGTTGCCAGTGTTGGAACTGGGAGAGTTTTCCCAGAACAATAGAGACAAAGATTGGAAATGCGATTAAAAACAAACAAATAAAACCCACCTGAAACATATCTGTAGAGCAAACAGCATGTGGATCAGGACAGAAAGAATTTGTGTCTAGGTAATTTTCCTTCTTTGGTGAAAACATTACCAAAATATACATAACAATTACAAAAATTTAAAAAGAACAAAAAGAGAGGGGAACAGAAAATTCATGGAAAATTTTGGAAAAATCAATCAATATAGTCTTGGACAATAAACAAAAACGTGATCGCAACAGAAAAATGGTAAATTAATTTTTTTTCTTTCATTTGAAAGCTTAGTATTAGGAGAAGAGTCCAGGTGAAAGCTGAGCAGATGCAGGTCCATGTGACCTGCTGACTGCTGGGCTGGAGCATCTTCCTCGCTCCTCTCAGGGGGATGACCTCCTGACCTCTCCCCCTGCACGTTTTTACTTCACGTCGACGGTTTTCTGTTCTACCTTGTTTTTTCAGCCCACATGCGTTTGTTTCCTGCTCAGTCTCCGCTCTTCTCCGTCAATCTTCTTGGAGATTTAAGCCCTTTCATTAAATTATTTGTGACCTGCATCCCTCCTCATCCTTCCTGTGGTTTATTTGATCTGGTTTTCACATCCTGTCACTCCTGCTCCACTTGGCTTCAGTTGCTGTTCTCTCTTAATAACATCCTGACTTTCCTCTGAGTCTAATATTACCAAACGGTCACACCCTGCGTCTTCTCGTTGCTCAAACACAGCCACAGTTCTTTCTATTTTGCTTTTGTATGTTCCACATGAGACTGCTAGCAAAGGCTTCTGTCAGTGTTTTCTGAAAGTATTTGTTATAGCACTGCAAGTGAAATTAAACCAGAAAAAGTGGACAGAAGAAGCTCGCTTTACAGAGGGAAACCCGATTACCTGATATTCTTGATGTTGGTCAGGACGCTAGCAGCAGAATTTAGGACGAGTTGCAACTGTCTGAATGACTTTTCTAATTACAAAAAAACAAACCAAAAAAAATCAGCCAGCCATTTTTCTGCACCCTCTCCCCTGAGTTCTGAAAATTTTTGAAGATTGCCAAAAGTTTATTTAGATATAGATGTTAAAATTTAACCGAGTCCAGAACTACATGTGGCCTTGTGGTCTGCTCTGACCTTTTCCTGATGGGTCTTCATCTCTAAACTTCACCGATTTGTTGCAACAATCAAGGACTTCTGCCTGTTGCACTAAAACCGGGCAAATTCTGATTCATCCACTCACACAATGAAAATACAGACGATAAACCTTCAGAAAGTAAGAAACGGAAGCACCAGGATATTTGGTGCAAAATGAACGTCTAATAATAATAATAATAATAATAATAATAATAAAAAGCTACTTTTGTAACAGTTAATACAAAGAAATCAATCATGTCTTATTCGCCCACTTTGTTCAGAAATAGATCTTGTTTTGGGTTAGAAAAGCCTTTTTTTTTGCAGTCCTGTGCATATTTAGTAAGCTCCTCTTCCTTCCGGATAGATTCCCTGCTGGTTAGAAGTGTCTGGAAGAGGTCACATGTTTGGAAAAGGTAACTGTAGGTTAAAATAATGGAATGGTTTAGTGAGGAGAATCTCTCAAACTAACATAATCTTGCACAGACGGATCTACTTTCAGCTGCACCAGGAACTTCCTCCCAGATTCTTCAAGTCTGCGATTTTATCAGCTATCTGTGATGTTTCTGGTTTCTACAGGGAGCCACGGAATACCTCAGATTATAAGACTCCACTTCAGAGTCAGAATGTGTCTGATAACCCACAACTGAGGGTGTTTTTGGGGGTTTTTTCTACTGGTTTTCATCAGCTCAGCACTTTTCAGGGGACCTTGTGGGGCCCCTGGCAGGACCAAACACTTTTACTGAAGTCTTTTTTTGGTAACTGGAGGATGTGAAGTGACAGAAATGCAAAGTCAACTTTTCCAGAGCTCTGAAGCTGGAGTTTGGATGCACCTGTGAAGGCAGGAAGCGGCGAAAGGAGGAAGAACTGAAAGTCCGTTGCGAGCAGCGACGAACTCGCTGTCTCCACACGCACGGCCCGAAACCATCTGGCGAAGGGGAGGAAGCAGCGCGCCACGCCGCCAGGGACTCGAGTCCAAAACAAATAACTCGGATTGTTCCCGACCCCCCAAAAAAAGACGGAACTAGGAAGGAAGCGATTCAGCACTCGCGCACTGTCCCCACGGTGTTGTGATGTCGGGAGGGAAATCAAACTTGTTAATCATAAAAATGATCAGTTCTTCAGCTTCAATTAAAAGCGGAGAGAAGAAGAAAACCTCCAGGAAATATGAAGAAGTGCTCCAAGAGTTAGGAATGTTCAAACACCAACACAGAATTTTTTTTTTGTTGTTCCCTTAGCTTTTGAGCCTACTGGGGACCTTAACTGGTCCCTGGTCAGCTGCAAAAACAGCATGTGATGAATGTTTAGGCGTTACTCCCCATGTGCACAGCTGCATTTATTTTGTTCAGAACAGGCCGCTGGATGTTGGGTCAAGTACAGACATTCGTGAAACTAATTTCTCTCGCACAAGGATCCATCCGAGAGAAATGTGTAAAAAGCAGTGAGGATGACATTTTATGCTGGATGATATTTAGCCAGAAGGACTCATGCCATCAAAGATTAAAGTTGGATGTAGACACTCAGCCTCTTGAGAAAAAAGAAAAAACATTCACTCAACTCTTGCAAATTCTTCAACAAAAAAAATCTGATCTGTATGTTTTCTGTGAGGCAGAAACAGTCTGCTGCTCTTTTTCATTGTATCAACACCCACAAGACCGCATAGCCGTCATCTATAATCCCAAAACCCTTAAAAAAATAAAATAAAAAACATCAACCCAGAAAACCTGCAGAAACTGGAATTCAGTTGGCAGGTGGGCCACGAGATGGAACGGATGGGAAGGCGGTGTTTTATTCTCACTGATCTGCACGAAAACTTTGGCTCAGAGTCAGCAGAAGACCCGAGAACTTTTCCGCTGAACTAGATTCAGAGCTGAAACTGCAGGTGGAGTCTGAGCTGCACACTGGTGGACCAGAACCACCTGCTAGTCATAACCCATTTAAATGAGACCCGCATTGTTTTAAATTAATCACTGTGATCCAAATTCATGACCTATTTTTTTTTCTCCTCTGTACCTAAACAGAAAAGCAGATGTAGTTGAAGTCTGCTTTCTTATTTTACCAGAATACTACGGAGAACCCCTGGGGATAAGGGGGAAATTTTGTTTCTTTTCCGTTCCCATGCAAAAGGTTTTGCTTTGTCTCTCACTAATGCATTTACTAGTCCGTTCATGAAGGATATTGAACACTGAAAGTCTTTTTGCTACGATACGTTTTTTACGGCTTTTCCAAGTACATTAATATCTTGTTCGTACAATGTCGAAGGTTTTACATCTTTTTCTTCAAGATACACATACAACCACAAACCTAGGTGCGAAATGCAAAAGCAAAAGAAGTCCAAACATGGACTTCTGTATTTTGTTTTTATGTGTCATAAAAAAAAAGTTGAAATCACTGCACATAACCTTTCCCCCCCAAAAAAAACAAACAAAAAAAACAAACAAGATTGTACCAGTTAAAAGTACAAACAACATTTTTCAGTATATTCTTTAAATAGCGACCTTAACAATAAAATCATTTTCTGTGGTGTTATCCAGGTGCAATAAAAAAATACCACATTGGTCATTCAAATTTAAATTAACTGTATACACACAGTACAAGCATATCCTACAGAACATCTTCAAACAAAGTGAAGCAACTGGCTGACCATCGTCCTCAGACTTTTGTGGACGTGAAAGAGGAGCTGCTTGAAGGCCTCAGAGGAAACATCTGATTCCTCCCACACGCTGGATGCTCAGCTGCAGGGCGGAGACCTCTCAGCTCTCCTACTGGTTCTCTTTAAAAAAAAAAAAATGGATGCAGTTTTGTTGTGTTTCATGTCTATCCTCAGCAACAGCAGCTCAGCTGTCTCCACTCAGACTCTAACGTTTCCATTCGTCCGGTTCGAGAGTGAAAACCAACTGCAGCAGACTGAACAGAGCCCAGGCTCTGAAATGTGAAGACCGCATGATGTTTCTGTGATTTCTTGGGTCGCAAATCTTTGTTACGACTCGACCGAGCCTCGTGTCAGGTACCGGACGACTCAAACCAATCAGAACCCATCATCTCTCGTGTGACCTCGATGATGTCATGGATCTACCGGAGGATGAAGGGAACCATGACTGTAAAGAAAAGGCATACCATCTTGGTTTACTGCATCCTTATTCAGTCGCACCAGATTCAATTTGTTTGACAGATTGAATCGGAGAATCTCTGAAGGGAGGAAAGAGTTAAAGCTTCTTCTGGCAGTCTGATGGGAGGTGGGCTGGGTGTTTGGGAGGTGTTGGAGGAAGGCGCCCTGTCTCCTCCCCCTCCTGCTCCCCCTGACCCCCCTTCTCTCTGCCACCTCCTTCTGTTGATAGCCATATTCCCTCATTTCTTCCTGCAGGGGGGACGGTACGGAGCGGAGAAGTGAGGCGCTGACTGATTCTCCACGAGTTCACGTCCGCAGTCAGGAACACGACCCAAACAGCCAGAGGAATGGAGCTCTGCTCTCTGCTGCGGTAAGTGGATTTTCTTTTTCTTTTTTTTCTTTCCCTGCAAAAATTCAGCCTGCAGGGCGTCGGGTTTTACAGCCGTGACAGGCTTCACTTCCACCACAGCAATGCAATATTCTACAAAGACAATATTGCAGCGTTTCACTGAAAAATCATGTATTCACCTTCATCTGACGTTGTGCAACTCTTCTTTTTTTTTTGCAAACCAATGTAATGAGCCGAATGTTGAGTCTGACGCTTTTCTTTTATTATAAACTAAACATATTTTTGGTTTTAAGGCAAACAAAATAAGATGTCAAAATCACCATTAGAGGCTTCCCTCAATGTGTATACCAGAGGCTTTGCTCTGGATCAATCTAATATGAAAAGGTCCAACAGAACAACACCAGAGGCAAGAAAACCTTGGAAAGGAGAAACTTGTATACCAGGAAAGTTCAGTGAGCAAGGATTGTTCAGGCGAGCCCACAGGAACAGAGAAAAACTGACAACCAGCTGAATGGATTTAAAGGGGAGACGAGAGCAGCAGGTGAGAAACTAGTCTGTGTCAGGGCTCTGCGAGGACACCTGCTGGACAAATGGAGAATCACATACTCAAAATGGGATGGAGTTTTTAAAGCACACATGGATCCACCTGGTTGCAAAAAGTGAACCAGTCAAAATCATGTCATTATTTATCCAGTCATTAACTTAAAGGCCATCTAAGATTGGTGGTTGGTGTTTATAATAATTTCTTATGAAAATGTTCTAGCTTTATTACTTCTTCCTAATGAGAAAGGTTTTGCTATTTAGGCATTTTTATGCGAGTTTTCAAAAGCAAAATCCAGAGAGCAGGATATGCGTAGTGAATTTGGAACTTGTTATCTAAACACGATAGACAATAAAAACCTGGTGCCGGTTGCAAAGTAAAAGCATAGTAACATATATATGTAACATACCTACCAAATAATGGAAGAGTTAATAAAGCAAGCCAAAGGTTTAATCTGCTACGCTTTATTAGTAGGTGCTTTTCTGAATAGGTATTTAATTTTATTTATAAATGAAAAAGCAGCCTGTAAGATGTTAAACCATAAAAGTGCCATGTTCACAATTACTGGGGGGGAATATACTGGCTGTTGCTCTTAATTAGTCATCAAACTTGCAGCTGGATACCGATTATTTTCTCATGTAACAGAGGCTGTAAACAGTTTTCTTACACTGAGTTTTGCCCCTAAGTATTATTTGTAAAAAATAAAAATAAAATAAAAAAACAGTAGTTTTCAATATGATTGTTACAGATTTGCTCTACTAGGTCAACTTTAATTTCTCAAGCAGTTTCCCGAGTAAGATTTGTGGTTCTGCTCGTCTCCCTGTTTCTAGAAAAGCACATGTCTTTGTCTGAGTTACATTTACAGATGTTGGTGAAATTACAAAAGAAGAACTTTAAGGATCATTGGCAATATTCTCTTTATCTGCTTTAGGAACAATCAGTCTCCAACAGAAGCAGGACCGTCAGGTAGAAGACGTAAAACTACAGATGAAATTAATCAGCTCAGGCTGCTTGGAATATGATAAACTGACTGTTAAACCGAGCGCCTCTCCAGCCTCACTTCATGTTCAGCAAAGTTCATTTTGTTTTATTAGACTTGGGGAAAAAAAACAACTTCTGCTTGTTTCCTGAACAGCAGCTGCTTGTGTTAACTGATGGCAATGAAGCTTGACGTTCCCTCCATCTGCCCCACATTAAAATTTCATTACCAGCGTCTGACCTCAGAGGCGTAGCTACAAACTGCCACATTAACCCACAGAGATAGATGGATGCCGACGGATATTAAAAAAAACATAGAACAACATAAACTTACAATGACACTTTGTTAATCAAAGTTAATAACCGGTTGAGTTTTCCACAGTGAGAGAACAGACTTGGAGACTTTTGTCTCGAGCTATATTTGGTGTCTGAACTAATAACAGCGATTTTAATGAGGGTCTCGAGAAGTCACAGATCTTAGCTACTCACAGGCAACTGTCGTTCCTAACCCCTGCTGGAGAACACGGTAGGCAATTTGTAAAAACAATGTTTAAAATCAAACACATTGTTCAACAACAGTTCCAAACATGATAACCATTGGTCCAGGAAAACCCCTCAAGAAACATAAAGTAGTTTGTTATGCTAATTTTTTAAGCTAGTAACATTGGAAGCCATTCACCTACCAGTGTGACATGTGTGGTGCTACCTTGCAAATTCAGAACAGGCCAGTTTGTGGTATGGGAGGAATGTGGAGTTTGAAGACGGACTTTGTTTTTTAAGCCCTTTTACAGATGCCATCTTATGGAAAGTGAAGCCTTTTGGGGTTTCCCCATATTGTCCATACCTCATCAGAATCATTAAGTTTAAAATGGCCGTCTGACTGCTTTCAACCTCATGGTTTACTGTAAGAAACGTTGCTTGTTCAGCAAAACTGAGGCTGTCTTTCTTTAAGACATACAAATTACAATTGGATGCAATATGACAGAATTTGAGTGCGTGATCAATGTCAAAACAAATACTGATGCTATCTGAAGAAAACCTAGCAAAGAGTTGAAAAGTGTATGTTTTTAGCTACTGAAATCAGATTCACCAAATACCTACTTACTTTATTTGATACCAATACACTTGGTTATAAACCAAGATGGATAAGCACACCTTTTATGGGACATTTAAGCAATAAAAATCACATTTACTGTAAACCGGAAGTACAGCTGCTATTTAAAACCACTCATCTTTAACTGCATGTTAAAAAAAAGGCTGTAAGCTAACTTTTTGTTTCTGTTTACAGCTAGCTGCTCTCTAATTGGCCGAGCTCTGACATCCCCCGTCATGGCTCACCTGTTCCTCGCCAGTAAGATCACCATGCCAGACGACCTCTACGCCAAAGGGGGCGGAAGGATCCCGAGGAACGCCGTGAGGATCCCGTCGTCCATCTCGGCAGAGAGGCTGAGCCGGGAGAAGACCAGGAAGGACAGTGCTGTCGTCGTGACAACACGCATCCCGCACGTCAACGAGGTCCAGCTGACGGCGGCGACCGGCGGCGCGGAGATGTCCTGCTACCGCTGCGTGGTGCCGTTTGGCGTGTTTGTCCTCATCGCCGGCGTCGTGGTGACGGCGGTGGCTTACACCTTCAACACCCACGGGTCCACCATCTCCCTGCTTGGACTGGTGCTGCTTTCTGCAGGGCTAGGCCTGCTGGGATCCAGCGCCATCTGCTGGAGGCTCCGACTGAGGAAGAAGAAGGACAAACGAAGGGAGAGTCAAACCGCCCTTATGGTCAGCCAGAGTTACTGCGTGCCCTGATCTCCTTGAAGTTTGGACAATCAGACCTCGAGCTCTTCATTTCATGCAGCAGATATCTTTAACAGTTTATAACTGAATGTACCACACAGACGCCATGCTGGGCCATCAGGTTAACAGGCTGTATAGCGCTCATAACCCCTGTCCTTCATGCTCAACAACTGAAGAAGCAAACGGTGCCTCGGCAGACACCTGACACGTTCTGTGAAGGCCAAAAACTAGTTCCCTGAAAGCTGATGGAGGAAATGAGACCAGTTGGTCTCTGAACCAGAACCTTTATTGGAGCTAACTAATTTCACATGACCAAATAGCTTAGAATGTAGTTCATTAAAAAAAACCACACACAAAAAAACTAAAGATTTCTTGAAACTTGTAAAGCAAGATGACAAAACCACAAAATGAGTAAAAAAAAAAAAAGTAAATCATTGACCAGTCAACGAGACGTCAGTCTTGTTAAACATGACAAGAGATCGGTATGATCTGGCTTGGGGTGTACAGTTTATGCATATTATACATTGATAATAACGTATAATTACGTTATTAATTATACAGTTGGAATGGTACTCTACAATATGGATGTTGAGCAGCTTTTTGTTTCTCTTTGAATTGGGCTCATTTGTGACCTCTGTTCATTCCTCTGAGGTTGGAAATGTATCATTTAAACCGAGAGTAAATTCAGAGAAGTTTCTGAAGACGTTTCCTCTCTGCTGTGGAGATTTGCTTCACAGAACCGACAACACAGTTCGTTAATGCCACTTTGAGATAAGAGTAAGCGATCTTTACTGAATCATGTAGCATTTCTTCTGACAGGGTGAACGGAAATAGGCGCTGCTGGTCTTGTTTTGTTTTTCTGGAAGATTCTAAGGGGTAATAGTTGATACAGCAGCTTTGTGCTGCTGTTGGTGAAATGTAAACTAGAACTGAAGGTGCAGGTAATTTATTTTTATTTTTGCCATAGAAGGATGTGCAGGCGTGCAGTGTTTTACTTTATGACTGAATACCTGAGTGTTGAGGTCACAGCTGGGCCCAATTTCTTGCATGCATGCCTGTTTGTATGACACGTGCATTAAATTATGTCACACAGATACTCCTCCGTTATAGCTCGATTTTATTTATTCTAGTGACTGGAACTATAACTATTAAAACGAAGATCTGGTGCCAAAACAAACCCGACTCCTGTTTTCCTCTCGCGGATCCGATTTCCAGAGAGCAGGTCGGGAGGGCCGACCGTGAGGTTATATTTAGCCGTCTTCATATTTTTCTTTTTTTTTGCATATTGTTGATAAAAATGGGAGTCTGGGGCGAGGTTGCGTCACTCGGAGGTGGCGACAGCTAAGCGATTGCAACGCCGAGCTAACTTTATCTCCACAGCGGTTTGGGAATGTGGGCAGAGAGTGGAAGCAGAAAGCAGCGGGAAGCCGGGCCCCACATCACCACAGACTCATTCGACACCTCGGAAGAGGCGCCTCTGCTCAGAAAACAACTGCAGAAAATGCAGCGGCGCGAGCCCACGCACGGATCGGATTTTCTACAGTTCGGGCCTCCTACGATCTGTGGCGCAGCTGACAGAAAGGCGGGCTTCCCGGATGAGTCACTGGAAACTTTCCAGTTTCCTAAAGTGCTGGCATAATTCAAGGTTAACACAATTTTTGTTTTCCTTCCAATCGGGAGGATCGATTTTTACACGCAAGTAAATACCGCAGTCTCCGATGTTTCCAGATCCTCGCTGCACCTCTGGAGGTCACTGGCTCCTGTGTGAAGTGGGGGGAAATCCCAAAACTCCCTATACTCTTCCTGTAACATCGTGACCAGTTGAAGCCACCAGAGGTGTGTCACATTTGCAGTGTCACCCCCTTGACCCCACCCCCTCTTCCTTAACTGCTCCCTGTTTCACTGAACCTCATCCCAGACCGAGAGTCGGGGAAAGAGCCTGGCACGCTAAGAGACAGGAATCGGCAGCCTGGTGAACAGGAAAGATTTTCTTCCCAGAAACGCCCTTTGCAAAAAAAAAAAAAAAAAAAAAAAAAAAAAACTGGGAAGTTATTAATTCCTCTGCAGGCTTGAGACCGTCTTGTCATTGAAGTAGAGGTGAGGTCAGCTAAGGGGAAAAATAAACTTTTTTTTTTTTGTTTTACAATACATCTCACAAACATGGACATGCAGTAGAAAACACAAGAAAAACACCTGTTAAAAGTCTTAACTGAAAGTTCCTTCACACATTTTAACAGTACATTCACCCATTTCTTACAGGTTTCCTTTTTTAAACGCAGTTGATGGCACTAATGACTATGGAAGCCGAGATAGCCGTTTTTATTGGAATCCAGCTTAATCGGACTCATAAATGTTCCTGAAGCTGCACCGATAAGCAGCTCATTAGAGCATTGTATCTGCAGAGTGTCGGCGTGGGCCGGGGCGAGAGCCAGCTGCCTGCCAGGAGCTGGTCCTGACAGCTCCCAGGATCCTTAATGAGGGTGGGAGTCAGTGAAGTTGTCAGCCGGAGGCAGCACAGCTCATTACAGGCTCTTCCCATTCCCGGCAGCAGAGCCGGAATCTTCTCAGCCCTGACTACACAAGTCGATCGCTATACAGGAAAATCCTTCTTCTCATTAAATCAATAACATTCAGTAATAGCTGCCAAATAAGTAAGTGTCATTTGTTTAAAGTAAGGTAAATAACCTATAATAATTTTCAACATACGCCTTCAAAATCATGGCAACAATTGTTTGTTTTTTTTAAAAAGAAATATAGAACAGGTATGCAGCTCACCAGTTCATTTGGTATCAAAACACAATCTGATAAATATCAGCCACTTTAAAAGAAAGAAAAACATAGATTTTATTAATTATTGTTATGTGGTAGGGTGGTTATAGGTCCTGGTGGTTTGTGTTCAACTCTCGAGTGCAGTAGCATGTTGCATGTTATTGTCAGTTACTTGACAGATGACTGATTTCCATGTTGGGAGTCACCAGATAGCAGCATCCGAACTTGAAATTGTATACTCTATACCTTCTTAACAGTTAGACAACATTTAAAATTTGTTTGAATTTAAGTTCTTAGCTAAATAAGATTTTTCTGAAACTGGTAGCTGCTATCCTTGCTAAAGATGGCAGCTGTGAGGTTTAGCTAGCTCTACCCCAGCAGAGCAGATAGCCTGGCTAGCTAACTTCAGCTAATTTCAGCTTGCTAGCCTCCACAAGTCATAATCTGAAATTAGAAGAATGGCGAAAATGTATTGTATTCTGCACAACAAGCAGCTTCACTTGAAAATTATTACTAAATTCAGTGGTTTGTAAAAAAAAAAAAGAAGTGTTTAAATGTAAGTATTTTACCAATCAATCAATATCAGAATAATAAATAAATGACGTATGTATTATTATCACAACTGCAATGATTAGAATGTTGGCTCTGTTTTTTCTTGTCTTTATTTCCGGCTTTAAAAGAAACATTTTTTGATGATACCTAGTGGGTGTTCCTGGTTGTTCAAGATTTAATGGAGGGCATTTTTCCGATGGATGTAGATCAATATTTTTATGGGCTGTAAAACAATGGTTGGAACTGTTTTCTCTAAGGATTGGATTGAGAAACAAAAAAATCAAACCACACATCACAGAGCTTTAGTTGGTGCCTAAGGTTGTAGGATGCACTCAACAGCCCATTAATAAAGAACAGAGGAAAACTTGAGCAGACAGGACGTTTTCAGATACCCTGAAACTTTTTGTCTGCTCCAGTATGACTCTGACTCTGAATTAGAGGTGTTTCTGAAATCTTTAATGTGTTCTCTGATGCCATCATCATCAGTCAGCTCATGTCTTGGTTGGGGATCGTTGTGTTGGCGTATGTGGGGTCAAATCTGCTGGTTTCAGTTTCCCCAATCCTGACCTACAAAGACCAGCCTGCATGTCTGAGCAGGGGAAATGACAGCAGACCACAACGGGAATCAAACCAAGCTGCCATTCTCCTTGGACACAATGTGAGCTTCCTGCGTTGAGGCGGTGCAGCTGCACGCTCGCGCCTTATCTGCGGCAACACCGCAACCAACCATTCTCCCAACAAGTCTTTAAATCCTTCGGCACGTCGACAAGTGAAAGAAGCACTTGCGGAGAAAAAGGTACTCGGGGTTTTGACGGATGAGGGGGAAGTGCCGCTCCCTGGTTAATGGGGCCGTTTGGGGCCCCCCGCGCCATTGTTGTGTTTCTGGTTGGTCTCCATTTGGAGGCTGGAACCAGCGTCTATCACAGGATCTCTCCCTGCCACTCCATCCTGCGTCTGCCACTGCTTAGCTAAACAAGCTTTAACTAAAACAAACTTCAGGGCGTGCTCCAGTTTGGAAACCAATTTGTTTCTGAAGTGCAACTTTCCCTTGCATCCTGCAAAATCTGCCCATCCATCTCCAGCAATCTGAGCATGCTTCTGTTTGAGAGGCGTCTCATCGTAAAAGCTCACTGCACGTAACCCTGGCGGCATCCTGCCAGTAATATCCTACAGAATCTGCAGGCTTCATGATAAAAATAAAGAAAGAAAGAAATAAAATGCCGGTGCACAGGAACATGGGATCACTTGATCTCTAGCCAACAACAGATTTCCAGAATGTCTGCGCAATAAACAAACTTCCTGCAGGTCATCTCAAAGTGCATATTCATTTTTATTCAAAGGAAGGATGTGAAGCCTTAACCTCCCGTGCCTCATAACCTCTAGAGTTCAAAATCATTTCCTGGCTGAAACATCCTATGTAAGATTAAGAAAATAGGACAGGACATTAGGCAACTGCATGAATCACTGCTCCACCGCGTCAGTTCAAAAACAATGAAACCTGAAACTGAATTGTTAGGACTGTGTAGCTACGCATCTGGTTTGAAATGGCAATAGCTTTTGTTTTGGAGTCCGAATGATCAGCAGGATGGTGGGGAATGAATGTTCTGGAGGAGAGCCCTTTGACAGATGTTGAAACACATCTGGTGTTAATCAGAGGAAAATTAAGGCAGTGATATATTTCTAGAGATCTAAAGTGCATGATGTTGATTTTTGGCTGGGGATGCATCAGAGTAAATAAAGCTTTTGATCCGTAATGGCTCATAGCTATATAGCAGAAATTCCTCCTGAGATTTAATTACCTCAGCTGAGTCCTTCAGCTTTACTTCAAGCTTCCATTGGCAAACAGAGAACTCCCGAAGCTGCGAAAAACGACAATTAAACTCATCATGGTGGACTTATTTCTTAAGAAACAGGAGTTTCATTTATTTCACTACTATAAGTCCTTTCTTGGTCTTACACCAATGTAAGGACAGACAACCAGGCAATGACAACCTACTTATTCTTCCACCGATAAGAATAAAATAATGTCTGAAGTCATGGAAAAACATGTAGCTGTCATGTTTTTCCAATTGATTAAGCTCACATTTCTGTTTAGGCTTCATCCGATTTCCAAGAAAACTTGTTCAAAATGACCAAAGTGTAGATTTGAAGTCCGGAGAAAGTCGACGGCCCCTCTGCACTTTCCGTCCGCTTGTCATGGAGGGGTGGTGAGGCAGACGCAGCGGACCCAGGTAAGATGAATAATGAAATTTAATGAAAAAAACACGGTCCAAACAACAGGCAGCACGCACATTAGACGCATTGACACTGAATTGACAAGGACCCGACGAGGAACAAGGAACACAGGTGGAGTTAAATACACAGCGGGTAATCACAGAACGAGACACACCTGGGAACAATCAAGGGGAAGACAGGACAACACGAAGACTCGGGGACACAGAAAACTCTAAATAAATACACAGAACATGACACCGCTGACCCTGTTGTATGATTTGAAGTTGTCTGCTGTAGTCCTTGTGAGTTGATTTCAATTGCAATTGCTTGAGTTGTATTTGTATTTTATTGCTGGTTATGTATCTTAAAGTATTTTCAGTTTTTGTAATCTATGTTATTGTGCCTTTGTGATGGAATTTATAATGTCTTAGACGTGACCCAGTCGGTGCTGTTTTCACCACAGAAGGGGATTCAACGGTTTTAAACCTTTTGGCAATATGGTGTTTCTTTTTTTTTTTTCTTTCTTCCTTTTCCATTCATAGTTTTCTTCATATATAGGTTGAATTTAAACAGTTTGTCCCAGTTTTTCCTCCTTTCAGCTGATGATCTGCAAGTTGTTATTTATTCAGCTTGTTGCCCCATCTGTCTTCTATTCCGCCTGCATCCATCAGGCAAAAGAAAATCCTTCCCAGATGGAGAAAGGCAAAAGGCATTAACAAATTAGCCTGATTTCCGACAGGATTTCATCCTCCACATCTGAGTTCGGCCGCAGACACATGGCCTCCACTGATGGACCTACATTTGAAAGTTGTGGCAGATTTCTGGAAAAAGAGGAAAAATAAAAACAAATCAAGACAATCTGAATATTTATTCACAATATCTTCAGAAGAATCAACTGACTATGTTATTGCAGCAGTAACAAAAAAATAAATAAAAAAACAACTTGAACATTTAATCAGAGATCTACATAATAACCATAAGCTACACCAATATAGAGCGAGAAGATGGCTGCAACTTTTAGCATTTTATAATAAAAAAAAAAGAAAAAACTTAAAAACGTTCCAAACAGAAACAACAAAAATAAATAAAAGTTTTAAGGAATAATTTCAAACCACTGTACAGTAAGCCTTTCACACTCAAACTTTGTCTTCTTCCTCCAATTTCCTGAAATGTAATAAAATACTGACAATACACGGGGGTTTGATTGTAATGGCTTTTGGAAAAAAAAAAAAGAGAAAGAATTTAGGCCGTTACTGTAGGAAGGCAACGACATGTTCTTTTGTTTGATTGGGGTCGATTTCAAAGCCAGCAGAACATGAATGAGTGTTTTCTCTTTGAACCCTTCCAAACAAGTCATTCTTTTTTTTTTCTTTAGTATTTTCCTTATCGTTTTGTCATGAACTTAAACAGTTAACATGCTGCCTGAGGTCTATAGGGTCTCATATCAAACATCAAACTGCACGTTTTGAGCTTAATTTGAATTTGCGTGTTGTTTTTGACTGAGCCACACTAAAAACTTGATTTATAAGGATTTTGTTCTCTATGTGGCTGAAACTGGACTTACTTAAGACACTATATAATATTAGATGACAGAGTATTGGCTCGACAGCCTGCTGACTCGGTGTAAAAAGAGCCCATTAACAGGATGAAATAACACGTACTTTTGAAAATTGCATGTTTTCTTTTCTTTTTTTTTTATCTGGACCACAGCCAGTTCTGGGGCCTTATTTGCTTTTAATGTAATCAAATTCAAATGTAAAAATAATCTCCAAGCGTGACATAATAAAAAGCGGTTGTTTAATACATATTACATGACTCCTCAAATCCCCTCGGTGACGCTCGTGGCAAGCTGACAGGTGTGCGCCGAAGCCATCCATTTTCGCTGGGAGTGTAATTTTGATATTGCTCTCTAGTTGGCAAAATCAAAATGGTGGCTTAAGTTATTAAAAGTGAGCAGCTTTCGTCATTGGCCGCTGAAATTCAAGGTTGGAGGAGCAGCGAGGATTAACGTCCTTTAAAGCACAAAGCCTCATCTCCACTCCGGCCTGCTGTCGCTGCTCCCCGCCCCTCGCTCCCACCTCATCCATCTCATTTCATCATCTGATGCAGTCCTCTTCTGTCTTTTGCTCTTTCTCTCTCGATCAGGCCAGCTGTCCATCCACTGTCCTTCATCGCTGTCTCGTTTCTTTTTCTCTTTTTGCCTGTTTTGCCACCGTTTCGTGCGCCTTCCTCTCTAGATCCGGGGCGAGATATGAAGCGGCACCATGGGTTTTATGGAGCTCTACCTGGAGATTGACCCCGTCACCCTCAACCTCATCATCCTGGTGGCCAGCTATGTCATCCTCCTCCTCGTCTTCCTCATCTCCTGCATCCTGTACGACTGCCGTGGCAAAGACCCCACCAAGGAGTACGCCCCCGACAGCACGCCGGCACCGCAGAGCCAGTCGCCCATACGCCTTGTCGTCATGCAGAACTCGCCGACCTCAGGCCGCTGCGAGCCCAACAACACGTCGGGACACGCGGAGCCACCGACGCCGGACCTGAGCCGGGAGAGAGCGGAACGGGAGAGGGAGAAGAGGAGTACCCTGGTCTGAAGATGAGGAGGAGAGAGCGCAGGGAGGAGGAGACGACCATCAGTTGCTGTTGTATCACTTCGTGCTGTGGGTTTTCGTTCTTGAACTCCTAGTTTTTCTTTTTCAAAGTTGCTGTAGGATGTTGTTGACCTGCAGAGGAGTCCGCAGATGGTAAGCAGTTGGAAAAAGTCTGTTTGAACCAAAGGAGATCGTGAATCTTTCCAGATCTATTCTAGACTGAGCCAGGTTCTTATGTCAGACTTTAAAGTTTGACTGACTGTTCAATATGTCAATGTAAATTTCAATATAAATAAAACAAACGTGCAAAAATAAAAAATCTAACATCTTGTAATCTCCCACACCATAAAATGTCTCACATGAAAGTCAGAGTGTTAAAAATGGCAAATAATAATAATAATTTTGATTTCAAACGCTCAAAAACACTTAACATGTCCTCCAAAATCCAGCAACAGCAATTTGCCTTAACAACAAAGCAAAAAGTGAATTCTTAAAATGTATGAACTGGAAGTTTATGTTTCAGTTTACTGTTTAGACAATAAGAAGCTCGTTTCTGACTTTTGGTAGACCTAATCCTCTTTATGATATTTTGATTCAATTGTGTTAACAAAGATGGTAATGATTTCATTCATTTATTCGTGCTAAACGAATAAACTTGATTTTATTTGATTGATTAATGAAAAACCTTAAACATTCCGGCATTAACAACATGGCAGCTCTGCATGACTTTCGCTCTTCTTGTTGCTTTGGAAGAACAAGCGCTACCGAGAGAATATTGAACTCAGTTTTGTGAGGACATTTCCACAGAACTCTTGATACCCCAAAGCGAACAGAGTGGGAGAAACATCCGTATCATAAAATCCTGACATCTAAGCCTTTGTTTCTCTGCTGTGTGTAATCCCTGGCCCGTCCTCACCCTCCCCCCTACATCAGCTGGAGTGAGCTGACAACATAAACCCTCCCTGGACAGGGAAATGATGAATGGATGGACGTTTCGAGATCGTCACTCATCCGTTTGACGTATGTCGGACAGAAGAGCTTACCCTCACAGACTCGTGTTCGTTTGCTAAAGGTTATATAGACGGGACCGCTAGCAGATGTTGGAGTTAAAAGAGTCGTTGCGTGGCGATGACAGACGACTGATGGTGGCAGATGGGGAAATCCTCAAGCTGTAAAGAAAACGCTCTGCAGTTTGGAAACCATAAAGATGTTTGAAATAAACCGCCAAAAGGAGAACTGTGTTTATATTAACAATTAATGTTTGCTTTGTGGGGCCATATTGGTGCACCTCAATGAAACCAATTGTCGTTTTGGAATTCTGAGAGCAAATCTGAATAATGACCAAGTAGCCCTGCTGGTTAGCATGCACACCGGTCTCTACCAAAGCAAAGAAATCTTGCTGGATATTTAAAGACTGGATGGAGAGCAAATATAAAACGTTACATTGAATACTTCAACCAAGTACATCCAAGCTGGATAAATCCAACAGAGCTCTCACTCGGTGCTGGTTCTTCATCTCTCTTAGGTCCCAGAAAGTTTTTTCTTCTGTATCCAAAGAAAACAATTCACACAACACCCCGTGCATATTAAAATACAAACAGCTCTGGACATGATAGTAGTGAGCACGCTATAGGTCTGAAGGAGGCAATAGATCGTTGTGACCAGAGCTGTCTTTTTATAACCGTTTGCTTGCATTTTAGGGAAACATATCATCTGCATGCAATCTATGCATCTTCGCTGATAGTTTAAATCTTCCACCATGAACAGATTTTGCTTTAACATGCCAAATAATCTGAAGAGGTGCAGCAGCATTGTTGCTTCCATTTACACTGACATAATTTGCCTTGGGATTCTGAAAAGTTACACGCTAAGGCCACGGTGTCAGACCTATGAGTTTTTGTCCGACTAGACAGGCCCTGAAATATTATTTGCAGGATTAATTTATTTAAAAGCTTCCTGAGTTCTCAACTTAGCAGAATAAGATTATTCACTTTAAATACCATTGATTGACTTGTACTGTTGCACATCTAAATAAATTGCTAATTAGCTTCGTAGCAGAGCACAAACATTGAATTTAGGCATCGTTTTACCATTGCAAGTTTGGAGAATATTTCAAGTCAATCTAATATTTTGTAATGAAGAGGGGTTTTTTTTTTACCCAGTCTTGGTTAGAGTGTGACATGTCAGCAAAATGTCAGATTCCTGAGCTTCTTTACTGCGACATGAGTTTAAGAATGCCAGAATCGAGCTAAAGACGAATAAATGGGTCAAGGCTTTGACTGCAAGGTAAAGAAGGAAAGATGAGAAGTGAAGCTCTGGATTTAAAGATCCGTCTTCGTCTTAACCCTCACCTACGGTCACAACACTTGATCTATGACTGAAAAACAAGCCTGTGAATACAAGGAGTTGACACAAGCTTACTCTGTTGGGTGGTTGGGCTTTGAATTAGAGATAAGAACTACCATCATAATCCGGGGAGAGCTCAGAGAAGAACTGTTTCATTTTTGGGAGGGTCATGTTTAACGAAAAAGAAACCTCTGGGGAAGACTCAGAACTTTCTGGAGGGACTTCGGATGTTTTCACACCACACAATCCGCTAGACTGTTTGACTGGGAACCATAATTGCAGCATTTGTTACATTTTGGGCATTTCACACCGCACTGTGTCTCATATGCCTTCTGATCTGGGTATCCCATAGTACTAGCTACAGAGTAGGTAGGGAGAGGAATGTCTAGGTTACTAGGTTTCCCTCCTGGACCGGTTGGTTCTGTGAGTAGAGCTTAAATAAGCAAACGATGGATAGAGATGTTTGAAATATTTTCACAATTTTAAAACAAGAACATTTCAGGGGAAAGTCCTGAAACCTCACAAGATACTAACCTAATTACTTAACTCTTCTTCTTTTTTTCTAGGGTCTTTATGTCTCCTGCAAATCCCAGAATTCCTTTGCCAGTAGACGCCAGCAGAGGACATTCCCTTCCCGCTGGTATCCGTCCTCCAGGCACAGCACACCAACTTCTGGCCGCTGCCAGACTCTGGCCTCGTTTCATGAAGACACGGGAGACATTTCAAACAGCAAGATCTCACAGTTATCACCGTTTCCCTCAAATCGACTCCCATCAGGTGTCGCTCTGAATCGAGATGTTTCCGGGAGGAACTGATGAACGGTGTCCTGAAGCGAATCTGACTGATGAGGACTTGGATCAACCAATGAGAGACAAGCTGGCAGTGAATCATGGACATGTGCGGACAGATGATAGATGGACGTCATACCGGGACAATTCCAGGAATCTTAAAAGAACGCAAATGAAACAAATAGTGAATCTTCCAAAAAACGTACTATGAAGAAGATGCAAATATAGCATTGTAATATCACTAGTAATCTTTTTTTTTCTTTTTCTAAAGTTGACCTGCTTCTAAGGACACACACAGCTGCAGACTTGGATTTGCATTTTTAACAGAACGTATTAATGCATTACATGATAAATACAAGTCTAAATACAGATAAAGCAATTGACAAGTATCCAGTTGGCCCTCAGTCATGAAGCTGTGTCAGTGTAGCTCTGGCTTTGGGAAAGGGTTTAGGATCAACTCCTTTATGTAGGGTTCTTGAATTAGATATAAGAGCAAAACATGTGCAGTCAGGCTTTTATTACAACACACACATCACCATAAAGCACCTTTAGTTTAACAGAAGGCCCGAAACAGCAAAATTACTGAGACACAAAGCACTTTAATCGTGCCATTTCCTTTCAAGTCTGGTACAAAGACTGGATTTGTACCGATGTGTTCATATGGATGTTAAGGCTCTCGTAAAAGCTGTCACAGAACAGCAGATACAAAAACTCATCCTTCAATAAAACAAATATGCAGCATACAGTAGAGTTTCAATAATAGGACTTCTTGTTTAAAACGTCTAGATAGGATACACTTGAATACCTTTGGGTGTGCCTTTCCAGAATCCTGATGTAGTTGATGTTTCTGGAAATCATCCAAAAAATAAGCTTTGTTAAGAGTCCCATGTATACACCATGTATACAGCTTTGCAGTGTCTTTGGCAGAGAGTGCGGGGTTTTAATCATGCACAAACCGTCAGTAGTGGCATTGTGGTGGTTTACTGTTGTATTAGGTCCTGGGGGGTACTTGGCACCAACAGGTTGGAGCAACAGCATTGCTCGGTTCTTTGGAATTTGAAGCAGTACGCACCACATTAGCCTGATGCCTTGCAAGCAACCTCATCTCACCCACATGCTGCTGGCAGGGCTCCAAGTTTATGCTACGATTCGACGCTGCATCCTTAATTTCCTGCTACCGCTCTTCCTGTTTCTTTCCTGTTTCGTTTGAGCCACATTTTCACCAAACAACATGATTGCAAACACCAGCTCACATTCTCCAAGGCACCAATAAGCACCAAACATTTTGGATGCAGAACAAACATTTTCCTAGACAATCTCAAGCTGATGGATATCCTGGTAGTGTCATGGTGGTATTTCTTGAGAGAGACAGAGAGAGAGAGAGAGAGCAGATCCCAGGTGAAGGTGGGGTAATTGGAGGGATCATTGTGGGAACATGCTGGATATAACTCAGACTCCTCGTCCTGTAGGGACTCTATAGGAAACTGGTTGATTTGTTTTTGACTTAAACTTGATCCATCTACATTTTCTGATGCGGTCTGAATCAGGAGTAGCTTGGTCCCGCCTCCGATCTCTTTCTGATGAACAATCCCACCCGAAGTCTTTAGAGAACTCGTGCCACAGACGCTGATACTGGGACAAATCCTCTTACATAAAAAATAAATAAAAAAATACACAGCCAACAGACCAAGTCACCAATGACTGAGTTCCATCCATAACATAGCATGAACTGCACAACCATTCACCAACACCACCTCCCCCCTCATATTTCATGTTTGGGGATTATACGCTGACCAGCACAGAGTATTAGGAGCTCGGGTTGTGTGTTTGTGTTCCCGCTTTGCTGTGTCTCTGTCTGTAGGGGTGGAAATTGGCGGTGGTGGGGTGGGGGGAGTTTACATAAGCTTCAGGTTGTCAGAGATGGTGTTTTCAGACCTGAGCTGTTAGACGGCCTCACATCCACACAAGCCTAAAAGGCTTCAATTTAATGTTGCTAGAAATGTATCTTTCAGACTGACTCTATTCTCTTTGGATGGATCAGTCCCAGTGCTGACTGAGCCAGGATTGAAGACTTACACCAGAGACAGCAGCAAGAACGACTTCCTAAAGCAGAACGCTGATAAAAAGAAAAAGAAAACAAGGTACAATTAGGCAACAGACCAGGTCTTAAAAACTCTAATCTCATCCTAATCTCTGAAGAATACTACATAGATTTCTCTCAGCTCGTAAAAACTAGACTTTTATTAAGCCTACCTGACTGCCTAAAAGACGGATAAAGATCTAGTGCTACGCAGAGCTCACACATAGTTTCTTTAGGTTTCTGGTGGTTTGTTATCTTTGAGTCCATTTTTGAAGCACACTGGAACCAAAATTGAATTTCTGCTGGTCTGAGTTAAATGGCACAGTGTGCAAAGACTCAAGGGCAACCAACATCCGTGTTAAATGTGCAACACAGACTTGTTAGCTATCCGTAATATAATCGTGAAATAAAAGTAAATCTTGAGTTAAGAGCAATGCAGTGATCAGGGCCCTCAAAACAGTACCAATTAAAAGACAAAGTTTAGTTGTCACTTTGTCAATTTACTGGAAGTAAAATTTGCTTAGTCAAAACAACTTGTCACTAACTACTTAAATGTTCAAATATGCAGAAATATTTATTATGAAATTCAGAGGAACAAGTGTACATGATTCAGTTCTGTTGGTCATGTTTGGGTTGTGATCAAATGTTAACTAAATCACTGCTTCAGATGAAACGTAAATTTACTGTGTTGGTGTTTCTGTATTACTCAAGTATGAAGCAATGAATACTGAATGAAAATCACGTTTTTCATATTGAATGCTCTTTTTATTTCGTGACATAAATCTCAACTTATAAATTCATGTCTTTTCATTTGGAGACATTTTTACTCAAGACTGAGAGAATCTGTCTGTTCCCATATCCCTGAAAGCTAATCTGACGTCATTTTAAATCACTCGTGTTCACCAACAACTCTATGCTTTCATTTTATTAAATGTTTTGGAACTGGTCAGATTTTCTGTTTTTCTTCAGCACATCCAGATATTGTTCTGCAAAACAACTGCAACAACCTTTAGAAATGGTGCTAATCGTTCCCTTGGCCTTTCAAGCCTCCTTCCAAGAGCAAGCAAAGCATCTCAACCAAATTCAACTTCTTGGAACAACCTACCTCTCCTCTTTAGTGCCTCCTAATTTCCTCTGTAAACCGCTGGTTAATTTATGCCAAACCTTCCAAGCATCTCTTCGGTTTTGCCTGAAAAACAATCTCAGACCAAACTAACAGATTCTAGCTCCTGCCATGGTTGAGTCTTGGTGGATTCCTGAACATCCCGAGTGGTTTCTTTTCCTCAGAGCGGGACACTTTGGGTCTTACGCTTACATCTTGTCAAAGTAGTGGAACATCTGAATAACTTGGACTTGCATTATGTTTTCCCACTGATGATGAAATCTGCAATTGTTTAAAAAAAAGAGAAAAGGCTCCAAAAGGCATTCCCAAGCTGTGTAAAGTTGTGTCTATAGAGCTCTGTCTTATAAGAGATAGATCATTGTTGACTCCCTTTGACTTTAGCTGAATATTGGTCAAGCCAATGAGTGCCATCAAACACTCATCGAGGGTGTCTGTGCATCCTCAAAAGTCTTTGCAGAAGCCTGTGTGCACTTAATCCAGATCTCTCATTAATTGAATCTTCCTCGGTCAGAAGGAATAGGGCGACTCCAACGGTGCAGCTCAGAAGTTTATTAATTTTTCGTATGTGGATGTGTGGTTATCTGAAACAGAAAAACAATAAAAGTACATATTAATAGCCATGCGAGCAAAACACAGCTACACGTAGATACAGGACGAAAATGGCCTGCAGCACCACAGAAATCCACCGGAGGGCGCCACAACACCACAAATGAACAGTCGGGTAAATGCAACAAACATACAAATGACAAAAACCGGCAGAACACATGAAATGAATGGTAGTTCCCTCATATGCTAATACAATAACAATATGTATCTGGCAAAGTATAGTATATAACCTGAGCTATTATAAGTAAACGCCTGCATTGTCGGTAGCCAGAGAAACATGAGGACGCCATCACCTCCTGGGCCAACAACCGACACAAACACAAATATCGGACATAAAACTGCACACTTACGTCATAAAAACGCACACAGGTTTCATACACGAAAGACCGAAGGATTGATGGTGGATGTCCGCGGATGCCACTTCAGTGCCACCGAGCCACACAGAAGCACTGAAAAACAACCTACACAGCTACGTACAATTAGAACTAAAAAAGAACAGATGCGTCTTGGGTAATGCAGTGCCAAACAAACAGACGGACTTTTAACAGTCTTAAAATGTCTGAAGTACACGTCTCCAAAATTAAGGCCTTAAAATACCTTAAATTCATGAAAAAAATTGAGTTGGCCTTAAACGCATTAATCACAGGTCTTAAATTTGGTCATAGCGGGATTATTTAATCTCACATAGTTTATTTTCTCATGAGACTTTTCTGTCAGGCAAAAAGCATCTTCATCTTTATTGTCCTCTGTGACTTGGACTGGTTGAAACTACAGTAGCTGGTTCTGTTACGCATGCTAGCAACCCAAGCTAGCATGAGAAGCACAGAGCCACTGCGAAGAGCCACAAACAGACCTCAGAGATTTCACAAGTTTCGCTATGCTCCATTGTAATAGAGCAGAATCTCCCATTTTCGGTCTTAAATTGTATTCAAGCTGGAATTAAAACGGTCTTTAAAAGTCTTCCATTTAATTTGCTGACACCTGCAGATAACATGCTTTTCATGAGGGAAACCGACAACTTCACCCTAACATGATCACCAAAAAGAAGTGACCTTGTGAAGTTAAGATTCTCTGGAATCTTTAGCAGCACTTAGCTGATTTAGTTGAGTGTGTATTTGAGCTTCTGTGTGTATAGAAAACATTAAAATTAACAGAACTGAAGTTTCAACAGCCAAATTAAAGACGTGAAAAATTTAGAGCAGCAAGTAGACATCAAACAGGTTATCCCAATGGTGTCGGACAGCGGCAGGAGATTTCACACTGACACCAGAGAGCTGATGCCAGAATCTTCCATCTTCTCGGCACGGGCCAAGGGGTCGGCAGCAACATTTCTGAAGCCACCTGCCTGCCAGGCTGCGACCGCCTCTGAAACCTGCTCTGTGCTCAGAGCGTGACGTCTAAACTCCTAGGATTACACAGAAACACTCTGATCTGCTGCTTTCACTTTCAGTAAGTGGGATTACATAACGACAAAACCAACTTAGTGGCCTTTTTTCTGCTGCTGCCCAGAACCAAAGACCTGATGTTTGTTGCTACAGTCATTCATTCCATGTTTCCAGGCAGAGTGCGAGGATTATGAGATAATGGAAACTCTAAGCGCCTGACTCAGAAAAGAGTCGGAAAAAAATCTAAGCAAATAAAAAAAAACTTTGTCAGCTTTTCAATTGTTATCTTTTTCATTTATTTTTAGGTATAATACAAAGAATTAAAACAAGAAGATAGCAAAATGAGGTGAGAATGTGTTGAGATATGAAGAGTCTTCAGTACAGACCCAGACATGGGAATGACTTCCCATAAGACTTCCCATAAGAAATGACTTTAGAAAACCTACACCTGAGACCAATCAATCCGAGAAGGTCCAACATTAATGTTTCTTTAATGTTAAAGAAACATTAATCCCAAATGGAAAACGTTTAAGTCTACAAGCATCAATTAGCATCGTGCTAACGCTCATGAAGGAACAATTAGAAGGTATTTTAGCATTGAAAGCAGTGTGGTAACATGAGCTAAGTATGCAAAGTCGGGTCTGAATGAAGCGCACGATTTCTGTAACAATGTCCTTTAAGCACAAATCGAAACTAGATATGTTTGACCATAATCCAAAAGACCATGTTAGAAGGAAACCAAACACAACAAGTTAGCAACAAATTAAACCTCAAACCAACTGCATGTTATCTGAGGTATGACACTTTGGGCAAATTTGGCAGCCAGAGAACGGCCCCTTGCAGTCAGTTAGTGGCCCATGAACTCTACTGCCAATGTAAAATCACAGTTTTCTACAATCAGATGCGAGGATTGGGCCAAACTGGATGATCAACCGAACAATGATCCCCAAAACAAAATCAAATCTATTCCAGAATTGCTAAGAATAAATTAATGATGATGTTGCGATGGTCCAGTCAAACTCTACACCTGAATATCAGGACGATCGACGCTTTAGGGAGACTGTAGTGTAGACGAAGGCACAAGCAGCGAGAGGCAAATATGCAGAGT
This sequence comes from Xiphophorus maculatus, assembly GCF_002775205.1. Lineage (NCBI taxonomy): Eukaryota > Metazoa > Chordata > Actinopteri > Cyprinodontiformes > Poeciliidae > Xiphophorus > Xiphophorus maculatus. The sequence goes on along the minus strand of NC_036452.1, from coordinate 17,547,875 downwards.
GAAGCAAGCCCCGCTGACAAACAGGAGAGCTCTATTGCCATCTGGTGGACAGAGGACGAATGACAGCTTGCGTTTACTTAAAGACAACATGACGCGCAACGGAATGCAATAGATCTATAAAACCAGACTGCAAAATGTTTTGTCTGAAGAAAAAATGTTAATGTCAACATATAAAAGTATTATCTTGTCAAATGTAAATTGTATTTCAACAGCACAACAACAACAAAATAATTTTCAGTTTGGCCAAACAATAAGGAAGATAATTAAAGCGTGAATGAAATACAAAACAAATAAAAGCGTAAGAATTTTAAAAGCCTCTTAGCTTTTCATCCTCTGTTCGGTCAATTATTAATTTTTGAAGCCTTTAACCCTTGTGTTGTACTGCGGGTCAAAAGTGACCCATTACCATGTTTAGCTATAGAAAAAATACTCTAAACTATCTTTTTCCGACTTGAAATTTTATGACCTTTCCTAAATTGACTCGATCATTAGAAAAAGTGATACTTTGTTTTTGTTTATATTTCCATGTGGGCTGTACACCACTAGGGTACAAGGAATGTTTTATGGGTCATTTTTGACCTGTAAATTATAAAAGCATTTAAACACCAGAAAAATAGTTCAAAGATCACACACAAACTCTCTCTAATACACACACACACACCCACACACGCACACACACACACACACACACGCACACGCACACGCACGCACGCACACACACACACACCCACACACCACCCCACACACACACCTGCACCTCTGAAGAGAATGTTAGAATCGCACAATGGTTAATTAATAGATTATCTAATCAGTGTGGAGGTGTAGACATAAGATATTCCATATCTTTCAAGATATTTATGGACGTCAAGGTTAAGAAAATGTTAAAGAATGTCTATGGATGTAAAAGTAAAAAAAAAACAATACAGTTTATGTGAAGGACTCTAGAGGTATGAAGTTATACTAAAATTTGCATAGTCTTTTTAATCAGGTAAAATGTTACGTTGTCATAGAAACAAACATACTTTCAAACTGTATGGGATCAAAGTGGAGCATTAAGGATGAAACCAACTTGGAAGTAAAAATGAGAAAGAACCTGTAATAAGACATTAAGGGAACCAAGTTGCCATGGTCATATCTTTGCTAAGTACAACCTCATCCAGGTTTAAATTTCTTTTAAAATTGCATTTTATTTATTCATTTGATTCTAGATTTGTGACTCTAGTTGTCTTTATTTAGCCACCAACTGAGCCACCGAACGCCCACCAGGTTTTAATGTCAGCCAGACAGTCGCAGCGATGGGACTGTGGTTTGAGGTTTTACTTAGCAAGCGGAACAGAGATAAAGGTACATTGTGCACTAAAGACAAACACCAGAGGCAAACAGATGTGCGGGTTGTATTTATTAATAACCAGAATTACCATGAGAAAAAAAATGCAAAAAATGAAAAATAAAAAAAGGTTGAAACTGATGGGGCTTCCAAAAAAATCCTTTATTTCTGACTGTAAAGTTTTATCAATATTCCTGGAAGGTTGGAAAGTTAATATACAATCTATTTTCTTCTCTTTTTTTCAGTACATTCTAGTCATAATGTTTCCATATGATCAAAGGAAGTGCTGCTCCCTTGTGGTCATCAACTGTTATGGCAACGCAACCTTTTCTTTTCTTTTCCTTTTTATGCTATTGAAAAACTCCATGTAACACATCACATATTCAAACAAAATTCGTGGTTATTTGAACTAATAGAAAATAAATCTTTGAAGAAATTTTGTTTATCGGCACCTGAAAAAATGAAATAGAATCCAAAAGTGTGGTGATTAGCTGGGTGAGATTTTTAGGATTCAATGAAAATAGTTTTACAAAATTCCTCAAAATTGCAGCTACAGTTTGCTTTTTCTAGGACTCTTTTTTTGAAACGATCCAAATGAAAAAGACTTAAAGGGAGTTATTGATCCCCTAGTTGCTCTTTGTAAACATAATTGTTATTTTTACCGTCAGTGTAGTAAAACTTTGCCTTTAAAGGGAAGAAAAAGTGTCATTTGAAAATCATCGGAGACAAATTATGGATTAAGAGTTTTATTTTCTTTTTTTAATATATTGACCATGAGACACAGTTAGAATAAGAAAAAGTGTTACCATAGGATGCAGGAGATAAAGAAAAACAACAGTGACAAACCAACAAAAAAAAATGTAAAAATAAAAAAAAGAAGGGAGAAAAAAGCATAGGAGGAAAAATAACCAACCTATGTGGGGGGAAATACATTCTTTTGTGCAGAAACTATACATCCATTAACACGGAGGCAGCCAGGCCTCTCTGAGATCTGAAGAGAAAGGGGGAGGGGCAAATGGCGTCCTAGCGACCAACTGATGTGGAACCTGAATAAGGAATCTGAGGTATTTCATCGACACTGGGAGGAAAGGAATAATTTTCGTAATGCCCATGCATTGCCCAGACCGTGTGCGAACGCCATTTTTGTAATATATTAATAATATATATATACTATAATATATGTGAAATAGATATATTGTTTTATTTTTTGGTTGTTTTTGTTTTTTTTACAAAGGTGTTCCAAAATACACAGGTAATATCGAACTGTACAAAAAAAACAAAAAAAAACAAGAATAAATCTGTATAAACATTAAAACCTCGTATAATCAATATATTCTTTGATATTCCATTTTTGTTTGGTCTTTAGTAAAGAATGTCAAGGTGTTCCACAGTATAACACAACTCCATCCAGTTAAAAACGTTATAAATGTACATTCATGGCTCGACCCGCCATTGGGTTGGGCTTTGCTTCAGAGAAGAGCCTTTGAAAACCCCACGACTCGAATGAACCAAACCAAAACAGCTAACAATTGGACAATTGTTCAAAGTTTTCAATAATTTGTTTCAAGTTGAAACTGAACATTTTCTAACTGCAAGGAAATAGTTTTCTTTATTTAAAATGTACAGGTTCTGTGATGTGCCAATGTGTCTCCTGGGCTAGTTGGTTCCTAATAGCTAGCTGACAGGGGCTATCTGAGATAGTGATCAGTAGTCAGTATCTTACCTGCAGGAGGAAACATGTTTTCTTTCTTTTTCTTTTCATGAATTTTGAGATAGAGAAATAAATTCTCACATGAACGAAAGGCTGACAGTTGCAAAAAAAAAAAAAAAGGTACCACTTACAGCATATCTTACACTTGCAGATCAGTTAAAACACTTTCATAGCTGTGCTGCATCGTTGGCACATTTAGTTTGGGACAGTTTTATCAGCTGGACAATGAAAGAAAATGAACAACAGCAACTCCAGAAACAAAATTATACAATCCGTCAGGTGGTACTGAGTCAAACCCATCAACATAAATATTTTTAAAAAGTGTCACGGCCTTTTCAAATGATCTGTCTGTTGTTCTAGTCGGCTTAAATCTGACCACTCCGGTTTGGTACGACTAGCTGCTGAACCTTTTTAATTTATCCATTTAATTTTTGTCTCCTGCAAGCAAGAGACGACCTACTGAGAGCTACTTCAAATTACTTTCTGCTTCATTTGAGAAACTAGCCATTTAACTTCAATGTTGGATAATTCAGACTTTATATTCACTTAGAGAATATAAAGTCACACACTTCGGGAACTAACATTGCAGCTGTTTGAATGATATTTACAGACTTCTGCCGAGTTAAAACCTGTTTTTCCAACATGATGTGCCCGGTTATATTTTAGTCTCATTTTAGTAGAACCAAATGGAGAAATTAAACTAGCACATGTACAGACCACAATAAAGTTCAATCAGAAAGCAGCAAAATGCTAAGCTAGCCATAATCTTCCCCATTTTTCTGCTGTCACCCTGCATTTTTAGCCAGTCATCAATATATTTTCAAATTGTGGCGTCAAAACTGAGGACTGGCGAAAACGATGGACATTTCTCAACTTGTTCAATGCACCATTGTGGCTATGTAGCCACATGTGTACCATAATGGCCGACACATGCTGGCACATCGTAACTGTAAGAACGCTTAGACAGAGTCAGTTTCTGTGGCAGCTGCAGAGTTCTGCTGTGGCTGAAAAAACTCAAGAACTCAGCTGGAATCCTGAAATATATTCACATAGATCAACTATTCCTGTGTAAACGAGGTGCTGCATGTGCTGAAATATAGCCACTGACCTAAAAAACAAAGCCCAGAGTTTAGCACCTAAATAGAATGATGGATTTTAGATGTAGTTTGGTCTCTATGTTGGTGGGTTTTAAAACAGCATGTAGAATGACATGTATTATTCCCCCATAAGGCCATGGTGACATGTTTGTCGTCTATGCTGTACAAACTCCAACCACCCGATATCATGGAAACTCACAACAGGAAATGAAATCAGTGTTTTGATGCATTTATGATCTCAACATTGAATGTTGTCCAAGCCAATCCATTCATTGTAGGTGCTAATCTGGTTTCGTCAGTGTTTTCATGTCGAAGCCTAAGAACTGTAAAAAAAAACAACAACAAAAAAAACACCCTGTGTTGTCATAAAACCACATTATAGGATTGATTTCAAAACACATTAACAGTTCAGATGGTAATATTTTGATTCTTTTTGTTAGTTAAGTCAGGCAGCTGAGTCACTGATCCTAAGAACTCGTCACGTTTCATGAACGTTACATTCTGAGAAGGTTCACACGGGAAAAAAAAAACATTACTCTAGAAAGATAACAGAATTGGTCATTCAGATAATATCCTGTTCCACCCTAAAGTTTGCACAGAAATGTCTTTCTGTTCAGAGTCAGCTGGTTTGCACAGGGTTTGGTTTCTTTCCAACCCATTCAGGTTTGTCTAGATTTGAAAAAAAAAAAAAAGTTTCTTATGACATTTTTTATTTTGAGTTTAAATGACAAAAATCCATCTGGATGAAAAACCTTTTTTTTTTCTTTTTTTTTTTAGCTCAGTCAGACCTGCAGAATAGATAAACCTGAGCGAGGACTCGCCACCAGGAGCCTCTAAAATAAGGTGAGAGAAAGTGCTGAATCTCTTTGGGTTCTAAAGAATTTCCATATTTTAAAGTGTGTACATACACACTCCCTGATGGATTTAAAGCTAATTTGTAATCTTCCATTATTTTGGGGGTGTAAACAATAAAAAAATAGATCTCTAGCAGGAAATAAATATATATATATACTTTTCTCTCTCTTTTTTCTTCATGCCATAAACATTGAATCTGGTTGAGGACTTCAGAAACAGCTTAAAGGTTCAGATATAAAGAGGAGAAAGTTTGACTTGGAGAAGGCAGAGCTTATTCATGTACACAGTCTTCAGGGCCAAATACATACATAAAAACAGGTGCAGTATGAAAGCACACCTGCAGGGGGCAGAGTTTGTAGGAGAGATCCAATGTTGTAAAAGTGCTGGGCCAGAGGGTGGTGATGAAGAGGAGCGAAAGCATGAAGGATCAGATCCGTGGTTCAGAAGTCCATGGGAGGAGTCTTTATGGACAACAGAGAGTCCTAACAAATATATTTTTTTATTTGTATGCGTGTGTGTGTGTGTTTTACTCGACTCAGAGCAGATAAAAGTCACAGCTCGTGTAAATCTGATGCTTAAAGCAAACAAAGGATGTGCTGCTGGAACAAACAACTTCGTTGGAAAAAACTTCTGCCCGGAGGTTAACATAACGTCGAGTCGAGTCGGTTGGAATAAGAACTGCATGCAGTGAGGTGAGGATCGCTGGTGTGTGTGTGTGTGTGAAGCCTGTGTGAACGTCCTCATCACAGTGGCCCCTGTTGGGCCTCGTACTTGGCCAGGATGTTCTTGGCCCGTCCGAGCTCCTTCCTCAAGTCGGCCACCTCCTGCCTCATGGCGGAGTTCTCCTTCTCCAAGAAGGCCGCCCGGATAGCGATCTGGTTCTCCTTGAGTCGCCGGGCGTCGCGGGAACGCTTCGCTGCCATGTTGTTCTTCCTGCGCCGAGCCCAGTATTTGTCATCCTGCTCAAAAAGAAAGAGAAAAAGCAACAAAAAAAAAAACAAAGGTAAAAATGTGGATATCTGGAGTACCTCAAGGCTCCGTATTAAGTCCACTTATATCTGAATTTATATCAAAATACAATTAGAGCTAATATTCTAATAAGTCTGAGACATATTTACGTTTCTGTTTGATTTCGTTTATTGGTCAGAATTTGATTTTGAGTTACTTTGCCAAACGTTTAGGCTTCCAAAGGCCTGTTTCAGACAGGAAGTGATTTTCATGTGGAATGGGAATTAAAAAATAGAGCTGCAGCTCATTTTTCCCCAAACAATTAAAAACCTAAGAGCGAGGCAGGCGGTGGGATCACAGCGTCACGGCTGCCTTCTTCACTCTTTTTTAATCCGCTTAACCTGGAGGGCCCGCCTCCCTAAGGGTAGGCTGACCAATAGGAGGGCTAGATCTAATGATGGGCAGACCAAGGACTCTGTGTGTCCCAGCATGCCGTGCTACTGTGAGGCTATAATCAGCTCTGATGGATGAGGGAGATCTGTATAAATCACATACTGTGACAAACATCTGGATAAAAAATGGACGGAACAGCAGCCCGCCCTGCACCTTACTGCAGGAAAGTAAAGAAAACAAAACGCAAGTGAAGCTTTGGGTGGATTTTTAAAAATCTCTTTCAGTTTGTTGGTTGTGACAAAAAATCTGAATCAAATATGATCAAACATGGACTCCTGGTTCTTACATTTCTGATATGGTTTTTCAAACTCTAATTTTGATCACCCAACCAGAATCTCTGAACTCTGAGATGGAGAATTTGACGAAGAAGAGATAAAAGTTTGCTTATTATCAACTTTGCAGCAAATTTTCGCTTTCTAATTTGGTACTTTGTGTCTTGAAAAAACAGAAACAAACCCTGACAGAGGACATAAGGTGGGCTGAGCGGACCGGTACCGCCCTCAGGACTGGCTCCAACTTACCTTCAGGTCATCGGGAATGAAAACCTTCCTGGCCTTCTTGATCATCGGCTGAGGCTTCAGCTCCTCGGCAGAGAATTTGCGCTTGCGCGGATCGAAGATCTCCTGACCCGGAACGCTGGACAGAGCCAAGTCCGCCGGGTCGGGTTCGTAGCTGATCGGAACCTGGATGGACTCTGGATCGATGGGGCTGGGGGTGTTTCTGGAGTTTGGGAGGCCTGACAAAGAAGAGAGAGGAAGGCTAAGAAATGAAATCATCTCAATTTTAGCCCTTTTTCCCCCACATGTTTTACTTTATTCTCCTCTGTTTTACTTTTCTATTCTTTACATTGATTCTTTAGTTATTAAAGACTATTGGTTTTTTTGATTCCTTTACCATTTAGTTTTCAGTACACTTTTTGCTTAGCTCATCAGTCTGTAAAAATGTAATTTTTTTTCATTCCTATTTTGACTTTTCCAGTCTGGTTTCTTCCCTATTTTGAGTTCTACTAATTTTCATTGCTTAGTTTAATTTAAGTCTTTATCTGTGACTTTCAGCTCATTGAGCTGTTCTTTATTTACCATATAACCATTCTGAGGGAGTAACAGTTTTATGTAATCATTTCCAAGTTAAGGTTTCAGCTCTGCAAGATTTTCTCTAGTGTTTGGTTTCAACCACTAGGTGGTGACAAAGTGCTGTTTGTGTCAATCATGAGCTCTGAGAACCTCAAAATGCTTTTTTTCCCTATTAGATGTAAAAGTAAAACAGAATCTTTAAGAGCTTTTCATTCTTATGTTGTTATATTATTGAAGACACCTATTGCAGCAGACCAACCTAAATATGATAGGAAGTGTAAACAAAACTATAAAGAAATGATGCAAATGATCTGAAGATCAGTGCAAAGCCGTGGTTAGTTTATCTCATGGATGACATCAATATTAAAGAAGTATCAGTTTAAAACAAGCACCTTTATCTTACTTAAAAGCTACTAACAGCTACTTCTAAGTTACTTTTGTCTTATTTCAAGGATACAAAGGTATTTGGAGTAGAAACTAGACAAAAAGACACTTTTTGATGTTGTGTTTTTGTGGTGTAAAATGTACTCAACATATACATGGAGTATTTATTATTTTCTCTAATGTACTGGGTACTTTATAATATGTTGCTATGTCAGTTTATCGTGCTTACAGATTACTTTGTGTAACAGAAATTAAAAAGTTAGTTATCATACGTTAGAGGTTACTTTAACAAATTGTCTTCTGAAACCTAAAGGTTACTAGATCTTAAGGTTTACTGTGTTTTCTGCATTATAGCGCTGTTTGATCAGATTTACATCTTATTTTCTGGAGTTTACAGCTCGTACAGAAAACTTACAGGCTACTTTCTGTTTCCGTCTCCAGCTTATCACAGTGTGTCTGCGCCCAGTGGAAGTTGTGCGCTCTCTGCCTATCTGTCATCGTTTTAAAAAGTCGACATTCTGGGAAGACACTCTGCTGTGCCTGCTCCGCTCCGTGCCCACATTGTTCGATCTGCTGTTTTTGCGTCTGCAGGATGCCCAGGTCTTATCAAAATAAGTGAATTATAAGCAGCTGGCAGCGCGGCAAGGCCCCGCTGAATCAATCAGGTGTGAGTGAGTGATGGGGAGCCGGAGGCTTGAGGTTACATGCGGAGAAGCAGGTGGATGCATGACAGTCGCTGCTGTTAAAACGTGATGCGGACAGACGCCCCCGACACGTGCGAGTTTTAGTGCAAAACGTGAGTCACGCGGCGGACACTACCTGATGTTTCCCCAAAGAGAGCAGAGAGCGAGGCTGTGCCCTTCTCAGAGGTAAAACGTGTCCACAGGCTCAAATAAATGTTCAAAAAAGTTGATCAAAAACCTGTCAGGTTTATGTGACTCTGTTCCTTAAATTTACTTTACACAGGATATTACCTATCGAGATACTTCTGATATTTCTGATTCTGTATTTCTTAAGCATTTTTATCCATCCTTCCATCCAGCTGTCTTTATTCTAGGTCAGGTCATGAGGATAACATAAGGAGAAAACCACATGCTTTTCTTGACTAAAAAACAAATAACCAACAAATCTTAAAAAAACTAAAAATCTATTTATCCAGCTATGAATATTCAAGATGTAATCTCTGTCCATTTGGAAAAGTTCTCCATGTCTCTGATTGTGTGAGTCTTTTGTCTACAGTACATTTTCAGCAGCTCCACGGTTTTGTCAGACTCTCGTATGTTTTGGTTTCATTTCCCCTTCATGACATCATTCGGTTGATAATTGGAATGTTCCGTATGTGTGTGGACTCTCATTAATACAAAATATCCAAATCCTACTTCATCTTCAATTTTCCAACAGACACTTAAGGTTGTGGGTTGAAACCCACTGGTGTTTGAAATTGCTCAAAAATGTGCCTAACGTAACCTCACTTTTTGAAGAAAACTAATCTGCACAGCAAGCAAAATTCCTGCAGCTCGTTCAGTACTGCCGTAAAATTCTTTCAAATTACATCTAGTTCTTTCAATTAAGTTGGAGAAAAGTCCAGTTTTTGTAAGGTCACTTGTCCCATATTTTCTAATTATCGATGGCCCTCTGCACTTTGCCATGGTATATAAATAATGCTCTGGGACTGCTTGTTCCCTTCTTCTGACTTTGTACACTGAGATCCCTCCGACCCTTTGTAACCACTCTGTACATTTTGGCTCTATATAAATTATGCAAACATCAAGAAAATCCAGCTGAGGCAGTCAATCTGAAGGTTCACTATAGGTGGTGGCTTTGGTAAAAAAAAAAAAAAATCTCAAGAAGACTACGCCAAAAGGTGCTTTAAGGATTATTGGTTTATTTGTGTATTTATTCCTCCAGCTTTTTACTTTTTTCTCTAATACATTTATTTACTTTTTAGTGAAATTGTGAAGAATGTTTCGTTGTCCAAAAAAAAAGTGATAAAGTGCTTTGCAGATGTAGATTTAGTCACAATTCCTCTGTGTTGTTTTTTGTATCCACAATAGAAACATGAGTAAAGTGATTTTGCACCTCAATCTGAGAGGAATAAATGTTATAAACAGTGACAATTTCATTCGGTTTGAGCTGCTGGAACCGAAGCTGTCCCCTCACGCCACCCTGTCTGCTTTTGTCTCTGATCTCCACCTGCCTCTCCTCTGATGTTGTTTTTGGAATATAATCTGAAACCTGAGGCCAAAACCTGTGAGGGGAGCAGAAATCATTTAGGAAGGAGCTAAAACACGAGACGGCCGTAAAGGTGGAGGAAAACCTTCTTCCTCTCCTGCAGGATGTTTGTGGATCTGACCTGTTCCTGCTTCCTTATCGCTTGTGCCATCCTTGTGGCCGTGTGGGAATACAAATATGCCAGATTATGCAGTAGATTACGCTGCTATATTTGGCCGACAGAGCAGCACATTATCTGTGGCCTGAGCTTGACACATACAGAGTCTGGATCTGCCGTTCTCAGGCTCGTGATGGAAAAATGATTGGAGCTGGTCAGTGGGAAAACACTGGCAGCACCCACTGGATCGAACCTTGATAAATATTGTAGTCCACTTTAGTTTAATGAGCTGTGTTAGTCCATTATTGTCAAACAATTGCAAAATATAAAAGATATTCTTTTTCTCAATAAAAAAGATGTTTCTATCACAAACCTCAACAAAATGTCTTGCTTAATGCGCTTTATTTGGTGTCATAGTTATTTAATCTCAATGTGGAACAAAAGAATAAGGAAAACTAACCAATCAGACAGAATTATTTGAATTTTTTTTATTCTGATATATGCATAAAAGTTTGTCATTTAATTTTTTGACAAATTATGTAGCCACAAATGAATTTTTTATTCATTATTTGATTAGTATAATGTGCAATTATTTTATTTAGTCATGTTTTTGTAGCAGTTCTTTTTTTTTAATAATTCACTAAATAGTATTACATGTGAGAGTTGTTTCTTTTTTGCTTGTTTGTAATTATTGCTTAAATTCACCGCACTGTATAACTTGCGACATTGTTTTGCATGCATTTATCATTCATTTTATAACAAGCCTAAACTAGAAGAAAGGCTGAACCAAATTCACTGCTGTCATGAAGCGTCACCAGTAAACAAATTTACCAAGACAAAACAGCTAACTCAGACAAATTATTTACTTATTTGATTTATAGGGAGAGATCTAAAAATTAAGCTAGAGAAAATATAATCTTCGAGCATCCTGATTGTTGTAAGTTGTTTACTTCTGAAATCACTCTCTTATTAGAGTTTGAAAAGTTTCTTTTTTAGAGTCAATGGAAGTTTCTGTCTTCTCAAAAGAAAAAAAGGAGAGAGAGGAAAAGGAACTTTTCCAAATATTCGTCCAGGACGCCTTCAACAAATCAGATCCAGGACCAGAGGAAAAAATATGCCAAGATCTGTATCCTCCACCCTGTTGCAGCAGGGGTGCGCGTGTGACTTATTAGTGGATGGGAATGTAAGCATTCAGTGGGAAACGTGTGGATGTGAGAGCTGCCGCCCCCTGGCCTACTTCTGCAGAGAACACTATGTTCTTAAAACACTGATCTCATGCAGGGAGGGCAGTCATACACACACACCAACTCACCCCCACACTCTCACACACACACACACACACACGCACACACACACACACACACACACACACACACACACACACACACACACACACACACACACACACACACACACACACACACACACACACACACACACACACACACACACACACGTTCAGCAGGTCACATGTCTCTTCATGCTGTTAGGATGGTTTGTTTTCTGAGGATCACTCAGAGCAGAAGGGCTTTGAAAAGAGGATGTTCCCTTTAAGAAAACGAACGCCGGAGAGCGCGTGAGCATGAACGTGCACCAACGGCCGAGGCACAGGAGCGTACACACATGTAGTAGGTTAAGAAATAGTTTTTAAAAAATGTAACACACTCCCTATTTTTTAAATTAGAATTACTCTTGGCTTCTGCCTTCGTTTTTTTTCTTCTTCTTTTTTCTCATATATATACCGGTACATATACAGTATATATACTGTATATAGACATATGTTGTGCCTTCTTGCCAGTGGGGGTGCCCTTGAGCCGCTGTGGATCTAACGGGCAGAATGGCTTTTCTGGCTCTGGGCATGCGCGGCTCAGAACAAACAAGCTCTTACCAGAGTAACAGCGTAGTAATTTGTTTCCTCTGTGATCCACTGGTAGGATAAAAGGCAACTTTTATAAACCCATAGAGAGAGCTACTTTTAAATGTTTTGTAGATATATAAAGATTAGTTTTGTGGTGTTTCGTGTAACTTGCAGGTGTAATTTGGATAGTTTTGTACTAAGCTTTGGTCCGTGTCGATTGATGGCTTGCTTTTTGTTGTTGGAGCCTTTGGGATTTATTCATTTATTTAAATTGAATAATAAGTAAATGTTGTGTTTGTATTTGGGCCCTGTTGCCATATTAGTATTTGTAGTATTTTTATTGTTAGCACTTTATTTGACGGGTTGTGAATAAGACTGTCATGACACTGTCATAAACATGACATAACACCTGTCATGAACATGAGTAAGTCTTTATAAATATTTATGACTGTTGTCATAAAGTGTCACTCAGTAAATCATGACACTTTTAATACAAAGTTGAGATTATTCAAAACTTTTTCGTTATGACAACTTGACATTAACCAAGACATCATGATCTGACAAATTTGTTATAAAAGTATTACTGATTAAACTTTAAAAATTATGTAGCTTTATGCTATTAAAGCTAAAGTTGAATCAGTAATACTTTTATAACAAATTCATGTCAGACCTATCTATTATCTATTTATTTGTTTGTTTCTCTTTAATTGAAAATGTGTGTCAGAATAAACAAGCTCTTGCCAGAGTAACATTGTAGCAATTTGTTTCCTCTGTGATCCACAGATCTTGGTTGCACAGGATTCCTCTGCCTGTGCGCCACTTGATACTGGCTCAGATTCCCCCAGATCTGGTGCCGGTAACACAATCTATGGAGCTACATCTGCTCAGCCTCTGCTTCCAACAACAACAGGTTCTTATCTGCGAGATCTCATCTTTAAGAAACCCACCTAAGCTCACGTCACGTTGCACCGTTCCCCATCACATGACCCCAGCAATGCAGCAGGCGGACCTTTTCATGAGGATGATCTGAACTTTGTGCTCCAGGTTGATCAAAGCAGACAGTATTTTCTCGGTCTGATTAACATACAGGTGATACGCTTGATGGAGTCATGTGCCAACAGTAGCACAAAAACTGTTAAAAGATTGTGGAAAGTTGGGTTTATGCGGGCTACAAATTATCCTGAGTTGGTCATAACAAATTGGGGGCTCGTCCGGGCTCATCAACAAAACCTCAGTAAACAAATACTGCAGGTGAAAGGTGGTATTTAATAATAAAAATGTCCTTAATATTTAAATTCTTCACATAATTAAACAGCTAAATGTGGTCTGGTAGGGGTGAGCAATTATCATACTGTTTATCATTTATTATAATAAAAAATGTTGATTTATTCTTGTCACGATAAATTCCAGTAAAAATGACCCATCTTGTCAGGATTGTTAGTTTCAATATTTTCTTCACTGTTTATTTAACGAGATTATCACTACATATAGATACATTTGAAAAGTATGATTAAAAGCAGTTAATGTGTGCGATTTATTGATGCAAATCACACTCCTTTATGTGACTGGTGTCCTAGAGAAGTGTATCACAAACGGCTGTGTTTCTCAAGAGCAGTATTTGCATTTGAGGAGCTGGAATTGCTATGTAATCAAAGATAAAAATCAAGTTCTGAGTATATAACTATGAATATAACCAAAGGTAAATAATTCTCATTTTGTAGCTAATTAATGTGATAATTAAAGTCTTCAGCTTAAAAGTTTCCAATTTACATAACAATTTAATAATCAAAAGTTGAAGTGATAGAAAGTACCTCATGGCAGCATATGAGATATATATGCTGAAATGATGAGTTATTTTAAAAGATGATGGAGCCAAAAATCCTGAATCACTTCTTTGCTGATGATACTGTTCTTGCACCAAAATCTAAGATCTTTGCATGGATTCTGATGGAATGTCTTGAATGGTTGAAGTTCAGAGGAAAGTGACTCTGAACAAAATTGAAACAAGGTTTTGCTTGGCAAAACACAATCAGAGAAAACAGCAAAAACAATATAAGCTACGAAATTAGCAAAACTGCTGCAAATATTTAAAATTGCCACACAGACAAGACCAAAAGCCGGAGTGACTCACCTGATCTTGCCGGGCTGCTGTGCAGGCAGTTAGGGGAGACGACAGAGGTGGAGGGGTGGCTGCTGAGGTCCATCACCAAGCGCGCCGGAGCGGACGGCACCGGGGTCATGATGGGCGGCTGGCGCGGTGGGATGTGGTGGGCCTGGTGCTGCTCCCGCTGATGGTGAGAGGGACTGGACGGGATGCCGTTCTCTGACAGAAACTCTTCCAGATCCATGTACTCCAGCTGGAAGGTGTCTCCATCATAGGAGAGGGTTTTGTCCCACAAAGTTGGTCCGAGGAAAGCTGACTGGGGGACACTGCGCTCCTCCTCCAGGTTCTTCTCCTTCTCCTGGTCTTTACTAAAAGCTGCAGGACAAGATCAGAGAATGTTTGTCATTCCAGCCTTAGGGAAATGGGTTTCTGTTGGACATAAATTCTTCCAGTTGAATATTTGGATCAGTAGGATCAGTCCCGTCATTGAATATCACTCACTGGATGTTTGCATCAGCACCATAAAGACTTTATTGTGTTGTTTATATTCTATTTAGGATTTTTAGACTCGAGTCTAAAGGAAAAGGAAAGGAACTTCTTTATGCTCATCCATCCACCAGAACCTCCATGTTTCCCTTCAATTTTTAAACCAGGATTCAGTACCTCACTACCAGCTCCATTTTTAAATCAGCAGATGACCGAAAATATCATTAGTTACACACTAGATAGCAACTTTGTAAGACTACAAACAGAATTTACAAAGACAGTTTTTAATTATCCAATAAATTTACAGGCGGACGGACAGATAAATTAGACTGTTGCTGCTAAGTGAATCTTTCTTCTCTTCACAAAATGACTTCAATCAGTTTAATTCCAAAGCTTGTTGGTGTGTTTCTACGTTTACCACAATGATGTTCAAGTTAAACTCAGGTTTGTTTCTACCTTCGCTGCAAGGTGACATCACTGAGTCACAAAATTCCATTTAAGGTCAAACATGGAAATAGTGCAGCTCACGCGCAATACGTCATCAAGTGAGTCAAGCGATGCATCTGGTAGGAGAGGTTGGCACTCCATTTGAATTATCATCTGCAGCCCAAGTTGGACCCAATGAGAAGAGCGATGGGTGTTCATCTTCATTGTGGAGCCGATGTCAAAATAACAGGGTTGCTTTGCTGCTAATATGAAATGTGATCTGATTTGTTTTCATGTTTTTACTTTGCACTTTTACAATCATAAAAGCTGTCCGTGGCTTAAGGTAGGAGTCTTCAACTTTGCTCCTGAAGAGCCACTGTCAGGCACCTTTTAAAGACCCCTGAATTATTTTTGAAAATATCATTCGGTCATTGGATTCATGCTGGATAAGAGATTTAAAGACAATAGCCCCTCTAACACAGGACTGCAGGTAGAGACCCCTGGTTTAAGGTTACCCTTACTCCCACCAGAAAAAAAAAGAGAACACCCCCTTCACTGATCATCATCACTTCATTTGAGCAGCCCATTCAGTGCTGCCCCCATCAGGCTTCTGGTAGATGGCAGAAATTTTGGAAGAGGACAGGGGCTATATGATTTTTATATCGAAATTCCAAACACTTCCTCACTCAGATTTTCTCTGAGTGTTTTTACTATCCATTTTAAAAATGGGTGGCTGTATAAAACCAGACAAGCACTATGAATTAGGATGGATGGATGAAACGGTGAATAAGATCCGGAAGACACACATTTTTCCATTCGCTGAGAGAGTTTATGGCTCCTTTCAGAGGCCACCCAAGATAAATAAAGACAGCTCTGGACTGTGACTCTGGAAAAGTTGATCTGCTGAGTCAGAAAATAAGAGATACAGACAGCTATTGCTGCAGACAAAATGTTCTTTTGAGCAAACGGTGTGCTAACTTTTAATCAGCAAACCGCAGGGTCAGTCCAATAAACAGGTGACTCTGTTACTACAACCCCGTGTACCTATCCAAACATTCACAGAGGGCTCAGGTATCAGCAACACCTCTGAAAATCAAACTCGGTCTGAGTTGGTAAGGTTTCTGAAATTGCACTTTGATAGAATTATAAGCTGCAATGGTTTGATTTTTAATCAATTGCTTAAATTTTTTATATATATATATATATATATATATATATATATATATATATATATATATATATATATATATATGTAAATTCAATCCAGTCAAATCTGAAAAATATCCAAACAAATAATGTGCAGAGTTGATATATTAATATATTGCCTCATTTCTTAAGGCAACAAACGATCTGATTGTAACTCATGTCTAAGGGGATTCAGCATGCTTTATGTCACATTTTATTCAGATGGTTTAAAATAAATGTTGAGAATTTGCAGAACAAATAAAATGACTAAAATAAACAGATTTAAACAGGAAGGACAATAAAAGTCATTTCCACTCAGAAAAAAAATCTTTCTTTGGATGGTTTAATGACTTAGCAGATCATCTATTATAAATGACTGATAAATAAAAAGTAACTTCATGAAGTGATTTTCAAGAAATAAAATTCCAAAGTAATTTACACCAGCACTATTGAAAGATTGTTCCTGCCCGCTAGCTGCTGACAGAGGCGGTAAATGTCTAATTTTTGTTGTTGTTGTTTTGTTTTTTTGTTGTTGTTGTTTTATCATTCTGAGGAACTGTTTCTGTTTCTGCTCATATGTGCAGGAACTAAACTGTGCACAGACTGCACATTAATGCTCTCTGGATGAAAACTTTGTGCGCTTGACGCACAACTGCGCCGCTCTGCACGAGAAGCGCGCCTCAGAAAGTTCAGGAACAAAAAAAGATTTACAGTAAAACAAAGGCACGCTTTTGCATTCCCCTGAGTGCGGAAGATTATCAGAAGGAAACAGGAAGGCGAGAGGGTCGGGATAAATGAGGAGTTTCCTCCAGCTTCACCTTCATGATGCAGCGGTAGCTTCATCGGGTTCTCCAGCAGGGACTTCAGAACTCCGTGCGGGTTCGGCGGCAGAAAGGCGGGATGCAACGGGAGAGCGTGTCGGGACATCTTCTCCATCACGCCTCCGTGCGTCGGACCAACCGGATAAACAACCTCCGGGAAGAGGAGAGGCGGCAGCGGGCAGCAGCGGAGAGCAGAGTGTCGGTGTTTCGAGAGGCAGACAGATTTACATGAACAGCGGCCGGAGGAGAGCAGGAATCACGAAAGCTCCTCGGAGTAAAAGTTAGTATTAACGACACGCTCGAGCTGAGGAGCGCGTGCGGCTGCTGCGGGGAGAAAGCGCACTGAGCTAGTCCCGACCGCGTGCGTGACGACTTAGTGCTGACGTCAAACAGAGAGCCAGGCACCCGCCTCTCTTCTCCTCTCCACTCCCCCAGCTCACACACACACACGCCCACACACACACGCACACACACACACCCACACACACACACACACACACCCCCCACACACACACACACACACACACACACACACACACACACACACACACACACACACACACACACTTCCAGTTCAGCCAGCAGAAGCATTAACTCTTAATTAACCAGAAAAATCACCGCATATTAGCAATAAACCGAAATATAACAAAGTTAGCACCGTCCAACCAGTTTATTATGAAGGTCTGCTACAGTCCTTGGCTCCAGGCTGTTTGCAGTAGCTCCTAATAATACTGACGTTTTAATTTGGGACCTTTATGCTTCGTACAAAATCAAATAAACACCCAGCTGGACTGAAATCTGGAGGCCAACACCTCAAATTGGTTGTTGTCTTCCATGAGAGAGCTCTTTTTCTTTCTGCTAGGAAAACCAGATCCATCAGAGCAGCCATTTTCCATATATGACACTTCTGCTTCTCAGTAGAACCTGGTAGTGACACCATCCATCATTCTCCCATCTCAGGTTCCCTTGATTTTATTTCTTGGACCAGTATCAGACCCTCCAAAGCAATACCAATCGACTGTCACTGTTTGGTTCTGGCTAAACCACAAGTTGACCTTATTATTATTTTATTTTTTTATGTTTTTCCTTCCGCTTCCATCACAGGAAGCCCACCTGAAATCCCTCTGCACTGAAAGGTGAGGTGGATGTTTGGCAACGTTACATGATGCTCTATATTTATCTGCTGGTTAATACAGTAAGGTGACTTTTGATTCTTTTCCCGCAGCTTCATTCAGGATGCCCAACAGTTTTCTTGATTTCTGCTCATTCCCCCTCACGCACTCTGGGCCTGCTCAGAGGAATGCTGGGTCACATGAGTGGGCCGGACTGACCTATTTTCATCCAATCAGAGGCCGCCGTCTCCTGCTCTCCTCCCCATCTCCCCCATGCAGCCCAGTCACATTGAATCTCATGTGCTCCGGAGTAGGAGCAAAACAAATCCAGCAGCAGGGAGGAGGAGAGAGGAGACCAGCAAGCAACAGAGAGTGGGAACGATTTAGAAGGAAGGGGAAGCAAAAATGAACAGAAAACTACAAATATAGAAAAAGACTCGATAGAGGACGATAATTTGAAAAAGCGAATGCAAAGAAGATAAATAAATACAAAGGGAGATGATGGGGAAGGAAAATGAATGAAGGGTTGGTAAAAAAAATGAAAGGAAAATGTGAGAAACCATGAGAAAGGAAAAAGTTTAAAAAATAAAGTGAAAATGTAAAAGAATAAAGATGAGAAGAGGAGAGCACATCAGAGATTTGCCCATCATAATGCTGGAGCTCTTTTATTTAAGTGATAAATTTGGCTCTATTCCTCTTTCTCTCCTTCCTTCGTTCCTCTGATTATTTCTTGTCCCTCTTTGCTTTTTCTTTTTTCTTTCTGCAACCCGGTTCAAACCAGTCGACAATCCCAGCTACTGTCACCTCATCACGCCCTCTGCAGAGTCCAGAGATTGTTTTCTAACTTCTGTTACCTCCAGTTGTGAGAAGAAAAAAAAAATAAAATCTTTCACATTGCCAGATCGGACACTTTCCGGCATTTCTCTGTTTATCAGACTTCAGCTCAGTTAAGTGACTCAAAACGCCAGGCAACGCTTCCGAAAAGTTGGCTCGACTAAATAAAAGTCGGGTTGTAAACAACAGGCGAGGTGATCCAGCATTTTCATTGCCTTTCTGTGCTACTTGCTTTTCTTGTTCAGTGGGCATTGCATCCATCTTGTGACTCTCTCCTTAATTGTTGTTATCATAGAAGAGTCATTGTACGATAATAATATTTAATCCTTTTTTTCCTTTTTCGTCTCTGGGTTCCAGTCAAAACAATTTTTTTTGTGGTACTTATAGGAGCCAAATAAGAGCCAAAAGTGTTGTGGTGTTTGTTTGTGTTTTGTTTTTCTTTAAAACCATGTAAATCATGTTGCTTCTGCGTGAACTCGATCCGGCAGACGAAGAAGCTCCCTGAAACACAAAGCACCCTAAAAACGGTGCGTGTGATTCTGCGTGCAGCGAAGAGTCCGACAAAGCCGTCATTAAACACTCCTTAGCAACAGCAGCAACCGAGGGCCTGCAGTGTTGTGGCAACCGTTTTGTCGAGAGGAAAGTAGGGCAGCGGCGACTGGACCTGTTGCAGCTCTGACTCATTGCTTTAACGCGCCTCACTGCCACCTGAAGAGGCTTTTCTGTCACTGCACAGAAACCTTTTCAGCTGCCGGCATGTTAAAGCAGCTCGTATTTCCCGTCAGCTAATCCAGACAGATGGAGTTTGTTGCGTGACAAAGGCGTCTGCATGAAGAAGGCCGAACACCGAGAGTTTGTTTAAGACGAGATTTTATTTAAAAACAAGACATAATGTATGCACGCATGCGCCTTTCTCTTCCTTTAGTTGCACTCAGCTGTCACAAGGATTGCAAATTACAGTAATCGTGTGACTTTTATTTGACACAATCGACAACAGAATTAAATTACTCCCTGGGCAAGGAGGCAAATTAATCCCTGGGCAAAGCAATGGGGCTTATTTTGTATCGAAATGAATCACAGATTGGTTGGCCATGAAATAATCATCTTCAAAAGCGTAGAGAAAACAGAAGCCTTTTACATTTTAAACATCTTAAGTCTTCTTTAGAAACAACTGGAAAACTACTGTTTTCTATATTTTTTTCCCTCAAGCAAAGTCAGTTTAATCTGTACAGATTTGCTCCATGTTCTGCCATCTTTGCAGCATGTAAAAATGTTGGTTAAAGTCCTATAATTTTTCTGATGGGTTGTCGTTGCATCGTCGTCTAATAGTATTACTCAAATCTGGCTTCCCAGCAGCTCCGATTAACACAGGAGCGCCTCAGGACGGTGTGCACGGACCACTGCTCTTTGTACATTTACACAATCCCACTTGATCTTTTGTGAACAATTGTACGTTAGTGAAACTGAAATCCTGGCTGCGGATACACAGACGCTTCTCTTGTTCCTGTTCAGATTGAAATAATTACTACCTATTGTTTGACTTTTGAATGGAATCTGTGAGTAAATCTTGCCTCATTGGAGAAACATCTCCAGACCCAGCCCACGAGTGTTTTGATTCGCCCTCTTTCTCAACTACCGTCGGCTCTTCCAACTAACATTCACGCAAACTCTTGGGTGTGCACCCAAAACTCACCAAGCTCTAACCACTCCCTTCTGTTCTCCGTGTTTACATCTACAATGTTCAACCCTTTGTAGAATGCATCTTACAATAACAGTTATTCACAGAGGCATTCAGTACAAATGAGTGTTTCTTCCCCTACTCCCATCACTGACCCATTTAGCGTTTTGGTTGTTTCATATGCCATCATTTCGGATTTTGTGATACCTCTGGAGAGGCTCTACAAAAATGTTTGCTGCTTATAGTCTCCAAAGGCGTTATGCTGTTTTATTTGTCCAATTTCTCTGTTTTTTTTTTTTTTTCCATTGCCTTCCGTCTTTGTTTCTATGTTTTCTTCCATAGTAACGGGGTGCTGGCGAAGTTTGTCTCAGCTGGTCAGCGAGACAGATTTACAATCTGAAATATCCTAAAGGATTATAATGCTCATAATTTATCCAGTTTCTTTAAGAGGAAAATTTTCAAAATGGAAAAAAAAGGGGATTTATTGATTCCTAGTGATGAACGTTTGAAGTGAATATCTAGCAAAAGAGCTCAGTTACACGGTTTTATGGGTCAGTGCCATTTAGACATAATGACAAACAACATAATCACGTAATCGTCGTATGTTTTACCACAAAACAGTCGAAGTACCGAGTTACGCAACCAAAGCTGGCCTAAATAAGCCCAGTCAGAGCGCGTGGACCTTGCGTTGCCTCTTAATACTCTGACTTATTCTTAAATCTGGGCTGTAATCAGACCTGTTTGCATAAAAAGGATGTGAACTTTCTCCCAGTATCCATCAGGCCAGTTATGGATCACTTTGCGCAGGTCCTTTTAATCCAAGCTGCTCATGGAGCCGATGACCCTCAGATTCTCCAAATGGAATCGAGGAAAAGAGGCTTTGAATGTTGTGTAACATCACGGCGAAGTTGGCTTTGGAGACTGTTTACACACTGCTAAAAAGAGCAGCAGCGGACGTGTGCGTGTTCACAGATGTCAAGCATAGGTCTCTCTACACAAAAATCATAGATTACTAAGGAGTCGATAAAAGTAGCCAAGGTCATGACAATTTTTTTAAGTCAGTTTAATTAAAAAAATTATAATTTTATTGATCTCGATGAACAATTAAACCTTGTTAATTAATTCAAGATTCTTCAAAGAGTTATTGTAGATGGTGACGGCTGCGGGGTTTAAGGAAGTCCTGTAGCGGTCTGTGTTAAGGCGAGTTCGAAGAAGCCTCTGACTGAAGACGTTTTTCTATGACAGTCTCATGAAGAAGACGCTCAGGGTTGTCCATCGTTTTCAGGATTTTGCACCATCATCTAGTCCACAAAACTGAATACGCTCAAAATAAAGATTTCATTCAATCATGAATTCATCGAAACACTTTCGCTTCCGCTCATCTCCCCTCTTCCTCAACAGTCAGTGATCTGTATCTTAAAATGAGGAAGGAGTCCAGTGAGGGCTGTGTGGATGTGTGGGGGTGTGTGTGTGTGATTTCTGTTATCTGCGCCTCTGATAGCGTCACATATTTATAGCCACACTTGTGAACACGAAGGAAAATCAATATTTGGAGCCGCTGGCAGGAAGACTATTGGCTCAGCTCCACCTCCAGCCCACACACACACACACACACACACTCGCAAGCCGACACACACATGTAATAAATACAGCCGTTCACATCACACACACCGGTGCTCTCGCACAGAAACAAATGCAACCTCTTCGCCCAAAGCTAACCGCCAAAATAATCGGATTATGTGACATTCATTTTGTTGCTTCCAGATCCGACGTCAGCAACACAAAACAGCAAACGCATCTCATGAAATGGGAACATCTTTTTTTTTCTTTTATTGATCCATCTTCATGACATAATACTTGCTGTAGTTTCATTATAACCACAGAGCCTTCCAGTCCCACTGCTGAATAGAAGGATCCCAGAATCCTGACAGGGTTCCATTATCGCTTTCTATAAGGCTTCACAAGGTTTCTAGAGCAAAGCGGGGCGTTGGTTTCAGGTTTTTACAAAACGTTACGAATCAAGAAGACGCTGCAGTAGTGAAGCAGGGAAACAGTGTTGGTTTTTTAATGTGGGGACTAATTAGAGAGAGCAGCCAACAAATGTAAACTAAAATCAAGAGTAGAGGGGAAAAAGAAAGCTAAAAGCAGCACAGATGAAATCCTTCTGAAGTGTCCTTAAAATCAACCAACCCCCCCTACACACACACACACACACTTTGGCAGTAATTGCTTGGAATAAAAGCGGAGCTCAAACTCACCCATGTCCTCGACAAAAACAGTTCGCTCGAGCGTGGAAGCACAATAAAGTCTGAAGTAATTCCAGCAGGTGTCTCCTCTGTTGCCGTTTGGCCTCCTTCTTTTCTAGTAATTATTCGGTTTTGCACTAAATACAAAAACAAAATATGACAGTAATATTTTTTGTCTTTATTGAAAATAATATTTCGCTATGTCGTGGCTGTAAAGTGCAGAGAGGAAGGAGTGGAGAAAACGCAATACGTAAACGTCAATGAAACGAAAGTCCAAACTTTCTGAAAAAAATGTTGCAGTCAAACAGGATCGACCGAGGAAATATGAAAAAGAGGAATTGGCTGAATGGAATGAATAAATTAGCATAAACACAAGAAATCTATTGTTATTGAGCGGAACATGTACCAAAAAGGTGATAAATACACTAGTCGAAAGCATGTATTATATGTTAAAGGGAACCTAACATAGGAAGGCAGCTTTCAAAATAAATCAGGAAGTGCAAAACTTCCCTGACGAGGAC
The DNA here is from genome assembly GCF_002775205.1 of Xiphophorus maculatus. Taxonomy (NCBI): domain Eukaryota; kingdom Metazoa; phylum Chordata; class Actinopteri; order Cyprinodontiformes; family Poeciliidae; genus Xiphophorus; species Xiphophorus maculatus. The sequence goes on along the minus strand of NC_036452.1, from coordinate 17,524,427 downwards.
GGTGAGCGCTGCAACTCAAATCAGAGGAAGAAAGACAAAAAGTGAAACGGAAAACAAGGATGAAAGAATCTGGACATCCTATGCCAGATTGGTTATTTTTACTTGTGACGAGTCTAACATTTTTGTTTTGTAGCAAGTCTATTTCACATTTCACATCACGGTGTAATCTCACGCTTTGCTTTGCAGATGCTCACTCCACACCAGAGATGCTGGAAAGTTTGTTTTTTTTCCCCCAAAATAGGAGTCAAATCTCAAGTCTCACCCCGATTCAGAGCCGCCTGTCAGAAAGAAACACTTTCTCAATAAATGAATGGATTTCACTGGTTGATAACACTGAAGAAGTATCTTTCGGAAGCTGTCGATGGTTTTTAAAAAAAAACTGAATTTGGACTATTTTGCACTGCCGAATTAAAAAAAATGACGTCCATTTTTCTCAACCAGGTCAGGTTTTTATTCTAATTTGATTTGGAGAAATACGATCGTCTGACTAAATTGTTTACGCTTTTGTGACATAATGAGTTAATTTCCTTTAATATTCCTTTTCCAAAAAAATAAATAAATAAATTTGAGGAGAAAAAAAAATGGTTTTCTAACAGAGTGTATTAATTAAATGTTACAACCATGGATTTTTGTAAATTGAATAATAAACACTGGTAAGGGTAAGTACATGTGAATTGAACATTACGTCATTGATCCCAGATACTCAGGAAACCGGTCCATACATGAGAACAGATAATTCATTTTTGACGCTCATATTGCATCCGTTTTTGGTGATTTTTGGATTCAGCACATGAAAATGACTCTAAAACAGTCGGAAAACCTCAGACTATTTTTTGCCCGTTGACCCCAGTGTAATCAAGCAGGTCCTTGATCTTCTTTTGGTTCCCGAAATAGCTATTGTACAGGTTTCTTGGACAATGCGTCTACGTTTGGATCAAATTTGGCTTTAAAAAAAATCACCTTATGTTTAAAAAAACACAAAAGGATTCCGAGCAGCTGCATTCTGCCGGGAGAACAACTAGAAGAGTTCAGTAATGATGGAGATGACAGGTTGGATGACTGAGCTCCTACATGTTGGTCTCAAGAGCTGAACTCTGCTGCGTCTCCGTCTCCGTCTCCTCTCCGTTGGATTCGGCCGCCGGCGCCGAGGCCTCCTCCTTTGGAGGCGGCTCGGTGGCTTCAGGTAGGCTCCATGATGTCGTCTGGGTCATGTGACTGCCCCAATTAATAAAGCAGATGGTTTCTAGGTTAATAAATACCATTTTCGTTACTCCAGACAAGTTGAAGTTACGGGTGGGAAGGGGATTTTATCCGGTTCTACTTCCTGAGCATTATGACACTCAATCGAAAATCCAAAAGCAGATCTGCATCAGTGGTGGCGGCATTAATGTGATGTTTCTTAGGAGTATTAATGGTTTCATTTTCTGGCTTCAAGCAAATTTACAAAGATTCAGTGTTGTAATGTTCTCAGTTACAGATCATCTTCCCTTTTTCTGAGAACTGTGGAATCCCATCTGGAGTTAAATGCACAGAGCGTGCTTCATCCTACAGCTCCGCTCTTAATCCGCTCCAATCCGAACAGAGTTTTTTTTTTAAATCAGATCCTGCTCTGTCAAGGTCTGATTATACAAGAACCAGCAGGAAATTAAGGAAAGTTGTTGGACAATGCCTGCCATAAATGGACAGGAAGTGTTTTTAACTTAAATGAAGGAGAATTACTGTGTTTTGGGTCACTGATTTTTTTCTTCTTCTTCTTTCTTTTTAGGAACCCGATGTTAGGACCTTACTTGACAAAGTACACGACTCCTTCTGTGGTGTAGGCCTGCTCCCAGCCATAAGGTGGACCTGGCAGGGAGACAATAAAACATCTTGATGATTATTTTTGTTTCAAAGTACTTTCACCTTTAGGGCGTTTCCACATTTTGCTGTGTTCCAACTTCTTCTATGTTAATATGTTCAATGGATGAAAACGAAATGCTCAGAGGACGCAGAACAACAATGCTTGTAAAATAGTCCTAGATAAAATACTTTAAAGAAAATCTCAAAGAACAAAGTAAAACCAATGTAAGGGCAAGAATATGAAAAGCATGCAGGAAACCGAAAGAAAACTAAAAAAAAATATATATATAGGCTATATAAAGAACTAGGGTAGGTAATAAATGACACAAACAGGAAGAAGAGACAGGAGTGTGGACATTGAGGGTGTGATTGCTGGATGAGCAACGGGCGTGCTGATTGGATGGAACGAATCACAATGGAAATAAATGGTTTTTGCAGCAAAATCATTACATAGAAACTCAACTTTTTACTTCGTGAGGGTAACCTCAAACAAATGACATCAAGATTGCAAACAATGTAATTTTCAGCATGAATATAATCATTAACAAAAAAAAAAAAATTTTCTTGAAATCTTAAGTTTCAATGTCCTTTTTATCATAATGTGACACATGACACGTGCACACAGCTTCAGAAAACAAGCTACAGAAATAATAATAAGAAAAAAAAAAACAATAAAGAGCTCCGGTTTGATTTTTCAGTCTCTCGGCTTTATAATATTGCTGAATTTAAGTTCCTCCTTACCGGAAATCTCAAATGACTGTGAGATTGCAGCCGCTGAGATACATGAATGAACGCATGCATGCGGACTGTGGTGTCGCACTCATCATTTCTTCATGCTGCATGTGAGAACGTGAGCGAGCCGAACGAGAATTCATGCCATTTTTTTTTTTTATCATTCCGAGTTAAGTTTTTTATTTTATTTTTTTCTCATTCTCATTTTCCACGAACTCCATCGCCTCCCTGCGGCTCCGAACAGCAGCTGACATGCAAGTACACAGAAGCAACAATGAAGTTCTCAACACCAGAAGAAGAAAAAACAAAGATGGCGGTGCAGCTAGCTTTGCTTTGAATGCTAACCGTGGTACGTTTCAGTGGCGAGGCGGACGGACCTGAGGCGGTTGGTAATGGCGGCTCACGCAAACAGCTAACGGTGTTAGCTAGCATGCTAACACCTTTTTAAATCCGTTCCCAACAATCATCCTCGAATGGATCCGCCATATTTATTTTTATCCACTACTTTAGGGGTGTGTCAAAGTTATTTTAATTTCGGCCTAAATTAAGATAATTCTGTCCTCAAGGGGCCAATTGTGACAGAATATAACAATAAAACTATATATTAACTGTTAAAATATTGTAGCCTTCTCTACATTCATTTCTTAAAAGTCAGCATTTAACATATTCTTTTTACATCGATGTAGTTTGGCAGTATACAAATAAATACTAATTTGACTGTGGAACAATATTTAAGCAAACATCTCTTGAAGGTCTCGTTCTGTGGCCCCTCAGAGTTTGGAGAGCCAGAGAAATCGCTTTGGTTTGACACTTGATGCTGTATTTGGTCTGAAAACAAAGACGTGGGATTAATACAACAATGAGATGTGTTTAATGAAGCAGAATGTTCAGCTCTAAAATTGTTGCTTTCACACGTGTTTGTTTTTGATTGCAAGAAAAGCAGCGATGTAAGAAAAATAACTCCAGACGTTTTGTCTGAGGCTTGCTGCGTTTGTTGACCCAGCGCCGGTTCCTCCCTTAAGCTGCTTTTCTTAGTCATTCAGTTTCATATGTCAGGTTGACTGAAACTGAGTGAAAAGAGGGCCGGTGTCTAAAAAAAAGACTCGAGAATCCCTTCAGAAATAATGAAAAGCCAATAATAAACGATGCAGAAAAAATCTCTGGATTTATGGTGTTGCTCAGAACAGTTGTAAAAAAAAAAAACTAAAGGGGTTGGGAGGGATGTGCAGTGAAGGACTTATTTATTTTGATTCATTTTTTTTTGGTGACTGAATAATGGTTTCACTGCAGGTTTAAATGTGGATTTCTGCTCCGAACATTTTAGGGAACAACACTCCTTTACCCGTTTCCGCAGGAATGACTTCACTTAGAGATGATCATTTATTATTAATGCGGCAGGCAGAAGAGTTCAGCAGGTTCGTCTAGTTTGCATACAGTGACTTCATGTGTTACACCTTCTATTGAGTATCAGGCAAGTCTGCTGATTTTAAAAGCTGTCAGTGACCACACTCCTGCTCCAGCTCTGTCTTCTTTTCAGTTTTTACTCCATTTTTTTTCCTGCTTTGAAATACTGACCAATTTCACTCCCTCACCCCTTTTTAGTGAAGCTCTAAATGCAGACAAGAGCTATTCTCTGCTTTAAAAGCTAATTGTAAGTTTAAAATAAATGAGCAAAAGCAGCTGGGAGTCGTTAAATTATTCCAGATGTGCTTAAAATGATGCCCGATATTTTGTCTGGAGCAGAATGCTGATGTTTTTTTGTTTTTTTTTTAAAGCTATACATAGATTCCATCTCGTGGATTTCGCCCGGATCGGTCGGCCTTCACCTAAACTTTATTTTTGAGCGTCGCCGGGGAAGACGTGGGCGTCCTGCCGTTGTCTCAGTCCCACAGACGTCCTTCAGCGTTCACTGATAAATCGGGAGGAAGAACTGTGAGACCGAGCACGACTCGCGCAGGAAGTAGGTCAGCCTCTGCAGCGCACATTCAGACACCGACACATTTCGTCTACGATGGTTTTAGACGGAGGTGCACATTCGGAAAGCAGGACGCTTCAGCAACAGGTGGGAAGTCAAGCCTAAGCCTCCCATCGGTCGTTACATGACGACTTTGAAATCTGTTTATGACTTTAAAAACATAGAAAAATAGGCAAGTAAAACCACAACAAAGCCATCAGACTGAGGAGATGAGCATTAAGAGAGATACACTGCAACTGATCCTGACATCATAAGGAGAACCTAAGAGAAAAGAGTGGCTACTTTTGTTTGTTTCATTGATGATAAAGAGAAATAAGCAGTCAGTCATTGTGAATTTTCCCCCATAGTGGAAAGTATCTGTGCTACAATACTCAGCATGGTCTGTGCTGCAGATTAAATTCCCCTCGTTGCCTGGAAACAGGTTGGGCTTTAGAATCCTAAGGCTGCTGGCAGGACTTCTTTATCCTTCAGCAGTTTCTAACAGTTTAATTGTTGTAGAGCTATTGAGGTGTTTTCACTTATGCCTGCTTCTAGCAGTGATTTACACACTGTTCAGCGACTAAAAGGTAGTTTAGTCTCCAATTAACACAATTTCCACCTTTTTATTTTTGTTCTAAATGAAGACTGAGTTCTCCAGCTGGGATTGTGAGAAAGAGGCACTAACCGCTAACCGTGCTTTTTCCCCACTGTGGCCATTGCCCAATTCAGATCATCAACTTGTTAGTTTTCTTGGTCGCAGCAGGAAGTCACATTTTCACAACTGGCAATTAGCAGGAAGTAAAATATTCAGCAGCTTCCACAGACGAACGAGACGGGGAAAATATTGCCATGACAACCTGTCGTCCATCTGCAGCTCTGTCCTCGGAACACATTTCAGGTGCGGCAAACTCGTTCACTCGAGACTTCTTAATGCAGATAGTTAAAAAGAAAAAAAACAACATCCCAGCTTCTGCTCAGTAGCTTAAATAACACTCTTTCCAATATTACCCAACTCAGACCAACTAGTTACCTGTAAGCTTTCCCATGTCATAAGCTTCAGATCTGTCTGATAGGTCTGATTATCCCGTTGGATCGAGTTTAGAATGGGGATCCGATTTCTGAAACGACTCAAGCTGTTTGGTTTCCTTCCAGTGCAAAATTTTGTTCAATTTGGTTGATTTGAAGTTAATCTCAACTTTGCCTTCGCATATAAAAGGGCGTTATTTCTAATTGTAAAGAACAGAACATTACACCACAGGACAAAAGGGGATCATGGTCTTTTAATTGGTCGGACTTACTCGACCAGGAAGTGACTCTCTCTCTGTGACGCCAAGGCTAACATGCTAGCTGTTGTCATCCATCTCTTTCCATCAGTGCACCGGCGAAGCATCTGCCGAGGAAACTTATTAGTCCAAGCTCTGTTCCTGACAAGTATGCTTTTTCTTTTCAGCTCATGCAAGGCAGTGCATCTTCTTAAGCTCACTTCTAAACACTCGCATCTCCATAAATATAAACAGTTGTCGGCAACATTTCATTGTAGAAGCGCACGCGACCGTTCTACAGCAGGATCAGCACCATGGACAGCAACAACCTGCAGCTCTGGTTCAAATGAGGCTCGAAGGCCGCCGATGCTCGGGCACGCTGCGTCTCCTTCACCATTTCAACAAACTTTGAGATCGCGTTTGTAGAAAACTCATATTGTGCTCAACATAAGATGCCCGGCCTAATTTATTCCCTCTTCTTTGTGTTTGAGATGAGAGAATCTAGATGAGCCAGAGAGATAAAATAAACAACCGATAGGTACCAGCTGAAAACGTCAAGTCACGACGTTGACACGAAGTCAGAGGTGTTGATCAAGAAGTGCTGAGTTAAATTTTAGTGACATTTGATGAAGATGTTGAACAATTTTGGAGTTATTTTAATGTACTTCTATGAGTTCTGAAAAACTGAGGCAGTGAAAATGTTGGACATTATCTATTTTGTAGAGTCAGAATTGACAAGACATTAACATTTTGAGAAGTACCACAATTTCCTGCTGGGTTCAGGATGTGTTTTAATCAAGTATGATCACCATCAGTATGTCACATTGACAAGTAATGGCTATCTGAGTTGATTGGTCACAATAACTCTAAACAAGTTAACATTTAGAGCTGATTTGGAGACACAGGTCTTTGGAGAACGTTGCTTCTAAACAACCAGAACTGAAAGTGCGTCAGTTGGGAGAAAAAAAAGAAAAAAGGAATAGCTGATAATAGTCTTAGAAAAGTAAGTAAAAAGATCCACACTCGTTCTGATTCAATGTATCCACAGACCTCTGTGGCAAACATTCTAATTTCAACTCATCTTTCTACACTTTTGACCGTTTCGACTCAGAAGAAGCCCAGATATACGGTTTATTAATGACTTGAAGAACCAGGAAAAGTTGGTTTGTTTTCAAATCAAAATATTTATTTCATCTGATTGTATCAATCACAGCCCAGCTGGTCAAACAGAGCAAGCAGCTTCACAAAGCTGATCCTGGTTACAAAGAGCAACTCATGGTCCATTGACCTTGTATCTGAAGGTTTACTCCGAAAAGGAACAAACAGCTGATAACTCCAGACGGGATGGAAGCGTTCGCGCCGTCACGGCTTCCCTCCCTCCCTGGCGTCCGTGGGTATATCAGGCGAGCTGGGGTTTCTCCTCATGTGCCGCTTCACTGTATTGCTTCGTCTTCTTCGGCTAGTCTACTGCACTAACACGAGCGTTCAGCCTCTATGATACAAAGCTAAACAACTGAGCAGATTAACAGTGACAGAGAGTTACAGAGACTCGGATTCTACGCGTGGGTTCTGGATGGAGTATGGCAAATGTTTTTTTTTTGTTTTTTTTGTTTTTAACTGTGATGATGAGGTTTCTGATCTCTACGGGTTGGTGAAGGTGCTTACCGATAAGAGAAGATGGGACAGAGTTAGAAAACCACACCAACGTCGCGGGAGTTCCACCGACTGATCGCTGCGAAATCAGATCAGCGGGTCAAACTTTGAAACATTCATGTTGTCCATCAGGTTTTTTGGGGGGGGGGGTTTCTGCAAGAATGTTCTTGCGCAGCTTTTTTTGTTCTGTTCTGTTTTGTTTGTTGGTTAAAATGTTGATATGCAGAAACGCAGCTGCAGACTAGCATGTGCCATGCAGGTTTGCTGCATGGAATTCCAGTAGCAGAAGGTGAGGAGGTGAGGAGTGGCAGCGAGGAGAGAACGAGGCTCCCGACGTCTGGTGTCCTGCAGGAGGTGCTCCTCTAGAAGGTCAGCACTGAAATGGGGTGGGGAAGGGGGGGGGGGGGGGACAGTCACTCACGGCGGCAGCCTTCAGCTTCGTCCGGTGGGAGCGGCATGCGGGGCGGCACGGAAGTCGGGGAGGGGGAGGAGGAGGAAAAGGTGGAGAGGAAGACCTCTCACTTACAGTCCACCTCCAGGACGGCTCTGACGGACCGCGTGAGCTCTTTCGCCTCCTGGGCGAGCGTGGCGGCGGTCCACGGGCTTTTCCTGTAGCGAGGGGGGACGCCGTGGGACGACGAGCCGGCTTTGACGTCCCCGGAGCTGCGAACACAGGCGAGGTGGGGTCAGCGGAGGGAAAAAGTGCAACACAAGGAGAACCCCGGAAATACTCCCAGAGGATTCTGTTAAACTGACCACAAAACAGTAAAAAGTGATGACAGTGACTGATGGTTGTAGCAAAGGATTCCTTTACATAGGACGCCATTGGCTTCTCTTTTTCTCCCCAGGTCGATTAAGATTATCCCTTTTAAAAACAGACGGCAGGCAGCATTAATCATTGTGAGGCACAGAGCTGAGGCCTTAAACTAATAAGGGTTTTTGTTTTTGGTAACAGCGGGGGCTGGGTTAAGTTTTCCTGTGTGGAGTTGGCATGTTCTTGCAGAGCAAGCCTGGATTTTCTGTGGGTACTCTGGATTATTTAGATTTATGGCCGGATCCCGACCAAAACAAGACCCAAAATTCTAGCCGGATCGGGCCAGAATGATGTGCTTGATGGTTGGATCCTGGTGTCATAGTGCAAATAGAGGCATAAATAGTTAACCTGTTGAGGAAATAAAAAAAGGTAGGGTGGCAAAAGTAAATCGGACTGTAAACAAAGGCAGCACACTGAATGCACACGCTGGGTGGGCTTCATAATGTAACACAGGATAGTATAACACGAGGAGCAAAAATTTAATTTAGTTTTACTCCAATTTTTAAGGTAATTGGGAATGAAAATGTAACCAAAAAAGGCGAGGTAGATTTCATCTACTTTTGGTGTTTCAGAGTTCTTATGCTTTATTAAAAGTATCAGTTTGAATGCACCCAACCAGATTGAGTGCAAATTGTTCCTTCAGCTTTTGGGGGTAAATTCTACAGGTGTTTTTTTTGTTTGTTTGTTTGGGGTTTTTTTACAGTGTAGTAAAACATGTCGCTCACACCTCCTTTCTTGATTAAAAAGGACACTTAAGACGCTTTTCAGTCTAAAAGCCTCATCTTTGCTCTTCCAAGCATACGTCTTGTTCTTGTGTCCATCCTGCATTGAAATCAGAACCTTCAGCTGCCTGTCAATGACGCCTTTGAGTTTGTTGTCGTTTGTTGCATCTGTGCAGCAAACATCTAACCTGATGAAGTCAGGCACAAGTTAATACAATACAGATAAATTCTCTGAGGTTGAATTCTTTCTTTCTTTCTATAAACTAATTTTGCTTCTGAGCTGAGCTCTGAGGAAATGATGGCTGTAATCTGTGTCAGAATACAAAAAAAAAAACATTGAGGAAGCTAGAAAAAAGGAAGGGAAAAAAATCAACAATGCTTCCTTTATTGAATCTATGGATCAGACAACAAGTGGCCTAGAAATGAACAAACGAGAGAGTAAAAATAACAGAAATAGGACCGGGGGTCTGCTATGGGGGGTAGAGTGTCCAGCAGTTATGAAACCTCAGGTGTCCCACTGACCTGCAATGAAATAAAAGAAGCTGGCAGGAGGATTCATAGGTAGATAACTTAATAGCATGACCAAGTGACCGGATTTACCGAGTCCACCTTACACAAGCTCCCAGGGAGAGCTGATAAACTGGGATCAAGACACGGCGGAGGAACAAAAGGATAAAGGCAGATGGAGGGAAACATGAAAGATAAACAGATGAAATAAGAAGAGAAAAGGGAGGAATAACAGAAGAGATTATGAAACTAAGCAGATGGAAAACGGGTGAATAAGAGCATAGATGAAAAAAAATATATACAGTATACATAAGAAAAGGAAAATTCACGCAGATCGAAAGGGACACCAGCATCAGAAACGTAAATAGAAAAGATAAATAGCAGGATAAGAAACTTGCACAAACAGATCTACAATGAAACATCTGTGGGAGAGAATGATGGAAGGAGGAAGTGAAAGGAGAGAAGTAAATGAGATGAAAGATCATTTATAATCTTAAAAGGTTGTAAGAGACAAAGGAATTAATCAGAGATGTTATGAGTGGAAAAACTAATCTAGATGTACGCAAACCATTTGATGGCAATAAGGTTACTCATTCATCCACAGAGGACGACTTCAGACGCAGAACAAAAAGATAATCAGACATTGGCCTACAGCAGACCATCCATCCATCCATCCATCCATCCACCCATCCATCCATCCATCCATCCATCCCTGACTTAAGAAATGGTCTGCAGTTTCGGATTATGAAGTGAACCCGTTAGCATGCTTTGTGTAAACACTCCTCATGGTGATCAGTGTTGGTGGTTAATAAATCAAGATCAACAACTGGATAGGAAAGAGTAATTGGTGACCTCTTACTCGGTGGAGACATTTCGTAATGCCGCCGCTCGCAGCGGGAGCCCATTACCGGGAGCCAACCGGCGCTCTGCCTGAGCTGAAGTGGGCCAAGCCGGACCACTGAGTGTGTGCGAAGCCCGGACTAGTGGGCTCTCTGCTGGAGACATCATTACATGACTGAGTAACACACGTCTCAGTTGCCTTCACTTCTAACTTATTTCCTGTGTACCGAACGTGCAAAGGGAACTTTCCTGAACCTCGTTTAGACTTGTCGAAAGTCACAAAGATGTTGAATAGAGTTGTTAATTTGTTATTTCATGGATGCACAGAGAAACTGACACCCTGCGTTGATGTACAGGAAACAATTTACCCACCTAGCGTCCGTTATTAGAAAAGCAAAGCAAAACTTTGAAGTAATGACAAACACAGAGAACGAAATATGAAGACATAAGAAAAACTTTGTTTCTTTACCTTTTTAAGAATTTGAAAAACAAGAACACATTTATTAATTTCATGATAATTTCCTTTGATTTCTATTTGTTTTGAAAAATTCAAATATCCAAATTTAAATGAAAAAATGGTAATATTGACACTTTAAACAAAACTAAATAAATTAGCTTCGAGTGACTAGATGAGGATAAAAGTATTTAGTTACAGTTTTTACATGTTTACACGTGTTGCTGCTTAGAAAATAAATATATTTAAATACTTTATTTTTTATATTATGGAGAAAAACAAAATTAGAATCGAATAAATAAAAAAAACAAAAGCAACAAGTGTAAAAAAAAAACACTAAACAAATTGATGGGATTTTTTCCTGTTCAAACATTTCTTTACATATTTCCCCATCTGTACATGAGTTTTATTTATATTTCTTGTAGTTCTTAACACACACTACATGTGTATATCAGCAGCAACACAGCAGAACACTGTGGTAAAGATACACACACGCACACAAAGGACAAGCAAAACTAACATGTAGAGATGAAGGCTCCTGGTTGCTATGGCAACCATTTCCCCCAAGGAACCGGACTCGTTAGTGCAGACTCTAACGAATAGCAGGCAGCCAATCAACCTTTTGTCACTCTGAGACACACACACACACCCAGACAGCTTTGAAGCGTGTACCTGTAGCTCTTTGTGGGTCCGTGACTTTCCAGCAAAAAGTCCTGAACGCTCTGCAGTGAAAGGCAAAAAGAAAAACAAACGTAAACTTCACGGAGATGATCAAAGTTTGGATTCAGGTTTTTGGTTTACCCTCTCACCTCCACAAAACTTAGTAGCTTTCCCGTTGACATCTCAAAACCCTTTTTGGCCGTTTCACTCTTCCTTAGTTGACACTCCAGAATAGCCACCTTCTTCTTCAGTTCGTCTACTTCCTCCTAGGTTAGAAAGTAAAAATTCACTTCTCTCAACAAAACTAAATTAATTGTCAATATTGCACAGAGCACTATGTAATTTGTTAGTAGGTTGATATTTTCTCCAGTAGATCCATTTTAACACAAAGAATATTTTTTTTAGCAACATGATGACTCTGTGATTGGCTACCTTCTTGGTCATTGCTGGATGCTCCACCCTTTGAGTCTTCAGCTCGGCGATTTCAGCCTCCAGCAGGTGGATGACCTCCTCATAGTCCATCTCCATCCCTCTGGCCTGCTTCTGGGCCTCCTCGACCAGCTGGATCCGGGTCCTCAGAGTCCGACTCTCCTCTGCTCCGACTTTCGCTTCCTGGAGAGCGTACGTGACGAAGGTGGAACATCAAGTCTTTCGGCAAACAGATTACCCAGTGAAAGCTCATCAGGGTTCGCAGGTCCACCTCAGCTCATAAATCTGCCTAAATTTCAAATGTTGGTCAGGCTAGCAACATTTGAGCATCTTGTAGTCACCAGCTTCTTTAACAAATAATTAAAGCTATGATGCAGACAAATTTTATGACAACCTTGTGTTGTTGTGCCTCCAAGTTGCCCGGCGAGGAAATCAAAGCCCTGCATCAGCTGACTGACTGAGCTGGATTGCCAGATCGAGACTGCTTGCACACTTACACTGTAGTGAATCAGGAGCTATGGGAAGTTTCTTTGACCTTACAACGCCGACCCGAGTTTTTGAAAACTTGTGTATGCAGAAAAACAGCTGGCTTGATTTGTGGTTTAAGAATAAGCACAGAAAGTGTGAGGGGTTTGTTTTTGCTAAAGAGTTCATGAACTCCTCTGTGTGGCAAACTATTCTAGAATGAAATGTGGGACTCTGAAAAACTGAACCTTTAACATGTCTATACACCTGAACGCAGACGCAAACCTACAAAAGAATGGCTGAAAAAGAAAAGAATGAAGGCTTTGTAACGGCCTAGTCAAATTGTTGCTAAAACTGGTGTCAGTACCTGGTGTGTGTTGATCCAATCAAGCTGTAAAGAAAATAAATGACAGCTATGTTCACTATTGTTATTTTTTTATTTAAAATGTCTCAACACCAAGAAAAGGAAATAAAAAGGGACACTTTTTAAGTACAGTACACAAGTAAATGTACTTTTTTGCTGTCCACCATTGACATATTAATGATGTTTATCCTTCTAAATCAAAGAAAACGTTACATACCTTCATACGGAGATAAATCCATATCACAATATAGATTTTTTTTTTTTTTTAAGTTTTTCTATTTCAGTAAGCACTGTCCAATGAACCAAAGCTATCTGGAGGTGTGTAACTCATTTGGAAAATGTGTAAAGCTTAGTTTGTGTGCTGTGTGTGACTTCCTTTTTATGACTGAAAGGAAACAACACACAGCACATGAATTTGGCGACTTAAGCCCTCCTGCAGAGATGTCGTACACACGTAAGACTAGCAGGACACAAGAAGGTAAAAAAACAAAAAAAAGTGATTTTCTTAATAATAAGACATGGAAACACATGGGAACAGGAAGGCCATCTGTTACTGTTATCGCTCTCAGCATGGCTGCTTATGTTTCTAAACCTCTACAAATTGCTGTTCAAAAAAAAAAAAAAAAAAGACGCTCCGTGTAGCACCCATCTGTCCCTGTGAGGACATCTCGGGTCTGGGGAGTTTCTGAGTCCCAAAAGATTTTTAAAGAATTTTAATCTGGACCACGACTCAGGCCTGAAAACGATTCTCAGGGAGACTAAGATAAGAAAAAAACAGTGTGATGACTGCTTGGTGTTATCCAACGCATGTTTTGAATTTAGATCCAATTAGGAGCTGCTCCCACCAGATGTCGCTGTGGAGCATTGTGTCCATTAACTTGCATGATAAATGATTTAATGTTGCTTTCGAGCGGTTCAAGAAAATGTCCTTTAGACCGCTAAGGCATAATACCGCAACCATGTTTGCCAGAATGCTGTTTACTGATTCCTCTGTACAACAGTATGAAACAAGACGTCATATTTCTTAGCGAAAAAATGACTGCATGGAAGATATTTAGACTTTTTAACCGCAGAACACAGGGGCTTTTACTATGAGTCAGCAAGGTTTTCTAAAAATCACAGCTGAGTCAGAGAGGAAAGTTTCAATGACGGTTTAATTCAACAATCACTTCAAGGCCGACCATACGGAGATTGTTCTTTCAAAAATCTGGAGCCATCAATTCTGTTAAACTCTCCCATTCTCACGAGATATTAACTTTCATTATTTATTTATTTTCTCATCAATTTGCCCTTGATCTCTTTGAAAATAAATGACAAACTCTGTGGTCTTTCTATGAATTTGCTTCAGCTCGTTTGTGCTAAATATTCGGTTTCAAAATAAGCCGTCTGCTGGAACACACCGACTCTGTTGTTAAAATTAGACTCTTTCAGCTGGGTTTGTTGTGCAGAGCATCCATTCAGAATATATTTATTTAAAAATAATTTAAAAAATATTTATTTAAAAAAAAATCAATAATAAAACAAAAAATAAAATAACATGCAATTATAATGAGAGTAATGTTGGGAAAACATTACAATGATGCACTCAGAGTTTAAATCTCCTCGTCTTTCCTGCGACTGTCCAACCTACAGATCGGAAACATCCCGCCAGAACCTTCGCTGGCTCACTACATCTGTCAGCTGCATCTAAATCTAGATATCGATCCATTTACGCAACGATACAGGAGCCGAGAGGCGGCGAAGTGGGAGCGAACGAGGGCGAGACCCTTCAGCTGTGAATCAGAACAAACAAACGGGAGGAGGAACTATTTTAGAGCCCGAAAGACGAGCGAATGGAGGCCTCGCCCTCCTCCAGCCGCTGAGTGGGTTCAACTCAACCTCCCACACTCATGTTCGGGTGCGTGCGTGTGTGTGTGCGTGTGTGTGTGTGTGTGTGTGTGGAAGGCTCCACCTGCTGATCTATTTTTACAGAAACACTCAGAGTCATGAAAAATCTAAATTTGTCAGACAGCTCTCCTGTACCGCCTTCAAAACACAAAAATGATGTGATTTCGTTTCATACTGAGTTTGTTTTGCCAGAAGGGGGGAAAAAAACAACAGAATGCAGAAATCTCACTTCTACATCCTCAAATGTAAAACGAGATGATTTGTGTCCCCACTAAACTAAGGTAGTTTTAGCTTAGGAAAACTAAAAACTAGGTGATTCTATTTAAAAGCAAATATTTCTTTAAAGTCCAACAGATGAGGGGGAAATTAAATATTAGACTGACCTGCTTGGCCTTGTTGAGCTCGTCCTCCAGCTCATGGTGAACTCTCTGAGACTCGACAAGCTGCTCCTATTGGAATTAAACAGAATGTGTTTTTTTTTTCCCCCCGCTCCAGAATCAAACCTGGAAGGTTTCACCATAATCCTCTAACATTTCATCAGACTTTAGTCAGGTCACCTGCAGTGTCTTGATCTCCTTCAGCGCCTCAATGTGCTCCTTCCTCAACTTCTCCATCTCCTCCAGGTCGTCCGAGTCTGACAGCGACGGCTGCAGGAAGAAACAGAGGAAACCAGGAATGTCTGGTGTAAAAATATACATGTGGTTATTATGGGATACCCACTGTCAGATGGGTTAAAGTTCTGGCACATATTCATGATTTTTGTCTTTTCCAATTTAAAATCTCAATTTCAACTTCAGGATGAATTCGTTAAAGTAACTATTTTCTCTGAAGATTAACACAAGCCACTAGATGTTTCTGTTAAAAGGCCAGTGTGTGACGTTTTAGATAAATCCCAGAAGTTATTAGCAGTCTCATTATTAACTTAAATAGTGAAAAAAGTAGATTTCATTTTACTTTTTAAAGTGACAAAAACATAGATAATTTTACTTTGGAAGATGTCTCTTTTGTTTTGAAGATGTCAGTGGATGTTTTATTTAAAATAGGTTTAGTATTTTAAACGTAAAATAAAACTTGCAGATGTTTTATGTGTGAATTTTAGCCCGCAGATCCCAGATTCCCCAGGCGTTTCACAGCCTGAGCTGTTACCGGTGGGTTGGTGGGAGACTCCAGCAGGCTGGAGAAGTCGTCTGACGTGAACCTGGAGCTGGACTGGGTGCCGAACAGTTCCTCCAGCTGAGGCTTGAACAGTTCCCGAATCAGGCCCTCGAAGTCTGCAAGCGCAAATAGGAAGGAAGAGTTCAACAGAACGTGTCCTGTGGAAAATCTCACCTGGTTTCCTAATGACTGCATTAATCTGTTTTTAATAAGTTTTTATGGTGCCAGTTGAATAGGTTTAAATAGTAGCATGAAGCTCATTTAAGAGTAGGTCTCAAATAAAACCAGGGTTGTTTTTTTTTTTTGTGCATTTTTCTGGGCCCAATCCTACAGAACAGGTTTTCTTTGACACATCTGCCTTAACTAGTTCCTAAGAAATCTGTTCCTCTGAGCAACAATATCCCTCCGCAGTGAATGATCAACAAAAATAAAAACCGTTCAGTCCAGCAGGGGGAGCTATTGTAAACATGCAAGCTCTTTTTTTTTTTTTTCCAGAAATGTGGAGAGGTTTGGAGAATACTATCTGCGCTCATAAACGCAGGACAGTCACAAGGTTACCATATTAGATGTAGAACTTTTCCATGGACATAGTTTTCTCCATCTGTCTGTGTTTTAGGTACATGAGGATCAGTTCTGTTGAAATATATTTCACACATATTTTCTGCCAAAAGGGACTGGTAAGGCTCATTAAGATATTTCACATACCTTAATTAAGATTTTTTTTCCCCCTAAATATTCTCGTTAATTTTCTCCATATGTCGCAGTGTCTTTGGTTTCCTTAGGTCACTGTAAAATTGTGGTTGACTATCTGTTACTTTAACATTACATTACATTTAACGTACATTTTTCTACCTTCTGTGTTAAAAACAAACAAGCATTTATCAGCACTCTTTACCAGAGTGCTTGTCCTCTGAACTTCAGCTGCAGTAACTTCACTTCAGAGGTCACACGTTTCACCTCTAATCCTTCGTAGTAAAACAAACATTGTACTGGAGTTGGATTTGATTTTTAAGAATTCCCACTGTCACTAAATGCAGCATTAAATAGTCAGTTACAAATTTAAAAAAATATATAAATTGCGAAAAAGTACAGATTAACTTCTAACACAACGCGAGTGCCTGCTTCAACATGCTACAACAAATGTTTGGAGCTATTATTCAGTATGGAACAAACCATAATGCTATTAAAGATAACCTGTTAAAAAATATCGGTCTGATGCATTTTTTTTTCCTGTTGCTGCCGTGAGATTCTTTACGTGAAACATTAAATCAGAATTAAATTAAATCAGATAACTGAATCAGGGTAGAGAAAAAAAACCTGCTAGTAAAACAAGGGCTAACAAACAAAAACTTGTTGTTATTTGAATCTCCGCCATGTGAGTGTGAAGTGAAGGATGATGGGAGTTGTTGTCGTACCTGTGAAGGCCACTGTTCCAGTCGGATCGGCTCGTAGTCTGGACCTAAGAACCTGCCGCTGAGCATCTGTGGGCTTCAGACCAATTAGATCCAGCGCCTGAAACACACACACACACACACACACGGATCAATACACACAGCTGGAGGTGGTGGAAACATCGATCGGGAGCTACACTGATGTGCTTCACTCTCGTTCTCTTCACATGTTTTTATAGGTTCTACTGTGATCACAGGATTGGGATGTCCTGCTGATAATTATGCGGTGAAAAAAAAAATCATAAAACTTTTCTTTGTTTACATTTGAATCAGGCGAGAGACCGACCTGCTCCAGTCGTTCCAGTTTGAATCGACAGCTGGAACTGAGCGAACATTTCCTCTGAGGTGGCTGACTGCTCCCAGAATCTGAAACACAGAAACACAGATTTATGTTCCCTGGTGGAAAAAATAATATATTTAAGTATATTTTAAATATGCTGCATTACATTTTTTTAGTATGTTGTCAAGTGGATATACTGGTTAAGATTATATTAAAAAAAAGTAAGAAAATTTTTAAACACATGCTTCTAATACTCTTTTTTTTTTTTTAAATGTAATGTACTAAATGTAATGATGACTAATGATGTTTAGAACGCCAGGGAGCCGACTTGATTTATCTCATTATAATGAGATATAGTATTCGCATTTCCTTTAAAGTGTAGCTGCTTTTTTATTGTGCTAATTTTCATAAGCATATTGTCATGTACTTAGTATATTTATTTTTCACAAGGGTTCCTGTCACTGTTAAAGTTAAATCAGTGTTTCACACTTTTACAGAGAGTTCAAATTTTAGACAAACCTCAAAATATCCCTCAGAAATCAAGTTTTTGTTAATTGTTGTCTTACATTTTTCACAAAAACTACATTTAATAAAATCTTGATATAAATGGGCTACTTTTGCAAACAAAATATTGATTTTCATCCTGTATACTAAATGAACTGTAGTAGACTGACCTGGAGGAAGGGAAAAAGAGCCAGAAAATTATAAAAGAAAAGAAAAAGAAAAATGAACTAAAACTTAATTATGACATTTTCTGCGTGTAAAACCGTGAGTTTGTTTTACTCGAGTGAATTCACATCATGACGTCAAAGACGAAAATCGGGATGAATTAACATATGGAGGGAGACCTCAGGATTCCTCGCACACAGAGATGTGGTGGAACTTCACACCTCTGAAGCCAATCGCAGCCCAGACCTCCTGCTCGCATCACTTCCTCCTTCCTCCTCGAACCATCTGCTTCGCTGCGACTGTAAGGCCACAGTTTGGAGGCGCGCAGCTGTTCCCAATCTGTCTGCGTTTACAGTCAGGAGGTTTTGATGAGGCGACACGCCGTCACCTCACAAGCAGCTCAGCGTTCAGATGAAAGGAAGGATGGAAGGATGTACGAGCCGGTTGGGTCTGGAACTGCGATGTCTTCATGTCTGTTTACGTCCACAGGGTGTTAGTTCGTGGGCAGGTGGTTTGTTGATCAGACAGGAGGCCAACAAAACAAAAAATAAATAAATGAAGGTTCAACTGGAATGATGCTTTAGCTACAGTCATGGTGGGAAAAAAAAGCACACCCTTTTTTATTCTTAATGTTTTATGATTTAGAAAGTATTCAAAAATAATGAGCTCTTTTCCAACATTCAAAATAATTTCAATCTATTCAGACAGGCTTCCAGACTTACACAGGAAGGTGTGTAAGAAAATAATTGGAACATTTTGATAATTAAAGATGTCTTGACTTGATCTTTCAAAGGGAACGTCATATATTTATGCCTAATCATAGTTTTTTCAATACAATTATTTAATTTCACTGAACAAAAACGGGAATAAAAATCTTTACCACATAAAACAATCATAAACAAACAAAATGCACTTTCAATTCCACAGTAGCAAGGGAATGCAGTAGATCCTGTGATTTTATTTTATGGTCTTTGTAGATTTCATGTAAAACCCTACAGTCTTCTTACAGGGTTGAATTTGG
The DNA here is from genome assembly GCF_002775205.1 of Xiphophorus maculatus. Taxonomy (NCBI): domain Eukaryota; kingdom Metazoa; phylum Chordata; class Actinopteri; order Cyprinodontiformes; family Poeciliidae; genus Xiphophorus; species Xiphophorus maculatus. Next base: position 17,505,269 of record NC_036452.1, on the reverse strand, counting down.
TTAGACAAAAAGACCTGATCATGTTGGCAGCTAATTTCTAAATTACATCAGACGCAGAGTTCTTTGAGATTTTTTATCAGACTCGTAGGCTGTTGAAATCTTCTAGTATTGTAGTCTAGAAAATTGAATACTATATAGAAGATTATAGAAGATAGTATTCTCCAAACCTCTCCTCATTTAACTGGTTCGAATCTTCATCAGAGCTAGACGGAAACTCACCAGGGTTTGTGTGGTTGCTGCTGTCACTCCGCGGCGCTGAGGAGATTCCCGTCTGCTCCGTTCTGCCTGGAGAGACTTGCACCTAAAAAAAAAAAACAGGTCAAAGGTCGAACAGTTCTTCCTCGTATCAGACAGAAACATCTAATCAGACACAGCAAGTTAGATAATACAGACGCTGTGGCCCATCCGTCTCATGAAGCTCAGACCTGCGTGACGTTGACCGGCGGCAGCGTCTCACAGGCAGGGTTCCTGCTGGAAGTGATCTTGGTCACCATGGTTTGCTGCGGGGCCGTGGAGCCCGACCCGAGGGCCTTCGTCTGGGGTCCGGCTCCGACGCCACACCCCTGCAGACAGACGGGGCTGTGGGAGCCGCTGCTGGAGCTGGACGACGACCTCCGCCTGATGAAAGCAATCTCTACCGTGGGGTCCGGTCTGCAACGCAAACATAATGATGTGTTCAAACACTGTTCTTTGCCCCCCGTTAAGCCTCATAGTCATAGAGATGCTCAAAAGTTTTCTGTTGTTCTGCTTTAATCTGCCTTCGGTCTGTCTGGTTTCGCTCGTGCTGGACCTGAGTTTGGTGCGCGTCAGGATGCTGCGGGCTTCCTCGTTCGTCACTCCGATCAGAGACTCCTTGTTGATGGACACCAGCTGGTCTCCCACCTGCAACCGGCCGTCCTGCAGCAGAACCACAGGAATTATCAACTCATACTCTGTGCAAAACTGTCCAAAATTAGATCGTGCTGATTTTTTTTAAATAACTGGATGTGCTACTTTATTTTAACTAGTTCAATAATTAAATCAATCTTACACCTGCAACAACAACATGTATGTAACACTTTACAAGCGCGAGTCTGTAGAGCAACCGGCTGTCCAGTTGGTATAATAACCACAGAAATGTTGTTCTTTTGTCTGTCTCTACCAAAACTGGTCTTCAGTCTGGTGCTTTGGTCTGAACTATCCCTTTTCTGAAAGACAATTTTGTCTACAGAGACTTCAAAATTAATTTTATTTGTTGCTTCTGTAGTTTTGTTTATTTATTTTGGATACTGAAAATGTCTTCCAGTTTCAATGTTTAAGTGTTCATCAGAACTTCATGTTTATCGATCTTCAGGAATGTGTTCTTATATTATTCTTCCATTCTTCCTATTATATTACAACGATATTATCATTTATCGCAATAAGTTCTGGGGCAATTTATCGTCTAGCAAATTGTTCAAAAACAAGGTATCATCCCCTTTCATTTCATAATTATGCACCACGTGTAAAGAAGGTTAATAGGTCTGGAAACCTTTGCAAGTCACTGTATCAATATTTATGTGCCAGCTTTAGTCGAACAGAGTCTCTTCCTCCCAATCTATGTTTCCATCTCTGGCGATTTTGCTTTGATTATAACAAAGTGACAGGGACTCTGACCTTCTGGCAGTCTCCTCCAGGCACTATGTCTTGAATGAACACCATTGGTCCCTCAGCTCGGTTGGCCCCTCCCTTGACGACGAGTCCCAGGCCTGTTCCCTTGGCGACACATATCAACTGAATGACGCTGTCACTGCGGGAAAGAGAAGAGACGACGGGATGACAGAGATTAAACTCGGAGCTCGGAGTCAGCCGGAGCGCCGCCTAATCTTCATCCATCCTCCGCTTGAGAACTGCTGAAGATGCTCTTCGCTATTTTTAGTTTCTGCTGGTGTTTCCGTGCAGCTCAGTCACAGTTGGACAGTTTATGTAACCGGAGACAAACTTTCTGGAAGTGCTGAATGAACGTGAATGTCACTGAACAGACAGCAGAATGAATAAACTAAGAACTCCAGGGATTTGTTCATCTGCTTCCCTTATGGAAGAAACTCAACGTTTTTCAAAGGTTTACAGCCCAGCTGAAACATTTCTCTTGAGAAAATATGATGCTCAGAACTGACACGCATATTAATGAAGACTGAATTTGCTTCTAAATATCAGCATTCATCTTAAAATTTCTGTAAATTAAGGAACAAACTAACATTTCTGCTCAGTCTCTGTCGTTTTTCTCAATTTTCAGCTACCACATATAGTGCAACCTGGACATAATGGGGATGGAAATAAATTACATCCACATCCGCCACCAGAGGGCGGAAGTGGTGGCATAATGGTTTATCAGGCAGTTCCTGAAGCATCCAACAGGTCAGAACAATGAGTTAAGGTTAGCAAACACAAGGAATGCATCATCAGACAGCATTACAGTACTGATAGATTAAGGTAGAGGGTTGAAAGAACACATCTGCATCTGTCATTTCTGAGTTATTTCTGAAGTCTCAGTCTGCAGGTTTCACCAATTCAGGTTACAAACTTTTTAAGACCTATAACACGACATAAATGTACAGAAAAAGGAAAAAAAATAATAAACTGTATGGGCTGGCAACAGAAATGAGCCAATGGCGAAGACAACTATCGTCCAGATAACGGATTTATATTACAAAGCCATGATGGACGTAAAAAATAAAATAAAATAAAGAACTAGCTAGCAATGGGAATATTAGCAGCCAGCTACCAGTAGCTGCAAACGCCTCCAGTCACAGAATGCAGCGATTATGTCTGCGTGTGACGCAAACGTTCGCGAAACAGTAAAGTCCCGCGAGAAAACAGAAAACGCGTAGTTGTAGTCCTACCGCAACAAAAATTTAAGACGTGTCATGAACGTGTTCACGGCCAACTTATTTCCTGAGTGAACACAAGACGTTTTAAGATCTTAATTTTAGACACATGAATTGTAAGAACGCCCAGACGCCCTGAATCTGCTGCGTCCTACCTGAAGGCGTGTGCCGCAGTGTGCACGGTGTAGGCCGGGGTGGTGGTGTACTGCGGAGCGTGGCTGTAGGCGGTGATTCCTTCTTTAGGACTGAGCAGCTGTGGGCTCTCCGACCGGGAGGAAGAGGAGGAGGACGCCGTGTCCGTCAGCTTCCCTGAACGGACACAGAAGAAGCTGGCATGAACACAGGAGCAAAACAATATTTTAAGAATCAAACTCTTTGTTAGGATAAAAAAAAAACTTGCAAAATAGGAGAAAGACCTCTAAAAGCATTTTTAAAGAGTTATTAGAAAAAAATGTTTCGTAAAAGAAACATGTAGGATGAATGAAAAGTTTCTAAAAAATCAATGTGGGCTTTAAAAGCTCCCAGGACACAAATGAGGAAATATTTTTGTGAAAATAATTTTGAAAAAGGAAAAAACTTGTAAGTTTATTGCTGATGAAAAAGTACTAGTTCCATTTGTAAATTATTTCACTTATAGCAAGACATAATCAATATTAATCAATATTAGGGTATTATTTACTTAAAACAAGCTCCTATCTCTTGCTGAAAAGTTACTTGTGAATTAGTTTTGTCTTATTTCAAGCATACGAAGACTATTTGCACTAGAAACTAAACCAAAAATACTAAATAAGATTTTTCCAGTGGCGTGGGAAACTTTTCCAAAGAACTGATTTCCATCAGACTGTAGAAACACTGGTAACGTTGGAAAGATTTGGAGGGTGAAAATGCTCTGACAGAGAAAGAAGTTGAAAAGGAATACTTTTGCATTTCTAAAAAATTGGGAAACATTTGGCGAAAGAGGAGATCTGTCTTCAGTGCAGATTCTCTGAGACGTGGGACATTCTTTTTGGGAGAGGAAAATATTTTTTAAACGTTTCCTCAGGATGTTTCCTCCAGCCGTCGGTTCTTCAAGGAACAATTTGAACATTGACCGCAAGGCGAGTCAGTGAGCGATCGTCAGAGAAGCGAAGCTGTTTGATGCGTTTTACCCGTGGACAGCTGCGTTGGAGAGATTCTTCCCGACGCCGTGACGTTATTGGAGCCGTACTTCTCCATCAGCTCAGCAAACTCCCTCCTGAAGGACACACAGATGCATCAAGCTGATGGGATTTCAGCAGAGAATGATGTGGATAAGCAGGACGCGCAATCCGCTTTTTTACAAACATGCGCTTCTGATACTTTGCACTTTCTAAAGTTTGCTTAGGATTTTTACTAAGTTACAGATAAATTTAAGCAACTCCAGATAAAATCTTTCCGGAAATGCAGCAGGAGATTTCAAAATCGGTTGAAACAAACAACATTTATGTCTCTTTCTCTCTCTATTGCTTTCAAAAATGTTTTTTTGGATTCGTCTGAAAGCATGAGTGTATAAAGCTTCAGCTGCAGAAATGTCTCTATTTCTAAGGTTTTATTGCCTATCTGATCTGTGAGTGTTTGTCTCCCTCACATGGAGGTCAGCCGGTCTCACAGCACCAGCCATCACCGTCTGATCCGATTGGCTGTTAATGCCTTTTAAAGTGGATCTGCATGGCTGCAGATAAAAAACACTCAGAGATCAGGAATTACACGCTGATCCCTTCAAACCTCTGAATTCCTGCCAGTTTTCCTTTGTTCCAAACACTTCCTTATCTTTAGTTTCAGTAAGCGTCATTCCTCAAACTTAACCTGAGATGCTTAGATAGATTAAAAAAAATGTTTAAAAAACTCTATAGTGGGTGAAAACTCTAGTACATTTTGTTGAATTCTCAATTTCCTGTATGCTTTAGTTTTGGTTCTTGTCTGAACATTTTGTTTTCTTCTGAAAGCTGCTGACATTTGGTTTGGTTTGGTTGGTTCGGGTTCAGCCATTGTTGCAGACATTTTCCAAAACGTTCCAAGTTGCGGCTAATCTGCGTTTCCGCAACTCTCCCTGAAGAAAAGGAAAGAGGGCAACACACAAAACTGAGATTACCTCGTCTGCTTAAGTTCTGTAGTGTTTTCCCGTTTCTGAAGATGAGTTATAATACGGTATATCTCCAGCTCCTGGATGTCGCCACCTTTCCTCTAATGCATTTTCATAAAATAATGTGGAGAGGCTCATCATAGTGGATAAAATTACTTAAATGCAAAAATAAATTACAGTAACTATAGTGAGCAATTTCCCAAAAGATTGTCAATTTCTCTCTGAAATGTTGGCAATATTTCCATTTTATCCGCTCTGAGATCTTTTGTCGACCTGACGGTCTTAAGCATCGTTTTCCCCTCGGTGCGGTGAGGACACGCAGTCTAATCCTCACAGCGTGTGATTGCCTCGGGGCGTCCTCACGGCAGCCTGCAGATAATCATCATAATTTGGTTTTTTAAAGTGTGAAACAAATCGCTGTAACAATGGAGGTCGGGCCGTGGGGCGACTGCGTGACGCGTCGTCGCAAAGCTGCTTCCGCAGCAACACTCTGCCGCTTTCGTAACGGAGAGGATGGGAGCGAACAAATAGAGGTGAGACGACCTTCTCTGTGCACTCACAACACGCTCTAAGCTACTAAACTCTTTTTTTTTTCCCCAGCTCCATCTGTTCGCCTGCAGAGCATGACCCTCACTAAGGACACAGACTGTTTCTGCTTAATTTGGGAATGCTGCTGTTGTTTGGGATCAATAAAAGGATTATCTCTCCGTGTTTTACAGCTGAGTGCAGCGCTGAGACTTTACTCACATCAAAAAACTCCCAAACAGCAGAGGGGAGAAAAACAAGATTTTTAGCTTTGTATTAAGATGTTTCTGTCCAGATGCTGCAGATTTCAGTCAATTAAAGGAGAACCTCCAGCAGTCTGGAGTGCAAACTGCATGACTAGTGCCTGTACCATTTTTTTTTCTTTTCTTTTTTTTGCTGATAGCAGCGAGTAGCTGTGCAGGAACCCCGTGGTCAGACAGCAGGGTGTCCTTATTGTGTCAGGCTGAGTTTGATTTGAGGCTGAGGGCTGACGTGGAAAAGCACTTGTGCCATCAGGGGGTCAGATCGGAGAGAACACCACGCATTTTTATTCATGAGTAGACGGAGCTGGAGGAAATAGGAGCTGTCCGTGCCGCGAAACATCAGCTGGTGTCGAGTAAACATCCCACCGGGAAGGAAATTAACTCTTTTTTTTTTTCTCCAGACTGGATGAAGGAGAATAATTAGCTCTTTTTTTTAATTTTTATTTTTTTAGAATTTTCAAATTAACAAACATCTAATAAAGAAGCTGAAACCAAACCTGCCAACATTCCAGCACAATCTTTTCATTTTTGTTTTATACTCAATGTGCCTTTAGCTTGTTCCACATGCAAAGAAAGCAGTGATTAACTGATTTTCAACGAGCTGACATGTCAGGAAGGGCCACCAGGGGACATTAATTCAGGTATCAGAAGTAGAGCGATGGCGATGTCAAGAAGTTGCTTAAGTGTCTAACAATAGATCAGAACATTGAGTGAAGTTCAGCCGACTTTGAAAAAGACGTCATAAACTAAGGCGAGGTTTAACCTGAGGGTTTGTGTTGTGCAATCATCTGACATGACTGGTGCCCCTTACTCACTCGTTCTGGGGCTGCTTTGGTTTCCATCTAAAACACCTGCTGTCGTAGCCACGTCAAAGAGATGAATGTTCAACAATGACGCTAATTTATCTGATCTTTAATACACACCTACAAATAGTTATTGTTCAAACTTTAACGAGATGCTTAAACATGTGAAGCCAATCTTGTCCACCGATCTTATCTACCTCAGCAAAGGTCTGAAGATCGACCACTATTCTCTTCTGCTCTCCAGTGACAGATGTTTGACTGATAGACCGGTCCACCAAGTCATGTCTGCACGTTTGTAGTTAACAATTGTCACCTCACTGTTACCAACTCAACAACTTTCTTGCTATATTTAGCGACATTTCAGACAAAAAAAAAAAAATGGCATCGGCCAAAATCGGAATCGGCCAGAAAACTCCGACCCTAACCCTAATCTTAAGATACAGTCAAACTGTTTTATTGACAATTCATTAAACAGGATGAACATGCACAGCAAAAGGAACTCCTCCAAACTAAAAAATAATCAAAAGTGAATAAATAAAAAACTAGAAAAACTTGTAAAACAAAAAAAAACTAGAGTCAATATAAACAAACTGCAATACATTTCAATAACGCTATTAGTTTAGATTAATACTAACATGAACCATAATACAAACTGCACATGTTCTTTAAGAAAAAAAACTATATTTATTCATTTATATACTGGTTAAGTGACTGAAAACATCTTTTAAGTAAAATAATGGGCAATCACTGTTTTCTAGAGGATCCGATTGCTTACCTGGATTCGTCATCTCTAGCGACAAGCAGCGACATGTGATTGGAGAGCGAGGCGCTCCTCAGAATCTCCACCGCCCTGACACACAAACAGCATGAGGTGTAAACGTCCAGCTGCGACACGCTCAAATATCAGACAGTGTAGAACTTTAAGACGTTTTAACACTTGAGTCTTGAATTTGGTGATCTATTTTCTCATTTGGAGGCCCAAGTGGTCAAAAGAGAATGAATGACGACTCTAATCAGTTTGCATAAAGAGATCAGCAGAAACTTGGACAATACTACCATCAAACTCTGTCGACTGCTTCATCCAGAACTTTAAATCTGCATGAATACCATAATATTTTGAGCTTCTTATAATTTGTTTCAACCATTCCTTTCCTCCAGTGCTTATATAAAGCTTAAAGAGCAACCTGGAACTGAGACAATTTACTAAATATTTATTTAAATGTCTTTTAGCAGTTTATAGATAAACCTCCTAGTTTTTGAAGCCATTAACAACGTTCTTGCATAACTCTGCATCACTCTACTGGTCAGAAATAGAAGTAGAAATGGAGTCCATTTTAAGGGTAGTCCATAAATTTTCAATGGGATTTAGGTCAGGGCTTAATGTTAGCCTGCTTTCTATAATCCAAAACCAGTTTGGGATCATTGTCCCATTAAAATACCACGTTTCAACCCTCTTGGCCAGGCTGTGCTCCACAGGTGACATTAAGTTGTTTTGGATGCTCAGTAGCAACCAGGAAACACCAAGACTCAAGCCTGGCACTGCCTGGAAGGCATCTGAACATCTGTGTTACTCTCCATACCGAATCTGGTTTAACACAATACTAGACTGGGAGCGTCCTGGGCCAAAAAAAAAAAAAAAAAGATCAGCTCCAAATCGACAGCTGAAATCTCTGGCTTTGGAAAAATTTTGATGGCTTTATGAGACAAATACAGACAAAAGTTGAGGTTTGTAAACCTCAGAACACGGTACCAACCGTCAAACATGGCAGTGGCTGCCTCATGCTGTGGGACTGACAGTTCAAACAGTAGATGGAATGCTGAAGTGCTATCTATGCACTCTGACGACTATCTCCAAGTTCTTCCACTTCCCTAAAAATCAACAAACAGCTTCTGGAATGGCCTAACTAAAGCTCTAATCTCAAATATATTCAAGATTTGTGAATTGTATTGGAGAAAGGGGGAGGTATGGGTGCAACAAACTAATTTAAATGACCTGTACGAACTGTGACAGGGAGAGTGATCAAATATCTAGAATCATGCCTTCTGGATGGATATAAGAGACATTTAACCACACCATGCGTTTAACCATGTATGATTAATTTTGACCTTTCATGGATTAAATTCAAACTCACGTACTAAATCTTTGAAATTTTACTGCAGCTCTGAATCTTCATTTTCCATTTTGAAGTACTCTCATGGTAATGGCATAATACTGCAAGTACACCCTCTCAACAAAAACTAAATTGTAATTTCTAAGTCATTTTAATAAACAAAACATTGGGAACAACAAATAAAGTGGATACTGAAGTCTCTGTGAACAAAACTGCCCTTCCAAAATGAGGCTTGTTGAGACCAATGCACCAGACAGAAGCCTTTTTGTCATCCAGTGTTTAGTGTAGGTTAGATCGAATTTTGCACAACTTCCAGAAGCACAGCTTCCTAGAAACATATAGAATTCAAGCTCAGTCAAGAACCGTCGTGTGGCGGAACCGTCAGGCAAATCAAGAGGAGAGTCAGACAGCAACAGCCACGGACCAATGAGGGATTCAAGACAGAGGTTCCTTTGAAAAGAAGACCAAACCTCCCTGTCTAGAAGGCTTGGTAATGCTAAGCTGCTCGGGCAGCAGTAAATTAAATCCAGACACAACTCTGGAATTTAAATCACTGGCATCGGCTCAGGAACACTCAGTGCGTCTACGATAAAGTAGAAGCATGAAATAATCCAGAAATGCCGTTGCTTACTCTGAGCTAAAAATCACTTAAAGACGACTATCCCGGTTTGAACCGCGGCAATCGGCTCGCGCCACTCAAACTCGGGGAGCAGTTTTTTTAAACTTCGGATCAATGATCAGCATCTGCAACGGCTTAGTCGGCCCTTGATTGCCTGAGGTGTTATTCAGACAGCTTCTGTTTAAACTGTTGGGTGCACCGTTCCCACTTTGCGCCATTGCTTCACTGTCAGAAACGCCACGAAAGGGGTGAGAAGGTGAAATCATCCAGATTGGATTAACGGTGTTGCTGTGAATCAGTCAAAGTGACCTGATTCAACAAAGCAAAGTGGTTTTATGCTTCAGTCACACACACAGAATTTGCACACTCAGCCAATCTCACCTCTCATTGGTCACTCCAATCAGGCTGATGTTATTGACATCAAGAATCAGGTCACCTGACTTAAGCCGACCTAGAGCACACAGAGAGACAGGTGAGTGTGTGTGTGGAGGGGCGCAAGGAAGGGAGGGGGGTAATGATAACTTTTCTGAAATGAGATAAACACTCAGAGAGGACGTTACCGTCCAGAGCAGCCAGGCCGCCAGCGATCACACGCTTGATGTAGATCCCGAAGTCTTCACCTGTCAGCTCCCTGTAGCCTCCGATTATTTTCACCCCTGTGAAGGAGCAAAAGGAAAAGCTCAGCAGAAGCAAAACTGCACGAATGTCACACACTGGTCATCGGCTGGTCAGTGGGAGGCGGAGAAAGCAGGGGTGCGGGTGCTCACCGAGTCCTTTCTTGCAGTCGGAGAACTCCAGCCTCTGGACAGCTCGGTTGATGCCATGGGGGCCCATGATCGTCCTGGAGGCAAACAGAAAGCTGATGGGCTCAAAAACATCTCAACATGGTGCCTCGGGCAAAGCCTCTGCGTGTCCTCAGAGCCCTGCTGCACAAAATAATCAAATCATCACAGGATTTTGTTATTGTCTCCCTCGCTCTCCTCTTACCTCCCTCCCCACCTCCCTCTTCCTGCCCGCCATGCGCAACCAATAATATCTGTCTCCTCCCAAACGACACAGCAGCTGAACCACAAGTGACCTGGATGTTCAAAGGCTCCAGCGGTCGACAACAATGGCTCGGGATAATCGGAGGAACATGAGATATCAATTGTTAGATCCCAGACGGTCTTCACGAAGACATCCGAGGGTGAGGAGGTTTAAGGCTTAGGCAGCAGAGGCTCCTCGTGGTGCAGCTGTCTGTTGGTTCTGTCCTCCTTGCTCAGGCTCAAGCTCAGCGCCGCAGTACGGTGTCAGCCCGAGCGTCATTCAGAGGTTTTCAGCTGGTTCTGTGACGCCTGCAGAAACCAAAGCTAATGCACCAAGCGGGGATTCATCAGACTTTTTGAGGCTTTAAGCTCAGTTACAGCTCTGATTCAGGGATGTTCCGCATGAGCCTGTGAGAGCAGGGGCTACGTCAGGTTGATCTTGTCCTGAAGTGGCTCACCTGTTCATTATTAATGCAACACAAAAGAGACGCAAGTAGGGGGCGCTGAGGCGAGAAAAATGTGTTCCAGTTGTAGTCGGAACTGGGAAATTCCAACTGGGAAATCAACTGGAACAACCTCTGAAGTCGGATTTCCCAGTGGAAAAGGGGGAGCCGCTTTGACTACCCCCAGTTACAACTTGTAACTCGTATCAACGGTAGTAAGACATAGTGGAAACATGCTTACTTTACAGGATACACATGTAAAAGCATGTTTAAAGTCGACGTTATATAGTGCCTGCAACTCTACATTGAACAAACTAAAAATGGAGTTTGCTTTTGAAAATTAAAGCTTAAAATGATGTTTGTAAGAGGAATGCAAACAATGTCCAAGGGCGCCGCCATGCTGACATTCTCAACTGGAACGCCTGGGTCTGACGTCAAACCCAGCTCTTAGTTACAACTTCCTAACTATAACGGTAAAAGAAACTTCTCACAGTGAGGACTTTTTCACCAAAGTGTCTCTAGTGGTTGACCATGGTTTTTACTATTCAGATCCTGTCTGGTACAATAAAAGAACACATTTGGTTTTCTACAACTTGAAAGCTACGTCAAAGCTGGCATTATGTCACTTTAAATACAGAAAATGTTTGGCCCTGTTTTATATAGGAGTAGTCGATGTAGACTTTAAGTTTTATTATGACATTTTGCGGTACTGTCGTCATAACGACAATAAGAACTATTTATTACATCTTTTTTAGGTTACTATGTAGACTGAAAAAAACCCAGAAATGATCTCTTTTTCTTATCCTTATCTGATCTTCTTTAGAACAACAATTTCATTAAGAAGTGTATCACTAAACTGCACATGGTATCTGTATTTATCGCTTTATCGGTGTTCAGTGATGCTTCTGTTAAACAAACAGTGGGGGAAACACTTTCAACACTGACAACAAGGACAGCTATGGGGAGGTTTAAAGGTCATTAATTGGAATTTATCATGACAACAATATATCAATATTTGTGTCATGATAAATTTATCACAATAAATGATAAAACGATACAATAAATGCCCACCCCTAGTTTTATATAGAGTTTTTGTTGGTATCACAATGCAGGAAGACAGTTTCACCACACAAAATACATGATTTATCATGTTAATCCAGTAGCAACCGGACTTCTTATGAATGCATACGCCACAAAAGACCCCAAGTTTTGCTTTTAGAGAAAAAACAAACCAAGTAACAGAAAAATCTAGCATTCTAGCATTCTGCTAGCATTCTTTGAGCTATTTTTAAGATCAGATTGATTGCTATAAACGCAATTCATCCTGCAGATGATTTGGACTCCAAGATAATAACAGTGAACACATGGGCAGAAGAAGCAAGTACAATATACATTTTTACTGTTAAAAAAAATTCAAGCTGCACAAAAACAGTCGTGACTTAAGTTCATTCACTCTCTGAGTCATAAAACCATCAACCACTTCATTGCGGTTCTACATAACTTTCGCGTTTACCTGAGGCTAGTTACACGACTATTTCTCCTGCTGTAAGGTTTTTAACTGAGTTTTTGTTTTTCCCTGAGCGGGACAATGTTTTGAAAGAATGTTTGGGATGATCCCTCTCCTTAAATACTGTCAACACGGAGCCGAGGGGGCTCCTTAGAGTTCCTCTGCTCCGACTCGCTGTCAATACTTGCTTTATTTGCTGCTTTGAAAGGGAAGCAGCGCAGCTATCAGGACCGGCGTGCATGTACTGAATGTTATGAAAGGGATTATGGGAACTGAAGTCAGGGTCACTTTGATCTGTTTGAAGAGGCTTAATTAGGAATAATAACATGATCCATCTCAACGAGCAGCCGGCAGCCATATTTACTGCAGGAATATTCTTACACTCAGAGCATAAAGATTGGTTTTCACCGCTGAGAAACGTCTCATCAATCTTTCTGTCACAACTGATAATCAAAAAGCTCTACTTTGAGTTTGCTGCACCCAACTTCCGAACCCACCAGTACAGTGGGTCCCACGCAAAATAGTCCCGCAACATCAACTATTACTACGTCGGTATCCTTGGACAGACTTGCTTGAATGCACAGAGCAAAACAGTCTGGAAATTTGAGCGCGGAGAGCCTGCAGCCGTTCTAACAGACTGATAATAACAAACTAATCTGCTTGAGCTTCTTCAGTAATGTTGCTGCAGATCAGAGTGTCAACAATATGAGTCACAACTGAGGCTGCAGTTCTGCACGCGTCTGAAGAAACAAATGCTAACGTCAGGACGAAGGCTGGAGATGTTCATACAAAACGAAAAGTGTTCAGTTCTGTCCATCCATTAAACCACACTTTTGCTCCTTTAAACTTGCAAATCATGTCTTGTTTTCGTATTTTTTTTACTAGTAAGTTATCATCGTTTCATCATTAGTGACAGAGTTCCCCTCATCCTGTTGTTATGTTGTGTTCATTTCCATCGGTCTTTAACTTCCATATCCAAACGTTTCATTTATATTAGTTTAAAAAATGAGGGGTTGGAATATGGCAAAAATGTGGAAAAAAAAAAAAAAAAGATGTAGGAATACTTTTACAAAACACCAGAGCACTATCTACTGCTTTATGATTGCACACTGAACCCATCTCTATCACGTATCAATGATGAAAATATTTACACAGAATTTTGTTTATACAATTAATGTAGTAAATAAGTTTGTATGCAATTCCTCACCTTTTTCAATTAGTGTGTGTGACTTCTTAAACTTCTCCCTATGTTGGTCAGACAAATTAGAGAACAATGTCACCTGTTTTTTTTTTCCTCCTGAAAGGCCATAAGTCAATTAACTGCACGAATAAAGACAATCAGAAGACAGAAGACCTGGATTTAAATAGTTTAGAGGCTCATTAGCGCCACCGGCTACCAGACTTGATTAAAAGGATAAGACCCAGTCTTGGATTTTGTGAACCTGTGCCTGACAGATTCTTTTGATCCCCATGAAACAATGAATAAAAATCTGTCATTTCATTTTCTTCTCCCTCCACCTCCACATGGATCGTGACACCGATATGGGTTTCTGCCAGCACGTAAATTAAACAAGTCTTCCAGCGCGGAAAAAGTCCCAGGCAACAGCAGTTCCCTGTGGATCGAAACCAATCTACGACAGTTTCCGACGCGCAGCGAAGCCAGCCGCTAGGACACAAAACAGCAATTAAACTGATCACTTAATACCTGATGATCTGCATTACCTGTCGAGCATCATTACCGTCACACGCCGGCTGGCTGCCAGGGCGACACTTTGCAGCACGGCAGCAGAGTCACACAGGGTGAACGGAAGACAGGCACAGATTACACTGGAGTTTAGATTAAAAACATATGAGCATTTGACGTCACATAGCAATATAATTTTTGAAATGCGTTTATAGACAAAGACATTAGAACATATTTAAACAACCTAAACAAACTGACTTTGCAATTTAACATTTATCCTCTTGTTCTGCACTAAACAATAGTACTGATTTTATTTGTTGACTCATTGGATTATTTTATTGACACATAACTCAACTGAGCTTTAGTTTAAGGCCATAAATTGACAGCAGGAACTTCAGGATTTTCTTAGAGCAGAATTGATGGTTCCATCAGTTATAGCAGGTCATCCGAGTCCCGAATCAGCCACAAACCATCGTAACAGCACCATTATACTTTACTGTAGGTGCAACTACTTGTCTTTGAAATACTGTTAGTTTTATGAAAATATTCCATGTTTGTCTCATCAATGGACAAAGTATTTTTGAAAGGTCTTGTGGATATAAGAGTTTTTTTGGGGGCGGTTTGCTACATTTTTTCCTTTTTTGCTCGATAGTAATTTTGACCTTGGATTTTCTGTTTATCTCTGATGTCCTAATATTCAGGATCTCCTTCTTTCAAATGTGATACAAGACAAAACAAAACTGTCTGTACTTGTATATAGTGCTTCACACTGCATCCAATCACTCACCCCTTCATGCACACACTCACATGCACAAATGTAGATGGAGCGGTAAACCCAGAGCCTCACCCCATCTGACCTAATGGAACTGCTTTCGCCAAACCAGGCGGAGAATTTCACAACTTTCCAGAAGAAAACCTGAGAATATGAGCGGTCAACGTTTGCACAAACAAACCGCAAACCGGAGCAGCATCCTCATAACTCAGAGGACAATTATGACAAAACTTTCTAATGTTTTTGAATTGTGGACTTTAGCTTTATACTTAACTGGCCCTCCACCAAATGCCAAATGTTGTGAATTATAAGTCAAATATAAGGACACTAGACTCTGTGTCTGACACCACAAGATACCCTGATAAAATTTACCCAAAACTTCAAAAATATATATTTCTTTTTTTTTTTTTGGTTCCTACCTAAAGAATAAAGACCAACTAAAAACATCCAGTTCATATCCGGCACTGTCTGCTGTTTTGTTTTTTGTTTTTTTTGTTTTGTACAGAGATGCACCGTCTGAGGATTACTCTTTGCTGTTTGCATATTTAATCTCCTCCTGTCTGCTTCTGCCGTATGTTGAAGTGTTGAATAAAAACAGGAGGCGAGGAGAATAAAAACAGATGAGTCTGTCTGCAGACTGACCCAGAGGGGCCATCAGAGGTCACACAGGAAGCTGGGAGCTAATCTCTGCTCCTTGCATTACCTCAGACCATTCCTCCACCACGTTGCATTAACTCTGTCCTCCTGAGAAAGTCCTGAGTCTTTCTGGGGGTTTTTTTTCCCACTGCTTTCAGTTACAATTAATGACCAACAGAACATGTTTGGTTATAATGTTTTGAAAAACCAGGAAATTTAGATTCCTGGTTGAGCATTTCTTTTGGAACCCATGTTCATATTTTGAACATTTGTCAACTAAACAAATCTGGAAAGATTCTCCAACTCATTTAAATAGGATCTCAACGGACTGAAGCTTGGGACAGATTTAGATATCCAATATATCAGCACAGGACTGCTTGGATGCAATGTTTGGTAGTAAACTAAATGCTTGTGGACACAAACTGTTAACAAATATCTTAACTGACTACATGTCATAGATTGATCACATCTGATATAGAGCTTAGTGATCAAGATAACGTTCCAGGAGAGTGGTGGGTTCATTGTATTGTCAAAAAAGTGGTTTCATAGTTTTCTAATATGCGATATTTTATGTGATGACAACTTGAACATTTGTTGTTTCTAAAGTCAAATTTTTATTATTATATATGCAACTACAGATATGAACACTTTAGATCTATGTTCTACTCCAGCTAAAGAGCGCCTGTTTATGAATGGACAAAGATTTCTGTTCATGAGTTCCTTCTTGCATCAAGCATAGATGATATTTTGTTCAACTTTGTGCTTTTGTTACACGGAAAAACAGCAAATCGTACCTTTCCAGCTGTTGTGATTGCAGAAGGCCTGTGCCGTTCTCCAGTCACCGCTACACAAACTCAGCAGTGGCCAAATTAAATAGTAATTTTGGCTAATTTGGTTTTAGCTTTGTGCAGTGAATTTTCTCTGACATCTTTTTAATAGTTTATAGTGAAAAAAAAAAACACCAAACAACTATTGCATCCCTGCATGTTTTATGCTCTGTGGAATATCTGAGCAGTGGTTTTCTGAGAAGCTCTTTTGGTTTTAACGCTTTTGTAGCTCACATAATTGAAATGGATCAAATAAACAGAAGTGAGACGATAAGCCTGGACACAGCAGCAGGTGCAACAGGAAGGTATCTAAAAACTGCAGAACAGTGACTCTCGAGGACTAATGACAGAGGTGAGAAAATGCTTTATTATTAAAATTTGTCCATCTCAGAGTGCGTGAGGGTTAGGAAAAACCCTCTGAAATTTAGTCAGTGCAATATGTAGCGCAGGAACGTACAATATGAAAACAGATGTAAGCTTCATTCATTTTGATTCATTCAGAAATTCAACATTAAACGTTTTTTTGATTTACTTTCTAGTATTCCTTTTAGAGCAAAAGTGCCTATATATATTTTTAGTAGGGCGCACGTTATATTTCGGCAATTTTCAAAATAATATAAAGCTGCCATTAGCACTTTTATTAGTAAAAGTGAAAAAACAGTTAAATAATAAGTCATACATTTGAAGAATATGAAAGAAACTTATTGAATGGGTCATTAAGTCAAACGACAAACAGTTAAAGTGAGGTCAGACCTCCAACCAAGTCTCGAATTGAATAGGAAATTTGTAAGAATGAGGAAAATATACCGTTTAACAGCCTGCTTAGTTTTGACTTGTATACATTGTGTTATAAAACGTTCCTTTGTTTGTTTTTTTTAATTATCAATATTATTTGTATCATTATTATTTAATTTGTATGCTAATTAACCAGGATGGCCCTGTACAAGAACCCCTTGGCCAAAATGACAGCAGCTCACAACGTCAACAAAAACAAAACCCAAATTGAAAAAGCTCTATTGCTTCCCTCACTTGTGCTTACCTGAGACACCATCATTTAAATATTCATATGTTTGCACTGCAATGTTCTCACACACATCTGCATAGCATAACAGAGGCAGGCCAGTATTAATCTCAAGAAGCAGCAAATTAAAGCTGATGTGTTTTATGTCCGGTCGCTGTTTTTCAGCGTTTACATGTTTTTCTCTTTTCTTTTTACTAAGAAACAACAACAACAACAACAACAAATAATAAACACCCTAAAGACGAAATTGGTATTCCTCTAAAATCTCTTGCAGAAAGAGACGACGGAGGTCGTAACACGCGGCCGTCCTTTAAAACGTGCGTGACCCAGAACTGCGCTCAAGCATGTGGACTTAAAACTGCGAGGCATCTGTCGCCAAAACAGCTTGCGACTCGATCCCACCTCTGCGCAGAGTGACCCACATGGAGCAGGAGCGAACAAAACAAGACCTAGCAGACAACCCCCCACGATTTCTGCTTTCAGTCAAAAAAATAAAAATAAAATAAAATAAATAAAGGTGAGAAGGAAGGAGGAGAGGAACAGACGAAAGCAAATGACGAAGGAAGAAACTCACCAGTAAAGTAGAGACAACCCATCGAGGCGCTCAGGTTCCTGCGGGAGGAATGGCATCGCACCCCGGAGTGTGAGAGACCGAAAATATGTCCGCGCACATAAAAAAAAAAAAAAAAAACCACACACACACAAACACACACGCTCTGCTTCACACACAGACACACACACGTGAGGCTGCCGGGAGGCTGAGAGGAGGAGACGAATGAGAGGAGACAGCGGCGGTGGTTCAAACCGGGTCGGTGCGCCGAGAGGAGCTGAGCGGAGCGCGCAAGGATGGAAATCCGCCCCGACAGCGAGAGACGCGCTTACCTTTTCCCTCTAATCCACCCTGATACCCGTCCGTCACATTTACGGCCGCGCACGCGCGTATATAGCGTGCGGCGGACTCAGTTTAAAGCAGAAAAAAAAACAACAAAAAAAACAGGAGCGCGAGGAGCTTAAATGTGTGTGTTTTTTTTTTAAAAATAATAAAGTGTGGCCTCGTCGGAAAACCCGGGGTTTCTTTTGTCTCCCACACATACAGACTGTGAGCCCCGCTGACCATCACTGATGGGATTAACGAGGAGAAGATGAAGCTGAAATTAGGCTCGTAATGTCAGGAGTCGTCTAACTGTTGGATTATGGCTGCTTTTAAAAACATCCAGAGCAAACCGGCGACTTCCTGTACATGAACTCGGTGTTGCTGGACTGAAACGAAGAGGATTTCCAATAGGATTTGAATCCATTAAAGGGCATGCCTATAAGATGCATTAACAAGGAAGTACTTTTTTCTTTCTTTCTTTTTGTGTAGTTACAAAACCGATTTGTTGTACGAACAAAACAAACAACAAAAGGGGCTCAGCTACATTTAGGTTTATTTGACAAGTGTTCCAAATAACACTTTATTTTAAAATAATAAAATGAAGTTCAAAGTTTGCAGATGTATCATGGGCATGATATATCATAGTTTACAGTGTTTAAACAAAACAATGTAAACCAGGATTCCCATAGCATCATACGATACTTGCTAGGTGTATTCATGGTGTTACAAATAGAACCTGGTGCAAAGAAAATTACAAAAAAAAAAAGAAATTGCTGGTTGATTTCTTCCAGTCTGGTCATTCAGCAGCAGTCAGATTGTAATCACAGTTAAAAATTGCAAAATTCCCAAGTTGCTGGTGGTGCTCCCCAAGGCTCCATTTATTATACTTGGGGGTCTCCAGGTAAACCCCCAACTACTTAGGTACTGTCCTGCAGGTTATAGTTGCAACTCCACTCCCTCATAGCTGGTGTTCAAACGCTTCAGAGCAAAAATGAACCCTCTGGTTGCATCAAGTCTTTCTGAACTAATGGCTGCTCAGACAGGCGGAAGGTCGCCTGCATTATTACCATCAATATTACACGTTTAGCAGGTTTTATTAGGTTAAATATTTGAGAATCAGCTTTAAATCACCAACAGAATATGTCGATTCTTTTAAATCCGCCTGCCAGCTGACTCAACTCACACATTGGCAATTTTTGTGTTGTCAAACTTCCTCAAATCTTAGGACATAATCGCAAGCAAGAGTTCAACTGATTTCCTAATCCTGTGTCAAAGTTTGACAGGTCAGCAATGACACCGTAGAGATTTCAGCAACTTGGAATAAGACAGGAACTGTGATTCAAAAAACACGTGAGCTGGAAAAAAAACCCCTCCAGATTTGGTTACTGTTGTTATTATTGGCATTATTATTTTAGGTACTTTGATAGACACAGATTACCACAAAACAAGTAAAAAGAGAACAATGGCCAGAAGAACATGTGTTTTGATGAGGCTGGTCAGATTAAAAGTAATGTTTAAGCAACTATTAAACATATTTTTCATTAAGCCCACATTTGTGAATTAAAAACATTTGAAACATTTCATCTTAAATGTCTTGTTTCCATTAATGTGAAGTGGAAATCTGTTGTGGCGAACAAAAGCAAAGGCGTGGCAACAACTGTCTGTGTGTGATTACAGCGGTTGTCATTCGCTGAATCTAGCTAATGAAATAGAACAATTTCATAAAAATATTCAAATTTATTAAATATAACTGCAGTTGTGGAGTAGTGTGGAGAAAAAAAAAGAAGAAAAATGTCTCTAATCTACAGTAATTCTGACAACCACAGAATTTTGCCGTATAAATTCAAATCGGAAATAAAATAATCACAAAATCAAACTGTTGCGTTTTTAAAAATAGCTGATCAATTATTTTTGTCGAAACCACAGATTTTATCAGCTCAAAAAGTCTTCGATCGTACGGAAGGATCAGCTTAAAAGTTGTAATGTCTAACAGGAATCTGTGCCAGAAAAGAGTTTTTTTCTTCTTTTCTTTTTTTTAAAAACTCTTTTGTGAAATATATTACAAAATGTTTTATTTTCCCCCCCAGGCTGCGTCTGTCACTTTTTACTTCTCAAAACGTAACCGGGCAGCCAAACAGGAACATCTCCCCCCCAACCCCTCCCAGTAGAAGCTATAAATACACCAGTGAAGGTCATTCATCCATCCATATCTTCCTGCAGCTCTTTATGAATGAAACGGTTCTACTGGTGAGTAGTGGATTAATCTAATCTCCTCTAATTCTCTGCATTCAGAGTGGAAACACACACAGTTTAATTTGGCCAGGGTGTGAGGGCCGACTTGTGTTTTTACCATAAATGAGGTAGAAAGCAACATGCGC
The DNA here is from genome assembly GCF_002775205.1 of Xiphophorus maculatus. Taxonomy (NCBI): domain Eukaryota; kingdom Metazoa; phylum Chordata; class Actinopteri; order Cyprinodontiformes; family Poeciliidae; genus Xiphophorus; species Xiphophorus maculatus. Next base: position 17,484,834 of record NC_036452.1, on the reverse strand, counting down.
TCAAAGTGATTTATAAGAAAAATAATATTTATTTATTTAAAACAAATATACAAATGTTATATATTTCCTTAATACATATATAATGTATATATTTCACTCATTTGCTATTGTTATTATTATTATGACTGTTATGTGTTTTTTGGTTGAAGATTTTTTACGTAATCCTTTAATGTATAAAGTAATATTACAATCATTGCTGTATAACATTATAATTAAGAGAATCACATTTCCACTTTAGACATTTAAAACAGTTTTTTTCCGTTAAATGCTCCAGCGATGATTAATGATTTAGTCTGTAATACAAGTAAATGTTCGTCATGTCTCAAAGTTCCTTCTGTATGGTTTTTAATGTCAGAGAAAAAAGGAAGGAATTTACCAGAGGAAGTTGAAAACTCCAAGTTTCAAAACTTTCTATTGTTTGTTCATTCGGGTTATTACGTAATCACTAAAGCCGCATGCGTGTTTTTCAGTAACGCGTCATCATTTCCCCCCCCGCCCTTCTTATTCTCTTCTCTACAGTCTAGTATTATTTTGAAAAATGGCCCCACAACCAAACTTCACCACAGTTTCAAACCTCACAACTCCTGTCCCTGGGGGTGGTGGATGCCCGCCTGTCGGCATCCAGCTGGAGGGCCTCATCATGCCTCCGGTCCTCATCATCGACGTCATACTGGGGCTCATAGGAAACTTGGTGGCGCTATGGATCTTCTGGTTTAAGTTGAAGGCCTGGAACCCCAACACCCTGTTCCTCTTCAACCTGGTCATCGCTGACTTTTTTGCCCTGGTGAGTCTGCCCCTGAGGATTGATGCCTTGCTCAGGGGCCACTGGGTGTTTGGAGATGGCATGTGCCGGATAAACCTCTTCCTGATGTTCTCCAACCGGTCGGCCAGCATCGCACTCATGACCGTGGTGGCAATTTACCGATACTTCAAGGTGAGGAAAACCATGGATTTATTTTGAGAGGTCAAAGTTTATTTCTGTATGGGTCTACCAATTGGGGTCTCTGTCAAGAATGACTCCTTCTTCTATCCCCAACACCACCTACTATTTTCTACCTTTTTCTTTTGCCAGACTATCCAGCAGTAATTAGCAAACACCTGGCGAAACTGCTCTTAAAGAGCCAGAGGCCCAATTTCAAGGCATTAAATTACAAAGTCAAATTTCTTTTAAGTTATTTTAGGTATATATAGCATTTTTATGACAACTGAAGCTAACATAGTTGCTTGATTGTGCTTTAAAATGGCACATAAAACACATAACACTGACCCCTTTATTGAATTTCTACCTTCCTTCAAATATACAAAGCAAATTTGACTACTGGAGGCACTTACACACCTTTACATCAGATAAAGCTGTATTATGTTGAGTTAGATTTAGTTTTCTGTACAAAAGCTCACGTTCAAAAACTCTTTCTTATGACTTTGAACACTCTGCAGCGTCACATCTGCTGCCAGGCTGAACAAAACAATGATATGAAATTAGCTAAAAAGAGAACTACACCAAATCATTGAAAGTAAAGCGCTTAATTTCTGGATTCTTGTTCCAGGTGGTCCACCCTCATCATCGCTTCAACCGCATGACCAAGCGGCAGGCTGCATTTGTCTCAGCATTCGTCTGGCTGTTGGTGATCAGTCCTCGGGTTCCCATGCTGGCCTACAACCACATCAAGGGTAAAGGCGAGAAGACCCAGTGCTTCTTCTTTACATCCTACAAAGAGGCATCCCGCGGCATCATCATCCTGGTTAGCATGCACCGTATTTTGACGGTGGTGGAGTTCGTCATCCCCATGGCCATGCTGCTGTTCTGTTCCGTCCGAATCTCCAGCTTCCTGAAGCAGAGGCAGATGGGAAAACCTGACAAGGTGCGCAAGGCCATGAGAATGTGTGCCGCCATCGTGGCTGTGTTCATCGTGTGCTTCCTTCCCACCACGGTGACCACGATCGGTGTGTGGGTCATCCGCTCCTACCGGCCATGGGACTGCGCCGCTTTCTACACCTTTACTCAGCTCACCATTGTGTCGTTGGGCCTAAACTTCCTGAACTCGGCTCTGGACCCTGTCGTCTATATCTTCTCCAGCTCTATGTTTAGGAAGGCGCTCTTGGGACTCGTACCCTGTAGAAAGAATGAGGGCCAGAACACAGAGTCCTCATCGGGAACCCAAAGCACCTCCCAGCGGGAGCTGAAGTCCTTAAGGACTGATAGGGGCAGTGAAGCCAAGCCATTGTAATGAGCAAGACCCCAGTTGTAGTGACAGAACAATAGCTTTGATTTTATATAGCTAAACCTAGTAAAAAACTTAATAATCTAAAGGTTCCTCTACAAACAGCTCTATGCCGTTTGACAATCAAGTCAATGTCTTTTTTCATAAATACCACACTGACTAACAATGATTAGACTGAAGCTACACAGCCCAAGCTTAGCTTTTCCCCAGTTTTATTGTGATGCTGAGTGTTGAGATTAGTATACCAGCTTAAGGACCTGGGATTTGGAGCATGTGAGGCATTTTTGGACACAAGAATTGACATCCTAAAAATGGTAACATCCTGGCAAATAACAATCTCCATAGGGGGCAGTCAGGTGACCTCTCAGACCCAATGATCGGTTGTTGTTCTTTAAAGACAAGTAGCAGGAACTAATACATGACTGTCGTGCATCAATTTATGGTCCATGCTGTATGAAAAAGGTAGTTACTCAAGAAGGAGCTGTGTGGCAGTTGATGACATACCAGGGTTTCCAGGAACACGGTGGGTTGTCCTCACAATCAGTCCCAAAGTGCTGTCATCAAATCTCTGCTGCCATTGTTGAGGGAGCATTTGGCCAAAAAACACACACGGGGAGCCAACAAGAACTGTCACAGCTCCATGACGCTACTTAAAAACAATGCATGACTCTTTTTTATTTCTGTACAAGTCCCCTTTGAAACTTTATTTTGAAATATATTTTGTCTTTTGTAAATTTCACATAATATATCTGGTATTTTTTGTTGTGTACAATCATGAAGGAAAAAAACTGTTATTAAATTATTTTGTATTGTATTGTACTTGTCAGTTGTTTATTACTTAGTTATTGTGGAGCCACTCACAACATGCATATTAATAAAATGAAGGTAATGAAGGTTGAATTGATGTATAGCTAATTGAATTGTCCAAAAAGGAAAATGCAGCATATAAAAATCTAAACACAAGTTTTGGCACATTCGTTCTATGGCAGGTCTTAAATGGTTAAACGAAGTTAAATAACTCCACAAGACACAATGACAGGGTTTAAATTACAGACATCTGCATCTGCTCAATTCAATCATGCTGACAAATAGAACAGTGACATCTAGCGGGATGAAATGAGTGTGACAGTTGAAGCTTTTTGATTCTGCCGGAGTTGCTGAAACAAATGTGTAACAAAGAGTATTTTTGAGGTATCTTGGAGACTACAAAGAGACACTAGGCTCTGAATGTTTTGCTTGAGTTTGGGTTGAACATCACCATCAACAGTAAAAGTTCAAATAGGTTGTTGTAATTGCAACTGACTTATAAGATGCTTTACACATTCGCAATCGATGACAATGTGCTGATAACATACATCGTTTATTGCCGTTGACTAAGTTAATCTTTCAATGAGAATTTTTAAAGATTTGTTCTGACTTCCTTAAATTCAGGCACGTGCAGAGGGGGGGTACAAAGGGGGCTTGAGCCCCTGCCCCTTTTATCCTTGATGCCCTCAGTGCCCTTTTTGATTTTTTTTTTTTAATCTATGTCAAAAGACCTGCTCAGAAATGCTTCAGCTGCAGAGAAACTTCTGACTGTAACTTCATCATTCTGCTAAAAGCCCGGTTCGCTACAGGCTGTCTGACAGATATAAAGAATGTCTGTCTTTATATCAGACATCCTGATATAAGACACGGTACTGCCACTGTCACCACGAGTCGCAACGCACCTCAAAGCCCCGGTACCACCCGCTGACTGTTCGCTCTGCTTCTCCTTAACGTTTCTACCAGGCGGGTTAAAGTCGCTGCTGACTGGATCTGGGCTGGAGGTGAGCGGCTATAGATAGAAGTTATTGCAGAACCTCAAGTGTTAAAGGAAGATTCGGCCCATTTAGAGTTCAGAAAATAAACATCAGAGAAAAAACTGTAGCAATAATTAGGACCGCAGCATAAAGCCAAACATGCCACAATTAAATGAATCAAAATGTCCCAAAGCATCGGCGGACTGACAGGGGCCACCAGTGGATTCCAGGTAGATTCCAGGTAGATTCCAGGTAGATTCCAGAGATGCGAATTGCAGCGGCTGTTCATGCAGAGCCGGCCCAAGGTTATATGGGGCCTTAGACAGAACCAACAAATTGTGCTCTACTCCTTCCCCTTTGTCTTTTTAAAAAAAATTTCAACAGCCGTGTTGTAGCAAGCAACACCAAAGCACTTTGTCAGAGCAACCTCAAACATTTTAAGTAACCATAAAAATAAATATCAATCATGTTCTAAATAAATTATATTTATTAATAAAATCATATTCACATTGAAACCTTATCTTCTTTTTACTTACCATGTCTTATTTCAAAGTAGAGGAGAAGTCCGATAAGCAACGTTCACAGTCTTGTTGCAAATGGAGGCTTGTGAAGAGGGGCGTGGCTTCTTCCAAGTTTTGTCTTTAACCCAACCACTGGGTAAATCTACCCAACCCCTGACCCAACACAAGTATTCAAGCTGTAGAGTTCCAGTACATTTCTGACCCAACTCTTGAGTTATGAATTTTGACCCAATATTTGGTCAAACTAACCCAACCTATGACCCGACAGCTTCCACCCAGAAATTGGGTTATGAAAATAACCAGCATTTTTTTACTGTGTACTAAAACATCTCAGGAGCTCATTATTGGACCACAACAATCCACTGAAATGCAAAATCTCCAAAACGCTGATCATTTATTGACTGTTTTTTTTTTTTTCATCAAAAACTGATATTGGGCTACAAGATTCAAGTTTTAGCTAATAACTGGTGTTTTCCATGAAGTTGTGATTAATGAGACCAAATGCATGAATATATATATATAAACATACAGTATATAGATATATATATGTGTGAGAAAATTTTAAATTTTCTTAGTCATGTAGTCAGGAAAACTTCTGCTACCTTGTTTATGTACTGGACCTGTTGGACGTGTTGTATACTGTTCCCCTTTCAGCTTTGAGCTGATCTCTCTATTAATTTTCATTTGATGCAAGTCAGTGATGACAGTGATACAACAATAAATATCGTGAAGTAAGCTTTGTGCTGCTTGTCTTTTTTTCTTTTATACGTTGCACCAGAAGAAGAACAAATGTTTTTCTGATACGGTTAGAAATTCCACAAATCACAATTTCAGCTAAAACTCAAAAGAAACCACACCAGCGTTCTCTGGCTTTAGGTTCTGCTGTCTGATGGCCACAGTTACCATGGCTGCTGAAGGTTTTTGTTGTTCACAGGTTGTCCCGAGGGTCACTGACAAAGACACGCATTTTTGCACAAGATCAATTTCTATCTGTTGTGTCCCACTAGCCTGAAAGAAACCAGCTCCTTGATTTATGCTTTGCTTCATACACGGGGTCTAGACCCTCGGCTACTGAGAAATTATTGTCTAATGGAGGTGCGAAATTCAAGTTTCAAAGAATTAGATTACGATACCCGATTGCTAGTGTTTGGCCGTGACGTATAAAATGTGCCAGCTCAATCATGAAGCCTACCGGAAAATGCAAACCATCCAAAATAGAAATGCCAAGCCAAATGGCATCTTTGCCAGGAGTAAAATGTCTTGAACATTTTTCTTGGTCTGACTTCAATTTCTCAATGCTAGGAGAAATGGCCAACACAGACTGAAAGACTTGTTCACTGCGGAGTCAGCGAACAAAGCTACAGGCAGATTATAACACTAAAGGAGCCCAGAAAATTGATATCATCGTTCACAACTTCACCTTCTGTTCGCCGATTGGCCTGGTTGAAATCCTACTGGAGAAACCAAGGTCAATGGGAGAAATCTTAGACAGTGTACTGAAGGGAGATGAGAATCAAGCTGAATTGCATGGAAAGGCATTTGCCCAGCTAGTCTTCCACATCGAGTTGATGGGGTAACAGGGCCAGAAATGAACCACAGACATCCCTCCCAGGCCAGACTAGACACATAGACCATCTTCATCAGTTCATTTTAAATCCTGCATCGTATTCAAAAACAATCTAATTATTATTAATAATAATGTCACCAAAAGCTGCTAATGCTGGTCATCTGACGGAGACATAAGAGAGAAGCTGCTATTCTTTTAAAAACAGATATAAACATTTGTTTACCAGTTTGTTTAATAGTTAAAATACAAGAAAAGTGAAAAACCACCAGACTCATAACCAGTTTACAGGAGAGCGTAGAAATGGACTCATTTATCTCCTTCCCTGCTATCAGCAGTGTGGGCTGCTGTTGGTGTCAAGCTCTCAATTACACAGAAAAAGCTGGAAGACATTACATTCTGTCTATTACTTACATTTCCACATCATACAGAACAAATGTGTTGGAGTGGGTTGTTTACAACCCATCAAATATGGAGCGGCAGCATCATTTCTTTGGGATCATTCTTTATTCTATATTTATGCTAACGTGTAAAATGATTAAACCAAAATTATTTCTTTGTAGCTCTTCTCCAAGCAGGCAAAATTTCTTGTCACTTTTTACAACAACAGCAGCAGCAAATGTCTGCAAGTTACATTTAATTTTACTTCTAAGATATTTTTAAGTCAAGTATGATTCAAAATTTTAAACTTGATAGAATGATAAAAAAACTACTTAATGGTTTTAATATACTATTGTCAATCTAAACGTAATATTTAACTATTAAAATCAATGTTTTAATCCCCAGCCTCCTGAAATATACACTTCCGACGTCCGTCATGATTAATGATTTGCCTCAAATGATTAAGTGACGCAGTTGCAAAGGGTTAATAGTTTGAGTCATGCAGAACTGACCTGACCGTTTCCATAGCAACGATCAGAAGCAAGACATTCCCCCAGAACTACAGTGAGCTCATTGTAGCTATGACGACTTCTATGACATAAATCTATGTCATAGGTCAAAGAACATCTGGGGTTATGAATGCTTCCATCTCAAAGCATCAGCTATTCTACAAGCATCTCCTGGACTATCAGCACTTTCACCGTAGCACTGCCTTCTTCAGCAATTTTTAACATGGAAAAGCTATTAATGGCCACCGTGTTTTTTCCTCTGTCTTTTGGAGCCGGATACTTGATTACAACTGGAGTGAGGAAAGTGGTCACCACACTTTTTCCTGGTGTCACATTTGAGACGGGCAACTCTGAAGACGAGAACATGGAGTATGATGCTTACCTTTTTAATGCTTCTCCGGCTGGAAAGCAAAATCCACAGGATGAAGAAAACTCAGATCAAACTGAGTTTTCAGAAGAGGACACTCTTGAACAAACTTCCCCGGCCGGGGAAGTTAGTGGTAAAAAGACCTCAGAGGTTGAGTCTTTGGACTCAACCTCTGATCCAACGAAGTCACCACTTAAAGACATGACCCATATTTTAAGAGAAAATTACCTTAAATCTAAGAAGGTGCAAAGACCTATCCTATCCGGTTGCAACATTTGCAACGAGGAGCAAAGACGTCTCGCAGAAATGCGACAACGTTCGAGCAGACGTCGCAAAGAAAAGTTTTGTTGCACCATACTTTGACCGACACCATGTAACATTTGGCACGCTCCTCCTGATTTTGTCTTGGTCCAGTCTGTTGTCCAGATGAACACTGAGGTGTTCATATTGTTCAACAACCATCACTTCTTCTCCCATCTAAAAACTCAACCTCTGCTTTAACAAAAGCAGCTTTAGAGGACTGGACCCATGAAGACAAATCTGTCCCAGGGATCGATTTCTCTGATCCCAAAGAAGAAATTTCACCGGCTGGGGAAGTTTGCAATGAAAAGAAGCAAACTTCAGCAGAGGTTGAGTTTTTAGATGGGAGAAGAAGAGATGGTTGTTGAACAATATGAACACCTCAGTGTTCATCTGGACAACAGACTTTACCAAGATGGGTCTTTGGACCTTGGGAGATTTGATGGAAATTGGGTTTGATTTAATCTTGTTCCTCCTGAAATCAGCAAACATCTCCTTTGTTCTCTGGTGCTCAAGAGATGAATGTGATTGCACTGTTGCCTTGCAGCAAATAAAGTCTTGGGTTTGAATCCCGGCCTGGTTCTTTATGCATGGGGTTTGCATGTTCTCCATGTGCATTAATGGGTTCTCTCCGGGTGCTCCGGCTTCCTCCCACAGTATAAAAAGACTTTGTGCACACCTGAGATAATAAATGGATGATGGAAAAAATAATTTCAAATTAAATTCTTGATTAATATGGGTTGTTGCTATGTTGTTGTACAGTGTTTTAAGATCTTGTTCAATGTGCCCTTTTTTTAACTTTGAGCCCCTGCCCCTCAAAAGGTCTCTGCACGGCCCTGCTTAAACTATGTCTATGTTTATGCCCTGAAGTAGGCACAGAAGTTATACTGCAGCAAAGGAAAACAGGATACGAAGGTTGATCATGAAAAGGCCCAGAAAATATAGAAAGAGTCATACTAACACAGCGGGTTCAGATTCACTAGGTGTGTGTCCAACAGGCTCTAAGAGTCTTTGTTGGAAAATGAGAATCATTTGAACTTGGTATGATACTAAACTAATGATGAACATGCATGATATGTGTAAATTATACCCTACATCACCACAGTCCTCCTGCTTTTATAGAAAAGTAAAAATATCTCTTGAGTGTGTGACTAATTAGGAGTATATGCCAATAAGTCAAACTTTCCATGGGCCCAGTTGGGGATCATACATAAGGGAATCACTCAACAAGAGAAAAACTAATTGAATTGTCCCATAAGGAACACAGTATATCTTCCTGTCTTTTGACCTAAGGAACACCGCAGATGTTTTCAAGTATTTGCTATTGATACACTGAGATAGTTTCCTGCTCTTGCTGCACCTTTGGTAACCAACATGGCAAATGTACCGTCTCAGAGCTGGAGTCTTCCATCTGCCAGACTGGCATTACAGCCCAGTGTATATAAAAGTAATCAGGTCCAGGGTTAGTTTTAATTGTATAGGTTGTTCGGAATAGTAATAATAATAAAGTATAGAATTTTTAGAGACAGCTTTGCATCAAACAAGCTATGAAGAATCGTCTGAGTTCTGCAAGTGGCTAGATTAATACCACAGAGAAAAAAAAGAAAAAAAAAAACACGCTCGGATCCAGCTAACAATTATTCCCCTGGCGGGCTAGAGTTGCGTGGATGAGTAGAGCCAATATAGCGCTTGGCGTCCTCAGGTGAAGCCAGGAACCTTCGACTCCCATTCTCGGTCACGATGAATAGTTTGGCTGGGTAGCGCAAAGCAGGCTTGAGCCCTGGATCATACAGTTCTTTCATGATCCCGCAGTAAGCTGAGTGCTGCTGTAAGACCTCTGGGCAGTAATCTTCAAAAATGTGAAACGGGGTACCTTTGTATTTCAACTTGCCTCGTAACTCTCTGGCTTTGCGTGTAACGAGCTCCCTGATTAGATAGTTGTGGAAACACACGATTACGGCTCTGGGTTTCTCACTGGGGCCCGGTTTCGCCGTTAGCATCCGGTGTGTTCGATCCAGCTCTGGAGCCTTTTTCCAACACATCTTCCCCGAAGACCTCCAGAAGTAGTTGGGGGAAAAAAAGTTTTCGAATGCGATCCTTCTATGCCTTCAGGGAGTCCCACCAACCTGGCGTTGTTGCGGCGGCTCCTACTTTCCAAGTCAATTAGCTTAGCTTTCAGCCTGTTGTTCTCTCCGGTCACAGTAGCTAGTTCAGCTTGAATTGCCTGTATGTCATCGCTCATGGTAGTGGCCACATTCTCCAGTGATGAAACACGCTGGTGGTGGGTGGCAATGGTAGATTCAAAGCGCTCCAGTTTTGTTTCGAGTTTAGTAAACGCCGCATTGAACTCCGCTGAGACGGATTTCTTGTGCTCGGCTAGCGTAGCCGTTAGCACCGCCATTATGTTTCCCTCGTCTTTTTTCTGCTCTTCTTTTTTTGTTCTGCTGGTCATCGTTTGACTAACTGGTCGGGGTTCCAGTGTAACCTTATAGTTACTATTGGATTAACAGACACGAAGTGAAAATTAATATAGTAATGTTCGAGGTGGGAGCTTCGGAAAAAGCGTCTACTCCATCTTGGGTCCAACCGGAAGCCCCCGAGCCAATAAAATCTTTTTTTTTTAAAAAGTCATTACACTAGTGATGTGTCGGTCGTGAACGATCCGGCTCTAAGAGCCGGCTCTTTGAAGTGAACGATTGGAACCGGCTCCACAATGGGAGCCGTTTTAGGATCCTATTTGGGAGCCGGGTTTATTTCTACCGTATATCGCTGTCTCTCCACCTCCCTGTCGTTGTGCTTGTGCTCTGCAAGTGCCAGAGCCGATAGTTTTCCCCCACATCATTTTTTTTTGTCCTGCGGTGCCTCGCTGTCTCTCCTCCCCCTTCTCCCTCTCCTTGCGCGTTTTGCTCTTCTGCCAGTGCTAGAGCGGAGAGTTTTTTTCCCTCGGTCGGTCCACTGCAAGTTGGCCCCCCCACCTTCTTCAAATTAGACAAAATTGGTGTCAATCAACTCGGCTACGTTTGTGCTGGTTTGTGCAGCAAAAATTTTCATTTGTGCCACTATCATTTTAAAGATATAAAGAAATGTTTTTAGAGGTCATCAAAGGTCAACCAGCCCCCCACCTTCTTCAAATCAGACGAAATGGGTGTCAATCAACTCGGCTACATTTGTGCTGGTTTGTGCAGCAAAGATTTTCATTTGTGCTGCTATCATTTTAAAGATATTAAGAAATGTTTTAGAGGTCATCAAAGGTCAACCAGCCCTCTTAATATCTTTAAAATGATAGCTGCACAAATGAAAATCTTTGCTGCACAAACCAGCACAAATGTAGCCGAGTTGATTGACACCCATTTCGTCTGATTTGAAGAAGGTGGGGGGGCTGGTTGACCTTTTGACCTTTACCCTTTCCTTAATATCTTCAAAACCGAAGCAGCACAAACAAAAATCTTTGCTGCACAAACCAGCACAAACGTAGCCGAGTTGATTGACACCAATTTTGTCTAATTTGAAGAAGGTGGGGGGGCCAACTTCACTCAGGTCCACTGCCCTCATGTCAAGCGTGTGCCCCACACATCTGACCAATCACACATAGTTTCAATTAATAATGTGGCGGGAAAACACTGAAAAAAAAGTTTATCTCCACTTTTTTTGTGGAAACGGCAGGCAATTGGCCAAGCTGTATAGCGTTCGTCGGCAGGTGTTTATGTACAGACACTCACTCAGCGGTCAAGAAGCACAGAAAGAAGGGGAGTCAGTGTGAGAACTGAATAGGTGAAAATAAATTAGTGACAGAAAACGGAGCAAGATTTGGACTCATTTTAGTGCTACATCAAGCTCCAGGGCAGAGTGCAGACTGTGCAAAGTCAGCATTTCCTATCGTGCTGGCTCGACAAACAACCTGCACAGGCACATGCGGACATCACACGCATCGGTATTGCTATAGCATTGTTATGCGGCATTTTTACTCATCTTAAGTGCTTAACAATGTCAATAATGAAACAAAATATTATAAAATTAGGTTTAAGCTATTAATTAATTAATAATGTCAAAAATATGTATGGGTAGCCGTTTGGGAGCCGAAAGAGCCGGCTCTCCACAGTAAGAAGAGCCATTAGAGCCGCATCTCGAAAAGGAGCCGAAAATCCCATCACTACATTACACTAGTTGGCCAGTAGGTGGCAGCATACGGAGTGATAAACAAGATAACGCGATACTTGTATTATCTACGTTATTTGTGGTCCAAGTTCTCTCACGCGCCAGTGCGTGCCTTCGTCAATGAATGTCATGGAAACGACGTTAGCGTCCTCAAGCCTATAAATGACGCTGACCTTCTGAGTTCTTTCCCCTTTGCGACGGGACTTTTGAGAGAGACGCCTGAAGGAGCCTTTACAGCCTCGGAAGGTTTGAGCTTGTTGAAAAGTCTGCTGTGCAAAACTTGCTAAAGAAGCACTTGCTGAAATACGCACTTGCTGAAGAAACCCGTGGATAACAAACCTGCGACAGACGGTTCCTGACCAGAAGAAGAAGAAGGAGGAGGAGGACCAACAGGGTGACCAGCTGGAAGGTTAAAATTATTCATCTATTATTTTTAATAAACTAAATCAAATTGTTACTAAGATATCAGTGACTTGTTTAGTTTATTTTGTGTTTGTGTGTGTTTTAAAGAAAAACTGACTGCTGTAGAAAAAAAGACAAGTAGCATTCTTTGCTAGCATAGATCGTTCTTAACTAATGAGCCTTTTTCTGAACTGAATTTCGCTGGAAATGTCAGGAATGTTAAACTGTGGTGTAGTGAGTCAATAAATATATGTATTTTACTTAATTATAGTCAAATTAGTTAAATTAACGTCAAATGTCTGAAAAATGATCTTGGTTTTTGACCGTTATTTTTTGAAAAATTCCATGATAAACACTCCGTTTCCATGGATACGATAAATGAAATATGTTAAGTATTTAATATTATTTTTGAAAAAGCATTATTATAGCTTATTGACATTTGTGGATAAATGTCTGGGATATTAACACTGGTGTTTGAGAAAACTGTTATGCTTGTTTGGGAAAAAAAAACAACAAATGGTAAGATTTCTGTCCAATTTTTTGAAAAATGCCCGGACAAACACACGTGGTTTCTATGGTAATCACATCAGACTAGCGGCTTATAGACCCTTTTCACAGTGACGTCAGACAATGGCCGCCATAACTCAAAACTGGGTATCTTTACTTCCGGTGTGATTTTGCCTTGGGAACCAAGCTGAAAACTTCCCGCATTCTCATAATCTTAAGGATATAATAAAAGGTAAGTTTAATAATAACAGCATTTAAGTGTTAGATAGCTGTTACTAATCATTGTAAATTCACCATTCTCTATCTGTGTATAAAATAAACAGCCTCCGATCGGAGAGTAAACCACCTAGCAGCAGCTTTAGCCACATTTAGGAAAAATATACTCTCTGTCAGCGCTGTAACGTTTAGAGGTTCACTTTCTGTGTTTTATAAAACGGTGTTTACGTGTTAGATAACCGTTATCAGTCATTGTCAATTTACCATTCTCCAACTGTATTCAAAGGAACCAGCTTCCGATCATGAGTAAACCAGCTAGCAGCAGCTTTAGCCACAGTTAGGAAACATATACACCGCCGCCTGTCAGTGATGTAACGTTTAGAGGTTCGTTTTCTGTATTAATGGAAAATAAAAACAAGACAAAAGCCACAAATAACAGTTGGGCTTGACGATATTTCTGTTTTTCCAGCAACAAAATGCGCATCTCCATGCACTGTTCATGTTTCTGTCACTGCTAACTGTCACAGAGTCTCTCCCAAAGACGCAAAGAAGGAATAAAAATAAATACACAAGAAAATATTAATGTGCAATGATTTGGATAAATAACTTTAATCTGATTACTGGATTTGAAATACGAACTCGTTAGATTATTCGTTACCGAAAAAGTGGTCCGATTAAAGACATTACAAAGCAGCGGCGGCACCGGACATCTCTGCTTATAACAAACAAATCCCTATTTTATGGGATGAGTGGCAACTCCAGTCTATAATTTAATAATCTGATCAAGATTAGAGCCTAAAACGTTATAGTTCAAAAACAGTAAAAAGGTCTGGTTAAGGAACAGTTATGTCACGTAGTTAGCTAGCTAACAAAATTCACTAATGCTAAGCTAACGGTTACGCAAAACAAAAATACCTACCTTCATAGTCAAACAGGTATTGTTCGGTGAAGAATTTGTAGCCTTTGTCTAATTTAGATTTTTTTGTCAGAGAGAACTGGTTTGCAAATCGTGATATATCTTCAAATCTTATTTTAGGCAAATGTTTTAGAGACTGTGTAAACTCCATGCTCCGGTGATCTGTCTGATCAACATATGCTGTCAGATTTATACATCTCTCTCTCTCTCTCTCTCTCTCTCTATATATATATATATATATATATATATATATATATATATATATATATATATATATGAAATAGACAACTTTATCATTACTTACTATGTACACCGGAACTAAGGATACACAGCTTCGAGCCAAAACGGAAGTTGTGTGACGTCATGTGAAAAGGGTTTATTAGGACACTCGAAGACGCTTTGCATAAAATTTCCATTCATGCACACGTTCACACACTGAAGATAATAAGCTAAAGGATTGTACCCACAGATGTTATGTCATGCCAACAATAAACTCCAGCTAAAGGTGGGAGAAGTGTCTTGCTCAAGGACACAACGACAGAGGCGGACCATTGCAGGGCAAACTCCTACCACTGTCGCCCCAGTAATAAGCATTATAAGTGTGTGTGTGTTTGATTTTAACAAAGAAAATAATGATTTCTTTGTAAAAAATCAGTTTTGATGACTTTGGTGTCCAATTTTTGGTAAACTGGATGGTTCTTTTTCAGTTTTTTAAAAAAAGCCCAGAAAAACATATTTAGTTTCCATGGATACATTGGTGACATTATTTAAAATGGCTTCAATAAAAAATTAAGAAACACTTTTCAAACTTGTGCCTCCTACTATCTAATGATAGACTTTAATATATGCGTTTAGTTTTATAACATGGTGAACTGATTTTAAAAGACAAAGAAACATTATTTGAGTTGGTTAAAGTCAGCTTTGATGTTCATTTTTGGAAACTACAACTCTGTCTAGGAAAATATAATTAGCATTTTTGGGGCGCAACGTATTTGTGAGTTAATTGAATTTGTTTTGTGATTTATATGCTGGTTATTTGAAATTCTGGAAAATGTCAGTAATGCTGACTGGAGTTGTTTTGGTTTGAAAGAAGGTTTGGAACCAGCTTTTTGAAAAATGTTTGTCGTCTCCACGGATACATTGATTAAACAATAACACACAACTTTATTCTTAGAAAAAGTCTTTAAAGAACAATCAATGTGTGCCTGTTGATTTCACAAAGTAACTAAATTATTTAGTTTATTGTAATTACTTAAGACCAGGAAAACCAGTGTTTTGCTCCATTGCATTTTAGTGACGTATCATTTTCAGAAGTTAGTTGAATGTTAACAGTGAATGTTAAAATTCATTAGAAAAACATTGATCTCGGTTTCAGTGAATCCGGTTGTGATTAATTCGTTACTTAACATTTTTGGTGAGAATGTAGGGGTTTAACACTGCAAATCTGGTTTAAAAAGTTACTTCTGGTTTTAGAAGATCGGTTTTGATTTATTCAGATCTTTGGAATAAGAAGTCAGTGCCTGGACCAGGTTTCAGAAAAGGCCTCAAAAACACATTTGGTCTCCTTGGATACGTTGCTTGAAATAAAACTTTAATACTTGAATATTAGAAAAGTTTTTAGATATATATTTCTCCTGAACTATTTCTAAGTAGTTTAGGTTTAAACTTATTATTGTTTAGTTTTATTTTTCTAAGAAAGAGGAGTTTTGAATAATTAGTTGTTTATGAAATGCTGTGTTGGTCATTTGCATATTTGGAGCTGTAATATATTTTCACGCTGATTACGTTTTCAGAAAGAGTCGGCAATATTAATAGTGGTGTGGTGATCGGAAAACATTTTATTGTAGTTTGAGAGGATTACTTTTAGAGAATCCATTTTGTTGATGTTTTTGTCTCCATGGAGATGGCAATATTGAAAGAAGCATTTGGAGAAAAATAATTGTGTGAACATTCATCTGAGTTTCTTGCTGGGTTGTGTGCAGCCATGATCTTCAGACTGATGTAATGAATTTCATAACACTACCTTCAACCATAACTGACCCATTTGGAGTAATATTAACATGTGATAATAAGACTTTGAGGCATCATGCACACATAAGGGATGCAGATTATTATTTTAATTATTTTGTCTGGCTTATCTCCAGACAAAATATAATGGCCATTTTAACACTGGATATGGATTTCTAAAAAAATAAACAATATTATTTTTGTAGGAGGGAACCCCTGGAAACGGAGGAAGGGCTACTTATGTCGGCCTGTTTATTTAGATCCCCAATCTTTAAACTTAATTAATTTTACAAGTGTACATTTCTGCTGTTGGCTATATGTGGGAGTATGAAGGTAGTACTGATGGGGTGTCAGACTAGCTGCCTTTGTGATTGTGAAAAATTGTGGAGCTCAAAGGAATTTTGTTTGATTTACTACAATTAACATTTTGGTAATTTACAAATGCTATTGGAAACATATATTTTTAAACTTTGATACTTTTAAATATTAAAATTGTGTAAGCAGTGATTTAAGTGTAATAATTATGAATGGATAACATGTCTTATCCCTGGCTATTGTTAAGAATGATAAATTGTACCTCAGCATCAAAGATTTGTGAGGATGGGTTGTTATATAAGGGTAAACTGAGTAACTTGTTGCAGTTTTATTTTATTCACACTAATGGAATAATATTAGATTACAGGTGTTTCATTAGCTATTAAGACATCCTAAACACACTTTATAGCTCTTTAATTTATGTTTCCAAATGTTTAAGAGTTTATGGTTAGGGGTGAATTACCAATAAGTCTAAATTTGATTTGTTGTCTCTAATGATTGATTGGTACCAAGGTGAAGCTGCAAGTTCATTTGTCTGAGTGACGATGGTCCATACATGTTTGATCATTGAGTTTTAGAGTTTATTGTTGTGGTTTTTATGTAAAATTGTATTTTTTGCTGTTTTTTGTGACTAACGATAAGCTATATTTGTTTTATCTCTTAAATCCCGTCCTTATTGTATAATCATACACAATGGCATAGCAATAATATTGTTCATTAAATATATTCAAGGAAAACAAACACATTCACAAACCTGGGTTATTGTATTGTTGGTATTTCAGTGTTGTCTCTAAACATTGCTTTGGACTTTTGTGAAGGTCTGGATACTGAATTGTAGCTTTTTTTGCTTTGTTTCTTTCCTTCACAGCCCATACCATGGCGCTTCCAGCAGATGGATCCCCAATGTTGGAGGGACATCCAGATAATGGTAAGGATCACGGTAAGGTGTGGTCAAATGAAGCCGAGGAAGACGAGGTAGGTAATGCCGGTACTGCCGGCTCCAGTTGTAGCTCTTCTGCTAGCTCTAGTGGTAACTCTTCTACCAGCTCAAGTGACGACGAGGCTGATATTGAAGACCAGGATGACTTTAAATCCCGGCTTTGTTTTGTCAAGGTCCTTGTAGGAAAGCTTCATCTGTCATTGAAACATCACAATTCGACGGTTGATCAGCGGGGCGCCGCTAAGAGTAGTTCAACAGTGGACCGTGCAGGTGCTGCGTCACAGCTGCTTGAGATTCTTCCCCAAAATTTCAAATACAAACAAGACATTGGGGTAGCTCAGAAGCCTCAAGAAGACAAGGCTCCCTGTACTTCACTTGAATTCGCATCTGGACTTGACAAACAGGAAGAGCCCATTTTGCGTCCAGAGAACCCCAGACCTATCGGTACCTCGCAACATCATCAGGTAGGTTTGGAAGAGGGCGGGGCTTCTTTGACTTCCGGCCGCACCAGGAGCACTACACAGACGGTGGATGATGTGAAGGAGGATGACCCACCATCAAAGCCTAGTTTTGGTACAGCGTTTCCTTCCAGCTTTAAATTCACATCTGAACTTGACAAACCAGAAGAGCCCATTTTGCGTCCAGAGGACTCCATTTCTATCAGTGCCTCGCCACAACCGCTGGCAGGTTGGAGAAATTTAGTGGCTTCTTGTACTTCCGGCCGTGCCAGGAGAACTACAAAGAAGGTGGATGATGTGAAGGAGGATGACCCACCATCAAAGCCTAGTGATCAGGTAGGTTTGAAAGAAGACGTGGCTCATGCGACATCTGTGACTGGCATAAACGGAAAGAGGACAAAGGACAGTGATGCTGAAGAGCAGCCCCCAGCCAAGAGGAGTAAGGATACTCTTGCTGAAAAGGAGCTCACTGCCAAGAAGACCGGGAACAGTGTTGCTGAAGTGAAACTCCCTGCCAAGAGGACCAGGAATAGTGACGATGCTGAACAGGAACCCTCTGCCAAGAGGATCAGGGAGAATCAAACTGAAGATGTGCTCCCCTCCAAGAAGACCAGGGACAGTGTTGCTGAAGAGAAGCCTCCAGCCAAGAGGACCAGAGACACTGTTGCTGAAGAGGAGCTCCCAGCCAACACAACCAAGTATAGTGATGATGCCGGATGGGACGAGATCGTTCAAAGAATCGGCAGAAGGATGGCATGGAGATATGGTAAAGAATGGGAGAACCAGCCCATT
Organism: Xiphophorus maculatus; assembly: GCF_002775205.1. NCBI lineage: Eukaryota > Metazoa > Chordata > Actinopteri > Cyprinodontiformes > Poeciliidae > Xiphophorus > Xiphophorus maculatus. Next base: position 17,466,481 of record NC_036452.1, on the reverse strand, counting down.
CCGTCAACCCCTCTGTTCATTCCCTACCAATAGACAGACCATGAAGATCCCGTTCTGTGATCCCCTGTCCTCAGTCCCTCACCAAGGACGTCGTGTGAGGATCCTGGTCTGTCATCCCCTGTCCTCAGTCCCTCGTATAGAATGGCGTGTAAACTTCCTGTTTTGTTATCCCCTGTCCTCAGTCCCTCACCAAGGACATCGTGTGAGGATACTAGTCTGTCATCTCCCGTCCTCAGTCCCTCTTGTAAAATGCCGCATAAATGTCCTGTTTCGTCGTCCCCTGTCCTCAGTCCCTTACAAGGGACGATGCATGAGGATCCTTTTCTCTCATCCCCTGACGTCAGTTCCTCACCATTGACGCACTGTGAAGATCACGTTTTGTCACCCCGTGTTTTCAGTCTTTCACCATCAACACACCGTGAAAATCCAACTTTGTCATCCCCTGACTTCCGTTTCTGGATTGAGACTGAAAAGGACATAGAAGAGGAACCAACACCTTCAACATCTGGTGGAACGACAGCAAGAGTTCCAGACACGTGGTTTAGACCTTGCCACGTTTTAAGTGACTCTGATTAGATTGGGATCCATAAAAACTGAAGACCTATTTGGGAAGTCACATTAGGACATCATCATTTCTCCGTTTTTTTGTTTTTTTTAAATTAAAGCCAATGGGTTTCTAGCAAGCCTGTGGAAGCGTTAGGCAGCGCCTTGCACCGGGGCTGTTCTTTATCCCGCTGCTAGATGTAGCATTTTAGATGGTGAGGATCCTGGCAGGTCTGAGGAAGCCTTAGGTAGCGCCTTGCACCGGAGTTTTCTTCATCTTTGCGAATTCTTCTCAACTCCCCCATGTTTCAGGGTGAAATAGCGGTTCTTCCCCACGCTGTGCTCTCCGATATAGTAAATTGTTCTATCCTGTTCCTCCACTAATCCAGTCTCCAAGTTTTTAATCTTTCAGGTTTTAGCTGCTCATCGCTGGATCCTTTCATCGTCGTCCATGTGGTTCCTGTCCTTCTGGACCCCTTGTTTTTCACGCTGCTCGTAAGTTTTTCCACATTCACATGATACTGCTTGCCTCCTGCTGGTGGTGGGGACCATCAGCTTTACTAAATAAAAGTAGAAATAGAAATTCACCATTAGTAATTTAGAAACTGTTCAACCATGTAGAGTTAAAGTTTACATTAAGTAAGGAATGCTTGCCTGACAACATGTTGTATTAGAAACCAAACTAAAGCATCAGGACAATAAGAAATTAGAAGACAAAGGAGAACATAGACAGAATTTATGATTGAAGGATTTAATTAAAAGTTTTTATTCAGAGAGACACTAGAGAACAGGATCGGAGGAAAGGAAATGGAGAGCATGTGGAGTAAAGTTTTATGTAGATAAACTATTAATCTCATGAAACAAATAGTTTATATGGCTAACAGCATGTTCATGTGTTGCAACACAGCAGAATCACAAAAGATGAATAGACATTAAAAAAATACCCGAACTAGTCTCTGGTCCAGGTTCAGACTTCTCAGATCTCTGATTGTCTGATCGTCCCAGGTTGGATCTCCTCCGCCTGTAATCCTCCACCTTCAGCACAATCAGTCAGGAGGAGGAAGATAAGAGAACCCAGTTGACAAAAAAAGTAAGAAACTTATTTTCATTTTAAATATGGAAGAAATTGAGGTCAAATTTCAAAATTGTTCTTCCTTCTGTCCACGTATATTCTATTTGTTAACCCTGTTGTCTTTTCTCTGGATTTCATTTCTACATCAACTCATGTCACATGACATGAGTTGACCAACAATTAAAGCAGAAGACCAGCTCCGCCTGTAATCCTCCTCCTTCAACACCACCAGTCAGGTGGAGGAAGATAAGAGAACCCAGTTGACAAAAAAAGTAAGAACATTTATATCTACACAACATGACTAATCATTTCAAATATAGCTGCGGAGGGCTGAGCTGAAAGTTAGAAACTGTCTGCTGTCCATGCATATTTTCCTCCTTAACTTTATCTTCTCTCTTTATTTCATTTCTCTGTGAACTCATGTGATGACTGGAGTTGACCAACAATTAAAGCAGAAGACCTGCTCCACCTGCTGATCTACTGGTTGTAACAGCTTGTGGGAAAGGTGAGGACATGATGATGACTTTGATCAGAAAATCTCTTTCAATAATCTGTCATTTAGAGAGAGATTAAGGAATGTGTGTCTGATCATGTGATGATTCCCCAGCATCACTGGACCAATCAGGGGAGAGAAGACAGAGAGGACTGAGGACTGAAACGAAAATACTCTGCCTGCCAAAAAAGGCAGACGATCCAGTGGCCCCAGGTTTACACACCATCTGTTGGTACTAAATACATTTTTTACAACCTTAACTTTTCTATAGTTGAGATTATTTTCTTAATTATTCAAGAATTGAAACCTTGGTTTTCCTTCCTGTTAGATCATATAAGCAAATAAAAGAAACAAATTTTAATGTGCAAAAAGTTTATTTACAGTGAGCAACGCTAAAACACTTTTATACATACAGTGCAGTAAACAATTCTCATTAAATTCCCCCCCGTTGTGACAGGTTTGAGGCAGACAAACCGCTGGGGAGATGGACCTCAGCTGACACCATTACTCTGGATGTAACAGGTAGGTGAGCAGAAACTGAAGCTGCTGAGACATCTCAGAAAAGTTTCAGCATTTCATAACGTGCGTTGGACTTTGTGTTTCTCAAGTTTGTTCTTCTGTTTCCTCAGCTCGACTCTGCTGTCAAAACATCAATGACTCGAGAAGCGGACAGCGAGATTTCTGGTGCCTGGCTGGAGACGAGATTCTGATTATTCAAGAGCCAAAACAAAATGTCAGAATAAATAGTTAGAAGGCAGATTTGTTTTCTATTTGTTGTTGTTTTCATTATTAATGGTCCACGACACAAAATGTATCACTGCTGTAACTCTTGACTTTAATAAAATGTTCTTCTTTCAATCTGTTATTTCTGAAGTCTTTTTTTTTTTTTTACCATAATCATTTTTGGAAACATTATATATTAAAGGAACGCCCACATTTTTAATAGAACTTCATAACTGATCAAAGCACAAACTGGAGAACAGGATTCAAAGAAATGTATTTGTTTTAGTAAGTGTTAATTAATTTGTAGTTACATAAATACAAAATTCACATCTTAAAAACTAACACAAGCCAGTCACACTGAAGAAGTTTCCTGATGTTGACCTTCGACCCTTAGCTTCAACTGATTCACTGTAAGGTTGCGTAGAAATGTTACCCAGAGAACACTCTTTTTCCTTCGTGGATTACACATTTTTCAATTTCCCAGAGGAAAATCCATGTCTTTGTGCAACAGATTTATTTATTTATTTATTTGTTTTTTGACTCGTTTAGTTTTTAAATTGAAACTTTTATAACAAGTGGGTTGTTTCAAGGACAAACAACCCACACAACAAAACGGGTTCTCGTTTTTTTGTGTGTTTAAATGTTATGTAAGGCAGCACACGCGTGTCACCCAATTACTTTGTGTGGCTCTAATTACATACAGGTACAGCAAGAAGGATGTGAGGCTTTAGGTTCAGTGCAGAATTCAGTTTTATTTGAAAGTACGAGCTTTTGACCAAAACAGCTCTGGATATGAAGACTAAATAGAAACAAAAGGGAAAAAATTATTTAAAAACCTGGATGTTATTCAGAATTAGATTTTTTTTAAATCAACAACATATTTTTCTGTTTTTTTGTTTGTTTTTTTCAAATGTTTTTGCAAACTATTTTTCTGAAGCTGATTATGTAATTTGGATCAATAAAGTATTTTTGAATTTAATTTTTCTTCCAATCCATGTTTTGCGACAGAGAGAAGTTTTCTCATTTATAGGTCCGAAACTGACAAAGTTAAGAATGACAGCAGAAATATAATGTCACACCAGCCGTGTAAGTTTTAAAAATGTCATTGGGGCGTGCTGTGGTGGCGCAGGGGTTAAGCACAACCCACATATACAGGCCTTATTGAAATTAATATAGTAATGTTCGAGGTGGGAACTTCGGAATAAGCGTCTACTCCATCTTGCGGTCCAACCGGAAGTCCATGTTCCTGTCTTTTGACCTAATGAACACCGCAGATGTTTTCAAGTCTTTGCTATTGATAGCCTACATGAGGTACTGTAGTTTCCTGCTCTTGCTGCACCTTTGGTAACCAACGTGGCAAATGTACCGTCTCAGAGCTGAAGTCTTCCATCTGTCGGCCTCACTTTAAAAATGACCATCTACGTACAAGCAGCACGTTTTACTTGGATCTATTTGCTCAGATGGGATTTCAAAGCCTGGTGTAATGGTAAATTAAGACTTCTTGGTAATGTTGGAGCTTTTCATGCAGCAAAAACCAAGTGAAAAATCCTTTATAAATTTGATGGGTCCTTGTTATAGGAGCTTACATTTAGGCACTGACATGTCTGTTTGCATCCAGCTTCGTCTTCACTCAACAATAACTGCACGTGCACTAATTGTCCCCATAAAAGACTTAAAAAAAAAAAACTTTAACTAAAACCACAAACTCAATATTTAATAATTACACTGGAATGATTTCACTTCATTCTACAGAGGCAGAGACACTGAAAGGTTCTAATTTAAGCTGTAACGACACATTTTTTCACATCTGGACTACATGTAGAATGTAAAAAAAATAAAATTCAATAACATGATCCTATTTCTTCAGTAAACAACAAGTTACTATTTAGCTCACGAATCAAAGTAGTTTTACTGACAGACAGAAGAAATTCAGACAGGTGCAATAGCGACATCTGATGGATGAATGGGGAGACCGCAGCTTTTTACAACTACTGGATTTGCTGAGGCAGGGGATTTGATACGCTGCTGAGTTCCTTCCGAGTTCAGTGACTGAGTGGGACGACTCTGACCGGCTGCACTGCCTCTGACCATTTCTCCAGTATTTGTTTGAGTCCAAACTTTCGCCCCGCCTCTTTCATCACGTCCTGCAGAATTGCTGGAGATCCCTTTCTGGGTTCCTGGAAACTTCTGATGACGCTTCAATCCCATCCCAGTTCACTGTGCTGGACGGATCTTCATGCTGATGGCCTTGAGGGAGTAGCCCCTGCCCTTCCAGGACGTCCACTCCACTCCGATGGCATAAAGAGTGCTGTCGGCCCCCCAGAGGTACACGCCGTTTGGGTTCGCACTGTGACAATCGGAGTACCAGAACCCTGCAAGGAACGATCGGGCGCAGTTGTTCACCCAGGTGTCCTGATCTTTATCGAATGTCGAGAACTTTTGTCCACTGATGTGACTCAGAGAGTCTCCTGAAGAAACAGAAAGTCACATTAGCACATTATTTTCTTAAATTACAAAGTATCTTGCAAAACTGTTTGTTTCTTGGTAAAACAAAAACAGAACATAATACTTTTGGAAATACTCTTCTGATAAGGCGATTATGAATCCAAGCAAATAAAAAGTTGTTCAGTAAGCATGTTTTATTTTTTTTCTTTACAAAATAAATGGTAAAATATTAAACTTGTTGATAGATAAATAAAGTGCCAGGTTTTTTTTCTGCAGGTGTTAAAGCATCATGTGTGCGTAGGGTTTGGCCTCACCTTGGCACTTAGACAACAAATCTGAGTGCCACACTGCAGGACAGGACACATTTAAAAACTACAAAATCTAATAATAAAATAATTTATCTTACCAGAAACAAAACAAAAAAGTCTGTCTTTACCCACCTGCCCCTCCGTTAGTGAATCCAGTCAGGTGAAGTCTGTAGCCGTCAGACTGTGGGCCCACGGAGAACGAGGTGTAACAGGCATACGACTTGTTTCCATCGAAGTCCTCCATGTCGATCAGCAGCTCTGTTCTCCTCTTAGTCAGGTGGAAGACATTTTCCAGACCTTGAACACGACAGAAACATTGGAGAGAGTGATCTCTCGGAAATTTTTACAGCTTCTCTCTAGTCTCTCTAGTCTTCATAACTGCTGCGTTGGCTTCACGTCTCACCGAGCCAGTACTCTCCCGCCGCGTTCCCGAAGCCGAGCTTGTACTGATCCCAGGGCCTGTAGAAGTTCACGGAGCCGTCCATCCTCCTCTGGAAAACCTGCGGGGAGGTGAGAACGGTGATCCAGCTGAGCACAGCTCAGTTTCCCCCTGATGAGCTTTGATGGATTTTGAGTTGGATTTCACAAATGGATGCTAATAACAACATCACCTACAATGAGTTCAAACAGTGTTTAAGTGTTTTTGTTTTGGGGTTCTTGTAAACTCTGACTATAGATGGTGAGACCACAGATACATTTTTTGTTATGAGCTCAAAATTATTTCCAATAGTTTCCCTTTAATGAAACCAGTCGGCTACAGGTAAGAACCCTATCTAAAAAAAAAAAAAGATAGGGATTCAAAATGCGTACAGTTATATTTTAACAGATGACTTTGAATTGAATTCCAAAGGAAGCTTTCGAAACTTCTAAAATAATGAAAAGCAAAAAATAAATTAAACAGCAAAAAGAAACAATCCCTACCGTCCACTTTCCTCCCAGAGAGTCCATGTCGCAGTAAACCTGCAGATACAAACATAGCAGCTGATTGAACCGGCATACTGATTCAGCTGCATATTGAGCCTCTGGTTTCTGATTTTTCGCAAGGAACAAAAAGAAACAAAGCCTGATTGACCTCCTGCTGGACTCTTGAACCAATGCTGTAAAAACAATGAGCCCCATTATGATACCAAGCATCAGAGCTCATAGATTCCTATCAGGTGACATAAATTTGATGTTTGCGATATTTTTTAAATCAGGGTTGTTGTTTAAAAAAAATAAAAGTTTACATATTAAAAATCACCTATCAATATTGAGTGAAAATGTGAACTTTAACATCGGGCATTAAGAATCAGAATGTGATTATTAGTTACTGACATCCCAGGAGGTTTGAGCGTACCTGGACTGCCGACGTGGTTCCGATGGGATAGATGGTGTAAACTCCGCTGGGTCGGCTGGTGTCTTGGATGTAGACGTCATTGCAGTCCAGAGGAAGGCTGAGAGCTGAGCAGCTGGTCGCCACGGGAACCAGAAGGAGAAGAAACAGCTGCAGCAGAGGAACAGCTTATTCACGACAACTCTGTAGAGTTAGAACTTTTCTCAAATCAAGCAAATGAGGAACATTCAAGAGTCCTGCGTTAACATCATAAACTCACCTTAATGGTCATTGCTCTTCTGTACGGACATAACATATGATGCCTGTCAGGTGGAGTTCTGCAGCAGTGGAGTCTCACCTGCTTTTATAACCGGCACAATGAGTTACTAATTCATGAAAGTCCCCTATTTGGAAATCAGAGAGTTTTTCTTTCGAATGTGTTGCGCAACTGATCTGGTAAAGTCACAGCAGTACACCTCTCTACTTCTCCTTTTTTTATTTTAAAACACAGTTTCCTCAAACCTCAATTCAGCTGTTGCTACTGAACTTCATGTGTTTAGTAAATTTAGCCAGTTCATTTTACTAACTGTAACTACCTGTTTGTGTTCCTTATTTACCTGTCCTATATCTGGCCACTACCTGAACTATACTGTTGACATCAAATCTTTATTAAATCTACATGCAATGATTTTCCTTTTCATTGAAAGGACTCTGGACCATTGTTTTAGGATGTTTTTGCCCCTTTTTTTACTTGTTAATGAAATCACAAACATATTTATATATAATGTAAGCCGCAACTCAAAAACATGGGGCTGCCAGCATACAAAGTTCTTTAAATCTTATGCTACATTATGTTACAAAGATTATAGGCCAAATCTTTTAGTCATTTAGTAATTAAATACACTGTATTCATTGGAGACAACAAAAAATCAGAAAATCAATGCAACAAAATTGTATTGTGGAGTTGCAGAAAAATCAGGAGAACAAGTCTAATATTTAGGAGAGAACAAAGCAGCTTTATTTTAATATCTGCGCAGATGGGAGAACAGCTACAGTGGGTTCCGCTCTTCGACTTAGAGCTGAACGTCCTCTCATTATATAGGATACATCGCACATTACATGATTACACCCCCTGGCTCAGAGTGAGACAAAAAAATCTATAAATTGCTTATATGTGAGTTTTGCTTGAGCAGGTTTGCATGCACATTCACACCTCAACTACAGAAATAGGCTCTGTGTTTACTGTGGACAAGATGCCCTTAGGTCTTAGCAAAACATAGTAGATTGACCTTTGGATAACTTCTGCTTTCTTTCTGTACCATGATAGGTTGCCTTAGCAATGTCTTACATCTCTAACCACTGAACATCCTATTCTAACTTATTTGCAGAGGCTCAGAAGAGCATATTTCCTGTTGAGCGGCAACTGAGTGCAAACCTTTAATAAAAACATAAAGTGTACATTTTAAAATGATTAAACATTGTTAACTAATTTTTACTTCACAGCATTCTTTTTATTAAATTTCAAAACATTAGACTACAAGCATTAGAACAGTAGCATGAATGAAGTAATAATATAACTTTTTAAATTCAAAAGCAATCATGTTGTTCAAAACTAGTCAAACATACACATTACGTGTGTAGGAAATTAATAAAGAACGCATAACTGTTAATCATTAAGAATCAGTAATAACAAAAGTACAGGAAAAACTGAATATCAAACACCACAAAAACTACAAACCCCCACCAAAGCTGTAAAATAGTAAAAAAAAAAAAAAGAAATCATAACATGAAATCCATAACTACGGCAACATCATATGTTTTTCCAAGCACCACAAAAACTATAAACCCCAACCAAAGCTGTAAAATAGTAAAAAAATAAATAAATCATAACATGAAATCTATAATTATGGCAACATCATATATTTTTCCAATGTCAATCATATATAAAATCATGGAAGGTCACAATTATGTTTGACAATACACTGTTATCTATCCCATAGATGTGGTAAGTGAACAAAAAAGCATTTAAAACATGAAGATCATCCAATTGTAAGCAAAAAGATGCAAGAAGTTCTTTATTGCAAAAATAGTAATTGTTTTAAAGTTGTACAGTTAATGATAAAGGAGACATATTATCGAAAATGTTCTTTTTTGCCTGTTTTTGTCCTTTCATTTGGGTATCTACTGCTTACAGAAACAATCCAAGAGCAAAAAAACAAAACAAAAAAAAAAAAACAGCCATTATTTGGCAATTGGTAAATGTTTTACTGGTGTCTGAACCGTTTCAGAAACATCTGCAGTACAAATTCCATTATTGATAGCAACTCCAGGCCTTGCCAAGTCCCTCACCTGAAAACCCAACTGGGGTTCCATCCACTTCATTACAAGAAGAATTATTGTATGTTTCTCTGAGAGAAAAGTCACCAAAAAAGAATGACTTTCTTTAGATTTATTACTTGCTTTATGGCAAGGAGAGAATGCATTCAGTTACACAGACTGCAGGTCAGAACCTGTCTGCTGGAGAGAAAAAGATTTTCTCACCTTCACTTACTTATTCTCAGCTTTTAGTCAAACAGGCCTTTTTAAAATGGTCACACTTTAACATGACAGTAAAAAAACTACTGAGGAGGGACAAATAAAACTCTAACTACTGTTTCTATGGAAACAGTAGTTATTCTTATTCTATTTCAACATGAGGGTCAAACATAAATTATGATCAAAACTCAAAAAAGAGATGTGAAGTCTGGAACTGATTGATTGATTGATTGATTGATTGATTGATTGATTGATTGATTGATTGTTGTAAATTACCTAGTAAACTTTTGCTTTCTTTACTCACACCTCTGTTTAAGCCATGTTTTTCTGTTTCAAACTGAACCAAATGTCTTTACAGACGCAGTTTCAAGTAGCCGTTTTTCTTGCAAATTTTCAGACATGGGTAAACGGGCTCAGAGAAATTGAGAAACTCGAAAGTGTGAATGTGATCCACTTTGTCACCTCTGACTACATAATACGACAAAGAACCAGTATGACAATTCAGATACACGCCAACACAGGACAAGCCGGTGTTGGGAATAGGTTTTTTCGTGCAGGTTCCATTATGCTCTATATAGAATTTGGGTTGTCCTCTGTGGTTTTTCCACCTCCAGCCCAAAGACCAGCTCATTGTATTTTGACCAAAGGCAGTCCATTTACTATAACCTCCTTTCCTGTGTATTCCTTTGTAAGAAATACCAACAGCGCTATCTATACCTTTGACAATGTTCAGTTCCACCTCCCAGTAGTGGAGCTTTGTCAGACTTTCTTTGAACATGAGCTGGTAGACTTTGTTAAATCTCAGGTGGTTATCGGGATATGACTGCCTGTCTCCGTGTGTCACACTCTTGGTTCCATCGAGAATGAGGTTTGGGTGTGCTGTGTCTGGATCCATATTGAGGCTGCTGGCATCTGAGGGGGAGAAAAACAAACCTGATCAAGGTTCAAAAAAGGTCTGTAGAGTTTTTATTTGATGTGTAACCTCATACTTTACACATCTGCTCAGGGACAATATCTAAATATTTATTTTCTAAGTAATCTTCAGTGCAAGAAGTGAAGTATCCATTTGGCTTTCATGTACACTGTTGCTAAATAACAGCAAATTCAAGTGGATGCTCAACATTGTCACAAGACCCAAACACTCTGGGTCTTGTGTTCAATGTTCAATGTTCGAGGTGTCACGTGACAAGGCTAACCAGGCTAACAAGGCTAATATATGTCATATATATTTTTATGTTGTTATATGTTACACGTTTTGTTAAATGCCACGTCTCTTTCTTCTCTTTGTAAGGCAGTCCGCTGCTCCTCTGCCATATCAGATATAAATCCCTAGCTCTATTCTGAGAAAACTTGTGACGCTCAGATAAATTTGATTTTACATTGGTCTGGGAAAAAATTAAAACAATGAACAGTGACTTACACCACAGGAGATCTCCTCTTCTTGTTATTTCTTTTATTTTTTCTAAACCAACTAAATTGAGTCTTTTAAAATCTTCCGTGATCAGTCTGTCGTTCCTGTAGTGGTAGATGGTTGCTCCTTTGTACATCTTGTTTTCCTTGGCTGTTACTACAAATCTGTATTTTGCTTCGTTCTTCAGACCTGCCGCAAGTTCACGGATCTCTGTGGATTTTTCTCTTATTCTTGTTAATTCTTTTTCCTCAGTGGCTGGACTGACATTCCCTGTGGCCTTGATGTCCATTGTCTCCATGTACTCTGCCATTTTCTGAAGATAAGGATCTGACTTTTCCAGAGAGGTAAAAACGAAGCAGAGGACATCCTCTACTTTGGGGCACAGAAGCTCCTCAACAACGTCAGACTCTTTTGGGAGGATCTTTGTTCCATCCATTGCCTTAATACAGGACTTGATCACATTTACTTCTTTTTCCATGTTTGCCATCCATTTATTTAATTTGTCTGAATTGAACGGAGACTGTTCTTTCTCATCCAAGATTCTCAACAGCTCATTCTCGTCTTCCTTTCCTGCCCTGATGCCTGGAATCTTCTTTGCAATTAGATCTTGAAGCATCCCTTCGTACGTGCTACACTTTTGCTTGAAACTTAACAAAATTGTGGAAATCTGCGGGAATTGATAGCTGTCTGCCAAGCAATCATTGCATCTCATTTTCAAGTTCTGAAGCTCTACCATGGCATTTTGAGCCTTTTCCAAAAGCCCAGTACTCAGTTCCATTTTCACCTCGGAAGCTGATGGATCAAAATTCTTCAGAGGCATCAACCAGACCTTCAGTGGAACACTGTGCTCTTTCTTTGCACCTAGTAGAGTTGGGAGATTGACGTAAGTCAGCAGTGCATCCTGGAATGATGTAGGGTTTTTTTCTGGAATCAGGTCTCCATAGAATGTGCAGGAAAATGCGTCAGCCACAGCTTGTTCTTCATTAGACAGTTTGATGTCAACTTCTCCACTCACGCTTATTCTGGGGAACTTGTTTATAGTAGCTTGGAGGTTGCCCTCAATCTTCTGAAGGGTTTTCGTGTCCATCTTGTTACTGTCCAACACAAAGAATGCATTTGCACCGTAAAGGATACCAGTGACAACATGAGTGGCCAAACACTTCATGTCATCAGCAATCTTCAGCTGCTTCTTCATTTCATCAGCCGATATGTTCAGCTGCTTGAAAGTGGTGGTGGCTTTGTACTGGAAGGTTATGCGGCTTTGATTGTGGGATTTCTTCTTGTCATTCAGATACTTTGCAGATCCTCCGACTTCAATCAGACCGCCCAGAAAACTGGCTTTTAGAGAGGCATTCACATCCAGCAGATTAGACTTCATGTCCAAGGAATCGGAGGAGGTGATTTTAAAATCACTGCTATGCTGGGAATTTTCCATAATCATGTGTTGTAGGGTCGATTCATCCCACAGAGTGACACCTTTAAAACATGATATCAGAAAACAAATTAGAAGGAAACACAGTTAAGGTATTTAAGCAAGACAAAAACATATTCTTGCTTCTCTGTTGGGTTATATGGTTTTCCAACTATAAATTGTTTCTTAGGGAAACAATATAACTTTTTTTATATATATATAATTTGTCCACTTCTGAGCTTTGAAGAAAATATGTTGTTTTGGGGGGGAAGGGGTCTCTGGAAACTTTAAACAGACTTTTCGGTTAGCTGTATATATTTTAAGGCACTTTTTAAAAAATCAAACACATGTAGCCTATAGGCGTAACCTCAAGCTGTGAGACTCTCTTCAGCCTACCGGCATCATCAATTACCACGCAACTAGCCCCAGCCGATCACCACAAGAGCTCGACGACTGTTTTAACTAACATTATCTGCATCCAACAGCTTTACTTAACACAGTCGGTTAGTTTGGCGGAAAAAACTGTGTAAAGTTCTTTACGTTTTGCTAGTTTGCTGTCATGATTCTAAAACACCGGAGCAGCTCTGCACAGCAGCAGCTCCTTCGCTGCTGCACAGGTGTAAACCCAGCACGAGCATTTTAGCGCAATGCCCCCTAATGCCCGCCCATGCCCCCTGGTTGTCACCATGTTGGTGTTGAGCTTTCATCTTCCTGCAACTACAGCAATATCTCTCCAAACCCAGCACAGTTTGCATTACTTTACCAAAAAAATGAGCAAGATGTTTTTCATTAAAAAAAACCAAACAAACAAAAGAAACACTTTATTTGGGACACAGAGTAATAAGCACTTCCAATTCTAGTGTCTACTGATTTTATTTAAATGGTCAAGAATTAGTAGTCATAACTGGCTACCTCCAGCTTCTCAATGTTTTGGAATGGCTGTCACATATACAGTATCTTGGTCCTTCCATTCTGCGGACAACATTTGCAGAAACTTTTTTGCCCGTTTCATAAAACTTGGTAGCCCTGAATCTTGTGCCAAGCGTCGAGCTATTCTTATTTTTTACGATGAAGACATTGGTGTTTCAGGGTTTTTTCACCATGGTTTATTCTGTCTGTGTGAATAGGAGAAATGGGCAAATCAATCCAAAAATATCCATATTACCAATATCAGTATTAGTGTCAGAGCAATACTAGCATAAGATTGATATATTAGTTTCAGATTCCCTCTTAAAACGTATTTTATTTTTGTATTGTAGTTTCTCAACTGGACTGTTAAAAGATGCATCCTTTGATTAGCTTTCAAATTATATTTTTGCACTTTAGAAATCAATGCACACAAATTTGTTGTTTTTTCCTATTGATTCTGTTTATCATGCAAATATGATAAACATATTTTATATAGATAAAATATTTGTAGACATCTATAAACTTTTTCAAAATTTGTTATGACAAAATAAGTCAAAGGAAAAACCACAACACAGGCTAAAGGTCAGAAGTTTGATAACATTTCATACTTACGTAATAAGTATTGATATTGGTATTGGCAATAATGGCTCTGAATTTACTTGGTATAGCATCATTTCTAAAATATGCAGTGTTGCACACTTCTAGTGGAAAAGTAGAGTTGAATGTTTGCATCAGCTACATGCAAAACAAGCAAACAAAAAAAAGTCTGTAATTTATGGTAAAATGCTGGCAGCTCTGGTTGCCAATATTTACAATATAAATTTATATTGAGTAAAATTCTATTGCTAGTAGAGAAGTGTTTTTTAAGTGTATAAATTGACAGCATTCAATCTGCATAATGATTCATGTGGTTATCTGAAACAAAAATTGTTTGATGAAAATTTCTAAATGATTTCTAGATTTTCTGAAAAAAAGATATTTCTGTCTGTCAGTAAATTTCTACTTTATTGCTAAGCAGCTCACACTGATACCAGTGTTGAATGTTTTAGAAATGCATGGAACTCTTTGTAAGAGGTATTTTCATGTTTATATATAGTATATATATACAGTATATATATATATATATATATACTGTATATATACTGTATATATATATATATATATATATATATATATATATATATATATATATATATATATATATATATATATATATATACAGTACAGACCAAACGTTTGGACACACTTTCTCATAGAATTAAATGAATTCAATATATGTATATATACAGTATATATATTTATTTATTTATTTTTTCCTTTCTTTTTTTACCAGTGCTTTTTGGCTCAGGCGGCTTTTGGTTTGAGAGTAGTTAGACAAGGGTAGTGAAAGAGGGGGAAGACATGTGGTAAAGCTCAAAGGTCAACAGGCCAGGAATTGAACCTGCGATGGCCATGTCGAGGACTAAGGTGTCCTTTTGTGAGTTGTTCTCTACTCCTGCACCACCACAACACCCTGACTGGTACAGTGTCTGTCTCTAGTGAAGCTTGTGTCATGACATCAGATGTAGGATATGAACACGGCATTTCAAGTAAAGCCAAAATAAAAAGTTCTTTAAGTTAAGTTAATTCAACACAAAAAAGTAAGTTGTCATCGCTAAACCCAAAGAATTAAGTGAGATTAATGTAAATATAAGGCCATAACATAAACAACAGCCCAAGTACACTTTTTAGAGTGTGATTCACATATTTGTAGCAACAGTTCTACAAATAGTAGGTATAGTAGGAGTATATTTTACGTTAATTTTTTTAATTAGAGATTTGAAAAGATTAGGCAACAGTGTTCTCTTTGTTCAAAAATATAAAGGCTAATGGACATACAGAAGTTCATTCTTACCTGGGATGATTTGATCTTTGCTAGCATCATAAAGCATGCCTAAGGTAAAAGGCCGACCAAGAGCAGCAACTTGAGTAACACCTTTGTCCATGTTTCCTGCATGAAAAAAACATTAAATAACATGACTTAAATCTGTCCATGTGTTGTGAAATAATAATGTTATTTGTTAATCAACATGTTGCTTGTGTAGTTTTGGTCAGTGTAATGTTCCAGGTCATTCATATCTGGAAAGAATATATTTACATGATCTAGCAACTGGCCTGAAGAGTCAAGAAGGAATGTAAAAAAAATTCAAAAGCTAAGTGAGCAGTTATGGAGCTAAGTCTTGGAAAGTTCCAAGAAGGAGGGAGAATTAGTGATTGAGGGGACTCATTATTGTTGGAGGAGGATGATGAGAGACGTGACCAGGGACAGGTTGAGGAAGAGTTCAGATTAGCTACTGCTTCCTGGTAGGAAGGAGAGGAAATGTTCATGAAGAAGGAACGTTTCATGCAGGCAGAAGGACAGGCGTGTGTGAATCTGGGAGGGGGAAGCTAGCACTAAGCTAGCAGGGAGTCAGACAAACACTGGGAGTTGGAATAATGGTGGCCCGTGGAATTAAGAATGAACACGTTCTGAGAAGTTTCAGTAATAAGAATAATTATGAATTTCAATAGAAAGCATGGCAAGTATGGGAAAAGAAATAGAACATTGGAAAACAGCTATTAATAGAATTTAAAATGTTTAAAAAATGACTAGACACATCTTCAGTATATGCTATCTAGGGGAGTTGTAGCCAAAATGTTCAACATAGATCGATTGCAAGAATGTTAGGGTTGTGTGGGTAAAGTAATTGAAGTAACTGCTGTTAGTAATTACTTCAAGTGAACTTATTGCACCACACCTCTGTTAAGGTATCCATCCTTTGTTATATTAAATTAGTTTGTATACGTACATATATATGGTAAACTTATTGTCAGTAAATAAGTTTTCATAGAGTTAAGAATAAATCACATGTTTTATATAATTTACTTGTACTGCTAGCAGGGGCGCTGCCAGGAATCTTGGGCCCCCTGACAAAAAATTTAATTGGGGCCCCCCCATGCAGCTCCTGTTACAATTTCTTGAGTCTATTTGACCCATCAAAGGCGTCACAGTTTTAAAGGCTTGCGACTGCTTTGCATTCTTTGGTCCAACACTGATAACTAGCACAATATTTACTGCTCATGAATGTTACATCCAACAGTCCACATACAGTATGGAAGTAGGTTATTTAAATTATTTTCTGTTAGTTTTAGATTACTGAAATGTCTCTCCCCACGAGCAACAGTCATAGGCAAC
Organism: Xiphophorus maculatus; assembly: GCF_002775205.1. Lineage (NCBI taxonomy): Eukaryota > Metazoa > Chordata > Actinopteri > Cyprinodontiformes > Poeciliidae > Xiphophorus > Xiphophorus maculatus. The sequence goes on along the minus strand of NC_036452.1, from coordinate 17,450,105 downwards.
ATGCAAAATACACATAAAGCAATCCAGACTTGGTCCAAAACATTGCAAATTAGTAGTAAATGAGTTGAATCAACCTTAAAAGTTATGACGAGCCAACACATTTGCTTTAAATTGGAATAACAGAATTACATAGAATGTAAGGAAAGGAATGTTTAGCCTGCAGCGAGATCATTATAAAGTCTTGGACTAAGTGTGCCGAGTTTAATTTGGAAGTTTATTGAATCTTCATGAATTTAGGTTTCTCCTAAAATATGTGAAATAATGTTGAAATGGGGACATGTCATTTTATGTATCCATTTAAATGGGTTGAAGAGATTTCGCTCATGTTCCTTAAGTTCACAGCACTTTACCTTCCTATTATTGATACATTTATGTTCTTTGTCAACCACTTGTCCATCTGTGAAAATTTTTCAAAGCTTAATATTAATATTTTTGTGACTCTGTATGCTGTGTGGACAGTGGATTCAATAAAATTATTGGCTTATTTGTCTGCAGAGGGAGTCCTGACTCCTTCAATGTCTTCATTCTGTAGTTTTAGTTCAGTGAAACAACTTCAAATAATGTTTGGGAAGTTTTCTTTAGGTCTAATCCTCTTCTGACGGACTGTTATATGGTTTAGTTATTGCTGGTAAAGCACATCTTGCCCGCAAATACAGAACTTCCCCTTCAAGTTCCGTATTTTTGTGACTGAGACAGAAAATAAAATTACATGAAAGCATAAAGTGCAACAGATGTGGAAAGGATCACACAGGAATCAAGCTCTGCGTTGGTTTATTCCTATAAAACAGTGTGGGACACACTCAGCACCGGGTATGATACACACAATCACCGTCACAGTCCTGCAGCCCAACAAACACATTTTGGAAGGAAACTTTATACAAACTTAATAAACGTAACAAATTAACTTTAACCAACACCAAAGCTTTTTTTAAAAAACACTTACACAGTCAACATTATATTTTTATGCAGAACAAAAGCTGTGAAAACTATTGTTAACAATATAAACATTATTAAAAGTGAGAGGTAGCTTCAGAGCGCATCTTACCAGCAGCTCAGTCAGGCAGCTTCTGCCTGGCTGCTGCAGCATCTACGTCACTGAACGTTGCTTTGTGCAACATTAATAACGTCCCTCCAAAAAACAATATTTACATTAGGAACCAAAAATAAAAGCAGTATAAAACAGAAATAGCCATGTCAGCAGACATGTTAATTTGACAAAACAGAAATAAAAATGTCTTGACAAGGTTCATAAAATAATAAATAAATAAATAAATGAAATTAACTCAGCTACAGAAGCAACAATAAAATACACATTTTCAGAAAAATAAAGTGTGAAAATTGCTGACAAAGGACAAAAGGGAACGGTCCCATGTTTTTTTTGTTGTTGTTGTTTTTACCTTAGATCTGAAACAGAATGAGGGGGGAAATGGAGAGGGAGATCCACAGACAGATCCCCCTGCTAACTTGAAGAAAGGAAGAGTTAAGAGGGATTTCATTTTTTTCTACGTAATGACACCTGTTCTCTGAGCTACTGCTGTTTCTCGGCGTAACACCGGCACCGTGCCCCCCTCCCCCTTCTCCCGGACTGGACGCTGTTCGTTGTTTTTACCTTAGAACGGTCAACTCTCCATTATTCCTATTTCTATTTGATATAATAGGGATTTCCGCTCTTCCGTGTCATGTCTCCTGTCTCTCATCTGCAGTTCAACAGTTTAATCCGTCAACACGTCGTCACCCATTTTTCCGAGCTGCCTCCAAATGCAACATGTGCGCTACGAGGCTCATGCTGGCCGGGTTTACGCCGTGCGGCAGCGTAGGAGAGCTGCTGCTGTTGTGAGCTGCACAGGCATCATGGCAACTATAGCAAAACGCTAAGAACTTCGCACTGGATTTGCTGAGGAAGGGGATTTGATACGCTGCTGAGTTCCTTCCGAGTTCAGTGACTGAGTGGGACGACTCTGACCGGCTGCTCTGCCTCTGACCATTTCTCCAGTATTTGTTTGAGTCCAATCTTTCGCGCCGCTTCTTTCATCACGTCCTGCAGAATTGCTGGAGACTCCAGGTTCCTGGAAACTTCTGATGACGCTTCAATCCCATCCCAGTTCACTATGCTGGACGGATCTTCATGCTGATGGCCTTGAGGGAGTAGCCCCTGCCCTTCCAGGACGTCCACTCCACTCCGATGGCATAAAGAGTGCTGTCGGCCCCCCAGAGGTACACGCCGTTTGGGTTCGCACTGTGACAATCGGAGTACCAGAACCCTGCAAGGAACGATCGGGCGCAGTTGTTCACCCAGGTGTCCTGATCTTTATCGAATGTCGAGAACTTTTGTCCACTGATGTGACTCAGAGAGTCTCCTGAAGAAACAGAAAGTCACATTAGCACATTATTTTCTTAAATTACAAAGTATCTTGCAAAACTGTTTGTTTCTTGGTAAAACAAAAACAGAACATAATACTTTTGGAAATACTCTTCTGATAAGGCGATTATGAATCCAAGCAAATAAAAAGTTGTTCAGTAAGCATGTTTTATTTTTTTTTCTTTACGAAATAAATGGTAAAATATTAAACTTGTTGATAGATAAATAAAGTGCCAGTTTTTTTTCTGCAGGTGTTAAACAAGAGGGGAGCAGGATTAGGAAAAGCTTGTTGCTTAAGGTGCAAACAGAACTCATGACAACTGCAACAATAAATGAAGTCAATAATATAACAAACTGCATTTGCATGATACGTTTGTTTTGTATGTTTTTTTTAACAAGCTCAATCACACAAATAGTAAATTAGCCAATTATGTGGCAACGACAAAATTAATACTTGTATTATTAAAGTTACTTTCTACAAACTCCTCTGAATATCCCTGAACATTTTAAAAGAACGTGTCCTTTTTTATTTATTCTTTTTTTATTTTATTTCATTGTTTAATCATTTTTTCATCACACTTGAAATGAAGCCAAAATGATTTCTAATGAATTTTCATGCAGCAAGTGAAGCATCATGTGTGCGTAGGGTTTGGCCTCACCTTGGCACTTAGACAACAAATCTGAGTGCCACACTGCAGGACAGGACACATTTAAAAACTACAAAATCTAATAATAATAATAATAAAAGAATTTATCTTACCAGAAACAAAACAAAAAAGTCTGTCTTTACCCACCTGCCCCTCCGTTAGTGAATCCAGTCAGGTGAAGTCTGTAGCCGTCAGACTGTGGGCCCACGGAGAACGAGGTGTAACAGGCATACGACTTGTTTCCATCGAAGTCCTCCATGTCGATCAGCAGCTCTGTTCTCCTCTTAGTCAGGTGGAAGACATTTTCCAGACCTTGAACACGACAGAAACATTGGAGAGAGTGATCTCTCGGAACTTTTTACAGGGTTTCTCTCTAGTCTTCATAACTGCTGCGTTGGCTTCACGTCTCACCGAGCCAGTACTCTCCCGCCGCGTTCCCGAAGCCGAACTTGTACTGATCCCAGGGCCTGTAGAAGTTCACGGAGCCGTCCATCCTCCTCTGGAAAACCTGCGGGGAGGTGAGGACGGTGATCCAGCTGAGCACGGCTCAGGTTTCCCCCCTGATGAGCTTTGATGGATATTTCACAAATGGATGCTAATAACAACATCACCTACAATGAGTTCAAACTGTGTTTAAGTGTTTTTGCTTTGGGGTTCTTGTAAACTCTGACTATAGATGGTGAGACCACAGATACATTTTTTGTTGTGAACTCAAAATTATTTCCAATAGTTTCCCTTTAATGAAACCAGTCGGCTACAGGTAAGAACCCTATCTAAAAAAAAAAAAAGATAGGGATTCAAAATGCGTACAATTACAGTTATACTTTAACAGATGACTTTGAATTGAATTCCAAAGGAAGCTTTCGAAACTTCTAAAATAATGAAAAGCAAAAAATAAATTAAACAGCAGAAAGAAACCATCCCTACCGTCCACTTTCCTCCCAGAGAGTCCATGTCGCAGTAAACCTGCAGACAAACATAGCAGCTGATTGAACCGGCATACTGATTCAGCTGCATATTGAGCCTCTGGTTTCTGATTTTTCGCAAGGAACAAAAAGAAACCAAGCCTGATTGACCTCCTTCTGGACTCTTGAACCAATGCTGTAAAAACAGTGAGCCCCATTATGATACCAAGCATCAGAGCTCATAGATTCCTATCAGGTGACATAAATTTGATGTTTGCCATATTTTTTAAATCAGGGTTGTTGTTTAAAAAAAAAAAGTTTACATATTAAAAATCACCTATCAATATTGAGTGAAAATGTAAACTTTAACATCGGGCATTAAGAATCAGAATGTGATTATTAGTTACTGACATCCCAGGAGGTTTGAGCGTACCTGGACGGCCGATGTGGTTCCGATGGGATAGATGGTGTAAACTCCGCTGGGTCGGCTGGTGTCTTGGACGTAGACATCATTGCAGTCCAGAGGGAGGCTGAGAGCTGAGCAGCTGGTCGCCACGGGAACCAGAAGGAGAAGAAACAGCTGCAGCAGAGGAACAGCTTATTCATGACAAGTCTGTAGAGTTAGAACTTTTCTCAAATCAAGCAAATGAGGAACATTCAAGAGTCCTGCGTTAACATCATAAACTCACCTTAATGGTCATTGCTCTTCTGTAAGGATCTAACATGTGATGTCTGTCAGGTGGAGTTCTGCAGCAGTGGAGTCTCACCTGCTTTTATAACCGGCACAATGAGTTACTAATTCATGAAAGTCCCCTATTTGGAAATCAGAGAGTTTTTCTTTCGAATGTGTTGCGCAACTGATCTGGTAAAGTCACAGCAGTACACCTCTCTACTTCTCCTTTTTTTAAAATATTATTATTATTTTAAACATAGTTTTCCTCAAACCTCAATTCAGCTGTTGCTACTTAACTTCATGTTTTGTAAATTTAGCCAGTTCATTTTACTAACTGTAACTACCTGTTTGTGTTCCTTATTTACCTGTCCTATACCTGGCCACTACCTGAACTATACTGTTCACATCAAATCTTTATTAAACCTACATGCTCTGATTTTCCTTTTCATTGAAAGGACTTTGGACCATTGTTTTAGGAATTTTTTTGCCCCTTTTTTTACTTGTTAATGAAATCACAAAAATATTTATATATAATGTAAGCTGCAACTCAAAAACATGGGGCTGCCAGCATACAGAGTTCTTTAAATCTTATGCCACATTATGTTACAAAGATTAGAGGCCAACATTTTTAGTCATTTAGTAATTAAATACACTGTATTCATTGGAGACAACAAAAAATCAGAAAATCAATTCAACAAAACTGTATTGTGGAGTTGCAGAAAAATCAGGAGACCAAGTCTAATATTTAGGAGAGAACAAAGCAGCTTTATTTTAATATCTGCGCAGATGGGAGAACAGCTACAGTGGGTTCCGCTCTTCGACTTAGAGCTGAACGTCCTCTCATTATATAGGATGCATCGCACGTTACATGATTACACCCCCTGGCTCAGAGTCAGACAAAAAGAATCTATAAATTGCTTATATGTGAGTTTTGGTTGAGCAGGTTTGCATGCACATTCACACCTCAACTACAGAAATATGCTCTGTGTTTACTGTGGACAAGATGCCCTTAGGTCTTAGCAAAACATAGTAGATTGACCTTTGGATAACTTCTGCTTTCTTTCTGTACCATGATAGGTTGCCTTAGCAATGTCTTACATCTCTAACCACTGAACATCCTGTTCTAACTTATTTGCAGAGGCTCAGAAGAGCATATTTCCTGTTGAGCTGCAACTGAGTGCAAACCTTTAATAAAAACATAAAGTGTACATTTTAAAATGATTAAACATTGTTAACTAATTTTTACTTCACAGCATTCTTTTTATTAAATTTCAAAACATTAGTCTACAAGCATTAGAACAGTAGCATGAATGAAGTAATAATATAACTTTTTAAATTCAAAAGCAATCATGTTGTTCAAAACTAGTCAAACATACACATTATGTGGCAGGAAATTAATAAAGAAACCATAACTGTTAATCATTAAGAATCAATAATAACATGAGTACAGGAAAAACTGAATATCAAACACCACAAAAGCTCTAAACCCCCACCAAAGCTGTAAAATAATAATAATCAAAAAATCGTAACATGAAATCTATAACTACGACAACATCATATATTTTTCCAATGTCAATCATATATAAAATCATGGAAGGTCACAATTATGTTTGACAATACACTGTTATCTATCCCATAGATGTGATAAGTGAACAAAAAAGCATTTAAAACATGAAGATCATCCAATTGTAAGCAAAAAGATGCAAGAAGTCCTTTCTTACAAAAAAAGTAATTGTTTTAAAGTTGTACAGTTAATGATAAAGGAGAAATATTATCGAAAATGTTCTTTTTTGCCTGTTTTTGTCCTTTCATTTGGGTATCTACTGCTTACAGAAACAATCCAAGAGCAAAAAAACAAAACAAAACAAAAAAACAGCCATTATTTGGCAATTGGTAAATGTTTTACTGGTGTCTGAACCGTTTCAGAAACATCTGCAGTACAAATTCCATTATTGATAGCAACTCCAGGCCTTGCCAAGTCCCTCACCTGAAAACTGGGGTTCCATCCACTTCATTACAAGAAGAATTACTGTATGTTTCTCTGAGAGAAAAGTCACCAAAAAAGAATGACTTTCTTTAGATTTATTACTTGCTTTATGGCAAGGAGAGAATGCATTCAGTTACACAGACTGCAGGTCAGAACCTGTCTGCTGGAGAGAAAAAGATTTTCTCACCTTCACTTACTTATTCTCAGCTTTTAGTCAAACAGGCCTTTTTAAAATGGTCACACTTTAACATGACAGTAAAAAAACTACTGAGGAGGGACAAATAAAACTCTAACTACTGTTTCTATGAAAACAGTAGTTATTCTTATTCTATTTCAACATGAGGGTCAAACATAAATTATGATCAAAACTCATAAAAAGAGATGTGAAGTCTGGAACTGATTGATTGATTGATTGATTGATTGATTGATTGATTGATTGATTGATTGATTGATTGATTGATTGATTGATTGATTGATTGATTGATTGATTGATTGATTGTAGTAAATTTTTTTGTTTCAAACTGAACCAAATGTCTTTACAGACACAGTTTCAAGTAACCATTTTCTCCCCACATTTTCAGACATGGGTAAACTGGCTCAACGAAACTGCAAGGGAAACTGTGAATGTGATCCACTTTGTCACCTCTGACTACATAATACGACAAAGAACCAGCGGGCCAATCCAGATACAACCCAACACGGGATAAGCCGGTCGTGGGAATAGGTTTGTCCGTGCAGATTTTATTATGCTCTATGTAGAACATGGGTTGTACGTTTGGCCACCTCCAGCCCAAAGACCAACTCATTGTATTTTGACCAAAGTCAATCCATTCACTACAACGTCCTTTCCTGTGTATTCCTTTGTAAGAAATACCAACAGCGCTATCTATACCTTTGGCAATATTCAGTTCCATCTCCCAGTAGTGGCGTTTCGTCAGACTTTCTTTGAACATGAGCTGGGAGGTTTTGTCAAATCTCCAGGGGTTATCGGGATATGACTGCTCGTCTCCGTGTGTCACACTCTTGGTTCCATCGAGAATGAGGTTTGGGTGTGCTGTGTCTGGATCCATATTGAGGCTGCTGGCATCTGAGGGGGAGAAAAATAGATACCCTGATCAAGGTCACGATTTCAAAAAAGGTCTGTAGAGTTTTTATTTAATGTGTAACCTTGTACTTTACACATCTGCTCAGGGACAATATCTAAATATTTATTTTCTAAGTAATCTTCAGTGCAAGAAGTGAAGTATCCATTTGGCTTTCATGTACACTGTTGCTACATAACAACAAATTCAAGTGGATGCTCAACATTGTCACAAGACCCAAACACTTTGGTTCAATGTTCGAGGTGTCACGTGACAAGGCTAACCAGGCTAACAAGGCTAATATATGTCATATATATTTTTATGTTGTTATATGTTACACATTTTGTTAAATGCCACGTCTCTTTCTTCTCTTTGTAAGGCAGTCCGCTCCTCCTCTGCCATATCAGATATAAATCCCTAGCTCTATTCTGAGAAAACTTGTGACGCTCAGATAAATTAGATTTTACATTGGTCTGGGAAAAAATTAAAACAATGAACAGTGACTTACACCACAGGAGATCTCTTCTTTCTTTTATTTTTTCTAAACCAACTAAATTGGGTCTTTTAAAATCTTCCGTGATCAGTTTGTTGTTCCTGTAGTGGTAGATGGTTGCTCCTTTGTATTTCTTGTTTACCTTGGCTGTTACTACAAATCTGTATTTTGCTTCCTTCTTAAGACCTGCCGCAAGTTCACCAATCTCTGCGGCTTTTTCTCTTATTCTTGTTAATTCTTTTTCTGAGAAGTACCACAGGTCCTCAGTGGCTGGACTGACATTCCCTGTGGCCTTGAAGTCCATTGTCTCCATGTACTCTGCCATTTTCTGAAGATAAGGATCTGACTTTTCCAGAGAGGTAAAAACGAAGCAGAGGACATCCTCTACTTTGGGGCACAGAAGCTCCTCAACAACGTCAGAGTCTTGTGGGAGGATCTTTGCTCCGTCCATTGCCTCAACACAGGACTTGATCACATTGACTTCTCTTTCCATGTTTGCCATCCATTTATTTAATTTGTCTGAACTGAACGGAGACTGTTCTTTCTCATCCAAGAATCTCAACAGCTCATTCTCGTCTTCCTTTCCTGCCCTGATGCCTGGAATCTTCTTTGCAATTAGATCTTGAAGCATCCCTTCGTACGTGCTACACTTTTGCTTGAAACTTAACAAAATTGTGGAAATCTGCGGGAATTGATAGCTGTCTGCCAAGCAATCATTGCATCTCATTTTCAAGTTCTGAAGCTCTACCAGGGCATTTTGAGTCTTTCCCAAAAGCCGCGTACTCAGTTCCATTTTCACCTCGGAAGCTGATGGATCAAAATTCTTCAGAGGCATCAACCAGACCTTCAGTGGGACACTGTGCTCTTTCTTTGCACCTAGTAGCGTTGGGAGATTGACGTAAGTCAGCAGTGCATCCTGGAATGATGTAGGGTTTTTTTCTGGAATCAGGTCTCCATAGAATGTGCAGGAAAATGCGTCAGCCACAGCTTGTTCTTCATTAGACAGTTTGATGTCAACTTCTCCACTCACGCTTATTCTGGGGAACTTGTTTATAGTAGCTTGGAGGTTGCCCTCAATCTTCTGAAGGGTTTTCGTGTCCATCTTGTTACTGTCCAACACAAAGAATGCATTTGCACCGTAAAGGATACCAGTGACAACATGAGTGGCCAAACACTTCATGTCATCAGCAATCTTCAGCTGCTTCTTCATTTCATCAGCCGATATGTTCAGCTGCTTGAAAGTGGTGGTGGCTTTGTACTGGAAGGTTATGCGGCTTTGATTGTGGGATTTCTTCTCGTCATTCAGATACTTTGCAGATCCTCCGACTTCAATCAGACCGCCCAGAAAACTGGCTTTTAGAGAGGCATTCACATCCAGCAGATTAGACCTCATGTCCAAGGAATCGGAGGAGGTGATTTTAAAATCACTGCTATGCTGGGAATTTTCCATAATCATGTGTTGTAGGGTCGATTCATCCCACAGAGTGACACCTTTAAAACATGATATCAGAAAACAAATTAGAAGGAAACACAGTTAAGGTATTTAAGCAAGACAAAAACATATTCTTGCTTTTCTGTTGGGTTATATGTCTTGCCACCTATAAATTGTTTCTTAGGGAAACAATATAACTTTTTTTATATAAATTTGTTCACTTCTGAGCTTTGAAGAAAATAAGTTGTTTTGGGGGGCATGGGGGTCTGTGGAAACTTTAAACAGACTTTTGTAGGATTAGCTGCATATATTTTCAAGCAATTTTTAAAAAAATCAAACATGTAGCCTATAGGCGTAAATTCAAGCTGTGAGACTCTCTTCAGCCTACCGGCATCATTAATTACCACACCTCCGCCTCAGGCAACCAGCACCAGATTGTTTGCCCAATCACCACGCAAGAGCTCAAACACTGTTTTAGCAAACATTACCTGCATCCAACAGCTTTATTCAACACAGTCGGTTAGTTTGGCGGAAAAACTGTGCAAAGTTCTTCACGTTTTGCTAGTTTGTTGTCATGATTCTAAAACACCAGAGCAGCTCTGCACAGCAGCAGCAGTGCTCCTTCGCTGCTGCACAGCAACTACAGCAAACCCAGCACAGTTTTCATTACTTCACCATAAAAATGAAAAAAAAAAAAATTATTAAAAAAAAACCAAACGTTTTATTTGGGACACAGAGTAATAAGCACTTCCAATTCTAGTGTCTACTGATTTTATTTAAATGGGCAAGAATTAGTAGTCATAACTGGCTACCTCCAGCTTCTCAATGTTTCTGAATGGCTGTCACATATACAGTATCTTGGTCCTTCCATTCAACCATCTGCCGACAAAATTTGCAGAAACTTTTTTGCCCGTTTCATAAAACTTGGTAGCCCTGAATCTTGTGCCAAGCGTTGAGCTATTCTTATTCTTTACGATGAAGACATTGGTGTTTCAGGGTTTTTTCACAATGATTTATTATGTTTGTGTGAATGGGAGAAATGGGCAAATCAATCCAAAAATATCCATATTATCAATACCAAGTCAGTATTAGTATCAGATACTAATTATTTAGCATGATAAGATTGATACATTAGTTTCAGATACCTTCTTAAAATGTATTTTATTTTTGTATTGTAGTTTCTCAACTGGACTGTAAAAAGATGAATCCTTTGATTTGTTTTCAAATTATATTTTTGCCCTTTAGACATCAATACACACAAATTTGTTGTTTTTTCCTATTGATTCTGTTTATCATGTAAATATGTCATTAACGTATTTTATCGACATCTATAAACCTTTTCTAATTTTCTGTCTGTCTAAAGTTTTAACAAAATATGTCAAAGGAAAAACCATAACACAGGCTAAAGGTCAGAAGTTTGATAATATTTCATACTTAAGTAATAAGTATTGATATTGGTATTGGCAATAATGGCTCTGAATTTACTTGGTGTAGCATCATTTCTAAAATATGCAGTGTTGCACACTTCTAGTGGAAAAGTAGAGTTGAATGTTTGCATCAGCTACATTGTAAAAGACAAACAAACCAAAAAAAAGTCTGTAATTTATGGTAAAATACTGTCAGTTCTGGTTGCCAATATTTACAATATAAATTTATATTGAGTAAAATTCTATTGCTGGTAGAGAAGTGTTTTTTTTAAGTGTATAAATTGACAGCATTCAATCTGCATAATGATTCATGTGGTTATCTGAAACAAAAATTGTTCGATGAAAATTTCTAAATGATTTCTAGATTTTCTGAAAAAAAGATATTTCTGTCTGTCAGTAAATTTCTACTTTATTGCTAAGCAGCTCACACTTACACCAGTGTTAAATGTTTTAGAAATGCATGGAACTCTTTGTAAGAGGTATTTCAACAGCGCCAAATTTTCCTGTTTATATATAGCATATACTGTATATATATATATATATATATATATATATATATATATATATATATATATATATATATATATATATATATATATATTGAATTCAATGAGAAAGTGTGTCCAAACTTTTGGTCTGTACTGTATATATATATATATATGTATGTATATATATACAGTATATACACTGCTCAAAAAAATAAAGGGAACACTTAAACAGGTGTTTAACACTTAAAGTGTTCCCTTTATTTTTTTGAGCAGTATATACAGTATATATATATATATTTTTTTTCCTTTCTTTTTTTACCAGTGTTTTTTGGCTCAGGTGGCTTTTGGTTTGAGAGTAGTTAGACAGGGTAGTGAAACTGGGGGAAGACATGTGGTAAAGCTCAAAGGTCAACAGGCCAGGAATTGAACCTGCGATGGCCATGTCGAGGACTAAGGTGTCCTTTTGTGAGTTGTTCTCTACTCCTGCACCACCACAACACCCTGACTGGTACAGTGTCTGTCTCTAGTGAAGCTTGTGTCATGACATCAGACGTAGGATATGAACACGGCATTTCAAGTAAAGCCAAAATAAAAAGTTCTTTAAGTTAAAAGTTTTAACTTTTAAGTGATAGATAACTTATAGACATAAGTTGGTTCACTTAAACACATAGACATTATGTCTATGTCACTTATAGACATAAGTGAACAACACGTCTATAAGTTGGTTCACTTATTGACATAAAGAAGTTCATTCTTACCTGGGATGATTTGATCTTTGCTAGCATCATAAAGCATGCCTAAGGTAAAAGGCCGACCAAGAGCAGCAACTTGAGTAACACCTTTGTCCATGTTTCCTGCATGAAAAAAACATTAAATAACATGACTTAAATGTGTTGTGAAATAATAATGTTATTTGTTAATCGATATGTTGCTTGTGTAGTTTTGGTCAGTGTAATGTTCCAGGTCATTCATATCTGGAAAGAATATATTTACATGATCTAGCAACTGGCCTGAAGAGTCATGAAGGAATGTAAAAAAAATTCAAAAGCTAAGTGAGCAGTTATGGAGCTAAGTCTTGGAAAGTTCCAAGAAGGAGGGAGAATTAGTGATTGAGGGGACTCATTATTGTTGGAGGAGGATAATTAGAGACGTGACCAGGGACAGATTGAGGAAGAGTTCAGATTAGCTACTGCTTCCTGGTAAGAAGGAGAGGAAATGTTCATGAAGAAGGAGCGTTTCCTGCAGGCAGAAGGGCAGGCATGTGTGTGAATCTGGGAGGGGGAAGCTAGCACTAAGCTAGCAGGGAGTCAGACAAACACTGGGAGTTGGAATAATGGTGGCCCGTGGAATTAAGAATGAACACGTTCTGAGAAGTTTCAGTAATAAGAATAATTATGAATGTCAATAGAAAGCATGGTAAGTATGGGAAAAGAAATAGAACATTGGAAAACAGCTATTAATAGAATGTAAAATGTTTAAAAAATGACTAGACACATCTTCAGTATATGCTATCTAGGGGAGTTGTAGCCAAAATGTTCAACATAGATTTATTGCAAGAATGTTAGGGTTGTGTGGGTAAAGTAATTGAAGTAACTGCTGTTAGTAATTACTTCAAGTGAACTTATTGCACCACACCTCTGTTAAGGTATCCCTCCTTTGTTATATTAAATTAGTTTGTATACATACATAATTATAGTAAACTTATTGTCAATAAATAGGTTTTCATAGAGTTAAGAATAAATCATATGTTTTATATAATTTGCCTGTACTGGTAGCAGGGGCGCTGCCAGGAATCTTGGGCCCCCTGACAAAAAATTTAATTGCCCCCCCTAACTAGCACAATATTTACTGCTCATGAATTTTACATCCAACAGTCTGCATACAGTATGCAAGGAGGTTGCTTACATTTTTTCTATTAGTTTTAGATTACTGAAATGTTTCTCCCCATGAGCAACAGTCATAGGCAACATGCAAAATATACATGAAGCAGGAAAAATGAATTGGAAAGACATAAACAGAAATTCCACATGTGACAAGTGCAAAAAACTGGGTGATTAGGAACACAAGTTTCAGAACAAAACAGCTACAAAATAAGCAATGAAGATAGTATAAGGACGTGGAAGAAGTTACCATGTGATGGAGCACAACAAAGGCACAATTGTTGTGAAAGTAGCATATATTTATCTTTAGATGTGCAATAATTCCTTACCTGGTGAAGTTGAGTTATGAAGATAACTGACACGGTAATATTCTTGGCTTCTGACAAGTGTGTCTAGGAGCTTTTTTACTGCTCAGCTCACAGAGCTATTTATACTGAATCGAAGCCCCGCCCCTTAGGTGCTTCATCTCAGAGCACGTTCATCCCCTGGCACTACATCACTGTAGTGCTTGGGGATATGATTCTGATATGATTGCTTACAATGTGTAATTATTATTTTAAGTACATTTGAATTGTTGAAATGTTTTTAATTTTTCTTAGTAAGTGTATCAACTGACTTTTGATTAAGTTGTCTTTGAATTTAATTTTCTCAGTCAGTGGCAAAGGTATGTTGAGTATATATAAAATTATAAATTTTATACATACTTATATAAGGTTGTATTTTTGTTTTGTCCTAGTTCTTCTAGTTTCTTCAACTACATTTGCTTCAAGGGATTCAACTTGTGTATTGAGTTTACTAATGTGACAGTGTTGCACAATAAATTTTTGACATGTTTGTTATTTCCATAAGCCCCAATAAACTTTGTTGATGCTTCACATGTGTTTGAACCATTCTTCATTTTGGATTTTCAATTTTTCAATGTCAGAGTGCAATCAACTGTTGATTTCTTTTGGATTTGGTCTTTTTTCTGCTACTTCAGCCATGCATATTATTTCAGACTTATTTGGTTTTCAAATATGTAAAATCAGCATATCTTGGTTGAAAATAAAAGAAAAAAACATTTGTAAAATTGCTTACAGCTGGTGTTTATACTAAGAGTTCACAGACTACACAACAATAACGTTGCACTCTGAAAAATGTATTTGGGCTATAGTTCATTTTATGGTCTTATTTACACAAGCTTCACCAGGGACAGATCCTGTACCAACCAGGATGCTTTGGTGGAGCACAACTCACATAAGGAGACCTTAATCCTCTACGCGGCCATCGCAGGTTCGATTCCCGGCCTGATGAACTTTATCACAGGTATTTTCCTTCTGTCCTTATCCACCTTCCTGTCTAACTACTCTAATAAAAAGGTTGCCTTAGCCAAAAAAAACCTTTGAAAAAAGAGATTCTTTGTCAGTTTACTTCTTTATTTGAAGCAAACTAAATGATTTGAGTAAGACTGACTTAAAATAGTCAATTTAAACATACTTAATGAAATAAAGTGAAAAAAACACTTAATAAATTGAGTCTGAACTTAGTAAATGGAGTTGAATATACATAATATACTGAGGTGGTTAAACTTATTAAATTCAATTGGATAAACATAATTGAATTTCGTGTGACCAATTGAAGCAATTCAGTTAAGTTGGTTGAAATAATTTCTGTTTTCAATGTGTGGCTTCTTGTCTTTAACTGAATAAAGGTGAAGCATCTGTTTTTCTAATGGCTTCACACTGGAAAGTTATGTGAACAGGATTAAACCAGCAAGTTGGCAGAGGAACAAGTTCCAACCTGCAACGGCAAGATGAAACAGCTGCATAGAAATTCCTGTGAAAAACCCTGAAGATTTTCCAGTTACTGACACAATAACACATTCTAAACAAACAGGTTGTACAACTGAGAACATTTTCAAAACCTTTTCCGGGTCTGGTCTTTGTATTTGATGCAAGAGGGTTGATTATATCACTCAGTGTGAATATGGACAGACAGAATCGACCTAAAATCTGGAGGCGCACACTAGCAATGTGACAAAAATGATGAAAACCGATTGCAGCTGCAGCACCCAGTTAGCTTTTTAAACTGTTACACCGATAAAAAAAACAGAAGCTGGAGCTGGAGAACAGGAATTACTCTTTAAAAGGTGTATTTGGGCTGTAGTTCATTTTATGGATGTATTTTCATTAATCTCACTCAATTTGTTGTTTGTTTGTTTGTTTTTTTGCCTTAGAGATGAAAACTTACTTTTTGTGTTCAATTAACTTTACAAAGTTACAAATATTGAACTTAAAGGAACATTTAACTTTGACTTTATCTGAAATAATTGAGTTGAATGACAATTTTGTGTCCTATGTCTTTCCAGCTCAATATACTGTGATAATCCAACCCAATTCATAATGTTTATCAATCTATATTTACTAAGTTTTTATAACTTAATTCATTAAGTTTAACATGACAAATTTAAGTCTCTCTTACTCAAATCTTTTATTTTCTGATAAATAACTCAAATCTCTTTCACTTACTTCAACAGAAAGCCAAGTCAAACTTTTAAGTTATTCCAAACTAAAAAGCTAAAATATCCAAAATGACATTATCACTCACACTGTTTTTAAAACACAACTTCAATTAAAATTATTTAAAATGTATGTTTACCATGTTATTTTAGCTTTTCAAACATCCTGTACACTGAAAAAAGAAAATAGTTGAACCAACTTAAATGAATTGCTTCAATTGGTAACAAGTAGTTCAATTAAGTTCATCAAAATTATTGATTAAGTTTCCTACATCTGAAGTCATGATGCAAGCTTCACCAGGGACAGATCCTGTACCAACCAGGATGCTTTGGTGGAGCACAACTCACATAAGGAGACCTTAATCCTCTACGCGGCCATCGCAGGTTCGATTCCCGGCCTGATGAACTTTATCACAGGTATTTTCCTTCTGTCCTTATCCACCTTCCTGTCTAACTACTCTAATAAAAAGGTTGCCTTAGCCAAAAAAAACCTTTGAAAAAAGAGATTCTTTGTCAGTTTACTTCTTTATTTGAAGCAAACTAAATGATTTGAGTAAGACTGACTTAAAATAGTCAATTTAAACATACTTAATGAAATAAAGTGAAAAAAACACTTAATAAATTGAGTCTGAACTTAGTAAATGGAGTTGAATATACATAATATACTGAGGTGGTTAAACTTATTAAATTCAATTGGATAAACATAATTGAATTTCGTGTGACCAATTGAAGCAATTCAGTTAAGTTGGTTGAAATAATTTCTGTTTTCAATGTGTGGCTTCTTGTCTTTAACTGAATAAAGGTGAAGCATCTGTTTTTCTAATGGCTTCACACTGGAAAGTTATGTGAACAGGATTAAACCAGCAAGTTGGCAGAGGAACAAGTTCCAACCTGCAACGGCAAGATGAAACAGCTGCATAGAAATTCCTGTGAAAAACCCTGAAGATTTTCCAGTTACTGACACAATAACACATTCTAAACAAACAGGTTGTACAACTGAGAACATTTTCAAAACCTTTTCCGGGTCTGGTCTTTGTATTTGATGCAAGAGGGTTGATTATATCACTCAGTGTGAATATGGACAGACAGAATCGACCTAAAATCTGGAGGCGCACACTAGCAATGTGACAAAAATGATGAAAACCGATTGCAGCTGCAGCACCCAGTTAGCTTTTTAAACTGTTACACCGATAAAAAAAACAGAAGCTGGAGCTGGAGAACAGGAATTACTCTTTAAAAGGTGTATTTGGGCTGTAGTTCATTTTATGGATGTATTTTCATTAATCTCACTCAATTTGTTGTTTGTTTGTTTGTTTTTTTGCCTTAGAGATGAAAACTTACTTTTTGTGTTCAATTAACTTTACAAAGTTACAAATATTGAACTTAAAGGAACATTTAACTTTGACTTTATCTGAAATAATTGAGTTGAATGACAATTTTGTGTCCTATGTCTTTCCAGCTCAATATACTGTGATAATCCAACCCAATTCATAATGTTTATCAATCTATATTTACTAAGTTTTTATAACTTAATTCATTAAGTTTAACATGACAAATTTAAGTCTCTCTTACTCAAATCTTTTATTTTCTGATAAATAACTCAAATCTCTTTCACTTACTTCTACAGAAAGCCAAGTCAAACTTTTAAGTTATTCCAAACTAAAAAGCTAAAATATCCAAAATGACATTATCACTCACACTGTTTTTAAAACACAACTTCAATTAAAATTATTTAAAATGTATGTTTACCATGTTATTTTAGCTTTTCAAACATCCTGTACACTGAAAAAAGAAAATAGTTGAACCAACTTAAATGAATTGCTTCAATTGGTAACAAGTAGTTCAATTAAGTTCATCAAAATTATTGATTAAGTTTCCTACATCTGAAGTCATGATGCAAGCTTCACCAGGGACAGATCCTGTACCAACCAGGATGCTTTGGTGGAGCACAACTCACATAAGGAGACCTTAATCCTCTACGCGGCCATCGCAGGTTCGATTCCCGGCCTGATGAACTTTATCACAGGTATTTTCCTTCTGTCCTTATCCACCTTCCTGTCTAACTACTCTAATAAAAAGGTTGCCTTAGCCAAAAAAAAACCTTTGAAAAAAGAGATTCTTTGTCAGTTTACTTCTTTATTTGAAGCAAACTAAATGATTTGAGTAAGACTGACTTAAAATAGTCAATTTAAACATACTTAATGAAATAAAGTGAAAAAAACACTTAATAAATTGAGTCTGAACTTAGTAAATGGAGTTGAATATACATAATATACTGAGGTGGTTAAACTTATTAAATTCAATTGGATAAACATAATTGAATTTCGTGTGACCAATTGAAGCAATTCAGTTAAGTTGGTTGAAATAATTTCTGTTTTCAATGTGTGGCTTCTTGTCTTTAACTGAATAAAGGTGAAGCATCTGTTTTTCTAATGGCTTCACACTGGAAAGTTATGTGAACAGGATTAAACCAGCAAGTTGGCAGAGGAACAAGTTCCAACCTGCAACGGCAAGATGAAACAGCTGCATAGAAATTCCTGTGAAAAACCCTGAAGATTTTCCAGTTACTGACAGTGGCGGAGCTAGACTTTTATTTCTGGGGGGGCGAATGGGGGGCCAGGGCTATCTGTAAGGGGTCCACTGACTATGACAATGACAATACAGTAAAAGTACTTTCATTCACATACTATATATAAATAAAGACTCATGAAATGAGATTTGCTCATGTAATTTGCAGTTTATTATCAATGCATGCCACACAAAGCATAAGTGGACATTAACCTCTAAATGACACCATTGTAACAAGACAAGACTTACAATGAGAATGCAGTGTCACACAGTTCACAATTACAATATCTCAAAAAAGAAGGTTGTATGTTATGGAAACTGTTATTTAATAGATGCTACATGTGCATTTTATTTTCGAACTTAATGCAGCTATGACCAAATGTACTGACTCCTAAACTATCATTGGTACAAGTACCAGTCGGTGAAGACCCAAATCATGACGAGAAACACAAGACTTCTTCATGCACTCATAAAAGTAAAATCCTTCGGTTGTTGTGAGATGAAGCAAAATATGTTACAAAGTCATCCATGTTGAGGCCCCGTGCCCTCCTTGACTCTATGCTAAGTGTTCCAATGTGACTTAGCCTGGCATCAGGAAAAGCAAAAGGAGTGCTGGACACTGCTGAGAAGAGATCAGTGGTATCTCCTGCAATTGCCCCTTCTGGCTCATCATCATCCTGGTCAGGCGCAGAGCTTTCTGTGTTTTCAGACTCCTCCTTTGATGGAACTACGTTGTAAAAACAGTACATTAACATAATTGAACCAACAATTAAAGAAACACATTAGCAGAAGCCAGCAAGTAAAAATAACCTAAAACGGGGCAGGAATTTGACTGTTTCTGTAGATACTCTGACCTGGTGATGGTGGATTGGTGTTTGCCAGACTTTCTTTCTCGTGACTGTTCTCAGGACATGAGCTACCAGGACTGCTGATGTCAGAGCTGAACCCTGTTTGATCTGTGCCTGATTTGCTTCTTTTTATAAAGAAGCTGTCTATCCTGCCTCCCTGTCTTTTCATTCTCAACTGACCCTAGGAAAAAAAACAAGCCAGTCATGTTATGCCAAGTATCACTTCCTATTACTTAGTGTTAATAGATCCCCACTTCCAGTGTGTAGGTCAGGGGAAACAGACTGTGGCTGTATGTTCAGCATTCAAACTTCTCAGCTACTGGACCGACTAACCTGTTTTTGTTCATGATCATTATCGACTTTATTTATAAAGCACTTTAACAGCAGCCAGAGCTGAAATAAAGTGCTAAACATCAGCGATAAGATAAAAGAAAACATAAAAGAAAATGACAAAGCTAAACACATAAGAATTTAAATTCTTATTTAAATTCTTTAAATAAGAATTTAAATAAATTAAACATTTCATGGAAAACATAATAAAGCAAAAAGAGTAACAGATTAAATTGTCACAAGTTCATGCCCTTTCCTAGGGGAAACGGAACCTCTAACAAAGTGTTGCCGTTTCATAGAAAATGTTTAGAAAAGAATTAGTAAAAATAGCAAATGTCAGTGGGGAACTTGTGTGGAGTTTTTTCACTCATTTTATAGTACAAGCTGGCTCCATTAGCATTACCTTTCACAGGTAAGAAAGAAAGAACACAATTTTATGAACAGAATTTCTTGACTTTGTGGCCAAACGACAGCTTCTGAGCCAATAAATATTTCCCATGTAATTATATTGGCCAGAAGTAACTACTCTGATTTTTATTTTCTTAGTATAGCTAACATTTTTCATTCTGTATAGTTTTATTTAATGCGAGAGCTAATAAGAAATCGCTGTTAGAAAGAAAGAGCATTACAGACCAGAGGATTTTGGCAGGTCATATAATCAGGAATGTCGTGATCCATTCTGTCTGATAACACATGCACCACGTTGGATACTTTTTTTTTTACTTCCCGTATTTATCCTCCCGACATTGTTCAGGCAGACGTGAGTGGTAAACACACTGAAACACGTCAGCGTCTTTACAATACTTTTTGCTTCTGCGTGCATTACGAGTCTGACTGGCAGACGTGACGTATCATAGGAACTGGCCGACTCGCTCACTAAGTCGGCGTCTACGTATGTCTATAGCTGTAGCATTGTTAGCTTGATGCTCGCAACTTATAGTAGTAACTCAACTACCAGAAACTATTTCCTGGCTGAGCACAAAATGTTTTTAACGGGGTTTTTTTTATTGGTAGTAGTAAACCATTGTAAAACTTACCTTTGAAATCAGATTATCCGTCTTGGAGTCAAATCGACTGTATTCCTCTTAGCTGTACAATATTTCTCTATCGTCTCTTCGCGGTTCTCCTTCTCTTCTTCTGTTGGGTCAACTCTGTTGTGTCCAAATGGTGTATCACAATAAACGTAAATGGTGCATATCGCCCCCTGCTGCTTTTGAGCAGTCACAACAGTCACAAGTGTCACAACCCATTGTGGTACATAGTGCTACCTACTGTGAAGGAATGACTGGGTGTCGTGACATGTCGATCATTTGGGGGGGCCGCTGGGGGGGCCAATCAGATGGCTGGGGGGGCACTGGCCCCCCCGGCCCCCCCTCTAGCTCCGCCTCTGGTTACTGACACAATAACACATTCTAAACAAACAGGTTGTACAACTGAGAACATTTTCAAAACCTTTTCCGGGTCTGGTCTTTGTATTTGATGCAAGAGGGTTGATTATATCACTCAGTGTGAATATGGACAGACAGAATCGACCTAAAATCTGGAGGCGCACACTAGCAATGTGACAAAAATGATGAAAACCGATTGCAGCTGTAGCACCCAGTTAGCTTTTTAAACTGTTACACCGATAAAAAAACAGAAGCTGGAGCTGGAGAACAGGAATTACTCTTTAAAAGGTGTATTTGGGCTGTAGTTCATTTTATGGATGTATTTTCATTAATCTTACTCAATTTATTTATTTTTTGCTTTAGGAATGAAAACTTACTTTTTGTATTCAATTAGCTTTAGAAAAAAAAAACATTTGAAGAGTCAAATCAATTATCAGCCCTATACTAAAATAATAGTATAGCATTAGTATCATTATCTGAGCCAACACTGAAGCACCACTTCACAGAAACCATTTCTCCCACCACGTGGCTCCATGTTGTGCTTTTAAAATGAAGACCTTCTGAAGTGATACAAACTCAGTTTTGGAAGGGTTCTAAAGTTCATCTTATTCTTTCATTTTTAACATCAACTTGCATCCATCAATGGTGCACTACTGCCATCTCCTGGATTTTACTTCACATCATTTTCTCTCTTCAAATTCTCTTAATATTTCCCAAAGAACCAAAATGTCTTTCCTTTCCCCAAGTCATTTTTCAACCTACTAATCACATTTTCAAACTTCCAACTAGTTTCCACACTCAATATTTTTCTTTGAATCACATATTTTCTGCAAATAACAAAAACATGTTCTATTATTTCTGTAGTATTGAACCACTTACATAAACCAATAAGATGTTTCCCCCATCTTAAAAAGAGAGCCATTCAAAACATTATGACCAGTTCTGATTCTATTTATAATAATCTCCTCCCCCTACTTATCCACTAACTCTTGTAACATCAACTGTATTTTGTGTCTCCCACTGTCTCATTATCCCACCTGGTTTTCTTGATCTCTTTCCAAAGTATTTTTCAGATTTAGATCACTATCTGCATATCAACATCTACTTACTACAGAATTAAAAGAACATGATGAGTTTAATTAGAACAAGCTGAGCTGTCAATATAAAGCTGCAGCCACCAGCCCTTCACACCACAAAGCTTTGAGTTCCACAGGCTTTCTGTCTGGTACAGGTGTAATGTGGTCTCAGAGGACAGCGTGATGCTTCAGGGTGTTTTCAGGTGAGTTTGGGGGTTAAGGATTTTTTTCCCCTCCCTCCATTCTAGCTTTTTGTTGACTTTACTAAAAATATATATCTGTACAGGTGTTCCTGGATTTGTTTGCTGCTCTTCAACATTGAAGAGCAGCAAACCACATTTTGCTATAATTTAAGGACATACTGTATATGTCCTTAAACTATTTATCTTGGCTCCCTAAGGTGCCAAGTCAAAATCTTACTTGTGCTGGAGAGTGGAGGGGGTTTTGACTAGATGTGTCAAATGTTCTTGTTTGCCTGGTTAAACATTGCTCTATGCTGGGAGGGGGTGGAAAAAAAAATATCAATGACTGGTTCTGGGTGCCCTTGGCGCAAGGGTACAACTAGAACGCTGCATACTTTAAGGATTATAATGGGGCACTCCTTGCTCTTACTAACTCAAGTACATTAACCTGGGCTCTACATTGCCAGTTTTATTTGACACTTCTCTCTTTAAGGTCAAACTGATGAAGGCTATTACTCCAGAGGTTCTGGGTATAGAAGGGGCAGTTCTGGAGGCATCTCCAGTTTCGGAGATGGATCAGGCGGCGGTGTTGGCTCTGGTTCTTCCACCAGCTTCTCTGGTGTCGGTGCTGACTACTCAGCCACCCAAGAAGCAGAGATTGCTGAAATGGTGGCCAGCCTGCTAGGCCTGAGTCCCGATGGTAGTCGTCCTCTCCTGTAGGGTCACTGGAGCGCTCGCCATGTTCCTCTGGGAATGGTTGTGACCCGCCCTGTGTACCCTTCATCCCTCGTCGTCCTCACTTGTCTGCTTGTGGATGGCGGCGAGGTCTGCTTGTATTAGAGAAATGGAATTATATCAACTTATTGAACTTGTTAATTTCAGGATGTGGAACTCTAAACAGAAATGGCCATTCAAAAATGTAGAAAGCAAGGAACTTTGAGAAACCCTCCCAGAAGTGGCTGACTGACCAAATTACTCCAGAGAGCATTCTTCTGTCAAAAGACCAAAAAATATCAAAGACTGGAGGCTTTAGTTAAGGTCTGTGCCTCTGGACAATGTCTCATAAGATGCAGTGTAGCCAGTTTATGACCTTAAGCTCAAGCCCACTTGCATAGAGAATGAACCCGATTTCCACACACACTACTCCAAAGAAATGTGGTATTCCTTACTTGGTTGGAAGAACAGGCAGAGAGAAACCAACATGCGAGCCGAGTAGTCCGAGTATTTCAAGGAAATGTCCTGACCCAGTCAGACAGCAGCTGGCTGAAATAGTTGTCGCTAAAGTGGAGATTTGAACATGCATGAATTAACACTGAAACCGATCTGAAGAGCTTCTTGATGCTCCAGCATAAATAAACGTCCACTCGAGCAATCAGAGATATTCCACGAGTGTGAACGATGTGCGGTGGCCGTCCTTAAAGCTGATGGCGGCAGAGATCAAGAGGAGCTGCAGATGGACTCATCGGTTCTTCAGTTTCCTCAATAACTGGATCTGGAGGCGTTAAGATGTCTCGTTCCAAATGACTACGGCTAAATTTGAACAATGATATCAAAAAGCACATCATTGTTCAGCATGTGTTTTCTGAGGCTTTTATAGGTGATTTATCTTTAAACAGAAAGATGAGACCACATTTGGGTCAAAGTGGTGGGGAAAATCAGTCCCTACAAATGAAATAAATGTTGCACTCATCAACTAAAGGTTCTGGTTATGGAAATGCAGCCATGACTTTTACAGCATTCTAATACATTTTGTAGAGTGGTTGTGCTAACAAAATGGACACACCCTTCTGTGGCCACCTGAACCCACTGTTATTCCCAGCTTCCTAATAAACTTTGGGGGAAAAAAACAGAGAAAGGAAACCCAACCCTGATTTACTGAGACTGTTGTTCACCGCTGAAGGATTGGCTCAATCTATTTTGTGAAATCTGAAATCTGACATTTTCATTAAAACCCTTTTCATTTTTTTTTCTTAAAAAGACTTAAATCTAAAAAAACATAAGCTATTCACATAAAGATGTGTAGGTTTTAGCGTTAGGTTTATCTTAAATGGATTTCACAAACACACACACACATATGTATATATATCCATACAAATGTACTGTACTGTGGATGAGCCTTGTTGAATATTAGATTATTGAAGTTTGTACGTTATTCTTCTGTCTTCTACACTTTAGGCTCACACTGAACAATATGCTTCAAAATATAGGCCCCCAGGTATCCTTTGATCTAGATTTTTAAAAAACTTGCTGCTTATGAGAAAGTTGAAAAACAAAAGAAATCTCAGCCGGCTTAAAACTCTTGCACATTGTTATATTTCTCCTGGCTATGAAACCAGGAGTGTTTTCTGAGATCTTTTAATTCCCACTTGGCTTTCTAACACCAAAGTAACATTAGAAGACCACTTATGCTCAGCATTTTAGTTTATGACTCTATCTTCCATACGAAGAAAAAAAGGAATTATTTACAGTTTATTTCATGCAATGCAATTTGTCCCCATAAGGTTCCAAGACCTTCAGAAGTGAGTCTGAAGGACCGTGACGGGTGTGGAGCTTCGGGGCTCCAGCTGAACAAGATGAAGGTAATTAAAGCAGCTGAGTCATCAGTATAAATACAGGTGCAATCACCACTTTCCTTTCAGAGGTCATCAGCTTGGTCCAACAGGATGGTTCAGGTGAGTGGTTGCTTAATTTTAAGTGCCTTGGGTGATTGGTTATGCATTTACTGACTCCCTTTGTGAAACAGGAGTTCCTGGATTTGTCTGTTGCTCTTCAGCTTTGGCGCATGTGCTCCTATTCAGAAAAGCAAGTATCCATGTTATCTACACTTGCTCAACAATGCAGAACACGACACCCATTCTTTCTCTAATTTGAGTTTATTTTGTGGTTGGGTCAAACTGGTGCCGGTTACCACTCCAGAGGTTCTGTCTGCCGCCCAAGACGCAAGAATCACTCAAATGATCGCCAACAAGCTGTGCCTGAACCCTTACGGTAGCCGTCCTGCACTTTCACTGGAGCGCTCCCCAGGTTCCTCTGGCAATGGTTGAGACCATTATTACCAGCGAGCACGAGACATCCGCTCTGACTCGAAGTACACCCAGGACACATTTGACCACATCCTTGTACCTAAAACCCCACAGAACCCAGGGAGAGGGTCTAAAGAACACCAAATGGACCAGTGAGCTAAATGCAAAGCACTATCTGAATGACAGAACTTTTGGTCATATGCTGTTTTGTCGTTTCCTGCAGGTGATGGTAGTTGAAGACTGAGCCTCTGGAAGTGAATCTCTGTAAATATTTTCTAAATAAACCAATGTGTTAAACATCATTCTTTAACTGGGGGGTACGACTGGATGGGGGGCCTCTAACTTGCGCAGTGTAAGACTCCAACTTTTGTACCATCTATGTTGTGGAAGATTGGCACCTCAATCGACCGGAAGTCCTTCTCTGACAAATCGGCCAGAAACTAATAACTTGAAGTAAAGGGTAGGAATGGTATCAAAAAGCAGTCGTTGTCTTAGGCCTACGTCCTGGAACTTTTGGCTGTAACCTACACATGACTGGCTAAACTGCCTCACTAGCAGCCGGTTATTTAATGGAGAAGTCTGAAGCAACCAAGTTGCAGGCTGCCATGACCTTGAGGAGCAGAAGACTATAGTTTCATGTGACAATGACTAGGACTTGAACTTTGTCTCTCACTGCTGAAGAGTTGATTTAACTGACAACTTGGGGCTTCTAACTTGGGGTGTGGTGCCTTCAAGGACCTGGCTCTTTAATGGTTGGGGAAAACTTAATGGACTGTTACTGGTAAGGGTTGTAGGCTATCTCATGCTAAAATATATTCTGGTAGCTTTTTTTTTCTGAGGTCTAGTCTTGACCTACAAGAAACTCCACAAACTTGTATAATAAACCAATGCCGTCTAGACTGGATTAGGTGCCAAACCACAAAATTGATCCAATTCATCCAACATGCAGTGCCTGCTGTTTTTACAAGTTAAGTTGATTTATGAAACAATTTTAACATCAATAGGAGCTACTGTACTTTTAGTCTTTGGGAATATGGGCCTTGATGGCTGTTTAGCATATTAAGCTTAATTTCAGTTGAAATAAAGACTGTTGAAACCTAACTATTCAATGTACATTTTTGGGGGGGAGCATACAACTATCTCATCTGTCAAATAAGCAAAAAGTACCGGGAGAGTCGGCTCATGTCGAAACAATGCCGGCTTTCTTCTGCTGAAACTGGAAGCAGCAGCACCTCCTGTGTGTGTGTGTGTGTGTGTGTGTGTGTGTGTGTGTGTGCGGTTTGTTTCTCTGACAACACATTTAGCCAAGTGGGACAAAAGCTTCAAACGGTACTCGCACCTGCACTCTGTTGAGACCAGAGATCATTGCCCCAGTGTGGAGTGTTAGACCAGTGCACACAGCCTCTGAGTTCAGCACTGAACAAGGACATCCAGAGACACCTCACCAGTAAGGCAAGGCCTTTGTGTTGCTCCTGTGTTTAGTGGCTCCAGCTCACTGATTCACAGGTAAAGAAAAATCAGAATGTGATCTTGTATTCTGATGTTCCAGATTCCCTTTTTTTACTGAACCAATTAAAATAACCAAAAATGTAGTTAAGGATTAAGTATTTTGTTTTAATCTTTCCTGTACGTTTTGACTTTTTTTCTGAATTAAAATCAATCTAATATCATTCCTTAATTGATCATGCAAGTTCAACTTTTTCTGCATCGGAAAGAATTCAGCAAAGCAGGTCCCAAGCTTTCTTAGTGTTTCCATCTCTCAATTACAGCTGTTTCATTTATTAATCTAGTTTCTAATGTGTGTGCACACATAAATACTTTCTGGCATTTTCACTGTTTTAATGTTTCATTTTCTTTCTTTGATAAACCCCTCTGGCTAAGTATTTGGAGTGAGTTTTATTAAAGAGTTTTTGTTTCTGTACAAATTAAGCTAATGGGACTTCAACTCTTACTCGGCCACTGCGTCCTTTCAGCAACAAAGCTGATGGTCTGTAGATTTCATTTTACTTTGCGCAAAAACACCCCTTCTGGAAAGCGAATTTGTTTACAGATTTACATGAGAAATGGAGGATGTAGAGAAGCAGTTAGATCCGAGTGAGGCTTCTCCTCGGCAACAAAAACAATGAAACGTTCAGATTCTCAGTTATAGCCAAAACCACAGATCTACTTCATTCTAATTCAGTTCCTCAGGCATGAGATGGCCGACCCGAAGCCCCGACAATTACATGAAGAGGCAATCAGCCTTAAAAATTAATGATGTAATTGCTGCCAATTATCCTTCCATCTAAGAGACGTCTTTAACATATCAAAGACGGCGACACTCACATCAAACAACATGATATAAGTTGGAAGAGCATCACTTACACAGACAGCCTCTCGGGGGTTTTGTGCATTAATCTGTTGGCATAAAACTAATTTTTGGGGACTTTGCTTTCAATTGGCAACAATAAGCTTGTAGATTTAAAATTATTTACAGTCGGTATTGAAATGCATCAGCTGCTGTATCATTATAAATTTCATGAAATAATGAAATGTTGCGGGTGTCTAAAATAAGAAATGTACAATTCTGACATTATTATCAGTAGTTTTTCAATGGCAGACTTTCTGAGCCTCATTCAGAAAGAGAAAGGCGTAAGAAAGTTGTTATAAAGTGTCTAAGAAGGGTTTTGAAGAGCCAGTTTGAAATATGAGCATAAAACAAAAATTGAGAGAGGATGTCAAGGCGATGCTATGATCATCAAAAGTAACAGAAGTTTCACACAAACTTTGAATTACAGTGTGTAATATATCTATTTTGAGTGTTTACTTTTGACTTTGGTGGCTTACCTTCCATCACTGTCAAGGCCATGTGTGTGTAAGTCATAATCATGACAAAAAACACCTGGGATATTTCATTGTGTGTGAGGGTGAGTTTATGAAATTAATTTTTTGAAAGTAATAATTAAACCAAATGATTATTTTTACTATTCTACCTGATTGAGATGTGTTCACTTAAGTAAATGACTTTGCAGAAGAGCCAGATGAAATAAAAAAAAAGGGGGACGATAATACATCTTCTAAAAAAACAATCTGATATATTTCCAGGTAATAGTTCATCTTGGCCAGGTTTCTGAAAACCCTCAGAGGTCCTGGATCTGACCCGGAATAACACAGCAGTCGTTGTGCTCTGAGGAGCTAAAGGGCATCATGTCTAAGGAGATCTCTGGCTCGCACTCAAACTGCAGGAGGGCAGGGAGCAGCAGATTCCGCTGGTACCGGGGATCTTCGGAAAGTTTGTCGAAGTTCTGCTGAAGCTCCCCGGCCGTGTGCGCCGGGACGAGTCTCTGCGGCCCGAGCCCCGTCGTCACCTGCTCCTTCTGCAGCGTGGTGTCGTGGTGATAGGACACCAGCTCGTTGCTGAAGTCCACCGTCTCCACCGCCGAGGCGGAGCAGCATCGGTTGCAGCCCAGGATGGTGGAGAAGGCCTTCCGGAAGTCCGCGTTGAACGCATAAATGACCGGGTTCAGGGACGAGTTGGCCCAGCCGAACCACACGAAGATGCTGAAAGTGGTGTCGCTCACGCACGGCGCGGCTCCCGGCTGGTCCGCGTTGCAGAACGGCACCACGCAGTTCAGGACAAAGAACGGCAGCCAGCAAAACACAAACACCCCCATGATGATGGACAGCGTCTTTAGGACCTTAGTTTCCCGCTTGAAGGTCGTTTTCAGCGTGCTTTCGTTGTGCGTCGAGGTGGAGAGCCGCTGCGTCTGCGCGCGGGCTTCTGGAGCCTTCTCCAAAGAGGAGATGCGTCTTATCTGGGTCTGCGCGATGCGGAAGATCCGCGTGTACGTGCCCACCATGATGACCACGGGGATGTAGAAGCTGATGAGCGAGGAGGAGATGGCGTAGGTCCGGTTCAGGCTGGCGTTGCAGTCGCCCGGGCCGGCGCGGCTGGAGTTGTGCGCGCGGTGCCAGCTGAGCTGCACCGGGATGAACGAGATGAGCACCGAGAGCGTCCAGGCGACGCCGATCATCAGGAAGGCGAACCTGCGCGTCATCCTGCGCTCGTACCTGAACGGGCTGGAGATGGCCCAGTAGCGGTCCATGCTGATGATGCACAGGTTGAGGATGGACGCGGTGGAGCACATGATGTCGAAAGCCACCCAGGTGTCGCAGAAGCGCCCGAAGAGCCAGACGCCGGCCACCTCGGAGACCGCGCGCCACGGCATCACCAGCACGGCCACGAACAAGTCGGAGACCGCCAGCGACACCACGAAGGAGTTGGTGACTTTGGAGCGCAGGTGACGGAACCTAATGACGGCGGCGCAGACCAGCGTGTTGCCCAGCAGAGTGGAGACGATCAGGACGCACAGGACGCAGCCGGTCAGCGCGCGGACGCCGAGGACCCGGTCCGGTCCACGTATGTCGTCTCCGGCCGCCTCCACCTGCGGCTGGCTCAGGTGGCCTCGGATTTTACTTTTATTTAAAAACGTCCCCATGAATAGAAACAAAAAAGAGTCACCCTCAGCACGCCCTGTCCGTCTCACCGAACGCGTCCATCCTATCCGTGTTTCAGATGGAACTCAGCAGAAGAGATGCGCTCCGGTCAGAATCCGGGGACTGAATCTGGAGAGTCTCAGCGCATCAGACTCAGTCATCCCAAGATGTTTCACTTCTCCATTACCTCAGATTCACTTTAAATCCATATCAACACATTCACCATGGTTATTTTATTTTACTGAACTGGATGTAACTGAGATTACGCTGAAGACGATGACAACAAGAATTAATGATAAAAAAAAATTGTTAGAAACGGACTTGCTTTGGTATGATTCAATGAATTCAGTTCACCACTTTTATAAGTAGGCCTAATTAAATAAACTCTGTGGTCAAAGGACTTTAGTTTAGTGCAGTATAGTAACAGAATGTGTATTTTTAATTTCTAATATAGAAATATTGAGGGGGGCCGTCAGAAATCTTGGGCCCCATGACAAAAAATTTAATTGCCCCCTTTCCCCCCCACGCAGCTCCTGCTACAATTTTCTATCTGACCCATCAAAAGCGTCACAATTTTAAAGGCTTGCAAATGCCTTGCTTTCTTTGGTCCAATACTGAAAACTAGCACAATATTTACTGCTCATGAATTTTACATGCAACAGTCCGCATACAGTATGCAAGTAGTTTGCTTACATTTTTTCTTTTAGTTTTAGATTACTGAAATGTCTCTCCCCATGAGCAACAGTCATAGGCGACATGCAAAATATACATAAAACAATCCAGACTTCTCAAAAAATGCTATGTAGTTGCATTTTATTCAAGCTGCAGCATAGAACTTTAATTTTAAAAATGTTTTCTCCATATTTGTTAAAGCTATCACCATGTCTTATGAGACAGATAATCTGTGAAAACAATCAATCTCCTCCACCTGCTCCCTGAGCTACTATTGCTGGCTAAAGTAATGCAACATTCCGGCCAAAACAACCAATCAGAACCAGTAGGAGGGTCTTAGTGCTGTCAATCAACTTCATTCACTCACTGCTAAATGTTGCTAATGGTGGAGAAACAACTTATGATTACAGGAAAATCGTTTATCTGCCGTCATTGGTAGCTATGCTAACTAGACTGAGCATTCACAACAGGCTATGCTAGCTGCAGCATAGGGATGAGCAGCCACATGAGATTGTGATTGACAGCACTAAAACTCTCCTGTCTCTCATTAGCTGTTTCTAGCACTGGGAGAAGGCAGAGGAAATAGATTTTTCACAGATTATCTCTCATACCATACTGTCACAACATAATGACAGTTTTAACAAATATGTGAAATTTATTTTTTAAAATAAAAGTTACATACTGCAGCTTTAGGAGAGGACGGGTCAGGAGGGACGTGGGTTAGAGCTGTTGCTGACTGACTCACCTGTTGTTAAGTGGTAAAAGGTTTAGGGACATGTTCAATATATGAATATGTTGGTAATTTCTTTCCTTAATTCATTAAATGCTAGGGAAATGGAGGCAAACAGTATTCTGTAGCTAAGCTAACTATGCTGAATGGTTAATAATCTCACACAGTCTACCCACCTCTCGGAGAAAAACTGGGTTACAAATTGACACTTTTACCTTTTTCTCTCTCTGTCTCTCTATTTTCTGAAAACCTAACTTTATTACTTTCACAGTTGTTCTTGTCTTCCACTGACTGCTGCTGAACACCGTCACCGTCAAGCGCTCCAAGCAGGAACCAACCATTTCATGCAGATCCAGGGAGATGTGTGCTTTTTGGTCAGGGAGTGGTAACATTAAATTTTTACTGCTAAAAACAATTTTAGAAAACATAATATGATTAATTTTGTAATTGACAGGGCCCCATTTTTTAAAATTTCTATGAAAAAAAAAATTGTGGAGGGCCCCTATTGGTCAGGGGCCCTTGGAGTTGGGATAACTTTCGCCCCTATACGGCGCCCCTGGGTGGCGAATCTAGATACAGCAGGAGAAGGATTTGAAAGTGTGAAGCCCAGAAAACAAAAAAAGATAAACTCTGCCCTCTGCTGGAAACACACTGTTAGAACAGCTAGAAGTTCTATATTTTTCCTCTCGGAATACGAAACGTTTTATGTGAATCTTAATCTTAAGAATCTGGAGTT
This sequence comes from Xiphophorus maculatus, assembly GCF_002775205.1. Classification (NCBI taxonomy): domain Eukaryota; kingdom Metazoa; phylum Chordata; class Actinopteri; order Cyprinodontiformes; family Poeciliidae; genus Xiphophorus; species Xiphophorus maculatus. Next base: position 17,418,206 of record NC_036452.1, on the reverse strand, counting down.
TCATATCGCCTTTTTCCAGAATAGAAGGAGCTATTGCTTCTTTTACCTTTCGGGGTTTTTTTTTTTATTTATTTAAAGTTCATTGTAGTATTATTAGAGGTTTAGAACTGGAACTAGTTTTAGGCTTAACGTTAACCTTTTTCCTGATTATTACCTGAAAGAGTTGAGTTCATTTGAATTCACACTTCAGCAGCTTTTAGACCGTATCTACCTCCCAGCTGTAGTTCCAAACAGCATGCAGGCCGCGGTCATTAAAGGGTTATGTTTACAGCCGGAAGGTGACGTCAGAGTCAGCTGTGCATGTGTGTGTGTGTGTGTGTGTGTGTGTGTGGGTGTGAGAGAGAGTGTGAATGATTCAGCAGCTCGGAGCGGCAGCAGCTCCTACTCGGCTCTCTATCAAGAAGAGCAGCGCCAGCCAGCTCTCCGCGGATTTAACCAAACCCGCATTCTCACCTAGACGCGCGAGGGGCAGAGGCAAACCCCTGCAGGTGACAAACATCTCTCGGAGACCCCGTGCTGCAGCGTCCACAGGCCCCGGGCGGGGAGCAGAGGAGACCGCAGGCTCCCGCAGCTCCTCATCCCGGTTCTCCGGGAGGATTTTTTACCGCTCGTCACCGTCCTAATTAGGAGTCGTGTGTCTCCGTCAGACTGACTCCTGTTGGATTCAACTATAACGCATCTGAACCTACTGACTGTTGATTTTTATTTTTATTTTTTTTAAAAAGAAGAAAAAATTAAAATAACAGCGGCGACATTTCCGGGATTCTGGTCCGGGTCTGATGCTCGTAGTGTCTGCAGGTGAGTGTGACTCTCCATGAGAAGAATTCGCAAATGCCAGCATATCAATATCAACATTTATTGTCACCATCGCGCAATAATAATGTCTGTCTTTAACCACGCATAGGGAAACAGAATTACACCAGGCGTAAGGTAGGGGAGAAATATTGTTGAATAGTAAAGTAACTCCAGATAAAAATGGCCTATAAGGATGGACCGCAGTGTTCTCTGCAGAGTTGATGCTGTGAAACGACCAGCGAAGCCTCTGACCTCCAGTGGAAGGGCAAAATTATTGAAGAAGTTGAACCTCTTACAATTACAGCCTTTCTAACGAATTGAAATAATTTTTAAATTATTTTGTATGAACATTTCACACCTCAACTACTTACAAATACTATATATTTTTGTGTTGAGTAAAAGAGAAAACATTTGGTTGTCTTTTTGTCTGTTGTATTTGTAAGTCAGGTCTGCAGAGTGACAAAGGGGGTATTCTGTTTTCCTGAGCTCAGAGACAATGTGAGGAATGTCTCCAGAGCCAATTAAGTGTTTTCTGAACAGCCACATTCTTTACATCTTTAGCCCCATTATTCTCATGTTGAAGCCCCACTGCTTTAAATGTCCTCAAGTGGCTCCCAGAGCAGCGTGGAACATCATGGTTCTGTCATGTGAGGGTTTTAGGTTTAGTTAAGGCACCAGTTGTTTTAAACCTCAGATCCTTTTGGGGCTTTCTTTTGTTCTTATTTTGTAATACTAGTTGTTTTTCCGGGACTGGTTTTGCAGTTTAATAAAAAAATAAATAAAAAATCTGATTTGAGATTTGTCCTGCAGGTTCTGTTCTCTGGCGGATTTGTTCCACAAATTCTGTTACTTGGTCATTTTTGCTCTTCAGAATTGCTCCTGTTAAGCGGATTTTCGAGGCTCTGTTTGTTTCTCGTGTGGTTTTACTTTCCTGTTTCCGGTGCACTTTATACTGGTAAGATTGGACAATTCATCCATTTGATGAAGTCGTGTCCTACAGTTTGTCGGTTCATTTAACTTGTAGCATTTGATTGCTAAAGGGGCAGCAAAAGACACTTAGTTCAGGTGATATTTTCTGTTTACATGAAACTTGTACCAATCTTGTTTAATAGTTCACAAAGTAAATATTCCTTAACATGCATTAATCAACACAGTGGAAAGGTGTTACGACTACCACAAAAGCTAATATCAATAGCCAATCAGCACCAAGTAAAATGAATGGCACTTCTTGATTGGCTGCTTTACAAACACCGGCCAATAGCATGTCAAATAGCATTGCAGCTAGGTATTTACCTTCCCAGTCTTTAGATTTTTTCTTTAATTTTTTGCAAACTATTTTGCGTTACATTCCATAGACAAATGCATAAATAGGTGGGAGTCCACTCTACTGAGCTCTTGTGGATTTTGTTGCCATATATTTACATTGTTTGTGTAGTGCAATGGGTAAAAGTCTTTTTAAAAATCTAAATATATTAGTTTTTAAACCTTTTTAGAATTTTAATCAATCAGCTGTGTAGAAAAGCATATCTTTGTCTATCAGTGCTGCTGGCCGTTTTGTGAAACTCAACCACCAAAGCAGACTGTGGAAGTTCTTCTTCTTCTGTTGCGGATTTCAACCGAAAAACCATCAGATTGATGAGAATCTAACAAAGGAGCGGTGTTTTTGTTGAAACGGACCAGAATAGGATGAAAGAGTTTTTATCTCTTGCTTCTTAGAAACCTGGTGAAGTCTCAGTTGTTTGTCTCGGATTGCAACTATTTATATTCTGAGTGTAGGAAATCTGGGCACGAGTGTTATGTATTCAACAAAACTGTTCCGAAACCCGTTCAGTGATTAGAATGACTATAACATGACTGAAACGATTCAAAATTCAGCTGGTTTATCAGCTGTTTACTTTTATTCTTCTTTTGTGTAAACACAGTGTCTTATTTTTGGCCTTCTTGCAAATTTACTTGAAAAGATTTTTCCTGTCTTGTTCTGTCCTCTTGTTCTGGACGTTCTCTCCTCAAGTCCCCGAATGCATCGTCCCGTTTCCGTCAGCTCTGTGATGCTTTCTGATAAACGTTGAGTCATTTTGTTGTCTGGCGTTGTTATCTGCCAGCTGCGCATTGCAGCTTCCCTCCGCCTGATCCACTGCTTCTCCGCTGACTCTGTGATCTGTTGGTTCTGCCCGGTTCTCGGTGCCAAGCGGCGGAACACAAGCTGCCTCAGCGGCTGTCAGAGGGAAGCTGCTGACCGCTCGGAACGGATCGGCGGAGCGCGTTACGTCCTGGCTGGGATCCAGTCTGTTTTTTTTGTTGTTTTTTTTCTGTCCGTGTCTCAGGAGTTTCCACTTAATTTCTTCCCTCCGACTGCTTGAATCCCCACAGAGAGGAAGACTTTGCGGAGATAAAAAGTTCTACCTCCTCTTTGTTTTCGTTTGATATAAATCTGAGATTGAGGCCCAGGCGTGTGTCGCTCAGGTACTAGATCGTTCTGAGACATAGTGATTTTTTTATGGAGGAAGTATAGATAATGACTTTGCATCTATGTGATAAAAGATCGATTGTTTCCCGTCTGTCTGATTAATAATTTAGAGAAAAAAGTGACATCGAGAAAAACTGCAGCGAGGGAAAGACGCCGACTCCTCAGGCGTCCTCCAACATCCATTATTAGATCACATGACCTCAGTTAGCTTTAGCCATAGGCGTTAGATTGACAGACATGTTGGATGGGAACTTTCTCACTTCATGTTCTGCCACTAAGTGGAGATTATAACTAACAAATGTCATTTTTTTTCCAGTAGGAACTTTCTCTAAAGGATTGCAAGTCACAAGAATTCAATAAAACTGGCTTTGAAAAAGACGTTCTGAGGAAGTAAAAAAAGAGAATATTATTATTATGGTTACCAGATTCTAACTTTACTTGGTGAGCTGTTTGTCTTCATATATTTTTAGAAGATACTTGTTTTACACAAAACAAATCTCCATTAGCCAATGCTAACGGTTTAGCATTGGTGCTAAGCGACTGCTACTAGTAGGGCTTTTATTTTCCTCTGTCCTCTTTTCCTCTTCCTGTCCTCGTTTCCTTCTCCTCCTGTCCCGTTTTCCTGCCGCAGACTCTTTTCCCAGTGAGCTCTGATGGATAATTGATGTCGCTGCTCCCAGCGTTGCCGCTGGTGGCAGGAAATGTTTGGTGAATCGTTCCATCTCTCTGCCTGGGCAGCGCCTCTTTCTGCTGTGCTTCCTCTGTCTGATGGAGCCGCTCCGACTGAATCCAAACCGCCGCCGATGATGATGTTGAGGAGGAGGAGGAGGAGGACTGATGTCTCATTTTGCATAGATGTAGAAGTAAAAACGTACTGTGAGAAATAATAAATCTGTAGCATTAAATCACTGTTATCCAAAATAAAATACAAAAACTGCCAGTTTGTAAATGACTTAAAACGCCCAAAAAAGATTAGAAAACTTTTTGCCGGAAAGAAAAAAAAAAAAAAAAAAAAAAAAAAAAATATATATATATATATATATATACATATAAGAAATACCAATTGTGTAACATAAAATAGAATTTAATTAAAAACAACAAATGTAAACATTCTAGAAAATTTACTGAAAAAAATAAATTAATATAGTGTTAAGCAAAAACAGGGTAAATGTATTTCACACAAACATCATTGAAAACACTTGTTACATGTAATTGCACACAAAAAAAAAGAATTGCTGGGAAACTTGCCGGACTAAACATCTATTTAGATGTTTAGTCCGGTGTCTGTGTTGCTCTGTCGGGCCTTTTCGTCCTTCTCTTCTTTTTGGGAATCAGAGATTTCCTCCAGGCATCAAAAGGCATCAAAACTCAAAAGTTTTTAGCATTTTAGTCCTGCTTTCTATGGAAAATAAACATAAACTTGATCAATCTTTAAAAAAAAAAAAAAAGTCAATAAAAGTAGGAAGAAATCTTTATTTAGAGATGTGTTTTTTTATGTACCGTTACAACAGAAAGAAGTCTTCCGCCTGCCTGAAGGTTTGAGTTGAGTTTGCTCATATGCTGCTCCTCTGCGGGGCACCATGGTGAAAGAGATGCTTTGTAGAAGATTAATGCTGCTGGTGGAGCTGCAGCACAACAGGAATGTTGTCCGTGCCAAGTTGCTATGAAACCCAGAGGAATGGGTAGGGGGCAACGGGGGGGTTTGTGAGGGGCTCCAGTGGCCCCCAGGAAATGCATGCTAGCTTCTCTCAAGAGAACCTGAAAGTTTTAATCATAAGTGTTTTTGTTGCATCCTGGTTAATGCAGGTTTATTTTTTTTTATTTATTTCACGCTATTTGACGCTATTTGAGGTTGTTTTTTCGCTCCCGAGATAAAAACCAAAAGGATGGAAAATCAGAAATGCAGTCTTTTTGGAACAAAAAGTCAGACAGGAGATGGGGAGGGGAATGAGCTGTGTTTGTGTTTCGCAGCGCAGTAGAAGCACGTGAACCAGTTTGACCAGTTACCTGTGGGAAAGAAAACCGCAGCCGAAGGCAGAGAGACCAGGAGAGTCGGGACGTACCGTGGTGTCGTCACGGTTTCAGCGAGTTGGAAGTGTGCGTCAGAGGGCGACGCTCAGTCAGTTGGGATGTTTGTGTCTGTGGGCGTGTTGGTTTAATGCCCAGCAAGGTGTTGAAGACAATTCTAGTAGCCTATTCATAAAAAATGACAGTGTGTTGTTTGGTATATTATTATGTTTTTATAAAATTGTATCAATTGCATTCTACTCATTTCTGAATAATCTTGCTGCCTCGCTAGCTAGCTTTTTGTACGTCCATCATGGGTAAGTGCAAATTTATCACTAGTTAGCTCAACAATGTTTGTCTTTATCATTTAGAACAACCCATTGAATTTATTGAGCTAACAATATGTGCAATTATTCAAATATGATTTTTTTTGTACATTTATGTCGTATTACAGGTCTTAAATTCTGTTCATATTGGCCTTTTAAAGGTCTGAAAAAGTTAAATTTGAGTCGTTGAAACCTAAAGACACCCTGTCTACCTATGTTCCAGGATTTTGGAAGTTACCAGGTTGGAGCTGAAGTCCTGTCTCTTCTGTGAAACTGATATGTTTTGGATTTTGCCTAGATTCTACTGGAGAAAGTGGAACAAATTGGATTTTTTTTACTAATCTTTTGCTACACCTGAATGTTTATGAATTTAATTGATCAATTTGTCTGTGAGGGGGTATTATGGCTGAAAGTGATTGCGTGATAAACAATTGTTTTTTGATTTTTTTTTGCTGATCCACATCCTGACTCCGTCGCCCAGTTTGTTTTTCAGCCTGAGAGTGGCTGACCTCAGATCAGGTTTCTATTGATTCATTTATCTGTGGACGTTGGAAGAGGATCCTGCAGCTGAACACTGAGCTCGTCTTACAGCTTTAATGGACAGAAATGTGTTAGTGACTGCAGCCTGCTCTCTGGGGCCAGGGTCGACCAGTTTCCAACCCACACTGGGACCAGTCTGGGACCATCTGTCGTTTTGCCTGTCCATCTGTGGCACAGAGAGGTGGTTGGTTACATTATGATTTTCAAAAGCATGAGCCCATTTTCAGCCATTATGTTTAGTTAGGCCTAATTTTAATATTCTTAAAGAAGATAACATTTTTCACCCTTTAACTTGTGTTTAAAATTTTTCTTTTAGCTTCTTTTTTTTTCTTTGATTTGGTAAAACATGGCTTCCACTTTCATTGTTTTCACAAGGTTTCCTACCACTAAATGTAAACAGTCTGTAAAATGGAAATCGTTGTCGTTGTTATTCAGATTAAGTGGATAAATCTGAAGGCCTGAGATGAAGCTGCTGACCTTTTTCTGGCTTTCTAGCCGCCGGCCCTCAGCTCCTCTCGGCTCAGCGAGCGAAGAAATGGAGCATGACGACATGATTGGTCTGATGTACAGTGAAGGAGGAAGAAGATGGGTCAGGAAGAAGGAGGAGGAGATGCTGGATTTGTTTTTGGATAATTATTTTCCATCAGGGTCTGTTTGAACCCCTATTTCTTTTAAATTTTTTAAAAGATTTATTTTAGTTGCATCATACAATTACAATGTGACCCTTTGAGTCTTTATTTTGCCTTTTTGAATACAGTTTGACCTAATATACACTTCATTAGTTTTGAGCTATCTTTCCTCCATTATAGGTGATGCATATTATACAATCGGAAAATAAGAGCTGTATGAATTTATGCTGGCGTTTGAACTGGGACTTAAGGAAAATCTCTTCAGAAGCTTAATGTCAGCCCGTTTTAACCAGTTCAAAACCAGTTTGGATCAAAGTTCTGCTGGACCACTGTTGAGAATAAATAATTTTCTGTTTTCCTTCTGTCTCTTTTAGCTAGTTGCTAAGCTAAAGCTAGAGGAAAGGACATGTTAGGAATTGCAAATGAGAGCTATGGGTAGAGGAAAGGGCGCACTAGGGAACACCCTCGTTTTGGCGTAGCTTGCATAGAGGCTAACAAAGGAGATCACAAACTCTTCTGGGGTGCCATTTTGTCTGTTACCTCAGGTGGCATGTCAGAATGGACCAGCTGTATTTTGGTATTAAAAAATGGAATTCATGATAACTCTCTGATTCTTCTTTAATCGCATACATCACAAACTCAGCATGGAGAACAGATAAATCTCCACACCACCAACCTCTTTCTAAGTTTCTGCCATATATCTGCAGATCTCAAATGTATCTGGAGGTAGTCCTCCATCTTTGTTCTAACCACTCCATCCACTTTACCACTTGTAGCAAAACAAACTCTCAACATGATGCCATCATCACCATGCGATTGGTAGTGTTCTTCAAACTACTAAGCATTAGCTTGGTATTTGTAATTTTTCAGAAATGGCTCCAAAAAACTCACCCAAAGCAACATATTTAATTTAATGTGGTAGTAGTAGTATTTTCAAGTACTTAAAGAAAACTTGGAATCCTGCAAATGTTTAATAATTTCTCCAGATTATTTCCTGGTTAAGTTTAACATTTTGCACTTTCGTTATAAACAGGTACAGTACAGACCAAAAGTTTGGACACACCTTTTAATTCAATGAGTTTCCTTTATTTTCATGACTATTGACATTGTAGATTCACACTGAAGGCATCAAAACTATGAATAACACATGTGGAAATATGCACTAAACAAAAAAGTATAAAACAACTGAAAATACCCCTTATATTCTAGTTTCTTCAAAGTAGCAACCTTTTGCTGTGATTACTGCTTTGCACACACTCTGCATTTTCTTGATGAGCTTCAAGAGGTCGTCACCTGAAATGGTTTTCACTTCATAGCTGTGCCCTGTCAGGTTAATAAGTGGGATTTATTGCCTTATAAATAGTCATGAAAACAAAGAAAACCCATTGAATTAGAAGGTGTGTCCAAACTTTTGTTCTGTACTGTATATTTGAATTAAATCCTTAATGACTGTTTGATAGAAAACATATAATTAATAACATCAGAGCGACTTCTTGTAAACTCCTCATATAGTTCGCATCACTTATTATATTTTTCCAATTAAAGTTTGGAGCAGTTCAGCTGCTGACCTTCGACCTCGCCTCAGTTACAGACAGCGGCTCTCACGCTAACTGAGACGAAGTGCTGCGGCACGGATTGGTGCTCTGCGCCTCATTAATGAAAGCGACTCGTTAGCCCAGCACACTGTGTGCAGCTTTAGCCTGCCATTCTATCCGTTATCAGAGTCGATAACGTAGCTGCCAAGATCAGGACGTGTGAGCATATCTGTCCCTCAAACTGCTAAAAATGATTTTGTCTGTGGAATTATATTGCAGATCACTTTTTATTGCTGAAAGTTTTTCCTAATATTCCTGGTGGTAGTCAGACAACCACCTGATCGTTTTGCTGCTTCTGGACCAATCACAGCAGAGCTTTTTTTTACTTCTCCTATTGGTGCTGTAGCTGACTTTGACCCCAGAGGTTCATTCATTAATTCAGATGGACTCTGTGGCTGTCAGCCAACTCTGCTGACTCATCAGAACACAGATGACCACACCGGCCGTGTGCGTGTTTCCTGAACGCTCACCTTCTTTAATAGAGGCGTAGAAACAATGGAATCGGGCAGGATTACAGACGACAGATTAAGGTTTAGTTCCCCTCGGAGAGACGGTGGTTGTGAATCAGCGCAGGGAGGAAGGTTCTGATCGATCTGCTCTGGTCACATGGTGACACTTTGAGCCCAGGGAACATTCCCCTCCAACAGAAACCTGCGTGGCAGACCGGTCAGTGTCAAACTTTTATTGATTCCCTGTGTGAATCTCGCAACAGGGTTTTCTAAAGAAAACGCACTGATTTTTGGTTTGATTTTCTTCAATCGTACATGGTTGTTATACTATTCTGAAAGGATATTCCTTCCCTGGTAAAAAAAAAACAAACCCAATTGTTTTAAATTTTTATTGTCTACATTTGTTTCTATTTAATATACCTTGAAATATCAACTAGCTGTATTTCCCAGTTTCTTTCGGCATTTCGTCTTTATTTCCCTGAATAAAAAACTGCATACCTTTAATGAAACTGCTTATGTTTACCTTATACAATATCTGAATTATATGTCAGACGTGTTCAGTTTAATGTCTTTGTTAGTGTCACATACTTGAAATTGGTAAATTAGGTTATAATTTACCAAGAGTTTTTCCCTCTTTGGATTTTGTAAAGCTTTGACTCACCAATACAGATTTCATTTAGATTTTCCTTAAATAACTACGGTGTAGCAAAGTATAAGAACAGCATTTGAAGTAGTTATTTTTCAAATGTTCTGGAATGAGCAGTCATTGATTATTCCTTTTGGAAGTGGAAATCATGTTGTGTGTGCGATAATCACTTTAAAACAAAGTTTTAAGAGTATTCCAAGACAAAATAATTTCAGAGTTCACAATTGTATCTTTTTATCTTTTATATTAGCTTTTATTGTGGCTACCGTTACTTAAACAGTTAATTCTGCATATTTTATAGAGAATGTAGATCTTTACCTTAGCTAAGGTTTCCAAAAGATGTTCAATACTTCCTAAAAACTTGACAGATGAAGATTGAAAGCTGCCTTCCTGTTATCTGCTGAAAGCCTTGATCTCTTTCTGTCTGTTTTACATCTGTGTGCTTCCTCTGACTGCTTTTTTCCAAACACCTCACCGACGCTGAAAATAGCTAAACTTGAATCACAATCCACTAACATTGTCCACAGAGTGTTGTCAGTTAAACTGGGAAAAGCTGAAATCTGCTGATTGTGTCACCAGTTGTTTTCTTGGCATACATCTAACAATGCTTTAATCCCCTCTGACTTGCTTTGTTGTTTGAACAGCTGTGATTTTATTGCTATTTTTATCCACAGTCGGGAAACCAGCGCTGAATGGAAGCTATAAAAAAACTTTTCATCATAGGTGATCTTTGTCTCCGCTTTGAAATCAGACTTTATGCGTGACTCAATAAAGTCATATAAACTCCCGTGTTAGAGTCGACAATGCATTCTAAGCCTAGTTGTGCTGCATATGTGCTCTCCTGTTTGCAGGAGTGAGTGAGCTTTGCATAGGCCACAGGAAGACAGGAGAACCTGTTTGTGGATGTAAAACGAAAGGGTGAAATTACACAAATCATTAGAGAAAATCATGATGCGATGAAGTTGTTAAAGGTTCATTTCAAGAACTGATAGAAACAAATATGATGATCAGTGACAACTCCTTAAAGCACTGCCCTGCCTGAAACCATCATGACTTATGTAGGGACGATGTCAGATGATGAGCAAAACAGATTGCTGATGTGTTTAAAAAAAAAAGATTTAAAACAAAAATAAAGAATGCTTAGTCTGGTGGGGGGCAAGTAAAGCCTGGCAACCTGCCAGGCTTATAATAAACTATTACAGGGGTCACTTTTATGATGCTTTAAAAGAATACAAAATGGAATCTAAATAGTAAGGTAGGCTTATCCAGAAAGTCTCTCTAAGGCTGCTGCTCAGCCTCAAGAGATTCACATAAAAAAAGTAAAAAAAAAAGATGATTAATCAGCGCAGAGGAACCACAGAGGCATGCAGAGAATGGAGACAGATGCAGCAGCTCATTATCACTGAGTCATGACCTCATTCTTCTCTCCATTCCTCCTGTGTGTCCTTCACAGCAGAGTCTGCTGCAGTGCACCTCATCACACACACACCCCTCACCCCAAAGACACACACATTATTTTCCACCAGTGCTGGTGTTGTAGCTGGTTATGTCTTGTAGACATAACCAGCTACAACTGAAACAAGTGCCTTGTCTGTATAAAGGCATTGTCATGACATCAAAAGGCCCAAAACATTTTACAGGTAAAACAACATAGCACATAATGCCTGTAAAAAGGCTTCTCTTTATCTTTATTGTGTCAGTAGCTTGTTAATCAATTACCAGTGAAAACCCCAGATTCCTGCTGTAAATAAGATTTGAAGTTTGAACGGTTTATGTTGTTTTTCGGATGATCAAAAAATAAATCTTTATGCTAAGTGCCAGATTAAGAGATGAGAGATTTAGTTTGGTGAACTATTGTGGAAAGCTTCTGGGACGAAACCCAAAACATTTTGAGGCATACGGCCTAAAATGAACCGTTAACATTTGCATCTGAATGCATATTTGAAGCAATGGAACTTGATGTAGCTGAATTTTCTGGAGGGAATCATTAGTATCAGAACCAGAATAATTCACAGATCCCTGTTGACGTCAGGGAACTCCCGATCACAATTATCCGTTCCAGACACATCTTATTCTTAAATGCCAATCTGATAGTCTATTAAAGTTAATAACATCAACACATAATGCTTGAAATGTAAAAGCTAAGTTAAGAAAGCTACCATTTAATTCTCTAACATTCTTGGTTTGTGATGGAAGTGAAACATTGAAAAGCTGCAGTTTTGGACTCCATGTTTGTTGTTTCTGCTGCAGATTGTGTCTCTGTGGCGGTTTTGGTGAGTCTTGAAGCATCGCCTCCGTGTGATGGTGACACAGCAGCAGGGAAGTCATGAGTCAGCCGATTACTGCGGCTCAGCTTCCTCTTTTTTTCACTGCAGGATGGAAGCGGTCGAGGGCTGATGCTTCTCATCGCCCAGTGATCATCAGAGTCTGTTATCTGACACATGGAGGAGCCTCTCCCTTTATTCTGGACTGCTTGTTTGTGTAATCTTACATCATGACCTTCAGAGGGTTGTTAAATAAAGAAATAATAAAAAAAAAAAAAACATCCTCTCACAATAAAATCACAAGCTCCTCAGCTGTTTCCTTTCGGGCTTGAAGAAGCTTGTGATGCGCAGCCGGGTGGCTCCGGGTAAGGAAAAGGCTGCGGAGGCTTATAGTTATAATTGCTGTTTTATGTTCCAGTTTAAATGAAGAAGCCATGTGCTGAGGCTGCAGGGCGGCAGGGTGATGTTGTGCTGTATCCATGACGACTTTTGGAGTCGGATCAAGAACAAAAAGTGTTCCTGCGTGGCATATTTGACCTCTTCTGTTTGATTTTTTTATTTTATTTTTTTTTGCTATGCTTCAGAGAGCAAATATTCTGAGAAATTCCTGCCTAAGTTATGGAGGGATTATTGAGAGAACTCGGCCCTGGTCTGTGACACTGAGAAATATGTCAAAAACACAAGGACAACTTTTCATGTTTGCTTCCTTCTAATCCAAATTGAATGAAGTCAATGAGCAAAAATACCAGCAAAGCAGCATTAAACCTGTCGCAATTGCTTAATTGCAACAATTAGTTGCTTAATTGTCGCAATTAAGCAACTCATCGCATAACAGATTAAAACGAGTGCTATCGTTTCCCTTGTGATTTAAAAAAAATATTTTTTAAGGGCAGTGTTATGCATAGAGATCTCATGATCCATTTTGTTTATGGTTCCAGTTGCAAGTGGTTTTTATTTCCTTATTATTTCATGATTCTGTTTGTCGTGTTTTATTTTGAATATTTAAAATATCTTCCAGTTCCAGTTTTAAGTGTTTTTTTTTACAAAATCAAAGTTGACTAGTCTTGGATTATAAAGGCATCATCAATATCTAAAATGGTCTCAAAACTACCATGTTGTCGTTTATCACAGTAAGTACTGGGACAATTTATCGTCCAGCAAAATTTGTTATTGCAAAATGTCAAATTTGAGGAAAGAATTGTGTCTCTCTTTATGTAGAAGAACTGACGGCCCTTTTCAAACGGGTTATCCAAATTTAATGCAGTGTTCCCACTGAATGTGACTGGGATTCTTCTAAGCGAATGTGATGAAAGGAGAATGAAACAGGCCTGTGACTCCATCTTAGACTTTTATTTCTTCTTTATTGTCCATAAAAGCAGCTTTGAGCCAAAGCCGTTACAGACCTCAGCCGCTGATGTTTAAATGAGCTGCTTTCAGTGTTAGTTTCCTGGTTATTGTTTGTTTTGTATTTGTGTAAATAAATGGGAGATGGAATCCACCAAGGGCATGAAGAAAGATGTAAAATGCCATTTAAAATAAAGTAATGGTATCCCAAAACATGCTTGATTAGTTATATGTAGGAACACACACACTAGCCGATGTTTGCAGTGTTTCCATGTAGACGCCGTGCAGTCTACATAAAAACAAAGAAGACAGACCACTTTCTTTCTGAGCGATTTGCATGTTGACACCCAAAATAACTTTCCCGTTTTAGTTTGGGACTAACCCTGCAGATGTGATCATTGATTTAACCTTTGGACTTGCACTTTATTTGTTACTGTACTCTTTAGAGCAGCTCTGTTATCAATAGAAATGAGCAGCAACTGTCAGGAAATAAAACTACATATATTCTAAAATATTTGAAGGAAACATTTGAGAAGTAAAAGCATTTTCATTTCACATTTTCGTTTTATTGGGTACATACATATTTTTTGAACACATACCATATTTCCTTTAAAATAATCAGGGGGAAAAAATGGCATCACAGTTTGTTACTTGTATCATTATTGTCATATTGAACATGCATAATTTTCATTTAACCTTATAAACCAGACAGCTGTAATTTTTCCTGGTTGTTTAATCGCTGTTCCGTGAGTTTGTCTCAGGCACTGGTTTACATTTCCTGCCTCGGGCCCTGCGGGTGTGTGTGTGTGTGTGTGTGTGTGTGTGTGTGTGTGTGTGTGTGGGTGTGCGTGTGTGTGTGTGTGTGTGTGAAAGAGGGGGAGAGAGAAACTCACTGTAAGGGTGCTGTAGGTGTGTCAGAAACATTCATGGGTTATTAGTATCCTGCCTTCCATTTGCAGGAGCAGCAATACCTCAGCATTTTTATTATGGGTGTGGCACGTGGAGGAATTATCTCGCTTGTAGCCACGTTGTCAACGCACGCATGCACAGACTCGGCTGCCACATGCTTCAGGTGTTAATCACTGACAGGACCCTTTGAATTGTTCCGTTCTCTCAGGGCTGCTGACTCTAAAGTCAGCAGTAAAATTTCCGACAGCAGGATTAAAACTAGACTCAAGTGTATCAGCTCAAAGAGAAACTTTAATGTGGCTGTTGTTGCTGCAGATAAAAACCATTCAAGAAGATCAATTCCTTATCTGTCAACTGTCAAAGGAAATTTTAGATTTTCCCTAATGTTTCTGGAATTGCTATGTGTAAAGTGAACAGAAACATCATGTTCAAATGCTCTAATTTCTTTGTTTCAAACATTTTATGAGGAAAACAATTTTTTTTATGATTCATTTCTCTCACCTGCAGACTAAAAATGGGGTTTATTACAAAAATTGTGCATCAAAATCAAATATTTAGCTTTTTTCCCATTTTATTTTCTTCTTTCTGTTGGCTTTATTTACTGTTTTATTTATTTATTCTTATTTTTTATGTTTCTGGTCCAGCAGTGTGGCACTTAGAATTGGTTTCTGAGTATCAAGGTGAGGCCCAACAGCTTTACTTTCACAAGCGGAACATTACGGCTTTGGTCATGATGCTGCACTTGAAACTTTATTAGAATTGACTTTGGGTTTATTTCAAATATAAGGGTCACGGAGATTTAAAAAAAAAAAAAGAAAAGAGAGGAAGAAAGGTGGGGAAAAGTTTTAAAGGGAAAGAATGAGATAGAAGTCTGTCTCTAAAGGTGCAGAAAGAGGAAAAAAACGGAGAAACCACAATAACAAGCAACATATGCATATATAATAACAGTTATAACATCATTTTAAAGTACAATGAGGTCTGTGCCTCTTCTAATGTCTCTGCTCCCTTTTCAGCTCTCCTGACTCTCCATGGTGAAGTGGGCGGAGTCTGATGTCAGCCCCACCTCTTGTTGACCGCCCCGCCATGCCCACCATGGTTTCCAGGCTGCCGAAGTTCGGCTTCCGGCCCCGGTCCCAGACGGCTCCTGCAGCGGTGGCTCCTGCAGCGGCGGCTCCGCCCGGCGGAGCTGCAACCGCCGCTGGCAGAGCTCGCCTCACCAACGGATTCTACCACCACCCCGGACCGGCGGGTGTTTCCGTGCCCCTGTCCTCTGCAAAGCAGAACGGATTCATCCGAGTGCCGTGTTCATTTTCCGCAAAGTGGAGGAGGGAAAACGCAGCTGATGGTGACGAGATAATGGCCGGAGAGGCTGAGTGCAAGAGAGGGAAAGGTGGGAATGATGTCCAGAATCGTAGCAACTGCCAGCCGTATTTCTACCTGCACGATGCCAGAAAACACACCACATCCACCGCAGCGAAAGGGCGTGGCCAGCTTACATCGTATTCCTCGTCATCATCATCCCCATCTCCACAATCCAGCCCCAGGGCTCTTCCTGTTTCTAAAAATGGATCAGGAGGTTCCAAACTGACTCCAAACTCTTCTGTACTGTCCAAGCAGAGTGTAAACACAAGTCCCGGATCCAAAGCAGGGACGAAGGCGATCACTTCTCTGAGGCCCCCTCAGAGTTTTGTTCGCCTGACGAGTACGAGGCCCGGCTCGGGCCCTGCGTCTCGATCAGGTTCCCCGCTCCTAAAAAAGCCAACAGCTAGTCGCTCCCATTCCAGCGACAACCTGGGCTGTGCCGCTTCTGCGCAGCTGACTGAAAGCGACCGCTTCCGCTCCCGGAGCCTCACCCAGGTCCGACAGCAGGCCTCTCCCACCCTCACCCGGACCGCCGCCTCTCCCCACGTGTCCCGCCCCTTCTCCACCAACAGGGCCACCCAACGGGTTCCCCCCGTCTCCACCTCGCAGGCTCCTCCTAGAGGCAGCTTGTTGAAATCGCCTGTGAGCAGAGCCGCTTCAGGCAGGGCGGCTGGCAGTGCCCCCTCCCAGCTGCCACAGTCGGCCCTAAGGAAGCCTCTCTTGCCGGGTCCGACCTCCAGGTCCAGCGGCATCAGCTACAAGCTGTCCCGCCCGTCGCTCGTCAAGCAGTCCAGACCCCTTCGAGCAAAAGGAACCAGCATGTGCAGAAGTGAACAGGAAGTCAACAGAGGACCAACGAGACGAAAGAACTCTGTGGAGACGCCTTCATCTATCGAAAACAGCCCAGGTTCCCCTTCTTTCTTTTTTTTTCTTTTCTTAAATTGATTGTCATTTTTGGATTTGAAGTCTCTGATCTCATTCTGGTCTGGTTTCATCTCTGTATCTGATCTGCCTGCAGAAAACACTCCAGACGCCGCGGAGATGGAGCAGCTTTCTGACGACGTTGCGTCCCAGGGAATGGGATCGATTGTCGGTGAGACGCTTGAGGACATGTCCCTGTCCTCCACTTCCTCCCTGGACCGGAATGACATCAGCCAGGAATACATGGATGACTTTGACAACCTCGGTAAGACACTCTTTAGATGTTTTTGCTGTAAATATTAGCATAGAAGCTACATAACAAAGAAAACTTGTTGGTTGGTGATGTGTTTATGTGAGTAATGTGACATTACATGAAAAATCCTCTGTGTACAAAATCAGAACTAGACTGTCTGTGTGACCGATCTCCTTTACGTTTTGCATTTTTAATACATTCTCTTCATGTTTGGTTTTCAGGAAACGGAGGGGTTGGCATCTTACTGTTTTCATCCAAAAACGAAGAGGATGACTCAGGACTCGACCAGTCGTGCACCAGGATAGATGATGACAGGGACGCGATTAGCAAGGTCGCCAAGACAACAGGACTGTGCTTCCTAGATGATAGTCTGGACTGGACTTCCATCAGAGGTGAATTTTAAAAAACGTTGCCGTTAAGGTCAGCTAAATACTTTAACTACTCCAACTAGAAGAAAAGTTGTTTTTGTGTCCAGGTGATAAAGACGAGCACCGACTTAACCAACTTGCCCGTCGGAGAAAGTCAAGTCAGCCTGACTTTCATGAACAGGTACATTATCTGTAACTAGTTTAGACAAAACCTTAAACAATACTTCTGTTTCCAATTTTGTTTTGATTAAAATATATGGGTGAAAAATAGTCAAAGGCACTTAAACCCAGATTAACTATACTGTTAGAGATCGTCGATCCATTAATTTATCTGATCCACTTACTGAACCAGATCGATGTGTTGGCTCCTGCAGAGGGTTTCCTGTCCTAAGGTCTAGAACTTTTTTCTTTAGCCCTTTCCTCAAAGTTGCCAAAAATTACAATTTTATGGCCTCATATAAATTGATATGTATTGATCAAGGCACACAATCCTGTGGTATTTCTAACTTCTTTGCTGATGAATGACTGAGTTAACATTCTGGAGGGTCTAACAGCAGAGGTTGCCAGATTGTGCAGCCTTATCTAATCCTGTTTCCACAGCTGTAAATTCAAAGTAGAGTTCTATACAGTGTTTTTATCTAACTTTATCTTTTAACAAAAGAAACATAAATTGAAATTCCCCTACACTTTTAGATCACATTTCAAAAACCTTTCACGCCTGAGATATTGTAGCCATTATAAGATCCTGGAATTAAATTGTAATGTGTTTGTTTCCTCACTGTTACCTGAGCTTTTTGGTTTAACTCGAAATTTACCGAATATTTAATTCCTGTTTTGATGTCCAAGCCAAGACATCTTGACACCAAATGAAGCCGTTTTCCTGAAATAAAGCGTTACGAGTTGAAAATGGTGCAGTGACATAACTGAAGATCTTTCTCCAAATTTCCATCTAAGAACAAAACATACTTATTTATGCCATACAGGTCAGAATAATTAATCCAAAACAAACATGGCTTTTTGTTGCACTCTGTGGATGCTGCAGGTGCAGTTTGACCCCACCCAAAGCAAAGATAGGTGAACTCATCAGTTCATTGTTTGGAGGCTTAAACACTCCCATCAGCAAGCTGCGGCTTTGCAACCATCCCACCAAGTTCATTGGACATCTGGACCAAAAGGCTTCATGTGGTTCCTGCTTTGAATTCTTCTCAAACATGAGTGGAGCAGCATGTGGAATCACAGGAACAATAGTTTTCTGTTCACAAAAGCCTATTTCAGCAAACAATTCTTAACCTGTAGAAATGATTTGCCTCAGAGCTGCCTGTGAACCTGGCGTTGCCCCACACAGCTGTTAGCTTGTATTGCGAGAGGGGATATCGTGCGGCCTTAATGTAATGTAACAGCAATGGCAGAAAACTTTAGGGTAGTGATTCAGCTGGCGGCCGAACAAATGCATTAGATTTAAATTTTATTTCTCACCTTCTAACTTTTCTCAATAGAGATCATTTCTGAGGATGCATTCATTCTAGCCCCTGTTTAGTGCACCAGAGTTTAGTCAAACTCTAGTTTCTTTGTCTAGAAAGTCCGGTTCGTTTGCAGAGGCTTAAATGCACAATTAAACTCTGATGCGGACCAAAAAAGCAAAGTCTGCTCCGCCTAAAAGCCTTGCTCTCGGGTCAGTTGAAGTCAGCTGTGGCGCGGTTCGAATGCAAATATAGGTGTAAGCGGATAAGAGATCGCTTCAAAAGCAGGAAGCGAACTATAGAGCTGGGCATTCTAAGTAGCTACAACCAAAACAAACTCGAGAGTATAATGCCAGCGGGAGAACTGGCTTGTAGTCGAAACAATGAGGTTGTAATTGTCCACAGCAAGAAAATCAGGAACACTGGATTAGAATTTGCCACAAAGGTTTAGAAATGAGTCTCAAACAGAAAAAGAAAAATCTCGGTAAAATTTTAAAAGACTGACAAGACAAAGATAAGACCTCAAGCAATGTGATTGAGTGTTTACAGAAAGAAATAATCTGCTCTTGGAGAAGACTCACAAAAGAAGAATAAAGAGCGTTTCTAGAACAAAGTTCATATTAAACTGTTGTCAGTTCACACTGATATGATCCTGAGGTTTTCCCTTTCGCAGGGCGGCTCCTCTCTGGACCTGTCCCCCTCTGACAGCTGCGGCTCTGGGGGTACCTACATGTGGGACGAGGAAGGTCTGGAGCCTCTGGGGGGCGCCACCACGACCGCCTCCATCCACACCAGCAGCAACACCACCCACCACATCGGGAGCTTCGACTCGGACATCAACAGCATCGTAAGGACTTTCCGCCTCATCATTTTTTAAGCTGTCGGCTTATTGCTCCTCACACACAGCTAAAGGTTTCTAGCAAAATATTAGAGCTGGGACAGCTCTAATATAATAGGGCTTTGAACTGTAAATACATGGCAGCCTAACCTCATAGTTCAGTGAGGGGAATGAATTTATAAGATTATTGGACTGATAGTCCCTCTATATTCCATATTTGCACAAATTCAACCCACTTTTAAGGTTTTCTTCCCCTGCCAATAAACGACTTCTCTGCTTCACAGGAGAGAAGTCAAATTTCATATCAGGATGATTTCATTGCTTTAGATTTCACTTAAGAACCTTTTGAAGGTGGAGCTTGGATGGACCCTTAAACATCAATACAATGTGTAGCTCTGTTTGAAAAGGTCTAAACAACGTTCTCTGGCTCCCTCTGGTGTCCCCTTCTGCTAAGTACAACCCAACCAGATTCAGTTGTTTTTCTTATTTTTTGCAGCATACAGAGCTGAGTTCTTACTTGTATACATTTTGTAAAAATGTCTTCAGATAGGGAACAGTGTTTCCAATCATCCAAAAACACAATAACATTTCTGGAGGACCAGAACCTCTCAAACTTACATCTTTTTCCCTGATCAAATAAGCACTTTGAGCGGATTAATGTCACAGCTGAGAAAATTAATCGGCTCTGCGTTTCGTCTAATTTCATAATTATTCACCCGACGTCAACTCTTTGCTGCTTTTGCGGTTTCCGTGAGATAAGCGTTTGGATCCGATAAACGAAGCGCTGAGGTTTCAGATAAGCTGAAGGAGGATCAGCAGGCTTAGGTCCGGGCTCCGACCTTCAGTTCAGTTCAGACCCAGTGAGTGATGCTGAAGGGCTGTTAATGAGCCTGCTGTCTCAGTGTGTCCTCTGTGTTAATGAGCTGTGGCTCGCTCAGCGCTTGATCCTAACGAGCATCAGGCCGTTAACGGTCTGAGGACTTTAACGAGCTCTCAGCTGAAGTCTGAAGTCTGTCTCCTGTTTGAATTTACACCTGTGTTTGTAGTGGAGTGTCTGTCGTCACCACCAGGGGTCAGTGTTGCTCTTTGGGGTTGTTCTCTTCCAATTCCAAGTGTGGGTGAGAAAAAGAGAAAACTGAGTCTGAAAAACTGTTTGAATTTCAAGACTTTGTTGGTAAGTTCATTTTCAGAAGATAAAATTTAGAATTTTGCACAAAACAGATGGCTTATTAAAATGATTTACATGATTTCTAATCGTATGATGTCTTCGAAATGTGGTTTTTGTCCAACTCTCTTCTCGTTTTGGGTTGCAAGTCACTGATTGAACTCGGATGTATTCACAACTAATTCAAAATCAAAAAAGCACAACTGTACTATCTTTAAACTTGACCTGAAGTTCCCAAACTAACTCCAGTTTAGATGGCACAAAGGCATTAAAGAAGCATCAAAAAAAGGAAGGGATCAAACTTTACAGATTAAGATTTAGAATAATTATCTGTATGGTAATAAATTCTGGATTTTTCTAATCATAATTATCCAAATAAATCCTTTTGAAATTCCACACTTTTCTGGAAAATGATGTCAACATCAGAAAGAAAGAAAAAAACAAGAATTTGTCATGGAACCATTAAAACTCTGACAGAGAATACAGCTGAGGTGATTTGCTTCATAAAAAAAATCATCTTTAGTGTAAATTTTAATGTCACAAATATCCGATAGACTGTAGCTGGAATGGACTCAAAAAATGTCCAACATCAGTTTTCCTTGTTTTTCTTTTCCATATGCGATTCTATAACTTGATGTTTAATGCTTTCAATCTATCCAGACATTTCCCTAAAGATGTATTTTTCCACAGGATCTCTTAAACAACCTGGACTCTTGTGATCTGGCTGACGATGACCTCATGCTGGACGTAGATTTCCCAGAGGACTCCTCGCTGCATAGCGGTGTGTTTATGTAGATAATGTAGAGTCCGATAAAGAAATATGTTTGCTGCTGCTCTCTCTGAGGAAGAGAATCCTCATGAGGATGTATAAGGATGGTTGGTGTTACTTCCTGCTTTGCATCTGCTAAAAATGACCTTAAGAAACTGACCCTCGCAGATGGAGAGGGGCTGTCCAGTATGGCTCAGTGGAGAAGAAGACAGCTCTGTTGGGGAACGCAGGACAACGACGTTGAGAGGTGAGAAGACAACTGGTTTATCTAAGGCTGTTTATGGTTAAATCAAACCATCTTACGATTTCTAGCATATGATAGAGCTACAGTAGTAGTGCATTCAGGAAAAATGATCCCTTAATGAGTTTTCCTCCCACTGGCAGATGTCTCTCTATAGCTGCGAATTGCAAAAATAAATTTTCTTAATTGAATCAAGTCCAATTTGGAGGAAAAAACATGTTTTTCCGTAAGACGTTTTTGTGCTAGGATGAAGTAGTTTTCCAACTTAATTTCACAAAACAGCAGTGGAAAACCTTTTTTCTTGCATCATACAAGTCATGTGACCAACCACCTGGATGTTGTAATGGTGAAAAAGGTGAAGTCGACGACAGGAAGCGGTAGGAGGACGATGGTATTAAATGACTTATCGCATGAACAAACGTATTCAAGTGTGATTTTAATTCCGTTATTAAATGAAACCAATTGCTAAATTGTGGTGGGGTTTTTTTCCAACATTAGCAGAATATCGACAATGTCATTCATTTTGCACACGTATGAAATGAAAACGCAGCTAATGTCACCTTGACTGAAATTGATGGTGGGAGCTGGGCTTAGAGGGGCAGCAGCCCAGGGCTCCAATTTTTTTGGGGCAGCAAAAGCTTTTTATTTTTTTTTTAAGTGAATGGATGTTTTGAAATCATTTAATTTTGTGTAAAACTTGTGGTTGTTGTATTATTTTAGGATTTTCATGAGTATAAACTATATTCTGGTAAAACTAGTTCTTTGTAAAGAACATTACTAATTATTGGCAAAAGGAAGTATTAAACTTACAATGCATCATTTCATATCTGCTGATGTGAAGGGCTACCTATTAACGTACTGTAATTTACATTAGTAAATTAATTGTTTCTTAGTTTACTGGGCACCAAAACAGGCTCCAGCCCAGGGCCCCACATCCTTCTACATCCGGCCGTGGGTGGGAGGATGAGGGAAGGTGTTTTCAGTTGAGGCAGAAACATGGCCGAACTTTCTGGAAGATGTGGAGATTTGACCTCTTTTTTTCTGTGGGGGAAAAAAGAGGAAAATCTTACAGCGCACAGCTTGATGAGGTGAACTCTGCTCATGTTTAAATATTCTCAGTATGTGAAGGCTGCTTGAGCTTTCAGCACATCGACACCACTGGTTAGACTCGAGGCCAATTTCCACCTTTGGAGCACTTTCAGAGCCGTATAAACACCACTTCAGATGTTTAAGGCTTCTGCAGACCTTGACGATGAGTTAAGAAGTCGATGTGGGTGGATTTTTAAACCGGATTTAAACCGGAAAAGGCTGGGAATCTTAACTTTTTTTGTATGTTATTTATGTTTTTGTACTTCTTTAACTCTGAATCTGTTATATGGTCGGTCCGCAGTGATATCCAGTGCTTCAAACTCTCTCAGGACCCTGAAACAAAGGAGGATAAGATCAGGTAGCGTGACCTGCTCTACCAGTCTTTCTTTCCTCCATCCTCTTAAAAATCACAGTTTCCCTTTATATTTTCTGCCTGCTTCTGTAAACGTTGGTTAAAACTCTGCAGGTCGGCCTGCTGCTCTCCGGCTCCTCAGACTCTGGGCCTGGATGTGGAGGAACTCGCTGAGGACTGCTCCGCAGTCCGGTCACAGCTGGAGTTCCTGCAGAGGTTGCTGCTGCAGGTGAGAGGGAACGCTCTTCCTCACCAACAGTTTGTCTAAAGAGACGTTACGCTTAGAAGTCTGCAGCAAACATCAGATTGTCTATTGTTCATTGTTTATTTTCCAAGTATGGATAAAAAAAACCCTTTACCTTTAGCTGCTGGAGCCTTGATAACAGGCTCCAGCAGAAATGGAGAGTTTATATATTAAATATATATTAAATAAAAAAATATTGAATGATTCTAGACATCCATAAGCCTAATCTTGTTTCTAATTTAGCCATGTTTTTATGCACGTAATATGTTTATTTCCACTCTTTTTTTTCTTTCTTTGTTTAGGAGGAGGATTTGGACGACGACACTCTGACCACAGACACTCTTAGTCCAGAAACAAACGACTTGTCTCACAGTTCAGACTCGCAGGTCAGCAAGTTCAGCCTTGTTAGTTTTCTGTGTTAGCCTACATTTCCCATAACCCCTCAGCTCAACATTCTGCCTGCCTGTAGGTGGAGGCGCTCCTGCAGGAGGTGCAGCAGCTCCGGGAGGAACTGAGGAGCCGAGACCGGACCATCGCACAACTAACCATGCAACTGGTGAGTTTGATGCTGCTGCAGCTTCAGTTTGCTCAGTTTTGCTCAGTAGTTTAGGTTAAAGTTAGTAAAAAAAAAAAAGGGATGAAGTCTAAAATAACCCAACCTGCACAGCTTTAGACATTAATAAGTATTAAATATTTTTGTCGTCGTCTTGTGTACGACTGAAGACTGTGTGTGTGCAGACTGTTCCCACACTGACCACCAGGTGTCGCTGTCAGGAGGTGTCTGAAAGGATGGAGCAGCAAACGCAGACAAGTGTGACAAAAAGCGAGTGTGTGGCCTCGCAGACACCGTGGAGAGAACACACTGTGAGAACACACACATGCACACACTTGAGCATTTTCCTTATGAATGAAATCAAGGCTGAACCACAAACAGAACCTACAATGATGTTTGTTGTTAGTCCAGGACAGAAAAATCCAGAAAATAGAATGGAATAATCTGACCTAATCACTATTAGTTTGAAGGTTCACACAGGAAACATCTTTAAATCTCTTCTGTGGGTTAAAAAGTTTGTATTGCATCTTCCTTGGAAAGACTTTATATTTTCAGAAATCTTGCTTTTTTTATTTATTTTTTTTTCAGAAATGTTCTTGCCCTTGGTTGCGCCATCTCAGACTCTCTGATTCATAAATTTCTGATTGTATTCCTTTCTTTTTCTTTTTCTTTTTTACAAACTGTGCAGGCAGAAAGCGTCTCTCACTTTCATTACCTGCGGCTATTTTTACTCCACATTCTTTTTTACTCCTCGATTGACTTATTGGCTTTAAATACTTTTATTTAAGGGGGAAACTCTCTGAGAGGGCTACCTTCTTTCCCCCCCCGTCCCTCGTCTCCCTTGTCGTCTTTTCTCCATATGGAGTATCAGCATCTTCTCCGTCTCTCTTTGTCCCCGTCTCCGTCTCAGGCGTTTCCTCCTGTCCCTTTCCTCTCTCCACCCTGGCAGTATCAGCGCTCCAGGCCTTTCAGGGGGAGGCCCAAGCCAAGCATCCCATCCCACCTCGCTAGAAAGAGTGAGTCACAAAACTGTCAGACTCCTTCACCAGACGTTCACAAATTAGCCTTTTATGTTTTAAAATGTACAGGAAATTTTGAAAAACTAGTCATGAATGCAACAGTTTTGACAGAAATCTACTGAATCTACTTGGAAGAAGTTCTTGGTATCACTTTCAAACCTTTGAAGCTCTTGTCTGAGCAGGAGGCAGTTCAGGTTTGCCTGAACCGATTCATTGATGTTCTAGGATTAATCTGCTCCACCGGCTCCCCGTCTAAATCATCTGTTCGAAACACATTTTCCCCAAATCAAAGAGAGTCTCCTAACTCACCCATTGGGATATTTATTAGCAAGCCTGACTGCAAACTGACCTCAGATATGAGTTTAACTTAAGTTTACTGAAATTCAGCTTTCTTCATGCTTTCCGTCCAGATTTCCTTCCAAGCAGCCAGGTCTTCTGTTCCCTCCTGATCAATAGTTCTCCAAGGCTTTTTGAAGGTATTTCAAAGTACGTCTGCACATTTTGCTCCTCAATAATCCAACGCGACTAAACGAGTCTGTTTGGGGGTTACATTCCCAAACAGACAAGCGTGTCTTCTAAGCAAAGTAAATCTTGTCAAGACCCAAGAGAGGTGGGTCAACGTTTGGGTTTTCACCTAACGCTTCTTTTGAAATCCCCTCGTTGGAGCTAAGATCCTTCTTTTTCTGTCTGTTATCTTTGACAATTTGCAGAGATTTGACAAGAGAAGTAGGATTCAGTTTTGACCTCTGTGACATTCGGCTCAAAACAATTTCTCTGAAAATTCGATTTACACCAAATTGTCCATGTCAACACAACCCCAACTCATTAAGTGCCAGAATGAGTTATACTTCAGAAATAGAAGGGCTTAACAAACAAAGAAAATACTCTTCTGAAAATGGACAGATCCTGGACTGAGAGTGAATGAAAAATGAAAGTGTAGAGAAACTGAAAGACCTTCAGAAATTCTAGAGGATTGTTGGTCCTGACCTCTTTAACAAAGAAAATCTTCCTTGTACTTTAAACTGCAGTAAAATCTGACTATTTTTAGCCTTTTTCACCTCTAACTGTTCCTCCTCCTGTCCTCTCTGTGTCTCTTCTCCATGCCTTCGCTCAGGAGTGGAAAATCTTGTGCTTTACTTCAGTGACAAAGCGTGGTACGGTAGCAACTTTCCTTTGTCTTACAGTCAAACCTTCTCTGTCTCCTCATTTCCAGTTTTCTCCCCTCCATTTCCCCATGGTGATTCCCACAAAGCACGCTGTCTGTGAGGACTATGTAATCTGAACTGGTGCTGTAAATCATAACTGAAGAAAGTTGAAGTCACACTGAACTGATTTAGTCTTTGATGGTAACATATAGATTAACGTTCGTTGATAATACTGCCACCTGGAGGCCAGTTGCTCAGCAGCTGAAGATTGTGGAAATTGTATTTGTGTCTACACATCCTTTAAAAGTCTTAAATTTATGTGTCTAAAATTAAAGCCTTAAATTTATTAAGAAAATGTAAGTTGGCCTTGTATACGGTTTGTTGTGGTGGGACTATTTAATGTAGTTTTTTTTTTTTTCTTAGTTGTAAGCAAACGTCTTCATTGCTTTGCAGTTGAGGTTCCTGGTAACTAGCTGCTATTATTAGCGAGCTAGCTTCCTAGCTTTTCTGACTGCATCATGGGATCAAAGCTGAGTTCACAGGTTTTGCTGTGCTTGATTGTAATACACAATTTTTCAACCATCCAATATATTTATAGTTGTTTTCTGTATTGAATTTCAAAAGGTCTTAAAAGGACTTATAGGACTTTTAGCTGCAGAGAACACATGGTTGTCTCTCTGCAGATGATTGCTTCGCATCAGACAAAACCCTTAAGTCCTCTCAAGCCGCTGTGCAGATTAACGTAAATATTGTGGGCATTTCAGCTGTTTCTCAGAAAGCTTTGAGTTTTTGTTTCAAAGCGTTTCTGAGAAGGCAATCATGTCGACCCCTTGAGCCGATCGAAGCATTAACAACATAGAAAGTGGTTAAGGCGGTCTTATCCACCTCTGTAAAGTAATATTGCAACAGTTTGGAAACCCCAAACCTTCTCAACAAATCCAACTCCGGCACTCACACGCTATCTGTTCTCAGATAACCCAGCCTCTATCATTTGAATTTTAATACCAGTTTTTCTCTTTTCTGACTTGAACAAATCCATTGCCCCATTATTCCAAGCTCAGACTGAGGAGTAGGGATGCATTTTTTTGGGATCGATCTTGAAGGATGGTCCTCAAGAGGATGAATTCTTTTCCAGTGGAAGTTTAGCAACAATGGAACAAACTTTAGTCTTGTCCATGTCAAGATAAAAACAAGCTGTCAGGATGTTCCCGTTTCCTGTCCATCCGTCAAAGTCCAAAAAGGCACCAATCAATGAAATTACACTCCAAGTATGAGAGCGAAGAATTCACACAGTCAGGACAAATGGTCTCATTACAACAAGACTATGGATCTTTCCGCTTTGCCTATCTAAGGGGGCATTGACCAGCCCTCTATTCCTGGATTTGAGTATCTCTGCCCTGCAGCTCGTCTTGTCAGTGGTCCCAAGTTAACCTGAGTATGTAAACACTCCAGTGAGTTCCAGGTCTGCTCTCCTGTGTTTGGGACCACTCTTCTATTGGCGATCCGGTTTCAACTAAGATTCAGCTGACGTACGAATGTCCTCACGTTTGGTTCTAGAATGGAAAACTGATGAGTTCCTGGTCTACTCTAATGAAGCATTACAAGCTAATATGAGAGATTCCAGAATTATTGTTTCATCCAGACATAACTTGGCAATTCTAAGTGGTGCAGTCATACCCACTTTTGGAAAGAAGACGCTTTATCCTTCAACTCTTCCAATAACTCTTCCTTTTCTAACTGTCCTGTCATGAACTTCAACATTTAACATGCTGACTGAGGTATGTCGAGTCTGAGATGGAGTTTGTGAGCTTTTGTCTTTTCTCTGAGATTTAAGTTATTGAATTTCTCACCATTGTAAGGTAAAAATAAGCACCTTATCTTTCCAAGATGCATTTTATTTACAGTAAAACTTTGTCTGTCTCGGTTGGTCTCTTATTTGTCCTGCGTCATTGTTGACTAAGGAACCCCGGAGCATTACATGCAGTAATTGCCCAATAATCAGCATTATTCACTTCATTTGTGAGTGCCCTGTGTTTCTCCTAATCTGCGTGCGAGCCATAATTCTGCAGAACTCCATTACAGTCCTAATAATTTCCAGGGAAATTGAGGAGTTTGACAGCTGCTCGTTGCCTGCAGCTCAGCTCGACAAGCTCGTGTTTTCCCATTATTGTCACGATTCTAATTGTTGACTTTAGTGATGATGCGATGTGGCGAGACGTTATAGCCCTGATGGGCCTCAAGGGGGCTCATAAGAGGGCATAAGAGGGCAGCTTGGGTGGATCAGCACTTTATGTTAGTGTCTCATCAGAACACTCAAAGGGTCGGCAGCAGAAAGAGAAGAGAAAAAATAGGAGGGTACTCTTCATTTGTCATCACCATTCTCTGCTAAGGTATCTCGTCATTTCTGTGAATTTTCTTGTGATTTTGATTTTACATTCCGTCCTTTTTATTCACTCCGGCTGCTTATGCATGTTTTATGAGGATGGATTGAAACGTCTCAGTCGGAAATGCGGATACCAACAGGCTGCAGTTCCTTTTCTAGCCACCAGATGTCGGTGTTTACCAGTTAAAGTTTAGTTTCTTGCCCTGAACTGTCCAGGTGTTTTTTTCCAGCACATTGTCTAAACTGTGTTTCTCCAAAATATGTTTTTATAACTACTTTAGACTGAAATTACATAACTGAAAACCACAGTTTTCTCTAATTTTCCACTATAAGTTCTGGAAAAGTCTGGAATCTGAATTTTTTTCCAAACTATTGATAGGTATAGACAAAGAAAAATACTTAGAATAATTATTTGTCTGTCTAAATGTGCATTCCTTAAACAAATTTAAACATTAAAGGGCAAAAAGCTGGAAATTTAATCAGCTTTTTCTTTGTTTTCCAATTTTTAGATAAACAGTTTGAGCATGAGGATTCACTGACAGCAATCAATCATGAATAAATTACAGTGTGAAAGTAAAGATGAATTTCTTACAGTAAAGTGACTAAAGTAGAGGACACACATCACTAGTTAAGCAAGATATTATGGTTGGACGATATGCCTGAAAACTGTGTCGCCACATAAGAATTTCATATCAGTCTATTGATAATTATTGATTAGCTTTTGGATTAAAACTTCTGAAATACTGCCAGTCTGATAGTGTGACCTTTCTTCTTTTAGTCACTTCATGCTGTTTTTAAAAAATTATTATTATTATATTTAAGCTGTTATGAGGCACAGTGGCAAAACCTGAAACTGCTGCTGCGCAAGTTGCTCAACAAATTGTTGTTAGGTAACCAAAGAGCGAGAGAGTGAGTTGATGCTCGCCGTGAGAGGCTGAGCAGATAAAGTTTTTCCTCTGCCTACATCTCCCAGAATGCTGTGAGGCTCTGGATCGGAGTTCAGCGAATTCTATATGTTGAACCTTTTATCAGACTGTTGATATCAATCATGTTTCCATTATTTTATATATTGTTATTGATTTATTGGCCAGCCCTATAAGATATGTAAACGACGCACAAACATACAGAAAATAGGTAAAGTTAGTTTGATAATTCAGTTGCAGCAGTTTAAAACTTTTTGTTACTATCATCAGTTAAAGCTGTGCTCAGTTCGGTAAAAACACTTCAGGTAAAAACGGCTTCTTTAAGTTCTGAGTTCTCCGAAAAATGACATCATCACGCACGAATGCGATCATTTTAAACAGCATTTTGTAAACCATTTTCGTGACAGCCTGACACAAGTCCCCTCGCTCCAGACAAGAAACACTTCCAAGTCATTTGCTTTTCTACTCAGTAACCACAGAGAAAGCTGCCATGAGCTGTGAGAGGAAAAGTAATCAGCAACTATAACAGCAAGCAAGCAAAACCAACAAGTAAATTTAAATAACGGTGTAACGTCGTAATCAAGTCATACACACAGACCCACACACACCAACAGATGAAAGCAAACACCCGGATGAATCGAAGCGGTTTGACTCTCGGATCAAAGTGTGGATGTGTGAAACGATTGTCCATCTGACAGAACAGCTCCCTTGATAAATGATGTAACAAAGAGCTGGAGGTTTATGTTGGTTCAGAACCCAGTCCAGAACCGAGCTTTAATGTTCGTTGAGAATCAGAGCCACGTGTGTGTCCATTAGCTGATGAAGACCTAAAATAATTTTTTTTTTTCTTTGTTTGTTTGTTTTCAGTCACAGGTATTTCACTCCTCCCATCAGGAAGACCAGGAACCACTGACAAACCAAGCACCACCTTCAGGTAACCCCGCCCACGCTGAAATGCTCCCTGACGGTCTCCCCCCATCTTTTAAACCAATCGCCGCCACCTGCACAACCCCAACAAGAACGACGGACGATGGAAACCCACAGAGGAAGCCGGGGAGGGAGGAAGAAGACACGGAAAGGAGAGGGACCGGTTCCAGACCCCTAATGCCTCTGCACCCTTCCAAGCTCCGCCTCTTCCTGTCTCATGCTGCCAACGGCTCCGCGCCGGCATCCCCCAAGGCGAGGCCGTCGAGGCAGCTGTTGGATCGTGTCAACTCTCCGGGGCTGAAGGCGAAAGCCTTCGGCTCCGGATCGTCGCGTCTCCCCAAACCAAAGAGCTACTGAGGCGGCGGGCGATCAAACACGCCGACTTACTGTATCCGTCCTGAATCCTCATATTACTTAATGTTGGTATTCTGAACTCAGATTAAACAAAAAAGCACTACATTAGGAAGACTGATACCACCTGGATCTCGGAAGACATAACCGATAAAAAAACATGGATTTGTGCCTTTGATTTGGAAGACGCCGTCTCACAGCGGATCGCTGGAACCGGATGTCATTTAACGTCTAACCTGAGATGTTTCACATGCTGCTGCTGCTGCTTACATTTTAATCTTTATTGGTCCTCTGATGAGTTTCAGACTGACTGCGCCCAGCCTCTGTGAGAGGAAAAGTGTTCGCGTTAATTTAAATGAAGTCTCCGACGTGAAACCCGGCCTTCTTTGCATTCCATCGAACACTGGATGCAAAACAAAATATCTAATATCTTCAGTTCACCTTCAACCACACACCCTCTCTCCTTTTTTAACCGCTGGTCCAATTGTTTCTCCCTTCCCACAACCACCGAAGAGACAGAACCCTTCGTCCTTCTATCATCTCTTCTTTCAGACAACCTTGAAAGAAGAGGAAACTTTTTCTTCTGAAGCTTTTGAGCCTCAAACTTTCTTCTTCTTGGTTAAATCCCCAGCTTCTCACAGGAAAAGCTTCCTTCCTAAAGGAAGAGTTTGGATTTGTCTAGCTGTTGCTTCCAGTAAAACCTTCTTCCAGACTATCCGGTTTAGCTGCACTGCAAAAACACAAAATCTTAGCAAGTCTTTTTTTTATTCGTCTTGTTTCTAGTGCAAATCTCTTAGCTAAGTTTAATTTCAAGTGTATTACCTTAAAAGTAACTTTTAAGAACTTCTTTTTAAGTCTATACTTAATATTGATGGAAAAATACTACTTCCATTGGCAGATCTTTAAACTTAAAAATGAGTGAAAAATTTTTCCAATAGAACTAGTTTGTTTTTTTTAATTGATATCAAAGAAGTCTTGACTTAAAACAAGCTGCTATCTTTCTGAATTTACTTGTATGTCAGTTTTATCTTATTTTAGTCGAGCTAAGATATTTGCAATAGAAACTGGACTAAAATACTTGATGACATTTAATGATTTTTGCAGTGTGGAGTTTGTTTTTTCCCTTTCGCTTTAGAACGCCACTCTGATCTTTTTCTCTCTCGCACTATGGCCGTACTGTGACGTTTCTCTTAAAGTGTTTGCTCTCAATCCTTCTCCAAGCTCTGAACTGAAGGATCTAAACCCTTACAGGAGTTATTTTATGGTTAACATTCAGCAGAGGAGCTTGCCATTTGTTTCACCATCTTATTTATTTCTTTTTTTTTTTGTTCCTCAAACGAATCCTGACATTTGAGCTTCGCTTTTGCCGTCTGAAACGGCTTTCAGCCAGAATGTCACGTTTCCACGGTGCCGATCTGAAACCGGGACACGTTCCCAGAACCGTTCCTAACATTTTGCTAAATCGAGGAGTTATGCACTCGCCTGGATTCCTTAAGGAAGTTTGAACCCAGTGACATTTTCGCTCCGCCGACGCCTCAAACCCACCAGTAAGATCCCGTGTCATCTGTATCGGCAACTATCTGTCAGCTCTGCCTGCTTTCACATTAAACAGCGCTGGAATAAAATATGCAACACCGTTAGGGGAAAAAACAACAACAACAAAAAAAAAAAACAGAAACGGACGCAGAAATATGCAAACTGGCTTTGCTTCAATGCAACGACTTTAAGTCACAGATGCTGATGAATTTTTAGAAAAGTGATGACTTTTTATTATATACGAATAAAAAACGATGGATGATTCCATCGTTTAGCTTAAGGCTTTAATGAGAGAAAGAAAACTTTCTGGGATCACAAACTCCTTAAATCTGACGCTTTACATTTTCTGTGAAATTTTTTTTTGCTTTAATCAAATACTTTATTTCTTCTTTGTTTTGGCTTAGACCTTTTATACATCCAGCTCACCAGAGAAAATACAAGTTTTTAATGTTTTCGCTGTTTTCCCTTTCTCCCCCCTTTTATAAATACAGTAAAAGTTGATAAAGAGTACGGTAAGCTTTCCTCTAAAGAATCTGAAATCAGTGTAGGACAATTCTGTCTGTTGTGAAATAATTGATCCTGATGCCAAAAAATAGCATTAATTATTTTTATCTAAATTATTCCAGTTGTCACAGCCCAGATTTCCTAACAATAAACAAATGCAATAGCCATTGCATCCGTGGAATAAAGTAATAAATGCAAAATAATTCGGTTCCGTTTTAGATTTTCAAGCGCAAGTGAGAATCTTCAACTTGGATTCCTAATTTCAGCATCATTTATTAACCATATTAAAATTGCATTTAGACATATTAAAGTTGCACTTAGACTTTAACCGAAAGAGACAAAAGTCTCTTCAAGTTAATTTAGCTACGCAAATCTAGTACCGACTGTAGCGCAGCTGTTTTCAAAGACGGATGTCGCAAAGCCAAAAATATTTTTAATTTTTAAATGCGTGATTTAAAAATTCAAACAAAATTCAGTCCGCATAAAGAGCGATCGAACGTTTGGATCTCATCCGGTCCAACTTTGTGTACGTTTTTATTGTGTTATGTTTAAGTCAACTTCAGTCTGAATCTGCATCTCTGCGTTTTAGCATCAACATCCACATTGAAACCACCTTCATTGTACATGTGAGCCTGTTTTCAGAGCAGGAAGCGTTAAATAAAACAAAAAGCTGACACGTTTTGTCATATTTCATCAAACCGAGATGAAACATGAGGGGGACAGGAAGTCTACCGACGTAGATCCAGTTGTGCATTTTTTCTTTTCCTCTCGTCGTTTTGTTTCCAGGCTAAACATAGATGTTTATGACAGAGCGCTCACCCGCCTCGTGACTCTCTGACCGCCTCTCTAGTTCTCCTCCCTCCCTCGCACCTCGCCTGCTGTATAATTTTATTTATTCTTCCTTTTTAGCACCAGCCGTTAGCCCAGTAGTGGAACGGCAGCTTCTGCCCAGGTGTAGCCATTAAAGCTTGTTGCCATGGCAGCGCAGATCTGCAGCAGCGTCCGTGTGGAATCGCAGCACATCCTCGTGTTTCTTTTGTTGTTCCCTGTTAAATTAATCATCACACACACGTTAAAACCCACGGGTGGTTGGGCGGGTTGTTTTTTTTTGTTTGTTTGTTTTTTCCCCCCCCAAATTTCATCTTCCACTGGTTTGGAAAAACACATCAAAGTTTTTCATTTCCAAAATGTTTTGTCTGATTTAATTGTTCTTTTTTTCCCCTTGAAAGTGCTACGGAAAACAAAGAAATTCTTGTTAAAAGTTTCTACATTTCATTCAGCTTTCCGGGTGTTCAGGCTCCACCTGCGCCCTTCTGACCTTGGTGCGCTTTGTCGTTAAAGCGTTGGAAGGTTCGGACATGCGGCTGCTGCTAATGAGTTCTTATCTGAAGCTCAGAGAGCACAGGCAGGATTTCTGGAGGAATCAAAAAAAAAAAAAAAAAGCAAGCAGATTAACAGTTTCTTAGCGAAGGCTTACACTGGATTAGGCAGGTGAATATTCACACAAGCTGTGACGACCGAGAGCTGGATTAAACCTGAAGGTCCTTTCATCTTAGGCAGATTCCTTCACGATGAGGAGTTGCTGCTGATCTGGCCTCGAAGCGCGGCGGTGTCCAGCCAAACACGGCCGAGCTGCTCACCACCGACGCTCTGCTGTGTTTACAAAAACTTCCAGCTTCTGTTTATTCTTTTTCTTTTTCCTGAACGTTTTGGGAAAAGTCTGGAAATATGCGTGAGCATGAACTCAGACGATCAAACCCGACGAGGTAAACGTTTTGCACGCGTACGTAAAGTATTCGACCCTTGGAGAAACCGTAGTCCTGAATATATAGTCGTCCGACCAATAATGGATTAACTCTTTTTCCTTTCCAGTGAATCGACTTAGTGAAATCAACCCTAACTTATAAAAACCTTTGTCATTTGTCCTTTTTTTTATGATTTCCACTATAAACTGTTGAAATCATGGTGATGTTGGGTGTTAACACTAAGTGAACCTGCTGAGGGAAAAACATCAATGTCTCATTGTTATCCATCTTGTCCCAAACTCTTCAACTCTCCTTAGTTTAAGTTTATCCTCAACCAGTGTCACCATTCTTTATTATTTGAACATTTTTCCTTTGCTTCATCTTTTATGGTTGTAAATTGACTGATGACTTTATATATTAAGCCGAATAAGTGAAATTTCTTTGTCTGGTACGAGTTTTTGTTGTTTTTTTTTCCCAGACAAATCTCTGAGCACCAACGTTTTGTGACGCATGTCCTCCATACTTGTCCCCAGTAACTTATTAAAACAAGTTTCTTGATTTCATCTCGGTTCAAAACCCAGACATCTTGACAGCAAAACATCAAATCTGTTTGTTTTGTTTTGTTGTTTTCTGGTGAAGTTTCACTAAAAATCCTCCTGCTCAATAAACGGGTCCCAACTATGGATAAACTGGTGAAACCTGGAGATCGCTTCCTCGTCCCCCTTCCTCTGACAGCTTGGAAATGTTCGTCTTTGTCCTGTCCTGTTTTCACGCTCTGGACGTCTCAGATCAGAACCTGGGGTAGATTTAAACCTTTAATCTACACATTTTCCAAATAAACGGGAGGAACTGAGGAATGAAAGCAGAGCTCTCTGCCCAACGGAGTTCTCCGGGTGTGTCGGTGTTGTGCGGGTTCCCAGAATAAGCTTTACATGCAGGTGAACATGTGTCTGTATATTTCACTGTAAATTATTAACGGGAGTTCAACAAGTTAATGTGCGCTATGTGTATCCATGATATTCACTGCATTGTGTGTGTGTGTTATTTTTTTTTTTGGTTTGTTTTGTTTACTGCTGTAATCCCTCTGTGGGAATGCTTTAGTTTGGATAACTTGAAGGAAAAGCATCCAGCCATTTCGTGTCACTTTATTTTTATTTTTTGTGGTGTAATAATATCTGCTGCAGTGTTTTTGCTGTTCAGCTACACTAACTCTTTATTTATGTAACAAGCTGTAAAAACAAAAACAAAAAACAACAACGTCTCCTTCACTGTAATATTCATTGTTATGTCTGAATGATGAGCTTGTAAAGAATCTTAAAAAAAGAAAAGAAAGCACTTTATTTAACATGAGACGACACTGGACTTGTCCAACCTGCTCTATTATTTAACTTTGTGTGTTGTCCAACAAATGCTGTGTTCATGTCGCACAGTAACAACGATTTCTCTCTCGAACATTTTTTGTTTCCGTTTACTTTTATTATTTAAGCTTTAGGCCTGTAATTTCATAGCTGCAAAACAAGACTGCAGATAAAGATACAAATATCCACTGTTTTTTTTTTTTTTTAAATCGGTTTATTTGTATAATTGTTAGTGATTTGGTCATTTGACTCTTGTCAGAGATTAACTTAAATTTGTTGAAAACTCATTTTAGCGTAAATCTGTACATTTATTTCAGATTAATAATATTAATTAAAACAGGCAAATTTTCCTACTTAAACTAAGGCAAGTGATAAATTATGCACAGATGTTTTGTCCTCGGTTTGCAAAGTCTGACTTGCCGAAGGTTAGTTTTGAACAGAGTCAAAATGCTCAAACTTGAGAGACTTTCATTGGTCTCGAGTTTACTTCTGGTTTCCCACTGGACCTGAATGCAGCATCAAAGCTTCCCTGTTACTCCTCTGAGCGGTTGTGGTTAAACACTCTGGGTACTGCGGATGTTCTGTGAGTTTGCAAACATTCTCTGTTCACCGTAAAACAAATCAAACGCAAGCGGTAGTTTAAAAAAAAAAGAAGCTTGTATTCCTGTTTTATTTGGTCATCTCACTCCTCCGCCTCTCATCACCGATTATAGTTCTCATCTGTCACTTGGCTGAGGCGATTTGAATGCTGCTGAAATAAAGACTCACAAAAATCATGAAGGCTTGTGCATCTCATTCATCTCAATGGATAATCATGAATCAATAAAAGCAAACTGTACCACAGTCAACCACCAGGGGGGAACATAAAGTCCTCAACTCAATTAGTGTATGGGGTCAAGTCCACAAGGGTTTTTACTGCATCTTTACAGAACCGTTTAGTTTTATATGTAAAGTAAAAGATGGGAGAAAGTAACTGTGTGAATGCCACAGCAGACTTGAAGAATAACTTGAAGACATTAAGCAGCATTACTGGTGTTTGATTGGTGGCGGTATCGTTCAGTTCCCTATGTGTCGTTGGCACCCAGGAAGTGACTACAGCAAACTGTAAAAGTATTCTGTCAAAATCAACAGAACACTTCACATCATCGAGCCGCACAATTGTGTAAAACATTAGTGGAAGGAAAGAGCTGGAAGTCTT
The DNA here is from genome assembly GCF_002775205.1 of Xiphophorus maculatus. Taxonomy (NCBI): domain Eukaryota; kingdom Metazoa; phylum Chordata; class Actinopteri; order Cyprinodontiformes; family Poeciliidae; genus Xiphophorus; species Xiphophorus maculatus. The sequence goes on along the minus strand of NC_036452.1, from coordinate 17,381,531 downwards.
CTTTTCCAGTTAGTGTTCAAATATTGTGCCACTTCACCCAGACTCTTGGCCCTAAAGCGATAAGTGAAAATACTCAAGCATTCCATAGTTCATTTTGCTCAGACACTGAGGAAAGTGTGGGTAAAAAACAATGCTGGGATAAACGCACACAGGAAGCTGAAAACGGTTGAAACAAACAGTTGCGCAAAATAACAAACGGTAATGTTGGCTGTCAGACAATGTGCTTCAGTGTTTTCCTGTTTTTGCTCTGGCTGCAGCGGAGTAAATGCCCGCCAACCGGCTCATTGTTCCACTGTGCTTGCGTCGGCGAGACTTTGAAATAAACGGGATGAAGCACAAAATACGGGGATGAACTGTTTGTATCTCTGCTGCAGAGCTGAGGAGGTGTATTTAACTTCCAGTCAGGTTCCTCCAGAGCAGAGCAGAGCAGAGTGGATACAGGTAAAAGTGGGGAAGCTTCTCTCCTCGTTATTTCCCCACACAGGATTTTCTTTTCCCATCCAGCTAGTTACTGCCGCTGAAGATTACAACCCCAAAAAGACGAGACAGATCGCGAGGCTCGCACGTGCAACAGGAGGCCATGTAGCAGCTCTTCTAAGACCAAGGTCAAAGGTCAGCACAAAAGCGAAGACGCCTTCTGATTGACTTTTAAAATTTTTTAACTCAGACGCTGCTGTCTTTAACTTTTCATGGTAGCTAGAAAGATATGGGCATATGGCTTTAAGGCAAATCGTTTTCGAAGCTTGCCCTCACTTTAAATTTCACCTGACCAATCAATCGTAATTTTAATACAGAAGATATATATATATATATGTATATATTTTGGCACATAATCTGGTTCTGTTGAACCCTGTTGGCTCTGAAGCTAGAAAAATGTGTCTAATTTAGGCACAAGGCAAGATGGAGTCCTATGGTACTCCTTTGATGTGGTGGAAATTGAATAAAATTGAAAAACGAAACTCAGAAGTTGCATCTTTGTTCCAGATTCCAGCCGACATTAGAATTATGAGAGACATACGTATTCTTCATTGCAGAGAGAACATCAATTGGCATTGCTTCCTGAACAAACTTTGGATTTACAGTGCCATTTAAGTGAAAGTGACTGGTTGGAAACTTTTGAATGGCAAAAATGGTTGGCACCTCTCTATTTAATGACCAAAACACAAACAGCTGCCACTGAAATAACTTGAAACTGACAAACATAATACTGAATAAACGTATTTAAAATGTACCAATGAAAATTAGAAGATGCCAGAAAGGACAATATTTACATAGCAAATAATTCTGCAAAACTATTTCCTGACTCCTTAAAAAGGTCCTTGAAATTGAAGCAGCGAGATGAAGTGTATTTTGATTAAACATCCAATCAACTGCAACAACAACAACAACAAAAATGTTAGGAGTAGCTTTAAGTTAACCTCTGAATGGCTCACACACAAAAAAATAGCTTTGAGTGGTCTACTCAAAGTGCGGCCTTAAATTTGAGCATAATGTGACATGACCTTAGCAAGTCATTTTGAGACTCTTATCTCCGGTGTGATGGCGGCGTTGCATGAGAACGTCTCCCCATCATTAAAAAAAGAGCATGTGCTGCTTTTCTGATCCCATGGCCTGTCTACGCCACCCAGGTAAAAAATGTTGCGTTCAAATGTTCCCGTTCCTTTTTCTTGTCACGAGCTGAAAGCGAAACCGTGCGTCCAATTGTCTCCATCCTCATCCTCACTATTTATGAGCTTCTGGCAAATGCAGGACTGCGAGCGTCCTGAGGTTGTTTTTGTGGGACAAAACAACAGAAGCATCCCAAATTATTTATATATAAAAAAAGTGAAAGTGGCTGCACATCTCCTCATATCTGATGTTCCTGTTTACTTCTTCTCCCACCATTTTATTTTGAAGTTCTGGAGGCGGGCTAATCACAAATGGACTTTTTTCCGTGTCATTAACGTGAAGGTAAGTAGTGAGGCTCACCGCAGTGCTAGCTAATTCGCAAACATAAGTGTGTGAGTGTTTTATTAGTGGTTTGACCCGTAGGTTTAAAAAGAGATAAAACCTGCGACGGCTAAAATGTGACAGTCAGTTATTTTTGGCGGAATAAAAATAACGAAACTACACAAAGACCAAGAAACACAGCAGATAAGTCAGGGATAAATAACATCTTATGAAAGAGGAGCCTCATTTTCCTTTCTCTTCTTTGTTTTGGCTCAGCATCTTGCAACATGATAAAATACAAACTACATTGCCACCTGGTGGAGGAAATTATGATGACAACTGAAATACCAAGTCCAGGTAAGGTCAAATCCACACGGATTGGTTTTGCCTCTGACTTCAGAAGCATCGCAAAAAAAGTTTTTCTAAATAACCTCAAATAGCTGCTTACATTACTGGCAGGGCAGAAAGATTGTTTCCAGTTGACGAAACAAGGAGCAGCTGAATGAAGCCATTAAATGCCATTTACATGCGGCACATCTCCACTTCCTGAAACTGCCGGCTTTCATTGTTTCACCCACAGTTTGTTCTTCAAACCCAGCGCTGCTGAGCCGTGACATGTGCGAGCAGCGATGTGGAAGTTTATAGTGTTGTTGTGATCGCTGAGAGTCACAGAGGGCAATAATATGAGCCAAACACATCAGCTGAAAACAGCAATACGGGAGATAAAAGGCGGCAGAAAGCAGGAGGTGGAAAGGACGCAAAACCGATTGATGAAAACAAGTGGAAGTGAAAAACAAAAGTTCGTCCAAAACCGACTGAGGAGCAGACGGTTGTCAAACGAGTGTGCAGTCATCTGCCTGAGTGTTAAATATTAGGTTACTGATAAATCTTCAGCTAAGTGATGGTTAAAATTTTTAAAAATGCACAGTTTAAGTTCCTTCTTTCCTTGATATTATCTCCAGGAAAAATATCGTTTGCAACAAGAAAATTCTAGACTTAAGAAAAGCTCTCCTCTGTGCAATATAGGCAAGGTAACTATATTTGATTTCCTTTGCCTCGTTACTCTTTCGCAGTTGGGCCATTGCCTTTCGCATATAATAAAAACACCTTCACTCTGTCAGAGTTCAGAAACAAACTGCTACATTACGGATAAACCTTCTTTAAGACCTTCCTAATTCCTTTTTAAACTCATGTTCTAATAGTGTCACAGAGAAGTGCTCAGGAAATTGCATATTGACGATTATGGTACAGAACCCATTAAATATGACCTTTTGTACCTTTTCACCTCCTGTAGGCGCCAGCGGTCAATAACTGCCCACACCACTAGAGATTAAAGCTCAGTTTCTGGCCTTGAGCCACCAACCGGAATAGCTCCGACTAACCCTGATTACGTTTCTCTCCCTGCTATGTAATACCGTTATCAGTTTTCTAATTTAATATCTAAAATTTATGATTATTATATATGTAAAATGACTATTGTGTGGGGAAGAGAGGTTGGCTGCTTCGTTAATATTTTATTTAGATGTAAAAAGTGATTTAAAAATCTTTTCAATATGATAGTTTACCTAATTCTCATCATATTTTACAGGTTTTGCCACTTTGAGATCACTGTCATTATTTTAGCATTTAGATTTAATTGTTATTGTTTATTTATTTTATTTACTTGTATTTTTTCTTAACTGAACTGTAGGAATAAAGTGAAGGAAAAGTCCAAAAACAGAAAAAAAAAAAAAAAATCAAGTGGCTATTTGTCTTGGTAGTTCACCTGGAATTTCTTTTATTATTTATTTTTTTTTTTTCAATATTCTACACAATTTTAAAAAAGCTTACATGCACAATAAGGAATTTTAAAACAAACCAGCATGCTGTTTGTAAAAGATAGATAAAACAATTTTTTAAAAAAGTTTTTAAAGTTGGTGAAGATGTGCAAAGATTGAAAAATTCCAGTCATACATCATTTGTCATTATGTAAAAGTCAACTCTCCCATTTTGTTTCTTTGTGCTTGAATGCATCATGTTGGAGCAGATGATGTGTCAACTTTGGAGGATTAGATCCTGTGGAGGGAACCTGACAAACATCTAAAAGACTGATTAATGAGTGCTGCTGTAAAATGGAATGAAGAACAACTGAACCCAAGTAAAGGTAAAGAACCTTATTCATGTTTGCTTCATGCTTAAATGTTGACTTTGAGACACTGCAATGACACGCTGCTGCGTTTTGTGAGTTATGATTGAGCTCATAAATAAGTCCTAGACTTTCCTAAACTGATCTATGTTATATCGGCCTGATGATTGGCTGAACACAAAACTAAAACCTGCAAAATAAGAGCTGGATGAATGTTCTTCTTTTGTGGTTTGATGCAGCAGAGGATGCTGATTGACGTCTCCGTTGTGCATGATGAAGAAGGTTCTGTCCCTTTGTCAACCGGTTTGTTGAAAGCAGCCAGAAACCTGCTGCGTAAGATGAGTGCTTCCTGTTTGTTGCAGATGAAGAACAGTCTTTATAATCTGCAGTTTTGTGTGTGTGTGTGTGTGTGTGTGTTTTGTCCTGTTCTTGCCTCTCAACTGTTTGCACGTTGCTTTGTCATGAGTGCCTCGGTCTGAAGTGTGAAATAGCTGTGCTGTTTGTGTCCTCGGTTTGTCCTCCTCTTACGTTTGGCACTTTATTTTTTAACACTTATGTGGAAAATGGGAGGTGTGTCTGTGTGAGGCTCGCAGCTGAGACTGCATGTGTTCAGTTTATTGTAAGAGCACAGTCTGTGATTTACATTTAGATGGCTGTTGTCGCTGCTCGGTGTGACACCGGCGCTGATGGAAATCCTGCTGAGTTGCTGTACTCCAAGGGGGTCAGAGTTGTTGTTTTTTTTTGGATTATGCTAAGTTTGTTGTTTTCTCCAGATGATATTAAGCTTATTTTCAGAAAGCTGTAATGAAGAACATCTGAACTTTTGACCTCACAGGGCCTGGCTTTTAAGTATTTAAACAACTTAAGCAGTCTTTCTTTTGAAGTGCGAACAATTAGACGCAAAATCGTAAACTTTCCTGGTAGATTTGGGTTTAAGATCATCTTTTATCCTTACTAATATGTTTCTCCTGACTAGAAGTAATATTAATATTTTATGGTTAAGTCGGAATCCTGACTTGAATCTAATGATTAATCTTTTGAGGGAGCTAAAGATTAAGGAGATGGCAAGGAAACTTTTTTTAATCTCAAAAACTTGGAGCTCATCCCCAAAGATGAATTTTCAAGAAAAACTTTAAATAGCTACTCAGCAACCACAAGATGGGTTTCATTTGTTGACTGATTATTTAGAAGGGCAGAAGCAATTTTAAACGTGCCTAACAATTTTAAAGCAAACTTATTTGCAAAATCAAAAAGACGCTTAAATTTAAATCTGCCAGGCGTATAAATAATTCTGCACCAACATAAACTCGTACGATTCATCACTACGTGTTTATTTGGTCCACATAAACTTGAGTTTCTGCAACTTTTAGAAAGTTATAACATCGGTACGTTTTATTTTTTTATGCCACATGTAACCTAAGCAACTTCATTTCCTGGTTTAACAGTCTTGTATTCACTTTGAATGGATTTGATTGCTAAAGAGACCATAATTAGTTAATGTCGTAACTATTCAACCTGGATAGTTATGAAAGAACATTTGATCTGCTCGTGGCTACTGTAAGTCTGCAAACATGAGATTCAGTGAAGCAGAAGAAAAAAAAAAAATGGTTCTCAAGGGGAAATTGATCAGTTAGATTCCGGCTCATGTGTTTGTAGAATGTTGCAGATTTTTCCGTGAAATAGATAAGAAGTGAAACGTATTCAGAAACCCTCAGCAGAGTTCTCCAAACCTGTTTTATGATTAGCATTTTATATATGTGTGTGTGTGTATGTGTGTGTGAGTTGTCGTCCACCGCCTCAGGGAAGGTTGCCTGACTCTCGGCATAAGTAATCACGTCTTTATGTACGTGTCCTCTACTGTGTTTACACATTTCTACACTGTTCATTCCAAGCGTGTGTGTGTGCGGTAATGAATTTGCAGTTTCTATGACTTATTCACATTGAACCTTCTGTCAGGCAATCTCCATTTTATTATTATTATTATTTTTTTTTAGCTTGAATCTTTCCTTTAACAACCTCACGTGGTGAGTCGATGGCAGAAGAGTGTGAATGTGTGTTTGTGTGCGCAGCTGAAGCCAATCATGAAGGCAATGTTTGGTGCCTGTCGTCCCATCAGAGCGACTATATAAAAAAACGAGGCGGCTGTAAATCGGAATGACGGATTTAAGAGCCGCCGCTGCTGATTTTTTTTTAGTGTCACCGTCTTTGTTTTTGGGCGCTGCGCTGCAGTTCTCCCACCCGGGCTCACAAACGATATTACCCTCGTTATTATCTGGTTGTTTCTGATGATGTCCTCGTTGTTGCATCCTCATTCCTCTTCATTTGCATCCTGTGCGCCTGCAGAACGGACACGCGGCGGACAAGCCCAGTTTACTCAGGATAGTGTTTCAGACCCTTTTTTTTTACATTTTTTTTTTATCACAGTATGTTAGGTTTAATTTTCATGGACGCTTTTCACTCCTCACCAGAACTTTTTGAAGGAAATTCTAGATGAAAAAATGCTTAGTAAGATGTTTTTATCTTCATCAAGATATGAAGTTCCCTACCCTGCTGCCACAAATAACCCAAAACACTGTTAAAAGCCGTACAAAGTCAGATCCAGGTGCATTGGGATTGTAAATCTGTCACTGAACTGGTATTTTGAAGGATTAATCAAAGAAAAAAAAAATTTAATGTCTGTCAAAGTCCCTGTAACATAGACTTGGCAGCCAAAATGACAAAAAAAAACAACAACAAAAGAAAGGAATTAACAAACCACTCCTGAGGTCACAATCCTCTGCACTTTTGCCCTTGAGGGCCGTGTTCATGAAAATAACGAAAGTGGTTCAAAATAATGAATTAGTGTGTTGTAATTTTGTCCCGATTTTATGTAAAGTTAAAGTTAATGCTTAGTAATCTTTTACATAAAAGCTTGGAGTGCCACTGTTTCAATACCAAGTGGAGTCAAGGTTTTTTCGTCTGCCCACTAACTAGTGCACTAATATGAGGTTATGACTTGAGTTTAAGACGTAGACTTGAATTACATTTAAAAAGTACCATGGCTGAATATACTCCCTTAACAGAAAACTTACTTTGCATTGAAAATTGTAAGTCTTTTTTTTCCTCATTCATTACCCTGCTTAACGGAAAAATATTGAAGGATCTCAAAGGGTGACGCGATAAAGCAATATTACCGCCCCACTGAAGCTGAAGCTTTTTGGCAATTACTGTGGCGTATTAAAACCGTACGACGTTCTGAAAAAGGCCAAAGCTTCCTATTGTGTCCGGTTGGTGGGTTTCGTTCGATCCCTCAAAACAAAGGGAACTTTTATTAAATGCAGTGGTCTCAAAGTGTCGCAGTTACATGCAGGTTAATTGGGTGTTTGAATGAGAAGCAGAAAGGAAAAAAAAACGTCACAGGCGACATTTTTCAGAGCAGATCTTCACTCTGACATCTCACTCTGTTCTTGTTGTCTCCTGAGGGACTTGTGATGCTGAACGGGTGCCGAGTGAGAGTCAGAGAAGCGGAAACGAGGGACAGTTACAGAGAAATGAGCAGAATCAGAACAGGTGCAGGATCATTTTAGATTCCGCAGCTGGTTGGATGAATCCAAGGTGGTAAATAAAGACACGGCGGAGGCCGTGAAGACATAATCTGTCTTCAGCAGATGTGATTATCTTGGGTATTTACTGTCAACCTGCAGAGAAGGGAATGCGCAATAATCTGTGGTCAGGGAAAATCTGAAATTGAGGTTTGATATCTGCGTCGTGACTGAGGCAGACAGATGTGAGCTTTTTACACGCTGATGCTCGAACACAAATTGGCTTCAAAATGAGAACCTCAGACAAACATGCCGTACAGGTGGAGGGAAGAAAAATCCCAGTGTGGGAGTGATTTCATGATGTAAAGTGTTTTAATGGGTTTTATGGAAATCAGGGAGGCACACGGTGACTCAGCAAGTGACTGAACACAAACGTGGCTTTTGTTTCATTACAAAACAAATAGTCTTAAAGGGGTAGCAGGATGTAAAATCGACTCCCCCTCTCCTTTACCACAAACATCCGCAGAGTATTGTTTGACTCGTTCATGTATGTTTCAGAAATCCTTGAAGCTCACGTGGCAACCATTCAGGAGAACAAAAACACCTGTTGTAACCGAGGGCCTTTTCCTCTGGACTGCATTCTCCAAGCCGAGCTTCCGCATCTTTAAGCACCCTCCTAACCCCCACAGCTCCTGCAGGCTAGCAGCAGCAACAATTAGTAATAACAGACATTTGCTGAAGCTGTGGCTCTGGCCAACCAACCAAAAAAAATCAAGAAGAAGAAGAGCTGCTCATGAATGTGCGTTCCAATTGGGAATTTACATTTTATTTACAGATTTACACTCTGATGGAGTCAGTCGGAGGTCGGAGTTGTTCTTGAGTCGGGGCAGATGGTAACTTTGCTTCTATTCCTGTCTGAGGAAATGTGCCACTCCTGGTCAAAAACAACCAATCAGAGCCAGGAGAGAGGTCTTAACACTTTCAGTCACCTTGTGTACATGGTGCTCAATGTGCTAATGGCAGATAAACAACTTACGGTGACAGAAAGAGTTTATTTGCCATCATCGGTGGCCATGCTAACTAGCCCGAGCATTTTGTGGTAGTCTCCGCATTTGTAGCCTAGCAGAGAGCAAGGGGGAGTGTCCGAGCAGCATGTACATCAGGATGATTTACAGCGCTTGAGACCCTCCTCCTCGCGCTGATTGGTTGTTTCTGACCACATGTTGTATTTCTCCAGATACCACTGAGAGAAGGCAGTTTTTTTTTTCACAGATTATCTATGTCGTGACAGTATGGTACGACATAGTTTTATCAAATATGTAAAAAATATATATACAGGTATATATTTATTTAAAAAAAAATAAAAGTTACATAACAGATGGTGCACATATTTTTACATTTGCGGTCTCCATAGAGATTCAGATGGTGTTTCATTTTTCAGAAATCTGAAGTCTTATTAAGAAGCAAATTTTCATTCAGTGGCAGAGGGAGGCGGACACTGAGAGGATAAGATAATTTATTCGTCTCTCATGGGAGGAATTTGTCTTAGAAGAGGGGACAGGGCTGCACAAGGACAGCAATACTACAAACAAAGTCAATAATGACAAATCCATGAAACTAGCACAAAAGATTACATAGATATGTGCAAAGAAGCACAGAATCGTATCTTAATAGTCAATGTGAATCTTATGGCAAACTGTGGATCTTGTTCTTACGGAGGGCAGCAAGTTTAACTTGGATAGTAGAACTCTCTTTTCAATGATGTTCAGTATGAATTAAAACCTTACTTGGTTTAACATTACAATTGCAAGGAGCGTTTGAAGTCCTTATGGCGTTCGGTTTTGATACAACTCTGTGATCAAGCCATGTAGTACGCCATCTCCACCAGCGAGAGGCAGTAATGCGCCAGTTGGTGCACAATCTGCCGGAAATGGCAAAAGAAAAGGAAGAAGAAAAAGACCAAGAAGAAGAACTCCGCACATTTACTGAGCTAACTACTCAGTCCTGTCCTTTTTGGATTTTTTTTTTTTAAAATGAGAAGAAAATGTATTTTCGGATGCCCAGGAGACTACCCTCTTTTTAAGCTTCCCAAGGACGAGACGGTTCTTAAGCAATGGCTGGACTTCATCATTCAAAATAACACTCCGACGAAAAAAAATTGGCACATCTGTGCGAGGCACTTTACCGACGACAGCTTTCTAAACAAGAGGGAATTTGACAGTGGACTAATAACAAGATTATCACTAAAAGACGACGCAATTCCAACGCTCAGAGGAGCCCATGCGCCGTTGGCGTCTGCTCAGGTAAGTTGGAAAGCAACTCATTGTTTTTGTTAGCTTCATGTATGATCTACGGTTAGCATTCATAATATTACATTATTATTATTATTATTACAATCTGTGTTCATTAGCTGGCTTACACCACGTTTTAAGAATGCCATATTCTGCCACGTTTGTGGTGTATTTTCATTTACTGAACATGATATAAAAAGCCAGTCAGAAGGTTTTTCTACAGCTGTAGAAAAACGGTTAGCTAGCTGCAGTAAATACGGCATTTATAAAATCTCTCTGTGAGGGCTCATGTTAGCATCATGTATATTCAAACATGATGCTTGCTTGGTTCGCTCACTTTCAAAAGCCTCAGCCTTCTTCTTCAAGCTTCATTAGTTTTGTCGTCACATACTTCCTGGTTCTTGAACAGATGTCACAGAGCTAACCAATCAAGAGCAAGGCTGAGTGAATTTAGAGTAAGTGTGCACCGATTGCAGTTTTCTGGCCGATTCTGATTTTGGCCGATATAATTTTTGTGTCTGAATTGTCGCTAAATATAGCAAGAAAGTTGCTGAGTTGGTAACAGTGAGGTGACAACTGTTAACTGTGATCTGGTGGGCCGGTCTATCAGTCAAACCTCTCTCACTGGAGAGCAGAAGAGGACAGTTGTTGACTTTTAGACCTTTGCTGGGGCAGATAAGATGAGATTCACATGTTTGTATTTGGCCGAGCACAGATCGCCCAGAAGTAGAGAAATCAGCTGCAAATCGGTGCACCCCTAATTTAGAGAAAATGAAATTAAATGAGCAGATTAAACAAATTAATCTGCTCATTTAATTTGAAACAAAGTTCGACTTAGTCGATTAAATGTTTGCAAACATCAAAGGTGAAAAAGTAAATCGGCAATTAATTATTGGCATATCTTTCAACCTCTTTTAATGAGTTGCACAGAAATACAACAATTAAACATTGATCCTTACTGATAGTAGTATCCCAGTATTTTACTATTTCCATTGTTAACATAGATTTTATAATGTAAAATATTAATTAAGTCATTTCACAGTGGGAAATATGTTTACCAGTAATGACTAAGCATTGAACCTTGTATCTTTTTTCCACGTTCTGCTATGTTTTTTGCAAAACATCTAAGATGTCCGCAATAACACTGAATTTATAACATTGCACTCAAATGCTAGTAACATCCAAGATGTATATTCTATGAAGTAATAATAATGTAAATTAAAATTGAACTGATCATTCTTGTTGTTTTGACTTCATTCTACCCAAATTTTACTATTTGTTTTGACATTTTAATTCCAAGGGACTACCTCAGATTAAACAAACTCGTCCGCCTGGTGCCACAAACTCGGCATCGGAACACACTGAATGTTTCCTTAGTACAAGATCGGTGTCTACACAGTTGTCAGCTGGAACGTTGAGGTTACAGCACTACCGGAGTAAAGGTAAATATGGTGTTTACTTCTAAGTTATTGTATGTATCACACATTTCAATTGTGTTTCTGCACAGGTGTACAAGCTACTGTTCACACTGCAAGCAGAGGCACAGACGCTGATCAGTCTTTACCGCACTTCCTGTCAACACCGGTGAAATCTGCACTTGGCGCACAATCAAAACGACCTCGCATGGAAGTTGGGAAGGAAGAGGATGATGACTTCAGGATCTCCAGCCCTGTATCTCAGGATTCAAACTATTACCCAGGAGATACAGTCACAAACTTCTCTGACCTGATGTAAGATTATTTTCTTTGTGTTTTTTTTTTTCTATTTAATGTGATTATTTAATGCATTTAACATGATTCTATTTTCTTTGAACAGTGACATGGAGTCTCCTTCTGAGTTAGAAGATGCAGAATACATTGTATCTGAAAGCGCTCTTAGGGAGATTTTTGAGAACTGCCCTGTGTGCGAGAGACACTGCATAGTACATCTGCGCAGATGTGGAACAGTTGTTGCTTTCAAGCAGGACTGCCCACATTGTTTTTTCACTCGGAAATGGCAGAGCCAGCCAACGTTGGAGGAAATTACCACAGAGTAGTCTGGAGGTCTCAGCGGCAGTGTATTTCAACGGGGCGGGGAGAATCACATACAACATTTGAAAGGGTAGGTTTCATTATTACAGCATAACAGGGTTTCCTTCAGTTTATTATAAGACTGGCAGGCCACCAGGCTAAGTATAGCTTATTTATTTAATTTGTTTTTAAATATAAAAAAAAAATGGTTCAAGTCTTTTTAGTTGGTGTTCAGGTATCAATCTTCCACTAAAACATAATTATCAAGGGTTATTTTCAAATTTCCTGTCAACTTTAAACATTTTTTAACTCAAAAACACAGCAGGTTGCTTGATGAAATGCTGCTCGATGTTCACAACCACCAGGCTTAGCAAGTTTTCTGGGGGAAACCTCGCATGTGTGAATCTAAATTACATGCTAAACATAATTTCTGACATACTTTTCAAATTATGTTTTCTGTAGATTTGCGACACCGTAAGCTTTACGGTGCACCAGTGTGATGCGCTTAGGAGGCAGAGGATGATGGGACGTCGAGATTTAATCCAGCTTTGCTTGGAAGCCAACATGGCCTCCGCAGGATCAACAAGCCGAAATCTGTCTCCAAGGAATTACCAGCACCAACTCACAAAACTAAGATATGTCAGAAATCCAAAACGTCTGTAATTATAAGAAATTGTAAATATTATAACTATTAAGGATTGTAATAAATGTTTGTACATTTTAAAAGTTTTTTTTCCTATTTTCTGAAAACATACTCTACCACTGTTTTTCTCCAGAGAAGCTCATTATCAACTCTGTCTATATTGTTGATATTTTGTAGGAAGTTCACTTAAAATCCAGGAAGGTATTTAATGCAATTTAGTTCTGCAGGCAGCTGATAAATCCTCCACACCTTACAGGAAAGATAATGTCAGTTTTTGTTTTTTCTGACAAAAAAGAAACGGACATTTTCTGTCAGGAAGTGGTTCCTTCTCATTCTGTCTAACCAAATAGGATTATACATTTGACAGAAAATACCAGATTAACTTGCCTTCTAGGTAATTACTGACATACACATTTCTAAATAACTATGCTGACTAAAACTCTTGTTTTGGTCAATTTTGAATGTTTTGAAATGTTCCTATCAGAGAAGAAGGGACACAACTTTGGGATCTCCTTGCAGCAACCATGATGGAAAATATTTTTGCAAATAGAAACGTATTTCTCTTTTTATTATTAACTTGAGGAATTCAATCAGAGATTTTAGTTCTGACAGGAAGAGAGTAATATATGTTGAGTTTGAAAACTTTAGTTTGTGAATGAAAACATTCGCATATATAATAAAATTATCCATATCTTCAAATTCACTTTTTCCTGAAAAAGTACTGTAGTCGACAACATCTGTGACTTTATCAAAAATATGGTTATGAAAAATATGAAAGTGCTTCTTTGGCTTTGTTAGAGAGAATATTTGTGAGGAGAGTTTGTAAATGGCATGCAGCATTGTTGTGCTGAAGTGGGATTGTTGGAAATGTAGGAGGTTCTTAAAGAGGCAGGAACCCAATTTCAAGGTTTTCGATGCCGCTATGACACTAAGTTAACTTTGTTTTCCGTATAGACAGCATTGTCATCACTGAAGTTGACGTAGTTACTTGACTTTGTTATAGAACCGCCTGGGAAACCCACAATACTGCCCTTTTAAATGTTCTTGTCTTCCTTCCGGCCATCTTCCCAATGCCTTCCACTTCAAAACGATCACGCGTCTTGTTGTTTCCCGACCTCCGTGAGATCCAGTCTGAGCGTTGCACAATCAAAACCTTTGAGCACCTTCATCTCAGCTCGGAGCTGGTTGTTTTTGATCATGCAGCCGCAGAGCTCCTCCAACAAAGCCCCCTCTCTAATCACTGTAAATACTTATCCAATGAAACGCTGTAGCTGAAGCGTCTTCAAGGCCCGCGCTCTTGTTTGGATCATCGGCGTGGATTACGGCTCGCTGAGAGACGCTTGCATCAGATCCTCGCTGTTTGGGGGGGGGGAACAAAGCCAACACTGCTAAGCCTTTTTTAAACCTACAGTGCTTAGCGGGTCTGAGATTTCATTTCTGGGAAGAAACGCACATGCAAATGTGTCTGGATATGCTTCACAGCTGGGACGTCTTTTCAGCGGGAGACTCCAGACACACGCCTTGTTATTAATAAGGATGAACCTCCTATGAAACCCCTCTCGACAGCAAGAAGGAAGAAAAGCTAGTTCACACACTTTAAAGTCTAGAATCTCGACCTGGCTCAGAAGACTTTCTAACTTGATTGTACAACTGAAAAAAAAAAAGTGTTACTATTCACTTGGCGTTCATTTAGGTTAGCAGTACTGTTTAATAAGGGTCTAGGGTAAGTTGATGTTGTAAATATAGCTGGAACACCAGAGTTGCCACTTAATATTGCTATAGACATGTATTAGAGAGAGGTATGAGAAGCATTTCTTTCAAAAATTAACACTTTGAGTGTGGATTATTTCTGTGGAAAAAGTTGATGGTCAGATGAGAAAGATTGAGCCGTTGGTTCACAGTGAGGAATGTTTGGATGAGTGAAGTTGAGGTTTGCAAACTGATGAAGCTGCCAAACATGAAAATGATTATGCTAATACTTTTAGCCAAGCTAGATAGTTAGACAGTCCTTATTTTCATATGTGTCATACACCCTGTTGCAGGTGTCCAGCTCACATGGGCTTACAAGACACAATAAAAACAAACAGCTGGTCAGACATGAATATCCTTTTAAACATAATGTGTCCTTTTTCCAAGGTGCCAGGCTTTCAAAATAAACCTTGCTAAGTGAAACACAAAATACTTCCAATGACACATTTTATCCTCATCAGTTAAATAAAAGAAATCTGGATAACCATCAAGTATTTTGGTAAATCATTTCTCAAACTCAAGTACAAAGGACAGTAAAACAAAAAGTGCTCTTCTCTCTCAATTTAACCCCAAGTCACACAAAGAACATCTTCAGTCGTCCTCTGGGACTGAACGAGTTAATTACAGGGCAGTAAATTGAATAAATTCATTGACTAAACTTCAGTTCAACAGCTGCTACAACGGTTAAAACTTAGACTCAACCGCAGGACTCTGACACCCAAACTGATTTGGAAAATGGATAAAGAGGGTCGACATTCACAGAATGAGGTCAGACTTTTTCCAGAAGTCTGACCTCAACACTATTAAAAACTAGACTGGAATTAAACCAGTTTAAATGAACTCTACCAGTACTGTCAAGACGACAGGTCAAACTCTTAGCCAGAACGATGCCAGGAGAACGTGTGGTGCAACTTGCGACGCATCTTGCTCAGGGATTTACTGAATATATGTGGGTCGTATAGTAATTCTCAAGGATGATGGAAACTTCTAGATTGACACGTTTGTCCACCGATGTTTATCGGTTATTAATGCCAAACAAAAGAAGCATTTCAACAGCCTTTGACAGTCTCTGGACCAGAAGCCAACTGAAAATCCTGACCTCTGTAATTGTAAACAAAGGTTTCTGTGTGAAATTAAGTTCTACGCTTTACATGACATACTTGTTTCACGGATCAAAATTCAAATTACTAGTTAAAAATTATACAATGTGAAGTTTTTGGATTTTTTAAAAATATGTTGAGATATATCACAGTTAAGGTGAAGCTAAAAATTACAGTTCTTTCCATTCTTTTTAATTGGAAAAACTTAAAAGAGGAGAAAATGGTAGTGTATGAAACACTTATTTTCCCCACCGTAAATAACTTTTAAACCTGCCTGGTTTTGAGAAAATGGTCGCCAGTTCATATTTCTTGTGTGCTATGATTACTCACGGAGCCCAACTGGTGTCACTTTGCATTTGTGGAAATGTCAGGCTTGTGCCAGCTGGTGTTTGCTGCAGCTGAATATTCCAGTGAGCAGAGCCCGCATTAAGGATTATATGTTTCCATCACTTTTATATTGTTCTGTGCAGCTTCAAAGGCTGAGCACGGCCTCTGAAGAGGTTCCCTCGCCATTAGCATATAGAATTCTGATTTTCTCTCTCCGTGTTGCAGCCATAAACATTGCATTACGATACACAGTTTGATGTTTCCATCCTAAATGCAGGAAAGAAAATAAAAAAACAGGTGATGGAATAATCTGTATGCTAGCTGAATCAGAACAGCAGAGGTGGGGGGGGGAACACGTCTCACAATGTCGTGGATGTTTCTCTTTTAGTTCTCGTGGGAGCGGCGCGTTTCTGCAGGGCAGACGAGCTCATCGTCTTAACAAGGAGATTGTGTGTGTTAGAAGTCAGCCTTCGTTTTCTGCTGGCTCTCAGAGATACGGGAGACTGCAGAACAGCCGAGAAGAGCTGCTAACCATGAAACCATGGCAACATCAAAACCTCAAACATGCTGCGGCACAAAAAAAGAAAAATCTTCTTTTCCAAACGCGAAACAACACTCGCGGGCTCCCGGTGTTTTCATGTAATATACAAATGATGCTGCTGTTTTCTGTCTGTGAAAGCTGTTTACTCAGCTGCGTCTTTCTGTAGGTTTGCATTTTTCATGCAGTGAGACGTTCGTGTTGTACCAGACTGTATTTCTGGAGATAAAGGAGAAAAAAAAAAAACCCTGTGTTTTTGGAAACTGATCCTGCTTTAATGTGCCAAGAGCAGACAGAATATCACTTTGCCACCCGGAGAAGGATGCTCAGTTTTTTTATTGACACCAAGATGAAGCAAAGATGAGACGCATAAACACATCTAAAGTTAACTGCTGTGACTTTAAAAAAAATTATTATTAGTATTATTGTTTGCATCTTTTTTGGTTTGTTTAACTTGACAGGGTTCAGACTACATAACAGGAAGGGCAGAGTCCTTTATCAACAAATATATGTACAGATCTTATCGGTAATGTTTGTCTATAAACTGGAACCGATAAGTGAGGATTGAAGATGTTTGAAATAAAGATGATAAAGTTAGTAGGAAAACAAGATTTGTATGCAGAAGACAGTGAAAACATGACCCACCAAAGAGCCTGTTGAATGTAGGCATAATCTGGACTTTGACCCTGTGAGGAAACCTTCTCAAAGACATTTTGTTCTCATTACACACAGAGGCGAATTACCAGGGCTACCCTCTTTCCCAGCTAATGGTGGGTCCTCTTCGTAATGGTCTGGTTTGTCCATTTAATTGGTCACCGGCTCACCACATTTATTGAATCCAAGGGTCTGATTACACTCTGCAGGGCAGCCAAAACATTAACGCCAAGGTTTATGCCTCTAACAGTGACGTCG
This sequence comes from Xiphophorus maculatus, assembly GCF_002775205.1. Lineage (NCBI taxonomy): Eukaryota > Metazoa > Chordata > Actinopteri > Cyprinodontiformes > Poeciliidae > Xiphophorus > Xiphophorus maculatus. Next base: position 17,364,387 of record NC_036452.1, on the reverse strand, counting down.
ATAGGGTAAACCTTCACAATAAAAGCTTTCTCAAGGTATAAAGCGCTCTGAACGTTAAATTGTGTAAAGCTACTTAACAGCAAGCCGCAGTAGCCTCTCGACTCTTAAACTGCTGGGTGCCTTGTGTAAGGCAGTAATGCTGCTTATTACAGAAGACATTCTGTTTTATTATTATACCTGTACCGACTCAGAACCTATAGCTTATTTCTTTTGAATTCAACTCGATTCAAACTTCAAAAATACTTTATTGATCTCAAAGGGAATTTCAAGTAATAGCCTAAAGTCAGGCGAATTTATGAACAATTCAAAATGTTGATTCAGACGATTCGGATGATTTTACTTTTAATCTCCTCCCTGCTTGTTAGGAAAATAGGAAAGCAAAATTGACACAAATTTCATAAGTCTAGACCAAACTATAATCATAATCTGTTTAAAAACACATTTAGCCGCCATTCCCTCGGTCGGTCTTTAAGAATTTCTGACATGGACTCTGTTATCATAAATACTTTGTGCTTTTCAAACGCAGTGAAGCCGTTGTAATGGAAATCATGCTGAGCACAGCTCATCCTGGGCACCTCAGTCAATTACAGTGAACATTTGCTTTTAACTGAGGTTTTTAAAGCCGAGAACTTGACCAGTATCTGGTTGTGAGCTGATGTTTGCTGTGTCTTTTTTTTTACGTATTCCCCTCACATAAATGTGCAAATACATGTTGCCTCCAAGCTGAATTTCAGCTCCGGAGGTTGGTTTGGAGAGGTTGTTTATTCGATCACAGAACAGACGAAAGTGGAACCATAAAATAATAATAATAATAATAATAATAAAAAAACAACATTATTTAATTTCTTAGAACTACTGTGTGTTTGTATTTGATGACAAAAATAAAAATCAGTCAACAAAAGTTAATTAAACAAGTAGCTTATAGAAATCAAAGCAAACATTAGAGAGCAAAGAACGACCTCCGCATTTCTACAGACCTACGATATCGTGAAGGAAAATTCATATTTTTTGAGATTGTTTTCAGATATCAAAGTAACCGTGAGCGCCGATGCGCTTCCTGGGATTTAAGAAAACAACACATGCTGACCATTTGCAGGGTTGGCCTTGAATAGACCAGCCATTGATGATGGCCAACCCGGCCACCTCCCATAACTTCTGTAATTCTGGTCATAAAATAGCCATCAAAGGTGAAATATTTGTAATAAATGTACATGCCAGCCTGGTTCTGAAGCAGAAATATGGTGTGTAGCCCCACATTTCTGAGCTTCCCATCTGTATTTCTCCCATCTCTATAGCTTCTCCGCAAGCGTACAAGCCGCAAAGAGAAGAAGCACTTCCGAAATCAGATAGCATTCTTAAACCATTTTATATTTTCTGACAAAATACTGAATCACTGCAGCTTTTCAAAGGGGAGGGGGGCAAAAAATGTGTTTAGACTTAATTTTCCTCATTTCCACCTCTACTCTAATATCAGCAGTCATGGGATTCCGCAAGTATTCCAACGCATTTGTGAGAATCAGAGCATCTATGGGCTTTCATTGTATTTTATGCAGTCTTGGTGATTGCACAGACACTCGAGTGTGCACGGGTCACAGCCGAGGAATAAAAGATGAGACTCCAAATGTGGGGAAGAATCGATCTTGCTCTTCAGGAAGCCCTCTGGGAGGACAAAAGGGGCCACTTACGGAGCGGATGCATGAATAATGTGCAGATGATGTTAAATCGGGACGCCTGGTTCCTGACGCAGCTGACCTCTCACAAAACCCTCACGTTACATAAACAATGCGCCGCAGAGGGCCTCAATTTCTCATCGGCTCGGCTTGTCTCGGGTTTGTTAAAGGCTTAGAAACCCGTCCTGACCCAGGAGACGACTCTTTAAAGATCCCATTTAATCCGATGTAATACATCGTGGAACAAGTGCTCCAGAAGGCGCCCGGCTGCGTTCTTTGCCACAGAAGACTCAGCCGCTGTTTCAAGGCGAGCCACGGTGGAAAGAGAATGAGAAAAATAAAAGCCACGCGAGCCGGGATTGGGAAATCATTTCATGTTTGACTTTGTTTGAGGAGAAGACGGGCAAATAAGGTCTTCCGACGTTCCAAAACCCTTCTTATTCATTAAACCCGTGGCTGACTTGACAGTCGCAGTTATTCTTATTTGGTTAGGATCAAAAGTCATGACGGGTTTCTCTTGTGGTGTCGAACGTTCCCTGCTAACAGAAGGATCAAATATTAATTCAATCCGCAGATTTGTTGTAGCAGACTGATCCCGTCACTCAGCTGGGAAGCTTATCTTAGTATTTAGTGTTTGTACTAAGATCTGAAGTATTTCTATATGCAGATTTCAGAGGTTAGATCTGCATAGGTTTTGAGTAGTTGAATATAATTTGATATTCTTTGGCATGTCACGCTGGCATATAGTCGTCCTGGCTTGGGTACACCATTCAGATAAAAATGAAAATACAGAGTGTGATGGTAAAAAAAAAAAATGGGGCTAATGAAGCATTTTTTTTTTTGCAACAACACAATTTCTCAGGAAGACTTCTTGTGAGTGGTGTTACCACTGCAAGTAATGAGCAACCTGTTGCTGCTTGTAAAAATGTTGCGTTCCAAAATAAATGACCCCTTCGCTGAAAACGTGTCCTGTTGCAGAAATGTGGGCAGCCTGGTTTGCTAAAGAGTGAAACTTTTAAATGTGAAAAATGCAGTGACTGGCTGTACTGATGTCACGTTATGCCAAATGAAACAAATCCGTTTTGGGAAAACCCAGCAGGCTGCAGGCTGGCAGAAAGATTACAGTCTGGTTGTGAACAGACTGTATTCCTTATGAAAAATGTTTAAGTTTAATTTCTAAATAATTTTGTTTCATAAGGAAGAATTACAAAGTCTTGTATAATTTTTGTAAAACGTAAATACAAAAAAAAAGTAACATTTTATGTCAAGGGATGTTCATGAGATTGGCATGACCCTGTCATAAACATTATATAATGCCTGTTATGAACATGAAGTTGTCTTTATGTATGTTTACAACTGTTGTATGGAAACATGAAGTGACATTCGGTAAATAAGGACACTTTTAATGCAAAGTTGTGCTAAAAGTTGCATTAAAAGTGTCAACTGTGATTATTTACCAGATGACACTTTATGACAACATTCATAAAAACGGCTTCATGTTCATAGCAGGTGTTATATCGTGTTTATGACAGTATTAGGGCAGTCTTATGCACACCCCTTCAAATAAAGTGTCACCGCCCCCCCAAAAATAAGGAATTAACAAAAATAGATTTCCCTGTAACTGAAAAGCATAGCTGATTTGTAAAACAGACAGGCTTGCGAACTTTCTGGAAATAAAAAAATACTCTCAATAAAATAAAATCCAGATTTTAAATGCACATTTTTTTATTTTTTTTTATTTATTTCACCGGGTTGTGGAAGGGCTGAATACAAAAAGGCTCAGAGACTCTCTTCTGATGCATAAATACATTCTGATGTGGAGAATGTTCTGGACACAAATCAACTGGGTTACGTTTTATGAATCTATGCAAACCTATAGAACTCATAGAATTATGGAAAATTGCCCATGGGCGCATAATGATAGGTATTTTTGTTTTGTTTTGCGCTTATTTCCGTTCATCATGAGACCTCTGTTGCATCGTTACAGGGCACAATTTGTCCCGTCGTTCGCATGAGCTACTCGAACATTTCCCTTCTCGCCTCCCGTGTCTCACTCAGCCCATGGCCTCGCGAGTCCTTCGCCGCGTTTCCTTTACTTGAGGCAGATAAAGGCTCTCTGGTCCTCTTTTAGCTGTAGAGAGGGAACACAGCCTTCAGAAATCTGTGCGGCGCAACACATTTTGCAGGACTACCTTCTGAAAACATTTGTTGACCTCCAACACAGCGTTTTGTTGAGACCCAGAGTGAGGTTTAAGTCGGTGAGCACTCTCCTGAAGTGCAGGCTCATTCCATCCCCTGCCGGACGCTCTTGCCCTCCCCGGCTGACAAAACAAACAACAAAAACCTCCAATCCGTGTTCTCGTTCTGCGGCCGCTCGATAAGGGAGCCGCAGGGCAGACTCCGGCTGTGGCATGTACTCATTCAGGGCTGAAACACGCCACGCATTTGAGGACGTCTATCGCTGCTGTGCTTTGCAGGCGCCCTCTCAGCCTTCACAACAAAAGACTATTAATAAATCTTGTGGCTTTCAGTCGTTTGAGGAATTTTCATAGAGCAATCTGTTTGTGTTGGCCACCTTTCCAAACAGCCACCTGTCATACACTAAGAGGATGCGTGTTGTATGCGGTACCACAGAAATGTACATTGATTCATTCCGTTTTTTATTTATCACTCTGAAGCTTTTCGGCTGCAAAACCTCGTCTTATTCCCAAATCTCTAAGAAGGCTTGGTTGAATGGTTGAATGGTGCTTTTTTGATTGTATGCAGAACCTTTTTCTTCCAAAATGTATTACCTCTAGTACTTCAGGTTTATTTTTTTTTTCCCTGATCTGCCATGTTTTTATTTTTTCTGCTCATCCTTGCAGCAGAATCCAGGAGAAGCCAGGTCTGATGCATATAAAGCCAATTATTCTGCCACCTGCAGGACGGCTTCTGATTTGTCCAGACTTATTTTTTGTCCAGGTCCTTACAGCTCAGGAGCTAATAAATTCTTCAAATGAACAATAAAACAATTACTTAGATAAATGAAGCTACATTTTAATCTCAGGTTTCATCGACCGTTCTCTAAAACGTAACAGTTTGTGGGTGCAGAAACACAAACAGCAGCTTTCTGTCCAGATTCTCAATCAGTCGCATCATAAATTATAATAATTTCCATTCTGATGGAAATGGAGCAGTTTTGTTTAATCCATTTGTAAATATATATATATTTTTTACACATTTCTGAATGTAGATACCATGAAACAACAGGGATGTAAGAATCCATCTCAAAGATGTTGATGCTCCACTGAACCTTTGTCTGGACCTGGTTCTGGTTTTGCACTTCATTGTCCTCTAATTTAAAAACCGCAGCTTGCTTATTAAACCAACCCAAAATTTGTACCGTTTTGTACTAAATGCGATTCACAGTCCACAGCCGCTCTTCCGTGGTCATGCAAATTCCATTTCCTCGCTGACCTTTGACCTCATTCTGCTCTTAAATCTTCTGCTTCCCTCCCAGATGAAATGAGAGAACCTGCCTCGTACTCGTTCGGAGCGCTCTGCTGCGAAACAAGGTTAATCATTCAGTAACAGATTTTTTTACTGTGACCCTTTGAACCCTCAGACTCACAGCGAGGTCCAACCTTTCAACTCAATTAGCTTCAATCCTGGCGGCGCGGGTAAAATGTGGGGCTGCTGGGAATTCAGCGGAATATTTGTTGAATCTTTTTATTATTATTATTATTTTCAATGTGGAGTTAAAATATTCCTTTTTTGTGTGTTTGACTGAGGAAAAATAACTAAGGCAGCAATGAATTGCGATGATGTATAATGGCCATTTATCCAATCTATTGTCTTTTTACATTTACAGTGGACCCCTGCCTGCCTGCCTGATCCAGTATTTGCAGATTTTTCTGTGGAGCACAACTTTAAATTATTCACGGAAAAATTACGTATTTTCAGATTTGAAAAAGATATGCATATTTTCAAAAGAAAATGCAGCATGGGAAGCTGAAATTCATTGGCACAGTGCTACTTCAGACACTATTAGCTGTTGTTTGGGTAGCAGCCAATCAGAGCCAAGCCATTTTTCTTAGTCCTGATTGGTTGTAATACCCCCAAAAACAGATTAAGGGAGACTGTTGCTATTAGCTTCTGGGTTAGAGCTTACATGCCTTTCACGAGACATATTAATGAATATTAAGGTGTATTTGGTGGTTGAACTATTAAAGTAAAGCTTTTTTTTGTGTGTAGATTTTAGCTATAAATCCGTGGAGTAACACCTTGTTTTTGAGTAGATCAAAGCTTAAAGTAGAAACTGACCAACAATGGATCTGTAGATTCAAAGATACCAGTGTTTCAAACTGCGTTGGGAACAAATAGTATAAATATTCAACCCAAATACCGGACGGTTTTTTTGTAGGTAACAAGTCAAAACTCAGAACCTCGTGCCACATAATGAAAATTGCCAGTTTATTTTTTTTTTTTACAGTGTTGAACATTTCTCAGCCAACAAAGTCTGACAGCTGACTAGTTTTAAAACAATTTTTGCATTTTAAAAAAGAAAAATCTTAATTGCATCTGAAATATTCTTTTAATATAAATGGAAAAACTGATTTAAACTTACCATTATATATAATTTTTAGATTTTTTTCTCCAGCAGGTAAAATATTGACTATCTTCTCGTAACAGTGGAATTTTTGAGCTATAACGTAAACCATAATCGGCCTAAATTTGTCCATTTTTGCGGATTTTCCTCACAAGGCGGGATGGTCAAACCAAGAAAACATATTTCACAAATATTTTTTTTAACGAGTTCACTATCTCTGAGCAGAACTAACAAGGGGAAACATGCTCATTAGTTTCTTAGTTACGTGAAGTTTGTCCTCTCTGTTAATTGAATCTAGCAGTTCTTTAGGCACCGTGTGAGTGTGGGACACATCCCTGAGGAAAATAAACCGAGAGAAGCACCGGAGAAATAAGAAAATCTTCTGCCGAGCCGTGGAAATGAAGCTCTCCGACTGTAAAATTAATTCTTCTGCTTGAGAACTCAGTTTCGTAAAAAGCTAACAAACAAAAATAAACTAAAGTCTTGGTATGGATTAATTACTGATGAGTGGAGGAGCTCAAGAGTAAAGTCAACACATGTGTGAAATGAAATTTCCTCCCTCCTCCCCTCACGCTAGAAGTTTTGTACCATGGAGGCTAGTTTCTTAATTTTGTTTTTGTGTAGACTGCAAACATTTGGACTTGGCATCAAAAATGTGTCGAATTTTTAAGGATTTTGCTGCTGCAACTGTTTTTTTCTTTCTGCTTACTCAGTTTTCCAAACGGGGCAAATACTAAAAATAAAAGGTGCTGAAACTTAGCAGAAATATTCTTGTAGTCCTTCAGCCGGTGTGCTTCTAGCGACTCCTCTTTTGTCGAGTCAGTTTCTGACTTTCCTGCAGTTCTTTACGAGCCCCGGAACGTCTCCTGTCAGGTGTCCTTTATGCGTCTTTGCAGCAACGGCGTCTGTCCAAAATTTATGGCAGATGTCTCCCTCGCTTGTGTGGCAGTTACAGGTTGGATGATATATGTCTGTGTGTTTAACTGCTTCTCCACGATGTCCTGAATCTCCTTTCTGACTTGGGTTTTATGCATCCAGGAGAGAAAATATGCAGTCTCTTCTCTCTTTTGTGTGTGTGTAAAAGAATCTCTAGATTGATGATTGATGTCATTCCTTCTGTTGAGCATTACAGAGGGAAATGACATTAAAATCTTTCATTGTGTACAGATATTTTAGAAGCAATTTTATCTTAGCTTTAGTCTGAGTTTTAGTAACTCCCCTTGTCATATTAGTAACCTAACCGTGTTTGCACTTTAGCACAAGGAACTATCAATACCAGCTTGGGAGATTGAGTATTTTCATGTACTCGTTTCTCACCTGGAGTCCCACAGGGCTCAATTTTTGGTCCCCTTCTTTTGATTTTAATTTGTTCCTGCCAGGGTCCATATTGAAGGAGAATGGTGTGTAATTTCACTGTGATGCTTATAGTAGTCATTTAATTATGCCATATTATTGGCTGGATAGCTCTTAACTTTTGAAAGTTCAGAGAGAGTAAGACTTAAGAAGGCAAGGCTGTGACCAATTCTTTTCACCAATTTTGGCTGGATTGCTAATGAACTTTATCAAGGAGTCAGCAATTCTTCCATTGATAAGATCATCTACAAAGGAACCCATTTATTTTGCCCTCATTTCACTGTTTTTTGACTTGTTGTTGACCTCAATGACTTTATCCAAACCCATGTGGTCTTACTGACATCTGCAGAAATATGCCACTTCCAGAGAGACACAACCAGTCAGTGCCAGTAGAGCATTCTTACCACTGCCAGTCACTGAAACTTACTGTTTGGTACATTAAAAGTGGCATGCATGATAGCTCCTTAGAAAGCAGCAGCTTTTGGACTAACACTAGAAGAACGTTTCCTGTATTAAAAAACTAACATGTTAAACTGACATTTTTACTGATTTGTGTGGAGAATCAGTTAGGTTGCAGTTCAGTTACAAGAATAAACTCGGTGTAGTTTCATTCTTTGTTGTCTAGGTTTTTCAACTGAGTTATTATTATTTTGCACCTCTGAATCCAAAAAATAAATTTGTCTCCATCATGTCAAGTTTTTTTTCTAATTTGATTTCGAGAAATGCGACCCTCTGACTAAATTGATTACATTTTTGTGACATGATGAGTTCATTTCTGTTAATATTTTTCATCCAAAAAAGGTGTTGGGAGAAAAAAAAAAAAGGTTTTCTAACAGAGTGTATTAATTAAATGTCACAAACTTGAATTTCTGTAAATTGAATAATAAACACTGATAAGGGTAAGTACATGTGAATTGAACATTACGTCTTCTTTGTGCAAAATCCTCCGTCTCTTTTATGTCATGATGGATTCTCTCCTCCTGCTCCCAGATTCTCAGGAAACCAGTTCATATGTGAGAAAGTTGCAGATACACAAAATGAAATGAGTTTATAAAAATACTTGGAAGCTTCAGGTTGTGAACAAAATGGTCTTTAGTATTTTTAAAATTGTTGGAATTTTTTTTTTTTTTTCTGACAAAGGCGTTTAACTCACCGCTTTAAAAAAAAATGTTTAAATCGGTGGGGAAGAATCATACGGAAGACATCCAGAGGTAAAACTGAACATTTTACTGACCATTTCTCATTTCTCTCCGAGTACAAAAGTACAAATTCTACTGATAATCAGCTCCTGCAGTTGTGTCTAGATATGTTAAAGGGCCAAAATAAAAAACATGAAACTTGTGCTGGATGAGCCTCTTGGGTAGGATGTTGTTCTTCCATCCTAGCATATGAATCTAGATTCATAGAATTTATTTATTTTTCCCATGAAGGGAAATCTCCAACTCTCATCCCTATGAGACCTTGAAGAAGAAAAGAGGGAAACGTATAATTGTTCAGATGCAGAGAGAGCCCGTAACCACGAGAGCACCTTCCACTTCTCCACAGAACAAAGCACTGAGGGTTCTGTTGGAAGTGAACCAAAGCTTTACCGTCGTTCGGGGTCTCTTCAGTCACACTGCCTCTCTTCTGAACAGCGTTGGTGGTAAAAAAAAAAAAATAAATGTAAAAAAAAAAGTACCCTCGGGCTTACACAGAGATAACTCTCCGTATTTGATGTTGTAATGTGCCGGGCTGGTTTTTGTCAAGTCCCCCGACTATTGGTGGTTGGTGCCAAGGGGCCAACTGGAATTTCTTTGATGAAAATGATTGGCTTTAAAACGTGATTCCAATAGAAACAGAAGTGGAAGATCACAGCGAACAAGGTGTTTTCATGTCTGCTGCTCGGGAATACCTCAGAGCGCACAGCACAGCAGGAGGTAACGTGTGGTCATGTGTTTTTTTTTTTTGTTGTTTTTTTCTTTTTAGTTTTTGTTTTTTGTGGAAATAGATGTAGCTCTTTTTGGTAGGAACAAAGAAGCTAGTTTTATTTGAACATAATCTATAAAAAGATAACCAATTTTCATTTGATTGTTTTAGATCTGTAATTGGAAGGATATAAAATCTTCCCAAAAAACGAGGAAGGAAAAAGCAAGAACTGCTGCCAATGAAGACAGGGTGGTTGTGAGGCGGCGCGTTCAGACCATATTCGGGCCACAGCAGGATAACTGTTCATATTTTAATTAGTCGTATGCAGTCATATGTGCCACAGTCAGTGGTTTCAGTCACTGTGTTCATGTGCTTAATGTGTGATGGCACAATCTGAACTTCCTATTCAACTTGTTCGGATTGAAACTCAAAATGAATGAAAATGAAGCATTAATGAATATGTCCTCACTATCATTTAAAAACAAACTGACGAGTAAAACTAGATCATGACGGGACGTTTTTCACCGTTAGTCAAAATGACTAGTACAACCGCTGGTTTGAAGATTGCAAAATTGTAACTTGACAGTTTTTTTGGTGAGTTCAGTTTTACTAGCTGCATCAAGGAAACATTGAGTTATTCAGACACAGCTCGTATAATCATCAATCAGTAATTAGAGCCAGTCTGGTAACAAGCAGTAGACAATATGAGCTCAAAAGCGAGACATCGTGCCCCAATCAGAAAAAACAAAAACTCAACAAATGAGGAAACAAGATCAATATCCTTCAGTGTGTGAAAGGGTTAAAAAAAAGAAAATTTTCAGGTACGACTCAAATGAACAGCAAAATTAACCACAAATGGTAGAAAACATAGCACAGCTGTAAAATGTGTGAGGGAAGGTTCATTTTGTTACTACGTGGCTGTAATATTTTGGCTAAAAACAACAATCCAATTTCAATAATTTTCCACGTTTTTGTCTTGTACGAGCTTGTACTGAACCACGAAGATACTAACAAGGAACTTGGAGTGCGATAAAGTTCTGTCAGAAATGGCAATAAAAATCCCAGTTCTAATCTGAAGTAGCTGGTTTCAGATCATTAAAAAGGAGTTTCCTCCTACACGACGGGGGAGATGTGCATGAGTTAAAACTCACCGGAGAGCAGTTCACACCTCAGAGGTGAAAACATCCTGATTATTTTTCTTTTGATATTTCTCCCACTGGTGGCATTGGATAGGATGGTGTTATAAAGATGAAAACAGATTAAAAAAATATTGAACAGTATAAATCCTTTTGTTAAACACTGGCTCACTAAGGCTGATATTCTCTAATGAACCATTAACTTTTTATCTTTAAACGAGTCAGAGTGAGCTAAATGCCAGCCTGCAAACATCCTTAATTCTCCAGTCTTCTCTTTTCTTTTTTTTTTTTTTTTTTTTTTTTTTTTGAACACCTGGACCTGGTTAGCTGTAAATTCATTCTCTCAGGAGGTCATTTGAATACCAATTCCAAATTTTAGTTTTGGAGCTTGGGTCAAACGTTTGATGGAAGTACATGTGCTTTATATGAAGACCGTTGATAAACTGTTTCTGTCTAAAGCAGAGCAGAACTCCCACTATCCTCAGATTACTCTACAAAGCAAATAGTACATTATGATATTCTGTATCAAAAAATACCTAGAAAAATATTGCATCAGTCAAGAGATATTCTGAATGTTATCACACACTGGGGTGAACAGCCAGAAAATTGTCTGGGGTTTTATAAATGTTGTAAGGCAATTTTGATGAGCTGAATCCAAAAATCACATTGGTTTAAATCAATGAAGAGAGTAAGACTTTTTTTACGAGTGTCAAAATATATGAAAAAAATTCCAACAACAATTTTAAAAATACTAAAGACCATTTTGTTCACAACCTGAAGCTTCCAAGTATTTTTATAAACTCATTTCATTTTGTGTATCTGCAACTTTTTAACCCTGGCTTCAGCTTTAGTGTTTTTTTTTTTTAATTCTCTAATTTTGTTCCAGGCTTTAAGCTCAGGGTCGAATCCACAGCAATCAGTATAACTCAAAAACATGGCATTTCTGTGTCTGAGGCTCATGGGCCAGAAAGAGACAAAAAAAAGTTGTGTTTTCTCACAAAGAATATCTCGAAAGAAACAACAGAAGTGCAAATGGAGAACCACGTTAAACTCGCCAGAATATTTCTAGTTTTAAAATGCAGTCTTGAGCTCTTTTTAGCTTCAATAAACAGTGTAGGAAATAAAGGGACTGAAAGATTAATCTAAAACATTCTGCTTAGGTCTTGGTTATAATATACATATATATATATATTTATATAATTGATTCTTCAACTGGGTTATGAAGCTTATAGTGTTGATTCTAAATCTTTTTAAAAATGTTTTTGTCAGCGATTGCTCACGGTTCTACGTTGGCCAGAACAAACGTTTCCAGATCCGTGCAGCAGGAGATTCAAACTCCTCTCTCCTGAGTGATTTCTCTGCCTGATTAACAACTTTCTCTCATCTATCTTCTGAATTACTAATTACGTAGATAATTAGCAGAAGTGATTCATGAGGTGGGAACATGTAAAAGCAACATTGCGTCGGTTCTGTACAGTAACTGTGAGCAGATTAACACAAACGCAGTTTTTTTTTCTCTTTTTCTTGTTCAAGAGTTACTCATCTCTTTTGGGGAATTCCTTTTTGACACTTAGTTTCCATCTCATTTAGAAAACAGTAGGGCTGCTGTGTTGGCGCCGGGGTTAAACACAACCCATATATGGAGGCCTTAGTTCCCACTTTCCTGTCAGTTCACTGTCAAATAAAGGCCACTAGAGCCAATAAAACCTATAAGAAAAATCAGTAATCAGTCTGAGCCAAGAGCTCATGTAACACAAAATATTTGGTGTCAGAAGTGGTTTTTTTTTTTTTACTGAAATTCATGTGAATGGAAGGAAGCGAATACATTAAATCAGTAATTCTGTTAAGAACAAATTGAAGTCATCTGACCTGAACTTGTTTCTACCCCAGAATGGATCCAACACATTGAAATCTGTGGAACCGGCAGAGTCAATAAACACATTTCACCACTCAAAGCTCATTTTATTAATTTATTTATTTTTTCTTCCATTTCTCCCCCTTTCCTGGCCTCCGATCTATATCATTGCGCTCTGTTCATGGTGTCAACTAAATCAATTCTGCTCATTTCTGTTTCATGGAAGGTGATTTATTCTGTGTTAAGTACCGGTTCCTCCCTCCTCCATTTCCTGTGAAATTGCCCCCCGTTTGTCAGTGATAAAGACTCGGAGACTTGAGACGTATCACATTTTCTTTTCCCCTGCCTTCCACGCGCTCCCTCTATTACGCTCCCCCTCATTGTCTGAGCTGACACGGCGGGCTGAGCGGCTTTCATCAGATAGTTTTATCTCAGAGAACATGACGCCGACACTGTGGGGAGAATAAACAAAGGCTGGGCAGCACATGGAAATGTGAGCGATGACAGCATTTTAAATATGGAGCAGGAAAGTCTTGAATACTGGATGTTATTTAAATCTTTCTATTAGACTTACCCCAACTCAGATTCAATATGTCTCTCATGTTTATTCTTGAGGTTTAAGCCTTTAGAAAATGTTTGTTTTGTTTTTTTTTCTCTTCCCACCGCCAATGTAATATTTGAGCTTTACATAATGTGATTTTTTTTGTCTTTAACATAATGTAACTTTAAACAGGGTCATATTGCTGAGGCACAACTGAAAAAACCCGAAAGAAATCAAGGCCTGACTCGGCATAGAGATCAAACACGACTTCTTTGATAAAATGTCTATTATTTTTACTATGCTATCCTTTTCCTCCAAAGCCTACCAGTTTTTTTTATTTTTACAACCTCCTCCAAAAATAACATAAAAATGGAGCAATTATTCTTCAACCTTTTTAGTTAAATGCTGCCTGATGAAATTTAATTATAAGGCACAGTTAAAAGTAACAGTTGACCAAAGTGCTGTACAACAAAAAAAATACAAGACAAAGGTATCCTGGCAACAAAGTTACAGTATTGATTTCATATCATGTTTGAAATCCAACATAAAAACTTTTTTTCCCCATATTAAGTAAGCAAAAGTCTGGTAAAAGAGGTTCTCCTCTGTTTACCTTTTCTCTTGGCCTGATCTCAGCGATCTAGTGTGGATGGATGTAGGAGATGAAATACCTGTCCAATTACTTGATCTCCATCTTTAGTGATTTTGAGGAAATCAGCTGCTTTTCTTCTCCTGCTCGTCTTTATATTATTTGCTTTGGGATGACGCCAAACAAATGTTCCAGGATCATCTCCACTATTTAATCCTATCATCCCCAGTATATGGCTGGTTCTCTTTATTCTTTAAGCGTGTTTTATTTTCACTCCGATTGCTTCAAGATTTCTGTCATGAACATTGTGCTGTGTTTTTGTTTATTGAGCTACCAGGACATAATCCATTTGTTTGGACTTGGTTTAAATGTTGGAACAGTTTTACAGGAAACACACAGCAGCTTTCTTCACACTCTGTGTTTACGTCGTTAAATTAATTTTAGAATCGTTCTGTTTTGGCATGTTCTCTATCAGCTTTAGTGGGTCTTTGAAGTGTGCAAGCTCTCCGTCAACTGCAGACTTCGCTACAGGTAGACTTGTACAGGTTTTTCTTTTAGAAATGCACATTGCAGCGTTATTTACATTGCATTTTGCACTAGATGAACCAAATCAAATCAGGATTTATTGTCAGTTCTCCTGTGCATACAGTCATAGTGCAGCAAAATGAAAGAGCGTTTCTCCAGGGTCAACATAAGTAATTTAAAAACTCATATATGAAGTGTCTAAACGAAAAGTCATTAAATACAACTTAGATTTTTATATATATTTTTTATAATCTTTTACATAACAGAAACTTTCAGCTGATAAATATATTTTTCCTTTAGTTCTCAAGTGAATAATCTAACGGCTGATAATAACTTAATGCGAAAAGACAGGAAAAACATAAGTTTTTTTTTTCCATGAGATTTTTACATTTCTGCCTGAGGCTGTGTATTTCAACCTGCAGGCATACACACTCACTAACACAACATGAACGCATACATTAGATTTTGGCTTATTAGGAAAATAATGCGTGAAAGCCTTCCACACAATTACCAACACAACTTTAGTTAACCAGATTTAGTGACCGAAAACATTAACCTTAAGTCTAGCAGATGAAAGCAACCCTGTGGGAACACGGGTTTGGGTCAACAGGTTTGTATTTATTGACAATGCCAGTTCTGGAACCTGGTCTTAATTTCCCACCAGTCCAGCGGATCAATTCAAACCATGTTATTTTCTGGTCTTGTCTGAACTGGGCAACAGTTTAATTTATTTACAAAGAAGCTCCAACTTCCAACTCAAATGCTTCTTAAATATTTTGACATTTTTTTACTTCTCTCTATGATAAATTGCTAGCCTCTGGATTGATGGTCTTTACCAGATAGTACAAGTACTGTATCTTCTTCTGTTTGGCAAATGACTCAGTAGCACCACCACCTGGTGGTAGACGAAAAAGGTTACAGGCAGCCGAAGATAAAGACAATGCAAGCTTTGCTTACTCTTATGGAATAACCATTTAAAGATTTGAATATTTCTCATAAACTGAGTTTCTGAGTTGCAGTAAAAGCCCAATTGATAGGATCTGGATTTTGGTTTAAAGTTAAGAACAGTTCATTATTCCCCTCGGCTTAGTAACAATTCAACTAAAAAAGGTTTTAGTGTTATGCAGACACTGTAATCTCAAAATCTGAATAAATTGCTTTATGGATCCTGATTCAATATTTTAGCGTCTAACCCTTTGCAAATTAGAGTCCCAATTAAAAATTTTGGAACTTTGCCATTTTACCAAAAACAATATTTTTTTCTGTGCTTGTTGCTCATTTCTGATATTGGTGAAGTTATGTAGTGTAACTCAATTAAAACAGCCTATAAGACACAAATCGTTCAAATAAAGTCCTAAACAGAGCTAACTTGGACTGATACCTGCTGCGTTTTAGGAGAATACCAATTTCCATTGTATCATCTCAGCTTGTCAGATGAAATGTATGCCTTCCTAAACATCCTCCTGATAAAGATGTCACATGTCGAATCTGATGCTCGAATCTGTCCAGAGACAGATGTGTCTCTGTCCTTGTGTACAGAGGATTCTGTGCGTCTTTTCAACAAACAAGTATTGAAAGTTGTATCGTACATTGCTGAGGCCAGAATAAATCCATTTAATGCCTGTAGCCTCACCTCCAGAGGAGCTGAAGCCTTGAAAAGGATTGATTTAACTGATTCACGTTTTTTTTTATTTTTGCCTCCGACATCTTAGTAGAAGTGTAGGTACATGTTAATTTTAAAATATTTTGTGTTTTGTAGCTTCTTATATTGTGGTCCATTAAAGGAGTGTTGGGTACTGTTGAAATTTTGATGAGTTCACACAAAGATCCAACCCTTGTTTTATTTTATCCTTTAATTTTGGTAAACCAATGGCCCAAATACTGTTCTGTTCATTTTCTCAGTTGTTTTTGTCCGAGAGTGTATTCTATGGTAGACATCAAACAATAAAGTCAAATGTAAAAGAAAGAAGTGGAGCTAAAAAGCTATAAATTTCCTTCTTCTCGGTAATATTACCATTTCTTCTACTGATTTGGTATAATCTGTTGGTTATCTGCAGCTCTTTAAACATAAATCTTCTGATTAAATGAGAGCAGAAGAAAGGGGCGAGAGTTGATGAAACACAACATAAGAGATGCATCCTGACTTTAAAAAAATGAACTGAAAATAAATGGAGAAATGTCTCAAGGAAGATGAAAAGAATTTGGCAAAACCTGAAATGAGGATTAAAGTGAAAAAGGAGGCAAAAGAATAAGCTGCTGACATAGACCAGGAAAAATAGTCGATGTCATGGTCGCGCGGTGAGACGGGAACATCAAACAGCTCCCGTCAAAAGCCCATTTCTACTTAAGCCACTGCCGTAAAACACTTGCATTATATCCTGAATCTAAAAAGGAAAAAGGTGGCTCCATGTGACACACAAAGGTTAGAAGCTGCGAGACGGATGGAGGGAGTGGCGCAGACCCTCTGGAAGGAATTCAAACACGACTCCACAGATCATTTCCTATCCAAGCCTGGTGTCAATTAAATATTTGGACTTCTCGCTTGTTCGGACACTGGAATAAGAACCTGCATTTTTTCCACCCTTGGCTTTTGTTCCGCTTTAGTGTGAGGAAAGCTTAAATTTTGTATGGAGATCATTTATAATAACTTTACACACAGAGAAATGGATCATCAACCAATTCATCTAACCAATTTTTTGGGTTAGATTTGAGTGGAACAGTCGCTTGATTAATATTCAAAGCTACTATATCTTAAAAATCTTACTTTACCCCTTGGGGAAAAAGGTTAAAAAGGACACAAAGTTACAACAGAATAATGTACTAAAGCCATCAGTAAATAATGTATAACCTTATTGATTCTGCTAAAGCTCATCCCAAAAATCCACCGCCTCTGCCAGGTAAAACAATAAAAGTAGAATAAGGATTTAAATGTATTAGAAAAACAAAACTTTTTTTTTTCTCAATGAATAATCCAATGGCTAACCCTTGGGATTGAGGTAAAAGGCTCTTAGCACAATAACAGGCAAATATAATAGCCTCCCTGTGTTTTTACCCCCTTTATGTCCTGTAAAGGTCAGTAAGAGACTCTGTTACATGCTTTTGAATGTCTCTTTAACATCTGCATTGCCGACACACAAGCAGCACAGAGCGGACCATTGACTCCGAACAAAGTCAGGAAAGTTTAGTGCTTCGCAGAAATCGTTTCCGCTCGGCGTCCTGCTTGAACAAAGCCACACAAAGAGGGCCTGTCTCGTTCAGCATTCTTCTTCCCTGCTGGAGCTCAGGTAATTTCATTTTCCCCAAAGCACCTCATTCAATAGATTCCCCTCCAAACTGTTATTTGTGATTATTACAGGGCTGCATCCGTTTGGGAATGATACTTACTGGACCAGGAAATCGACTGTTCCAGGCACTTCTTTCTTTCTCTGTCAGGGCCGACGCCCGCTGGATCGATGCGCCTCTCTGTGATGTAATTTTTGTTGAACTGCTTCCCATTTGGACCCTCGCTGTGTCCTCCGCTCGGCACAGAAGCCTCTTCCTCTCATTTGGCGTTTCATTGTTAGCCGACGGAGCTAAATGCGTCGGATGTGAATCCTGTCGCGGTAATTCTCTAAGAAGCCGTTTAAGCTTGCAGATTTTTCTGTTTAAACTGCTGAGGTACGCGGGGAGGGCTGGGGGTTCCGGACATCTCACCATTCATCTCGGAGACTTTCTGGAACATAAGGGCGATAAACTCCATCCTGTCAGGTGCTGAAACTTCCCAAGAACCCATCAAAGATTAGTTTTGTGCTGTCCGAATGAGTTTGTGAGACATGTTTCTGAAACCTTCTGCAACTTTGAAACTCAGACCCCCTTTCCCATGAATCATTGGAGCTATTTGGGCAGCTGTGGGGGCTTAGCGGGATGAGAGTTGTACTTTAAATCTACTTTCCCGGCTGTCATATTATTCCGACCTTCCTCTCGCCAGATTCATTTTTACGTTTCTCCAAGTAACATAGAAATAGTTGGTTTTCCTCCATGCTGCTCCCAGTCCGATACCATCAAGAGACGTTCCGGGTTGGAAATTGAAACCCGCAGCAAACCTGCTGCGGCGAGCCTGCCGGGTCCACAAGCCAGATGAGATGAAAGCGAACGATTCAATTATCTGATACTATTATCTGCACTGATGCTCACATGTGACTTTAGACTCAGCTTGCCTGTCTTGAGCTGAAGGCATGACAGTGTACCTGTTGCTCATTAACAAGGAATGAGATGGGAAATTTTAATCTGAAAGATGTCTGCCAGCGAAGATTTGGTGGTTTAAAACAGTCGAAGGCTTTGTTTACGATACGTGTTACATACGCCCATGTAATAATTTGATTAAATGCTGCCTGGAAGCTGAAGAAAAGTCTAGATAAAAATCTGATGTTGTTGCTTATTTGCCCCCTCCTGCCTAAAAAAGGTTGCAGTGAGTCAGTTCTGTCCTCAGATGTCATGAATTCTATTCAATTACTTATTTACCGCAAATGAAGGATTGTAAATAAGTTGCATGACCATTACTCATCCATCAATCCATTTTCTGTTCACCCTTGTCCCTAATGGGGTCGGGAGGGTTGCTGGTGTCTATCTCCAGCTACGTTCCGGGCGAGAGGCGGGGGTCACCCTGGACAGGTTGCCAGTCTGTCGCAAGGCAACACAGAGACATACAGGACCAACAACCATGCACACTCACACCTAGGGAGAAATTAGAGAGAACAGTTAACCTGACAGTCATGTTTGACTGTGGGAAGAGAACCCCGAGAGAACCCACACATGCACAGGGAGAACATGCAAACTCCATGCACACAGACCCCGGGCCGGGAATCGAACCCAGGATCTTCTTGCTGCAAGGCAACAATGCTACCAACTGCGCCTCTGTACAGCCCCTTAACCATTCCTCTGTTTGCAAAATACTATAAAAAAAGCAGTAGTTTTGTTGTTATTTTGCACCTTCACCTTCCAGCGTTATATTAGAAACCCCGTAGCTGTCACCCTCAAAATACCTATTTATAAGTCAGTGGGTCCATGAGGACACCGGCGTCACCATGAAGTTATAGCTACAGTATACAACTTTTACTCAAATATGTTTTTTACGTAATTGTTCGAACTGTCACCATGTTGTGACCGTCTAATACGAGACAGACAATCTGTGAAAAGATTGAGCTCTTCCACCTCCTGCCAGGGCTACTATTGCTGTCTGAAGAAATGTGCTGCTCCCGAACAAAAACAACCAATCAGAGACAGGAGGAAGGTCCTGGCGCTGTCAATCAAACTCATGTATGTGCTGATGGATGTGCTAATGTCGGAGAAACAACTTAAAGTTCTAGGAGAACCGTTTATCCGCCTTCATCTGTGACCATTCTAATTCTGCATTTGCGGCAGACTCCGTTATGGTGAGCCAGCTGTAGCGTAGGTTGTGAGCGGTGCGTACATCGGGATTATTGACAGCGGTAAGACCCTCCTCCTGGCTTTGATTGGTTGTTTTTGAAGGAGCTGTGTTAGCACAGAGAGGACGCAGAGGAGCTAATGTTTTTTCACAGATTCCTCTCTCTGATGGAAAAGTATATTATCATCATGACCTAGTGATAGCTTTAACAAATATGTACAAAACTTTTTTTTTTTGTAAAAAAAAAAGTTTAACTTTAATGAGTTAAACTGACTTCACTGGTGCTTCATTGGTTTTCAGTTTATGGTCCATGCCAGGTACCTGGGTTACTGAGCATTCATATCAATTTTCAAATCCTTTGAAGGAGACAGTTTGGTTCAGTGTTGACAGTTCTGAAAAACATGTACTGACCATCTGGGTTTCTGTCCTACAACTTGTTACTTTGGCCCAAGCAGCTGTTTAGAAATGGCTTCATAAGAGTTTATCAGCTCAACTCTTGGAGTTGGGAACTCAAAGCAATCACAACCAATGACTAGAAGTTTTCAGTTGTCAGATTAAACAGAGTAAGTGATTTAGTGGAATAACCTCTGTGGATTAAGCCACTTCTGTTTAAAAAAATTAATTGCACTGTCTGTTGCATATTTATTAAGCCCTGGAAACAGAACAGTTCAAACAGAGCAACTGTGGTCATTTTCTTTTTGTTCTGCCACCAGAGAAGGATTTTTTTTTTCCACTTTTTTTTTTTTGTTGACATAATCCTTTACTCCTTCATTGTGTTTTCAGTCGGGCTTGCATCTGTTGGGTTGTTTCATCTGTGGATGGAGCAGCAGGAGGCCTGATGAAAACCAGGTCCCAACACAGAGCTTTTTTTGTACATCTGTCTTTTCATATTCCTCTGGTGACTGTCTTATTTATTTATTTTTTTTTCATTTTCTCTGTCCATCATCCATCTTCCTCTGAGCGCTCCTCTTCATCTTCACTTATGATTTCAGGCCTTAAGAGGCTCTCCCTGATAGAAAGCAGCTCTGTCATGTGTTATGCTCTGCTGGAAATTGCCTCCATGGTAATTTTCTAACTCGCCTAACTCAAGTGTGAGTAATCTCTGTGCGAGGCCTCCATCTTGCTCATGTACACGTAGATGGTGATCACAGACGAGGTTCAAAATCTCTTATACAAGACAATAAATATGCTGTGCTAACAGCCACCGATCTGGAGTTATTTCCATCAGATGTTTTCTTTTTTTCTTTTTGGCGAATTACTTCGATGCAGATGAATCATTACAGCAAAATGAATTGTTCCTCATGTCTAGATTGATGTTGTTATTCTATGCTGCCTAAAAACGATTATAGACAGATGGTTGTGAGTGAAAGTTTGACTAATTTGGAACGATTCAGTCTTTCTAATGAGCTCACAAAGGACTAATAGATGTTTCTAATTTCTTAATATACCATTCAAGACAAGTCAAAGAATTACTTTATTCACGTATTGGGTTTAGAAATTGAATTTATGGTTTTGACGGTCGTTTTGTTGCGCCGCCGTTGCTCGTCTTTCCTGAGGGGATGCCGCGTTTTTCTTTTCACTCCTCCTTTCGGTTTTCACGGTTTAACGTCCAGGCAGAAAATCACATTGTGGGCTTTCTTCACACCTCGATCCTAGGTTGCCACGGTAACGGCCAGCATCACTTCCAGCAACCTTAATAACATTCCTGGTGAAGTAAAATGGTGTCCTCTCCTGCCTCTTTTTCCACCTCCTCTTTTGATAGTTTCTGGACATTTCTTCCCCTGGCCTCTGATGTTCTTTAATGTCTTTGTTTCCTGTTCACCTCTAATTTTCTTTTCATTTTTCCGTTGCCCTCATGTTGTGTCATGCTTGTTTAGAACATCTCCCTTTTCATATCTGTTTTTAATTCTGAACGGAAAACCGCTAACCAGAAGAAATTACTTTGCGAAGGCTCGTCAGTTTTATGAGTCCTATGAAATCTGTTGATTTTAACCAAATCATGGCAACATTTGAATTAATTTACTATGGTGGCCGACAGGTGCAAATGCGCAGCAAAAGAGAAAACATGCAAACAAAAAAGAAGACACCCCCGAATGAAATGCAGCAAACAAAAAGAGAGACGCAAACACCCCCGAATGAAATGCAGCAAATAAAAAGAGAGACGCAAACACCCCCGAATGAAATGCAGCAAACAAAAAGAGAGACGCAAACACCCCCGAATGAAATGCAGCAAACAAAAAGTGTTGAAAACGGAAGTGCTCCAGACCACTAGGGGGAGTCAAAGAAAATAGTATTCATTTCTATGGGACCAGATGCAAGATTCAGAGAAAGAAATTTGAAAGAAAGTAAAGGTATCTCTCTGGATCTTGCATCTGGAAAGTGTGATTATTGTGAGAAGTCTGAAACAATAGAGCATGTTATTTTAGAGTGTTGTAAGTATGAAGAAGAGAGAAGATGCATGCTGAGAGAGTGTGTAGGTATTAAAGAAAGGTTTAATTTAATAGAATTTTTGAGGAGAGATTTCGGGAGTAGACATATTCAAATAATTATTCGGTATCTTAAAAAAACAAAGCTATTTCATAGGATATGAGTAGAGCAAGTTGGGTGTGAATGTGTAAAGAATATCAAAGAGGGGTATATAAAGTTATAAGCAAGTTGGATAATATAAGCAGGTGTGTATGTGTGGGGGTATGTTTAATCAGGAGTTAATGGAGGGAAAAGGTAGAAAGTGAAAGTTTATAGACCATCTCGAACCACACTCCATACTGGTAAGTGGCGGTAATGCTACTGTAAGTTTGTTGCCAACCGCCAATAAATACCAAGAAGAAGAAGAAGAAGAATCTTGCATCTGGTCCCATAGAAATGAATACTATTTTCTTTGACTCCCCCTAGTGGTCTGGAGCACTTCCGTTTTCAACACTTTTTGTTTGCTGCATTTCATTCGGGGGTGTTTGCGTCTCTCTTTTTGTTTGCTGCATTTCATTCGGGGGTGTTTGCGTCTCTCTTTTTATTTGCTGCATTTCATTCGGGGGTGTCTTCTTTTTTGTTTGCATGTTTTCTCTTTTGCTGCGCATTTGCACCTGTCGGCCACCGTAATTTACAGACACAAACATGCTGAGATGGAGAGTGAACTAAAATATATTTTTTTTAAGTAAGAGCTGAGTTACAATAGTAAAATAATTAAAAATTCTCTTAAGAGAAAGTTATTAACATTGCCACTGGAGGGATCTCTTCAGAAGGATTAGTGGATAAGCTGAATTAAGCAAAGTTTACATTATTTTGCAATAACACATTCAAAGCGTTCACATGAAATATTTTTATCCTGTTCAGGTTTTTTTTTCCTGTGGTTCTAACAAATGTCACCTCAAGATACTTTGTAGTAGAAACCCAGCCATCTAGCATCCATCGCTACTTCTCAAAGAATTAGAAATTACAGGAAATAAACAGGTGATTATGATCTTGGATATCAATGAGACAACTTGTATGAATAAAGGTCAAAGAAATAAAAGAAATAAATTTTAAACAAAGACTTCAAATTTTTACTATGTGTAACAAATTTATAGAACTCTAATTTCCCTTTTATAAGTGAGAAAAAATATCAGATTTTGTCATAATCAGATTTTTTTTTAACCTAATAGAGTTCAAATTCAGTTCAGTCTAGTCCAGGTTGTCTATTTGGTTAGACAAATTGGACAAAACTACATTTAGTCCAATTTGATCCTTCTTACAGTGATATTGCTCGACTATCAACCTTTTCAGCTCCTAAAAAGGTTGTACCAGAAAAAGTAATACCAGATAAAAAGCTCTTCATCTGGTATTACCTAGAGCCCTCTAATGTAGCTATTATGACTGGTTTGAGTTTTGACAAACACTTTAATTTTACTTGTTTTGTTTCCCTTGTCAAAACATACACCTACTGTAATTTAACATTTTCATCAAAATTTTAATTAAACATCACTTAATATAAAAAAAATAAAAAAGGACATGAATACTAATGTTCACATAAACACAAAATAATCACATAAAAGCCCCGGACAGGTCTTAATTGCAATTCTGGGCAGCCTGTAGGACTGGACAGATTGCACTAAACACAATATGTTTACGGACTGATATTACAGGTGCAACATTTTGCTCACTTCACCTTCAGGAAATGTTTGAAATTAGTCTTTCAGCACATCATATCAAGTACTGATTTTCCCACAATTAAATGTGGGTGAGCTGATGCTGCTGTCTTGTTTCTCATCCTGTTAACAGTGTGACTACGAATACAGTCCAGTTGCGAATCACCAATGAAATGTTGGAGCAGCTCAACCTTTCTATTTTATCTTCAGCAATTTTAAATTCTGGGTTGCAATACAACTTTTGCGCTCAAAAAGATCCAGATTTATCATATGCAGTTTTTTTTATTTCCCCCCCCACACACATCAAGTTTTAGTCTTCTTTTAAATTACACAGAAAAAAAAATCGAAAAGAAACTGTAACAATCCAAAGTCTGTGAGGATTTTAGATTATTAAAAAAAAAACAACAAAAAAAAGAGCAGCTAGAAACAGAAAGTCTCAGAGCAGAGTAATGGGGCTGTCAGTAGAGGCGCTTATTAAAACAGACTGAAAATTAGCAGTGTAATTTTAGAATCATGTAACTTTGTTCTCAGTGATCCAGCCAACAGTCCGCTGTGTGGGTAATTATATCTGACAAGCTTACACACAAAGAATGAGGGATAATTGGCTTTATGGATGGCTCATTGTCCTCCGCGTCGGCGCATAGTTCATCCACCATGAAGTTCTGCGAGAGCGATGAAAACAAAATGACATCCAGCAATAATATCACACCTATTACACATTCATAATAAAAGCAGCACTTTTTCTTTATGTTAGGATTTTACTGTTGCTTTTCCAGGTTTTGTCAGAGTTGGTCCAAAATTGTACTGAGGCCCAAAGCAGAATTTATTTTGCGTCTAACCTCCAGGTAAACTCGTCAGCCACTGCTGCCCCTATGTTGGTATCGCCCTCATACTCATCCTCACCTAGTGCAAACATTGGTTTATAAGATAGCATTATCATGAAGCGCTATAACATTACTGATGATGGAAACGTTTAATAAGACGTATTTTTGTTTTTATCCATCTATGATTAGCTGTTAACGGTTTTCTCTTCTAATGTCCTTATGCATTTAAACATATGATGCAGCGTTTTACTAAGACACTGACAAATCAGTCAGCGTCTCAGTCAGTGTAATCAAAAATTGAAATTCTTGGTTTACATCTAACATGAAACGTGTTGCTTCATGTTCCGTCCTCTTTGGGAAACAAGCCAGAGGTTCATCCTCGAGCAGGGCAACAATCCTAAACATACAGCCAGCGATACGGTGGAACAGTTCAAATTAAAACAGAATTTTGTCCAGTCAAAGTCCAGGCCTAAACCCAACTCACAGTATGTAGCAAGATTTGAGTCCAATCAATCCGACTGAACTAGTTTGAAAAGATGGTAAAAAAAAAAAAATACCCTGAAAGACTTGCAGTTTTACTTTCACATACAGCCTGTAAAAATACAGTTACGTTTGGAGCTCTAATGCAAAAAAAAAAAGAAGAAGAAAACTGACAAGGTTGGAATACTTTTGTTTGATACTGTGTGTACAGTGGCTGAAACTTCTCTCTAGATTTTAGAGATAATTTTCTGTGGCATAACAAACAGCTGTCTGTCATTTTGTGCATGCTGAGCCTAGTTGTAAATTTAGCTAGCTATAAAGTTATTGGATCTTCAGTTGATCCTGAGTCAGGCCCCTTTCACAATGGGATTAAGAGCAAGCTACGCTGCACTACCACTACTACACATCTGAATGTTGTTGCCAGGCAATCAATATGGTTTCTGGTCCAGGATGTTTCCTTTAGCTGGTCAAAGTCCTGATGGATGTGGCAGATTTCTGCACCTAAACCATCAGATTCAACCTTGCAGTGGAAGAAGAATCTTTCTTATTATTTTATCAACTTACCTGCAGCTTGAGAAGAGGTGAAGGAGAAGAGGACTGATCATGCCAATATTTATAACCCAGGGGCATTCCTTGGAAAATGCAGGTCAAAGGAATTGTGCAAACTGCACAATCTGTGTTCACCACTGCACTGTTGGTCACTGATAACAAGGCACAGCACTAAAAGCAGAGGAGGTTCTTTTTAGGAATGACTCTATGAAGCTATATTCCAAATCTGCTTTCACATTTCCTCACCTTGTCTCTGCTAATAAAAATGCCTGACCTTTTTCTTTGACGGCCGAGAGGAATCATCATGTGGACCTCACACGAAACTTGTTAGCAAAACCCAAAGTGAAACTGTTCTCTCCTAATCCCTTCATCTTTTTCCTGGTCACCTCTTCATATCCCTCCACCGCTCCGGTCCTCCTTCCCTCCACAGGGGCCCAATAGTTCCTCTCTGGCTGCCTCTAATTGACAGCGGACCATTAAAAAGCCATCGGAGATGTTTCCCTCTCGACATTTACGACATTAGCCAGAAAACAATTTGTTCTTTATTCCTTTGCACTTCAAACTAGCTGACCAGGTGAGGTGAGGAAGAGGAAAGTTTAGTCCTTGTTTGTTCTTATTGGATACAGATCGCTCTTTTGATGACCAATAAAATAACCGAGAGGCGTAGTGTTTGGTTTTTGTGGCCTGCAAGATTAAAGTTTTCTTAATCTGCGCCAGTGATCAGATGTCGCTTTCTTAAAAAAGTGACATGCCGACAGCAGCAAAAGGTTACGTTTCAAAAAAAGTAGCGTTTTGGCCCGACTTTCCAGATTACCAGATAATTTAAATCTCTAATTTTGTCAGATATGTTTGGATTTGAAAGGTAGAATCGTGACACAGCATGAACTGCTTTAGACTGAGGTTAATGGGGTGTGTGCAGTGCAGATGGCATGTGTTTGAAGCATGCTGTCAAAGAGAATGTGATGCCCAAAATTGAAACCGTTTAATTTTAACCAGGTCATGAAGAAGGTTTGCTTTACCCAGCGGAGGATCACCTTGATGTGAAAAATGTCTGAACCTGCCAATCTGGACTCAAGGTTTGGACTATTTGGTGCAACATGACATTGCTTGAATCTTTGTGTGCATTGATGTACTCATTATTTCCAATTGAGTACCACTTTGAAGACATTTTTAACGTGGCAAATGTTTGCAGTTTAATATTTTTCCCAACCTCATGACTGGTCCAGAAGTCGACAAACTCACATCTGACAATCCTGCTCAAAGGTTTTTCGTCAGCGAGTCTTTCCCAGAAAGATTTTTTCATTAATTTTTTTGTCATCGTCATCGTCTGCATGATTTTCTTCTCAGTAGTAGATAGGACACAATACGAAGGCAAGAAAAAGACTCAACATGCAACGGATGAAGTGAAAGGTTCATTTAGTCATCATTTAGGAAAAAGTTACACTGGTTGTCATCATAAACAAACAAAAGATGAGTTTGTGAGAAGTCCACCATGACAATAAATATCCAAATGAAACATCAATACAATGTCTTCATGGATGTATTGAACCTCTCAAACTTCAATTAAAGTGAGCTGTAAATGTCCTGCTGCTGTCAGACCTAAAATTTCATTGCCCCCAAAATCTAACAAACAAAACTTGTAACCATGTATTGGTATTGGTATATATATACTGTATATGTATACTGTATATGTATATATATTTCTTAGACTCCAAACAAGCTTTTCTTTTTTCTTCTCTTCACTTTTGGCTTCAGCAAGTTCAGAAAATAGACTCTTTTGTTTTTTTTGCTGTTTTGTTTTGCTTTCCAACATCAGAACTCAAACTCCTCGACCAACTTTCTTGTTTTTATTTATTGCTTTCACGCATTGTTCTGTTCGGCCTCGTTTCACACAACCCTCCATCAATAGTGCCGAGATGGATTCAGCAAAAGCAGCATCATAGAGGCGAGCAGCTTTTCTCTGTCGATAGTTGTGTGAGGTTTTTCTCTCTCTTTTTTTTTTTTTTTAGCTCTTTGCATCTTTCCTCTAATGCACCTGAGTGCCTCACTGAACAGCTACTTGGATCATTTGGGCCACAAAAGCCATTCTGAAGAATCCATTCACTCTCTTTGTCGGTCTTGTGAGGGCTTTGTGTGTTGCTGAAAAGATAGGGAGATTAGGAGGAACTGGAAAAAGGAACGTGATGCTCATCGCTTGTTGTGTTTGAGACAAAATACAACTCTGGAATC
This sequence comes from Xiphophorus maculatus, assembly GCF_002775205.1. Lineage (NCBI taxonomy): Eukaryota > Metazoa > Chordata > Actinopteri > Cyprinodontiformes > Poeciliidae > Xiphophorus > Xiphophorus maculatus. Next base: position 17,336,621 of record NC_036452.1, on the reverse strand, counting down.
CATTGCCATTCCGCACTTTACAGATTGGCCTCATTTTGGCTTCATGACTCTCCTCTGAAAAAGTTTCCAGCCTCCCGAGAGCCGAGGTGCCGTCTTGCTGCAGCTCCGACCGTTAACCTGCAGAAATCGACTGCCAGGACGATTTGATGGGCTCAGACCTGAGGAAAGGGAAACGTTGATCACTGGAGGTCAAAGATTTGAGATTGAAAGCTGCTAAAATAAGTTTTTTGTTGTTTTTTTTTACATGAAGACAGAAAAAAATTTACAATGACTGTAACTGAAGAAGCAACAGTACTAAACGTATTGCTTTTTACGATGGTGCCGTAGAACGTTAACTCCCTCGCAGTGTACAGATGAGCTGGTTTGGAATATACCAAACATGGATGAATACCTTTAGTAAAGGTTGTGGTCAATTTCAAAGACATTGATCACAGTTTGTTCACTTCTTTGTCTCCTCTGGCTTTTTGGGGAATGAACACAGGTCCTTGGAGAGTTTCGTAACCACAAATAAAACATTTTAATTCAGTTTGAGCCAACTTTTGCTCTTCAGCGCTAGGTCAAGCTTGGTATTCTTAAGGAAGCTTTAACCTAACTCTTCATCCATGACAGCTTTCCTCAGTATAACAGCTTCACCTATGCTAAAATAAATGTAGCTGATCAGTGAATTTGTATTTTATATAAGAAATTAAATTATTATTATTTTTTTTTTACATCAAATTAGCATGCATCTGTTTCCACTTCTGCCATAAACGCCACTAAAGCTGTTGTGCTATTTTTGCTCAATTTTAGACACATTACCTGTCCAAAACTATTTTATTATCTATCTGTTCTCCACAGCAACATGTGCACTTGCATACTCAGTTTTTTCTCTGGTGTGTTCACTGACAGTCTGTAACATAAATATATAGGCACCGCTGTATACATTACAGTAATCGTGAATTGGGAAAATGTATAGGGGAACGTATTCATGTAGGATTGACTCAGAACGCCAGAAGAGCAAGCTTAGTTAGCAGCAGTTTCAATTTCTGCCAGAAAAGAATTTAAATCAGAAATTCTGATAAAACTGAGATTCTGTCTGAATGCAGAATGGCTCTCAGCTGTGCTGCTACTTTGTGTCTCTGTAGGCTCACAGGTGATGCTGAGCTACTTCCTTTGACCCCCGTCAGTCTGTGGTTTTGCTCTGTAGGAGTAAAAGAGTCTCCGTCCTTGAGGGGAAAAAAACAAACTTTAAAACTCCTCACAGCTCTGTATCAGCTGGGAGGCGCAGAAGGTCGGCTTCTGCAGGTCTGCACCCACTGAACAAAACTTGAAAGCTAGGGTCACGTGATCCAGACCTGCGGGCGCATGTCGGGTTTTCTTAGCCATCTGTCTGCACGGCAGCTGCAGTCTGCTCTGACATGAATGTCTTTACCCATAATTTACCTGTTGATGCAGGTTATTATTTTCTCACACCTGACAAAGTGCAGTTCTGCTGTTTGATGAATCCCACCAAGACATATATATATGTGTATATATATATGAAAAAAACATGTTTTTGTTGCTTTCAGGTTTTCTGCTTCTTATTTTGTATTCTTTGAAAGACTTACAGTTACAGTGAAGTCCTTTCACAGTTGTTTTGTTCTCTGTTGTTGAAAAAGTCATTTTCTTGACTTTGAAAATCATTCTAAAATCCCCACAGATGCTGGATAACACACAGATATGACTGATGATTATGTTATTACTGCAACACTCAAGGAGCTGCATTACAACCTAAGCTAATTTAAGACCATATTTATCTCAATTAGGCACATCCTTGTTAATTATTTCTGACTAAAGATGTACAATTTGAGCCACAAAATCCTAGTAAAATTGAAAAGGACATTTGTTTGTTTTTTTTCGTAGAAAATGATGAGACAAAGTTTGTTACGACCTATTGACAGAAAACGATATTCCTCACGTTATCAATGTCGTCCTTGGTGAAAATGTTATGAATAATATTGCATTCCCAGCATACTTTACATTTTAATACATTGCTCAATTGTCAGTATTTTTTAGCCAGAGTTACTGAGAACCGTAGTTGATGACTAAAAAGCCACATGCAGTTTCAATGCTGCAGTTTGCAGATCCCTGACCTGTGTAAAACCTCTGAACGTACTCAGTCAGTATATTCTGCTGAGCTCCAGACATTACAGTGAGACCTATGGGATGTTTCTGGGAAAAAAATATTAAACTGCAGTTTTGGAGGACAATTCATCCCTCGGAACGAGGTAGAAAGTAAAAAGACGTGCTAATAAATTTAGTTAAATATCACTTTCATTTTTTCTCTGAACAAGCCAATGAATTAAAAAAAATTCTGTATTAGTCTTTACATGAGGACACTAACAAGGGTAGACTCCTCCAAGTCTACCCTTGAGGAGGAAGCAGAGCTTTGCTGTGCTTCCTCAGTTTCCAGTCTTGTCATCCACTCAAATTTGTAAAAAGAAAATAAATTAAAAAAAATAGTTATGTCTCACTTAAAATCCACCAGATTGCATTCAAAAGTTTACTTTTCAAAAAGAGCAAAAGAGAGAGGCTTCTCTATCTTCTTTCATTAAGTCAAATCTATAATGGCATGCCATGAACATTCATTCTGAGCTTCCTTTGTTTATGCTGTTATGTTTCTTTCCTTTTGTTTATCATTGAGATAAATTAGTGTAATTGCTAATAACATGATGGCGTGATTAGGTCCAATATAATCATTCAAATTCCAAATGAAGTGCCAATATTGTGATTGACGCCAAATCATTTATTTATTTTTTTTTACTTCCTCTTTATGAAGGATGCAATTAAGGCCCGCTGAAAGCAAATTATCCCTCGGATTATTGGTAGATTTATAGACGGATGAGAAATGATGTTTAATTAATGAGACTGATTATATTTTCACTACATAACAATTTGCTGTTTACGACGCCATCAAAACTTCTTAGCACAGACTGGATGCCCGACAGCGTGTCTGCATTCAGGTAAACTAAGACCACTGAGATTTCTTGTGTTGAAAAGACTTTCTGTTCAAACCAAAACAATCTGATGTTGAGGTAAGTGTTAGAAATTGTTTTGCTCGACGCTCCACGAGAACAGAGCCTGCTTGTCACAGCCTGCTGCTGCAGCTTTGATAGCTCCGGCCTCCGTCCAGCAGCCATTGTGCGCAGCTGTCAGTGAGTCCAGTCTGCAGTGGCTCAATCCGAGGCCCTGGAGCGCGCAAAGCAGACGTCACATCATTCGCTTCCTCCGGCTGCCAGCAGCGACCCGCTCCTCTCTGGGCCTTTGAAGGGGAGAACATGCCAGCTAATTAGCAAACACACCAACCGCCCGGTTCAACGGCCGCCGTCCTCCGCTCCGCCCCGAGGTCGGAATCTAATCAGTAGCCGCGACTAGCCAGCTGATGTAAAACAGCGTTGTTCCCGTCGACACGAGGGGTTTCCGGTTTCCCCCTGGAGGCCTGAGTTATGGCCCGCTGGAGGTTAATAAGAAACAACCATGCAAACATTGCCCTCTTCTCTCCTCCCTTTCACCTCCTCACTTCATTACCTGCCCAGTCTTCCTTGCTCTCCTCAGTCTCCTCCAGCGTCTAATTTACGAGCCCAGACTCTGAGTCAGTCCTCCTTTGCTCCCTCCTCGCTCTGTTTGAAACAGCCTCTGGCTTTCCAGCATGTTCCAGGTGAAATAAATTGACTCAGCCGCTGCCCTCTGCTCCCTCTCCTGCTCGGCTTTATCATATTATCAGCAGATAAAAACTAACAAATCACCCTGAGAGCTTGATATTAGCCGGTAAGGCTGAAACGCCGACCCACTGCTTTAAGGTTGCGGAGTCGATGCGCGTAATACATTCCTATTTAATCACACTCAAACCGACCCCTCTCACCCCGAACCCCGTCGTACCACTTCCTTGGCATTCACTGGAAATGGGATCTGCTGCCTGTGTTGCAAAATGTTCCAAAGCGCCGAAGCACATCGGGATCAATCTGAAGTTGATTTATTGTGGCTTTATTTGCAGCATTTCGATACTTTACTTTAGCTAGCGACTACCTGCTTTGTGTTTTATTGACTGTCGCGATTTAACTCAGTGGAAAACTTCCCTGATGCGTAATAATGCTAAACTCAGCAGGTGATAAATCTCTAACAAACTTTTGGCTCAGACTTAAAAACACTGTTCACTTTTAACAGCTCGATTTTATTTCACCCTTGAAATAAAGTGACTAGAAAGCGTCGAGCGGCCTGGGACAGCACTCCGCCGAGCCCCGCCCTGCTCCGGGGGGCTTTGAGCACAGCCTCGTCAATTTTATCACGCTGACATTAAAATGTTGGCTGATATTAGACCTTATCTTCAGTAGTTTTACCAAAGCCATGTTTAGCTTTAAGGAGATTGCCACTGAATGAATTCATAGGATGGTTTAGACCAAGGTTGTCAGACTTAATTTGGGGCTCATCAAGATCTTGATGTTCTCAAAGGTGAGTTGTGCCATCATGTGTCTATAAAACCAATTAAAACTGTTAGAATATGAACAAATAACTGTCTCTGCATTCAAGAAGTTCTTCTTAAAATCAAATACTGAAGATCCTTTGACATTGATCAGTCTCTCCAGGATTTTGTTTTGGTGATATTCTTTTTGCTATCAAAATCACAGATTTTGTGGTGCTAGTTTAGAAATGTTTGCGAGGAATTTGGGGTGGGGGGATTTAGCTGCGACGCTGACTTTTTCTTGCCATCAGTTGGAGAAAGTTGCTGCTTGCATGGGTTCGTCGTGGGCATGTGAGGTCGTTTTACCTGACTGATAATCTGCATGTGTAAAAATAGGCCGACAGCATGATAGATGACGGGCGTCAACGGCGGCGAGAAATGAAAAGAAAGTTTAGTGATTGCCAGACTCTGATGAGCCCTCATCAATCTTATCAACACATACACACACGCGCACACCAAGCCTCGCCGTGGCTCCTTACCTACCTGATGAGAGCGAGTAATGAAGGAGACACCCGCAAATAAAGATGAGTGACTGTGAACTCACACCCACACACGCACGCCCACGCCCGCACACACACAGCAGCAACCAGCAGCCTTACTGTCTTTGTAATGGTAACAATCCAGTTTGTGGTTTTCTATTTTACTCATCCTCAAAACATTTTTGTCCCATCGGGTCTCTGAACAGAAGACAAGGCGGTTTCAAAATATTTAGCCAAAACTGGAACCCAGTGTGAACCCAGTTAAAAGCATATCTTCATCCCTAAACTGGACTTAAACCATATTTTGCTGAAATGTGTATATTTTAATTGAAATATTAAGAAACAATTACACTAAATGTAAAACATTTGAGCTGTTATCCTGTTTATAATAATCTTGGATGATGTTTGTAGGCATAGTTGTGGAACAGAGAGTGTCTGATTTGGGATGACAGAAGAATATCATGGCTCTTAGCTTTTAATTTATGTTTTTTTTTGACAGGCTTTCTGGTATCTTCAGGCCATTACCTTCAGTGTGAACGTGAGCATTTAATTGCAGAGTGTGAATCCACAAAAAAAGAGTTTGTTCCTTTAAACCAGGTGTCTTCAACCCTCGTCCTTGAGAGATTCAGTCTTGCAGGTTTTCGATACAACCCTGCTCCAACATACATGAATCAAATAAAAATTTGCCAAACTTTGTGGCATGCCAAAGCGGTGGTTTATTCATCTGATTAAACTACGTTGGAGCAGAAAAATATCTAAAATAGGGTTGCCCAAAGTTGGTCCTCAAGGGCTGGTATCCTGCAGGTTTGAGTTTTCTCCCTATCACCTTCTCAGCATTTTGATATTCTGCAGAGGCCTGCTGACAAGCCATTACTTGATGAAACTAGGACGAGAACTAAAACAGGAGGCCAATCTAAAAGTTGTAGGGCGGTAGCTCTATAGGACCGGGGTTGGAGACCCCTGCTCTAAGCCTCAGGCCAATGTTCTCAGCTGGAAAGGGGAGAGCGTTTTTTTCAGTTTGGGGTCACTCCCTGCCTCAAGTGGACACATTCGAGTATCCACATGTTCCTTAGTGATGGCAGGATGGAGGAGGAAATGGACAGACAGATTGGTGGGTTAATTGCAGTAATGAGGACGTCCTTCATACGGTGGGGAGGACTCTGACTTAGAGACGAGGCGAGTAGCTCCTTTGGGCATCACATTAGGATTTCAGTGGCTTGCTTTTTCTGCTGTGGTATCAGTAATGTTTCTATAGAGCTAACACTGCAATAACACAAAATGTTACAAAGTATTTTTGGTCTAGTTTCCAGCGCAAATACGTTAGTGCACTTGAAATAAGACAAACTTAACGTATCAGCAAGATAAAGTAGTTTGTTTTAAGTAAATAATTCCATAATATTAATTAATTAAAAAGTACTAAGTCCATTGGCAAATAATTTCACTTATAACAAGACATTTTTCACGTTACTGCCATGTACTGGTGACCTGTCCAGGGTGTAACCCGCCTCTCCCCCGTTGACAGCTGGAGATAGACACCAGCACCCCTCCTGACCCCAATGGGTTAAGGGTGTAAGGAGATGGATGGATTTTTCACGTTTTATGTGAAATAATCTGCCAATGGAACTAATTTTTAATCAGCATTAAAGTATTATTTATTTAAAACAAGCTGCTGAAAAGTTACTTGCAAGTTAGTTTTGTCTCATTTCAAAGATGCTAAGATATTTGAACAATAAACTAGACCAAAAATGCTTGGTATGTTGTTCTGTTTTTGCAATGAAAGATCATTAACTCGGTTATAATTTAGTCTGAATTCTCATTACTTGAATGGGAATTGCAACTGTGTTACTTTGGCTTTAACATTTAGCTGAGAAGGAAGCAGAAACTTGAAAAGGCGTCCTTCCTCTAATTGTCAATATGAGGACCGGATCCCACAGAGCAAAACGACACGGATACTCCCGCCCAACCCGTTTCCCTTTTTCAACGCTTCATTAAAGCTCAATCCTGGTGAGCCGACTCCGTCAGCAAGGCTATCCATTCTACTCTCAGAGTTGGTAAATGTTAATGATGAGGTGCCGGCATGACACGATCTGTCGGTCTGCTGGGGCTCAGATGAAGGATGGGGGAGCAAAGGAGAAGGCAAAATGCAAGCCTGCAAAGTCACTTCATCACCAGATTAGACCTGCTTCTCCAGAGTGAGTTTCTGGGTCATTAGGAAACATAATGTGTTACCTCCCAAAGTGTTTGCCAGCAAAAATGTACAACTGACACAAACATGACTTGGTTTTGGGTGCAATCTGACCACTGTGAGCGTCACCTATTTGAAGGATTGCCCTGATTCTTGAGCCAAACAGATTATTGAGGACCACCTTTTTATTTGTTATTTTTATCTAATACAAAATGAGTCATTGGAGATGTAACTTTTCATTGTGTTGTCTTCTGCTTGACATATTTCTTAAATGAAATACAGCAACAAACAGCAATTTTTGTCAAACTCAAAAGCAAACTCTGATGTTAGTTCAGAGTTTAGGGTGGGGTTATAGTGGTTTTATGGAGGTAGGTTGAAGCTTAAAATTCAAGCTGTATAGACAATTTTAGTGACAGCAGATGAAGCTTTGGGTTACTGACATAACTGGTTCTAAAGCCAGAGAATTCAACAATCAGAATCCAAACAAGACTATTTGCAAATCTTAGAGTCTAGGACCATCTCAGTCACTGAATCAGAAGATTTAGAGAAGAGTGGATGCCGAGCCTTAGTATTTATGGAAGGTGGTGCTAGAAAACAGCTGTGCCAAGGTTCCTAGCCAAGGAGGGGACTGCCCAGCCAGTAGAGAGGGGGCAAAAGATCAAGAAATCGTTGTTTTCCAAAACTAAGGCAATTATTTAGATATTAGTGAGTGAAATAAATATTGAGACTCTTACGACCTAACTTAAAATTTGAACAAGACATCAAATCCGCACATAGCTTGAGTGCACTCAAAGACCATGGACAAAAAGCTTGCTGATGATGACAGCTGTTCGTGGGCTTTTTGAGGAAATAAAAGAAATGTAAAAATTACCATCAATACCCATCAGTCATCTCTGTGAAGCAGGATGTTAGTTCATAGTGTGAGGATGAAGCTCGCCACTACGCCACAGGAGCTCGTTAATGATCCTAAAGCAATTGGGACCTCAGGCACCAGAACACCACGTAATGCTGTAATGGAGCCCCCTGCTACAGAGCACATTAATAAACCTATTTTGGGATTTGCTGTGCAACATCTAAAACATTTAGAGAACATTTGGGAGTAAGTGCTGTAGTGAAGACTCCGTTGAATTGGGGAGGTACAGAAGTTGAGGCATTATGGTGGGAGGATGGGTTATTTTTCTGCAGGGTCCCATTTTCTGAGTCATGTATCATGCTGGATGAGAACCTTCCTCCCTCAGCCTGAAACACAGAATATGGGTGATGGATGGGTCTTCCAGTGTGATTACAACTTAAGAAATACTGCTAAGACAACAAGGCATGTCTAAGGAATTACACTGAGGGTTATGGAGTGGCCTCGTCAGTCTGCATAAGCCATTCTATAGAGCAGGGGTGTCAAACTCCAGTCCTCGAGGGCCGCAGTCCTGCAACTTTTAGATGTGCCTCTGCTGCACCACCTGAATAGAATAATTAGGTCATTAGCAAGGCTCTGGAGAACCCATCTACACAAGGAGGAGGCAACTAAGTCATTTTATTCCAGCGTTTTGTACCTGTGGCACAGCTGAAAACTGTAGGACAGTGGCCCTTGAGGACTGGAGTTTGAGACCCCTGCTATAGAGGGAGCTGAAGGTTTTCAAGCAGGAGCCAAAAGACCAAAGTTGAAGAGCTTCTGTTTGAGGAGTGGGACCAAAATCTTACATCATTCCACTCAACATCCAGCTTCTGAAGTCACAAGGGAGCCATCAGGTAGGTCATCCTCCATCTGTGGCAAACTAGCACAGATGGAGGATGCACTTCCACCCTTACATTCTTCCTGCTCTTTCCACATTTAACGCAGCCCCAGTATGCACACGAAAGTGCAGCGTTATTTGTTTTTCAGGCTTTTCCTAGGAATGAGAAATCTAACATTACCTACATGCCATAAAGCCTGCAGAAAATATGAACACATAAGTTGATTCAGAAGAGATTTAAGAGAAAAATCCTGTCAAACAAAATAAAATGTGAACTGATCCTGTCGGTTTGTGCACCATTAGGAAAAACACTGGCACAGCATGTAATATAATGGCTTCATCCTGAATCTTTATCCTTTTTAGCCTTAGACTTGGTTGGAAATCCGAGCAGAAAACCCTACCTCGTCTGACTAGTATTAGTCAGTAAAATGAAAGTAAAGTAATAAGGGAATGTGCACTTTTCTATGAAAGGGGATCTTTAATATTCAGAGCCTTTCATTCCCGTCTAACCTCCCCTGACGGCTCTCCGTGCAGCTGATCTAAACCTTTCATCTAACTTTATCTGATCACTTTGTCTCCGGAGAGTCTCCTGTCCAAAGTCTTCAAGAACTTTTTTTTTTCTTTCCTTTTCAGGGAACTTTCTTACTGATGGGGCTAGATGGGTTTTTTCTGCGGTAGAATGTAGAGTGGCTGAGGAGCTCTAAATATATTTACCTTAAGGCAAAATAAAATGTCTGAAATGTTGACAGTGAATCCAAGACAGATTCAGTGAAATAAAGACACGGTTTTACACTGAGCAGAAAATCCAATGCAACAGTTTTGGAAACTGAGGAAGATACGTTCTAGTGTCAGAAGTATGAAAACTCTTGCAGTGTATGAAATAAAACAACTTTGACACTGTGAAAGGACTCTAGAAAGAGAAAATGATGTGGTGTTTTTCCTAAGTACTTGATTTTTTTTTCAATTGGATGCAGTGTGGTAAAAGCAACACGTGGACATATTTAGTTTGAAATAAAGCATGCTACATAATATGTCAACACACAGGAAACTGGTTTTATTTGAGCCAACTGTTTCCGTTACTCTTTAGTCAAATTCCAACGGTGTTTTCACTAATACTGGAGTCGGGTGTGCTGAAGCAGAGAGACATCTAAAAGTTGCAGAACTTCGACTCCTGAGGACTGAAGTTTGAGACCACTGATTTACATCAAGGTTGAAAAGGTTGAGTTCAGAGTTGTCGTTGATCAATCACTGGAACATTGAGATTTGATGATTATTCTGTGATTTTGACGGCAGTTGACAAAATGAAGTGCTTGTTTCACAAATCGTTATGTTTCTATCATGTAAAGCACTTTCAAATGCCTTGTTTCTGCAATGTCATACAAATAAACTTCATTTGACTTAGAATTTTTTAAATAATGAGCCCCGTTCATAAATTGCAACCTTACAAAAAGGGGAATACAGACTAGAAAAACGTTTGTTGTGAATTGGAACAAAATTAATAAACTGAATTGAATCACTGGGTTAGTTCTGGAGCTTGTGTATCTGATTATAGTAGCAGAGGCTGTGACTACACAGCACTCATTCAGCCATATTTTACTTTTGGCAATGTAGTGGCTGACTCAAACAATTAAAAGCAAAGATGAATGAATGTAAACAAAGCCAAGCAAAGAAGTTCCTTAATTATTGTCAACCTGTATTATATGTCATCCACGGCTTTGTTTCACCCCTTTAATATGTCTCAAACGTACAACTCGGAAGCATTGATTGTTTGACTTTAATCAACAGCGGTATAATTATGGCCTCTACAGAGCAAACAAAGCTAATCCATTGTGTGGCCTATACTCTGGAACATGTTTATTAATGAGGACTGTAATACTAGCAGACTGGCCGCTGTGGCTGCTTTCCTTCTTCCATCTGATGGTATTGATATCTCATTACTCCATCTCTATCAAGCAGACCATGTGCTGATAAATGAGACCCACATGCAGAGACAGACAAAGGTTTGCAGAGTTAAGCGGAAGTCTGATTATTAGTTCAGGACGGTGGTGATTAGGTGTCACACAGGAACATGCAATCTTTCAGAGTTGAGTATCGTCTTTTACCTGCTGCTGTCCTTGCCTGAAGGAATAATTTTTCACTTTTTGCTTGGTATCCTTTGGCCATTGGACTGATCAATTGTACAAGTCAGCTTAATTTTTCTGCTGTTGATAAAAAGATGGACCTGTAAGTTATGCCCCCCTAGAAAAGGTTAGTGCTAGTGACTACCAGTTATTTGTGCTTTAGCCACTGTAACTTTCAGCCTCTGGCTTCAATCTATCTTGGATTTAACTTTGATCTGGTAGAAAGGAGAGAACCACTTGTCAAGCAAGGAACGAGACTAATTCATTGAGACCAAAAGCCAATTTGAACAAAGCCGAGTGCAACTCTTACAACTTCTGAGTTGGTTGTGCTTTGGAGGCAGACTCAACATTAACAGAGCAACATGATCATTGGTGGGTAGAACACCTGAAAAATTATACTCAAGAGTACAATTGAGTAGTTGTACTTGTAAACAGATTGAAAAAAAGATGTTTTGGTAGAATTGCCAGTTAAAATGAATCAGATCATTTTGGGGATTCCTTTCTCGAGCACTTTTGCCCCATTCCTCTTGATAGATCTGGTAAAAGTCAGGTTTGCTGGTTGCCCTGCTCATACAGATCTACCCAGCTCTTTTTATAGGGTTTTCTTTGTGCTAAATGCTCGAAATCTTGACTTTTTCCATATGCCACATTATGGTCATTCTCTGTTTGGAAGACCCATTTGTCCCCAAACTCTAACTTCCTGTTAGATGTCTTGAGATGGGGCTTCGATTTTTCCAAATCATGTTTTTCTGTGATGACGCCCAACAAACTTACACAAGATGCTACTGTCACTCTTTTAATTTTCAGGCCTCACACAAGAAAGCATAGTTTGTGGTGTTGCTTCAAAAAACATCCATAATTGTGTCTCTAATTTTATTGGTCAGAAGCTTAGAAATCTGTGATGTCATGGTCTTGGCTTCCCCAAAAACTTAGGCATAGTATTATTATTGTTTTTAAAATTCTGAATTTTTAAATTAGTAATAGATATTTTCTGAAAATTCTCATAATATCCTGGCATTTAGCAGGTAGAAATAATTTGGGTAATCCCAATCATGTTGGGAAGAATTCTGGTCTAATGTGGATGGAGGACTGGAGCCCTCCTGAAGCCCCTCCAAAACTTTGCAGCAATTTCTAACGTTGTTGTCATGACTGTGGGCATTTAAATAATTCACACTGTTACCATAGAAGCCCCCCTCCCCCACTTCCTGGTCATTGTTATTCTAGTATAATGTTTTTTTTTTTTTTAAAGGTGCTCTATATCTCTGCAAAGCCTCCACCAGCAGCAAAATCGTCTTGTTGTGCTCAAGCATTTTCTCTATTTTTACAGCGAGCAAATTGTTTTTAAATGCCCTGTCTCTTCCTCTTATTGCTTTTTTAATACTGTGTTTGTGAGCCTTTATTCCACTTGTCGTTTTGTGCTGATGAATCCCATTACTTCTGCTGGTTCTGCGCGGGCCTAATTTCCCTGCGGGGATCACTCAGGTTTCATCTCGTCTCATCTAAGGAGCTGCATTGCTGCGAGCTGGGGCTACAACAGGGCTGCTGTCGTGCAGGTGGCCTACTGTAGACGTTTGTTCGCCAATGCGGTAATTGCGCAAACTGCACAATTTCTCATTTCAGCAACGATTAACCCTTTGGAGCCGCTGTTATTGCTTCTGTATTTACTGATGTGCACCACCTTCCTGCATTTATGGATTTACCGATAACTGCTTGCAAGTTGTAGTTGTCTGTATCATTCGCTAGCTGGAACTACAGTAGTGTTACCAAAGGCTTAGTAAGGTTTTAAAATTGCAGGCAATATTAAGGGTTGCTTTATGTCAAAAACTTAAATTATAAACTCCACTTTTAAAATTAGAGGAACACTCCATCCAGTTACTCCATTGATAAGGGGAAGAAAAAGTCAAAAAGTTGTAGAATAACATAAAGTCTACATTTGCTGCTGGTGAAAGGTCCTGCACATTAAACAGACTTGTTGAATCATATTGTATCTGAGCAACTGTTGTGCATACAGTTTTTTGCATCCAGCGAATGAGAACTGCTCAGTGCTAGTGGTCATCAGTTGATGTTTGCATTTTCTCTTGAAACAAATCCATTTGCGTTAACGCTAACTCGAACAGTGCATTCTGATGCTGCACATAATCCTAAAGTTGACCCCCTGATGCTGATTGTTTTCTTCTTGCCCTCGTATGCAGAGGCAGAGCTCTCTGTAAGTGCAAAAGTGTTTTAAAAAAAAATAAAAGTTGAAAGCAGCTCTGCAGAATAAACCTGCCTGGAAGTGTAACAATGTAGGCTCTCCTCCAGTCAGGAGAGCAGCCATCCAGGTCTGATGCAAATCAACTGGGGAGACAAAAGCAGCTGAGTTGAATTTAGATTCTGTAATTTCTCCCGACATTAAAGCCCAAATGCACCAGAGTGAGTGAGAGCTGCTGGTGATTAGATATTAACACAGATTGTGTTTCCAATCTCCGGACCTCACGGCCCCTGACCCCCGCTGGTTGTCAGTCCAGCTGTCTAATCAGAGGCGGGTTAATTATGGAGCTGGCAGGTAATTTATATGAACAGCAGGAACTAAAGTGGACATGTTTATTTAAATTTTTTGTTTCTAATCTATTTCTGATAAACGTATCTGTCTGCAAGCAGTAAAAAGACAAACTCGGTGAAGGATTAATGAGGTGCTACCTGATGAAGGTGATCTGTCCTCCAATAGGCTGTAAAAAAAAAGAACTCCTACTGAAATGAAACAAAAGAAAAACATGAAAAATTTCTGAATTCAGATTTGGGAATTCCGTTACGTTTGCAGTCGTCGTTTAAACCAATGAAGGCTCTCTGTATCAAGATATAAATTATTCAAAGTTCAAGTTGTGCTTTTCTGCAACTGTGACTACGCTTTCTACAATCAGCAGCCCATACTTGACATAAACTAGCTGAATTATCCTTTTGTTATTTAAGGTATCTGTGGTATTTTCAAAATTTGTGTCTACATTTTTTTGTTAATGGCATTTGTTCTCGCTTGTCTTCTTTTCTCTATTGGAGGTCGTCTCCTTTTCAGTGACATACAGTTATTAATAGATTTTGTTTCAAAGTATCCATGGTTGGATTCACAGGTCTTCTAACCAAAGTCTAATATGTCGGTTAGACTTTTTAAGAGGTCAAGGTTTTACAGCAACTGACTCAAACTCAAACTTAAAGGGGCAGTGTTATGTATTTCCCACACATATAATGCCATTTCATAGCACAATCACAATTACCTTCAGAAATCATAGAAATGCTGTATATGTCAAACATGACTTAAAAGAAATTTGACTTCCCAGTTTGACACCTTGAAATTGGCATCTGTCTCTTTAAGAAGCTCCTAATGTAAAGTAGACTCCTTTCTGTAATGAGGCAAACCTGTAGAACCCTTTTTACATTTTGGATCTACAATAATATACAAATTCCTTTCCAACAAACATTTTGACTATTTTACTCATTTAATTAAACTATTGCAGTATTTTCTGTTTTTTCCCTTATGTCTTTGGCCCACAAGTCATTTTGACTGGACGATTTTGGCCCAAGTGACAAAAAGTCTGGACACCCCAGATTTAAGTGGTACCCCCGCCGACTCTTCAAAGGAAAAACACACACAGGGAAAATTAATGCAAAAAGGCCATCTGAAAACGATAGTACATGAAGAGGAAATAAATTATAGACTACAAGCTGTTTTACTTCATTGTTCACACCTTTTGATTTTCTGTATCTTGCTGATGTACAATCTGTCCCCTTTGTGGTTCCACAAATACTGCTTTAAAAATACAGCGTATTTTATACGTTGTATTTTGTAATCTACGTTGTAGCTATACAATTGCACTTCGCTACTTTAAAAAAAAGTAGCGAAGTGCAATTGTATACCAGACATGCTGCACAATAATTGCATTAAATTATATTGTCAAATGTGCTGATGCTCTACTCGGTGTTTTGTTTCCCTAGTCCCCACTTTCGCTCCCTATTTTTTTTTTTCTTTTTTCTTTCTTGTTATTTTCTGTTGTGTTTGTAGTTGTGTTTAGAGTACAAGGTTGTTTTTCACCTGAGGATTTGTGTCAAACCTTTTTTTTTTCTTTTTGGTGTTTTTTTTTGTCTCTTTTGTTTGTATTGCTGCTTTGAGGTTATCTTAATTCTTTGCAGGGATGTGGGTTTTTTTAAGTCTTTCTCATAATTAAGTAATTTTGTTTGGATTTTTTTCCCCCCCATGTTCTCTCATCTACATTTTCTTGTCTCTCTTGAAGGCCATCTTTTGTTTCTGTGGCAACCTTGTTTTTCTTTGCTTGTCCCACTCGTTCTTTATGGTTTCTGCATGTCTTTTACAGGCGTTTTTTGTTTGTTTCCCTTTGTTGTGCTTACTTCTTGCCAGAAGGGGGGTTAAAGAAGCACTTTTTGAACCCAAATAATAATGTGTAAATGTTAAATTATGACATGTTGCCACTTATCCTTTGATATTGCGTTTATGCCCTGCAGTCGTATTTGTGCAGCTGTTTGCACGTGTTTTATTAATTTGGGCATGTTAACGCCTCAGGAAGCGTTGCAAACATGATCAATGATTCACTGCCTCCAATTAGTCTGGAAAGTGTTGACACTTCACTGGCAGACAGTGAGTTGACTAATGATTTACACATCATTTTGTCAATAAAGGTAATTATGTGCAGCAGATTGTCATTTATTAATACCGTCCAGGGATAATGAAAGAAGTGTGTCACGGGCGAGAAATAGAAAGTGTAATCAAATTTCATCAAAACGCCACCTGCCTTAAGATACAGCAATATTTTTGTTTCATTCAGGCAGCTGTTAATCTGTTGATAGTGTTTCTTTGCCCATTTGCAACATGGAAGAAAAATGGGAAAACATGGTTTTGCGTACGAATCCCATTCTGTAGAGGTTTTTTTTCTTTTTCTAAATATTAAAATGATGGTTGACATTACGCAGTTCTTTGAAAAATATACATCAATGTCTGATGATAATTGCTCCAGCAAGTAAATACACTATTGTGTGATGCGTCTCTGACAAATCTTTTAATAGGATTGGACAGCCAGCCATTCTTGGACATTGGAGTTTGCTTTAAATTTAAGTCTGTTAAAGTAAACAGATAAGGATACACCAAAGCATTACTTTTTCCAGATATTTATTTTCCAGCTGACGTGAAGAATCTAACTTGGAGTGGTTTGGAGTGACGTTAGTCAAAGGCTGAGCAAAACAGAAAGGTGTCGCTTAATGCCAATGAAGTCCCAAGCAATGACTTAGTTCAGTGTTGCTAATAATGCTTTCTAATTATTTGTACCTGTCTGTGATGTGAAAGTGTTGAGGCTTTGGTGATTGAGTGTTTTCATTCATCAAGGGAGTTTCTCAAGGTAACTCAGTAGATCCTTTGTTTTTATGCTCTTAAAAACACTCAAAGGCGTCAAGTGTACGCCTTTATGTAATAGCGCATGTCAAAAAATTAGAATATCGCATAAAAGTCCAATATTTACTGGTAGTCATCCCAGAAAGTGAAATAGAGGAAAAATATTTCAAGCTTTACTTTTCCCATGATTGTGCAGCTTACTGACCCAAAAGAAGAGACTGTTATAGGTTACTTAGACCTTTTTGGATAAATGAGCTTGTTAGCGTTTGACACCATGAGATTCACTGTATTATAATTTTACGAGACACTGAATTTTTAGTTTTCATTTTCCATAAGCAGTAATCATCAAAATTTCAAAATTACAAGAAACAGATACCACTCTGTGGGATTATTCTATAACATGAGTCTTGCTTTCTGAGATGACTCAGAAGAAATATTAAATTTTTACATAATATTAAAATTTTTGAGATGTACTAATAATAGCTTATTTAACTCACTAAACTAACTAAAATCCCAACAAATACTTAACGGCTTTTTACTTAATACTTTTTTTTTTACAAAAAAAACATTGCGTAGTTTTAATAGTCAACTCTTTTGTTTTGCTTGTCTGTCAGGTTTTAGTGCGACGCTGCTTTTTTCCAGACAGATTAACCCTCAGCCTGGCAGTGAATGTGATATTACAGTATTTCATCCATAAAACTCAAAGAAAAATGTCATTATTAGAGTTAGCCTAGTCGCTGGACCAAATGAATAGATGTTTTTTTTTTTTTTTTCCTGACTTGTAGATGGAAAATAATTAAGTTTGCCTTTTGGAAGCATTACACTGAAATTCCATGGAAATCTGGTTTTGCGATTTACAAACGAAAGGGTCTAAAAATGCAGCATGAAAATGTGACGCTGCACTAAAAGTCAAATGAGCGCTGACCAGAACGGACGTCTGGGTCGGATCAACAGCTGAAAGGGTTCAGCATTAATGCCGCTTAAGAGAATCTACAGTAGGTTAAGTTTTTTTCTTTTTTTGTCAGTGTTGCTGAAATAACTGGAATTTTATGTAAGTATTTTCCAGATCTGGATAAATGCAGGAAATTTAAAGTAGTGTAACAACAAATACTTGTTATTTCAAACTTTATTAACATTATCCAGATGCCAACATGTTGTCATATGCAGATATCATTCAAGTTGTGAACTTTTGCATTTATTCTTGAGTAATCTCAACAAAAAAAAGAAACTTAGTCCTAAATATGCAATAACTATGTTACAGTTCAGCTAGCTGTGCTTGGCCTTTACTGTCCTCTTCTCTGAGTTCCCTGTCGTTTTGATCTTTCAATCAGGCTTTGGCTTCATTACTTTTATCAGCGAGTGTGTTGGTGCAATCAGTCGCCTTCCTTGCATGACAAATGGTATCCATCGGTTCGCTGGTGCAGAGGGGGAAACCTCCTGCAGGACGATTTAACATCCAGTCAGCACTCCACAATGAGTAAAATTCCACTTTTTCGGGTAGAAAGCTCTCATCTGTGCACCAAACTCGCCCCCCCCCCACACACACACACACACCAAGGCATGGCTTCTTTTATTTAGGGAGGCCAATCAATTTAGAGTAAGAGCAACGGGAGCGTGAAGTTTGATCTCTCTTTGGGAGTCGGCTGTTGTAATTTGTTCACGGAGGAGGAAATGTGCGGCTGAGTTTGAAGTCCGAGTTTAATTTGAGTTCAGTAGGCCATTTTCCTTTTTTAAGCAAATCGTCAATTAATATGCTGATTTAATATTTTCTGAGAGGATGGCTCTGCTCTTTGTATTTCGGTTGAAATAGTAAAGGAGCAATAAGGAGTTCTTTTTTCATTGGTAATTGGTAACTTAAGGTGCTTGCTTTAGTATTTTTACCAAAGGACTGATGGGAATTGGACATGATGATCTACACACTTAATAGTTCATCTACTACTGCCACAAAGCTATATGAATGTAAATATATATATATATACATATATATATATATATATATGAAAAACCCTTAAGAGCAAATTTTGCATTGAAACAAAAGAAATTGGTTTTGGAGCTTATGCAAATTTGCAAACTTGATGGAGAAAAATCATTTTCTGATGACAAAGACGAAAAGCTTGAACTCCTTAAAGCAACTTTTTATTGAACAAGAGTCTCCCATGTTAACAACATTCTCATCCCACTGCAGGAAGCTCAGCTCTGCAGGATGCTTCAGTTTTTCCTCTATCTTTTATTCAGTTTTTGACTCTAAGGTTTCTGTTAGCAGAATGTTTTTTTTAATGTAACTGACCAATGTTGCCAGACGCCCTCCTTGAGAAAAATGCATTAAGGACTTGCAGCTCTAACTGCAGCAAAAGCACGTTCTGCAGAGCATTGACTCAGGAGACATGAATACAAATGTCCACACATCATAAAACAAGCACACAACAAAAATAAGAAAGACATTTTTCTGCCACATATTCATTACTTTGTCCCAAATAAATCACATGTTGTAAGTTACATACAAGTTCCAGAGGTGTGAATACCTTTACAAGGCTCTGCACAAATCTCATATCACCTTCAGTCATGGAAAAATCTTGTGTATTATAACATCAAGGTGATGGTGTGATTTCCCAGCTGGCTGCAGAAATCAATAAAAAAATCGATGAATGCCCACAGTAAAACCCTTGTGAGAAATCAGAAAAAAAAACTGGTTTTGCCCTTCAGCAAACTGCAGCCGGTCAGAGGTTTTCCTCTCTTGTTCCTCAGAGGTCAAAGGTGACTGAAAAGACCGAAGGCTTCATAAACCGAGCTGCGACAATCCTCCTGTAGTTCTGTGAGAGCAAAGCTGGGAGATGCTGCAAATGAAACCTGTCTCCATCACTGTGGGTTAATTCGAGACGGATCATGTCATACAAAATGACGCCATCCATCCATCCATCCATCCATCCATCCATCTTCTTCCGCTTATCCGAGGTCGGGTCGCGGGGGTAGCAGCTTCAGAAGGGAGGCCCAGACTTCCCTCTCCCCAGCCACTTCTTCTAGCTCCTCCGGGGGAATCCCGAGGCGTTCCCAGGCCAGCCGAGAGACATAGTCTCTCCAGCGTGTCCTGGGTCTTCCCCGGGGCCTCCTCCCGGTGGGACGTGCCCGGAACACCTCACCAGGGAGGCGTCCAGGAGGCATCCTGACCAGATGCCCGAGCCACCTCAACTGGCTCCTCTCGATGTGAAGGAGCAGCGGCTCTACTCTGAGTCCCTCCCGGATGACTGAGCTTCTCACCCTATCTCTAAGGGAGAGCCCAGCCACCCTACGGAGAAAACCCATTTCGGCCGCTTGTATCCGCGATCTCGTTCTTTCGGTCATGACCCAAAGCTCATGACCATAGATGAGGGTGGGAACGTAGATCGACCGGTAAATCGAGAGCTTCGCTTTTTGGCTCAGCTCTCTCTTCACCACGACGGACCGGTACAGCGCCCGCTTGACAGCAGACGCTGCGCCAATCCGCCTGTCGATCTCCCGCTCCCTTCTTCCCCCATTCGTGAACAAGATCCCGAGATACTTAAACTCCTCCACTTGGGGCAGGACACCCCCCCTGACCCGGAGAAGGCACTCTACCCTTTTCCGGCTCAAGACCATGGCCTCGGATTTGGAGGCACTGATCCCCATCCCGGCCGCTTCACACTCGGCTGCGAACCGCTCCAGCGAGAGCTGCAGATCACGATCTGATGAAGCCAAAAGGACCACATCGTCTGCGAAAAGCAGAGATGAGATCCTAAGGCCACCAAATCGGATCCCCTCAACACCTTGGCTGCGCCTAGAAATTCTGTCCATGAAAGTGATGAACAGAATCGGTGACAAAGGGCAGCCCTGGCGGAGTCCAACTCTCACCGGAAACGAGCCCGACTTACTGCCGGCAATGCGGACCAGACTCTGACACCGGTCATACAGGGACCTGACAGCCCGTATCAAAGGGCCCGGTACCCCATACTCCCGGAGAACCCCCCACAGGGCTCCCCGAGGGACACGGTCGAACGCCTTCTCCAAGTCCACAAAACACATGTAGACTGGTTGGGCGAACTCCCATGCACCCTCCAGGACCCTGCCGAGGGTGTAGAGCTGGTCCAGTGTTCCACGACCAGGACGAAAACCACACTGCTCTTCCTGAATCCGAGGTTCGACTATCCGACGGACCCTCCTCTCCAGGACCCCTGAATAGACCTTGCCAGGGAGGCTTAAGAGTGCGACCCCTCTATAATTGGAGCACACCCTCCGGTCCCCCTTTTTGAACAGGGGGACCACCACCCCAGTCTGCCAATCCAGGGGAACTGCCCCCGATGTCCATGCGACATTGCAGAGTCGCGTCAACCAACACAACCCCACAACATCCAGAGCCTTAAGGAACTCCGGGCGGATCTCATCCACCCCCGGGGCCCTGCCACCGAGGAGCTTTTTAACCACCTCTGTGACCTCGTCCCCAGAGATTGGAGAGCCCAACCCAGAGTCCCCAGGCTCCGCTTCCTCAGTGGAAGGCATGTTGGTGGGATTGAGGAGGTCTTCGAAGTACTCTGCCCACCGGCCCACAACGTCCCGAGTAGAGGTCAGCAGCACACCATCCCCACTATAAACAGTGTTGGTGCTGCACCGCTTCCCCCCCCTGAGACGCCGGATGGTGGACCAGAATCGCCTCGAAGCCGTACGGAAGTCTTTCTCCATGGCCTCTCCAAACTCCTCCCACGCCCGAGTTTTTGCCTCAGCAACCGCCCGAGCCGCATGCCGCTTCGCCCGCCGGTACCCATCAGCTGCTTCCGGAGTCCCACAGGCCAAAAAGGCCCGATGGGACTCCTTCTTCAGCCTGACGGCATCCCTCACCGAAGGTGTCCACCAGCGGGTTCGAGGGTTGCCGCCGCGACAGGCACCGACAACCTTGCGGCCACAGCTCCGATCGGCCGCCTCGACAATGGAGGCACGGAACACGGTCCACTCAGACTCCATGTCCCCCACCTCCCCCGGGACGTGTTCGAAGTTTTGCCGGAGATGGGAGTTAAAGCTCCGTCTCACAGGGGATTCCGCCAGACGTTCCCAGCAGACCCTCACAACACGTTTGGGCCTGCCAGGTCTGACCGGCTTTCGCCCCCACCACCGGAGCCAACTCACCACCAGGTAGTGGTCAGTGGACAGCTCCGCACCTCTCTTCACCCGAGTGTCCAAGACATACGGCCGCAGATCCGATGAAACGATGACAAAGTCGATCATCGAACTGCGGCCTAGGGTGTCCTGGTGCCAAGTGCACATATGGACACCCTTATGCTTGAACATGGTGTTCGTTATGGACAATCCATGGCGAGCACAGAAGTCCAGCAACAGAACACCGCTCGAGTTCAGGTCGGGCGGGCCGTTCCTCCCAACCACGCCCCTCCAGGTCTCACTGTCATTGCCCACGTGAGCGTTGAAGTCCCCCAGCAGAACAAGGGAGTCCCCAGGAGGAGCACTCTCCAGTACCCCCCCTAAGGACTCCAAAAAGGGTGGGTAATCTGAACTGTCGTTCGGCCCGTAAGCACAAACGACAGTCAGAACCCGTCCCCCCACCCGTAGGCGGAGGGATGCTACCCTCTCGTTCACCGGGGTAAACCCCAACGTACAGGCGCCGAGATGGGGAGCAACAAGTATGCCCACTCCTGCCCGACGCCTCTCACCTTGGGCAACTCCAGAGTGGAAGTATGTCCAGCCCCTCTCAAGGAGACTGGTTCCAGAACCAGAGCCGTGCGTCGAGGTGAGACCGACTATTTCTAGCCGGAACCTCTTGACCTCACGCACTAGCTCCGGCTCCTTCCCCACCAGAGAGGTGACATTCCACGTCCCAAGAGCCAGTTTCTGCAACCGAGGATCGGACCGCCAGGGTCCCCTCCCTCTGCTGCCACCCATCCCACACTGCACCCGACCCCTTTGGCCCCTCCCACGGGTGGTGGGCCCATGGGAGGGGGGGCCCATGTTTCCTCTTCGGGCTGAGCCCGGCCGGGCTCCATGGGTAAAAGCCCGACCACCAGACGCTCGCCATCGTGCCCCCCCTCCAGGCCTGGCTCCAGAGTGGGGCCCCGGTGACCCGCGTCCGGGCGAGGGAACACCAAGTCCAAAGTTCTTGTCCATCATAAGGGGTCTTCGGGCTGCTCTTTGTCTGGTCCCTCACCTAGGACCTGTCTGCCAAAATGACGCTTTCCGTCTTTTCTTTTTTTCTCCCCCAGGGTGTGACTAGTCTTTTTTTTTAAGTCATTTTCACAGATTCATTCTTTGGTATTTAACTTTGCTCACACTTGCTTTGTAAATTATTTTTAAGGGTGAAAAAAAAAGAGCTGATATTAGAAAACGCACAACGACGTATCACACAAAAACCCTTAAAATAGTTCAAATAATTCAATGCTTAATCAAAATTATAGATACACAGCATAAATTAAATAACTCAGTTCAAATCCCTAAGATAATAATCTATAGGAGAAGTAAAAAAAAAATAAAAATTTCCAATTTAGGAGTGCTATAACTAGCAGATGACTGTTTAATAACTGATACGGTTTAAGTGAAAAGCTCATCATGTGCATTTAATACAAACACTTCTTATTACAAAGCATTTTCTTGCATTGTCATTTTTTTACAAAAATATAACTTTTTTTTAACTTTTTTTTTTACTGTTTTTCCATAACGCAACACACTGTCATCAGTCGCATTAGATAAAATAAACCATTCTCATATTGTTTACTCTGCAGAGTAAATTCTCTGAATCCCTGAGTTGTTGTATAACATTTCTTGACAGTTTCATGAATATCAACTAAAGTGTTTTTGATCTAGGATGTTATTTCTAGGGTAAAACCCAGAATTTGGACCTGTTATTTCTTGGTGATCAGTTTATATATAAAACAATCTATGATTTCTTTTTTCCCTTTTTCCAAAAGTATGAAATTAATTGATTGCAAATTCCCCGAGTTTGCAAAGCTATGGAGAAAGCACCAACGCCGGCGTCCCCTGAAGCTTTAAGCTTTAAGCTTCAGGGTTAAAGAGTGAATTATTGTTTTGATGTTTGATGTTTTGATCAAATTGTTTTAGGTGTCACATAAGAGTAATAAAAGCCCAATTGTATTTTTATCTCTGCCAGCAACTAGAGGGGCTCTGACTTATGTGGGTTGTCTTGGTGAAGCCGCGGGGACATTTCTTCCTCTCACAGCACCAGGAGCAGAGCTCCCGCCTTCCAGGCATTGCTTCCTCTCCCAGACAACGTAGCATCTGTCACAAAACGGTAGCGTCCATCTAACCTCCTTTATCCACACGGGTGTAGCTCTTTGTGAGGGATTGGTAAGACAGATATCTTTTGTTTTGTTACTTTTTTGTTTTTCTTGTGTTTTCTCCATAGATTTTGGAGTCAGGAATTTTATTTATGTCGATGCCTGTGTCTGTTTTGATTCCCTAGATTTGTGCAAAACCCCACAATTCCATAATGTCCAGTGTTAGCAAAACCTTGATAAGGGTTTTTGTGCTAAAAATGTATTTCAGAAAAGTACAGAATGTTTTTTCACCAGGAGCACTTTCGGTGATGAATAGGAGGAGTTAATGAGGACTGCACACCAAGCTTTAAGTCCAGCAAAGAGTAGTGTTGACAGGTGAACTCTCTTAGTTCACGTCCTTAAAGGAAAAGCAGAAAGTCAAGATGGTGTTGACTCCACCGTCCTAAAACTCTGAGCAGATCTTTAACCTCAGCCTGAGTCACGAGAAGGTTCAAGTACTGCCACCGTTAGGTTCTCAAAACATCTACAGCGATGGAGAGAGGGGGAGGCATGTGCGGCTAATGGCAAAGAAGAGGAAGTGAAGTCCTTTCTGTATTAAACATGTCATCAAGTTCAAGAGAAGACTTCTTAGCTATTTGTTGGTTTGGATTACCAATGCTACCCCTTTTTATGTTTTTTTGAACTCCTAATCAAGTATAAGTACATGTATTTCCACTCCTATGAGTTCATAATCAAGAGGCAGAGATTGTGGAGAAGGAAATTCGATGTAGCTGTGCAGCCTGTCAGTGACCACACTGGTTCCCAACATGGCTCCCAGCCCGAGGGCCGAGACTGGGCCTGAACGTGAACATTTCAGCTTTGTGCCATTATGGATTCAGGAAGCGGCAAGATGGGTGCCCTTGAGCAGCTATACATCCTGTCAGCCAATCTTTGAGGACTGAGGATTGTGAGAGAATGTAATGTTGAGGAAGACGATTAACATTCACCGCCTCCAGGCTCCTGATCAAACTGGAACACTGATATCTTTTTTTTTTAATCTTTCTTGGTTGGTTCATGGCGAGGTGACGTTTTCACAATGTGTAGTCATCTCATTCTGACGTCCCCCCCCCCCCCCCCCCCCCCCCCCCGAAACGATTTTCTGGTGAATCTAGGAGTGTTCTGGCAGCAGCGTGAATTAGTTCATGGAGGAATTCTTGGAGGACCGTAGGGAGTTTTTACTAATGCTGCGTCACGATAAAGCACTTTGCAAAAGGATTCATTCTCTTGAATCCTTTTTACACTTTGACATAAAGTTGGGCTTTTTTTTCTTTTTACATAATTCACAAATAAGATTCTGAAAGGTGTGTATCAGTATCAAGTCCAGCTTGAATCTAATGCTTCATAGAAAAACAAACTTTCCACACACATATCTAGCAAATATTACACTGTCTATTTGCGTCGAATGTTACTAAAATAGTTTTTTTGGCCTAAAATTACTCTGTCACACCATCACCCCTGAGAAACATGCTGGTGGCAGCATCATACTGTAATGACAACTTCAGCAAGGCTTCAATCAGAAAGCGCACGTAACATCAGTGGATTTTAAGCTGCTTACTGTATAAGAACAAGTTGTAATTCTGCAGCAATGTGTTCTGGATACAGAATAAACATAATTTGCTGCACCGCATCACGGGTGGAAAATTTGGGGTTATTGCACAAGAATATTCTGGAAGGATACGAAACTTTTATCATCAGAAAAATGTGAGAATCGCTTTCAGAAATAAATCTGCAGTTTTCATTGGAATGCAAAAAATGTGACCTTAGTGATTCAGAATTTTCTTTTGTGCTCACTTTTTTTTATTATTTAAGGTAAACATCACACTTACACCTTCAAACTTCTGCGACAAAAACGCAATTTCCAGATATTCTCATTATTGTCTCTTTATTGAGTCCTTAAGATCAAGCTTCAATGCTATTCAAAGCCATTCAAACTGCAACTTAATTCAGACACCTCCCAACAATCACATATGACACCAATGACCTCAGGATGCTGCCACCACCTCACAAATGAAGGTTTTTGCCTAGTCAAAGCAGTCAAGTACTTTCCATGCTCCTTCACTCATGTTAGGGAATGTGCTGGAGTGACCAATTAGTAGCTAGAAAGAGTACGTTTTTAACCTTTTCTTGTGATATTTGTTGACATTTATTTTTTTCTAAAATTTGTATTCTGAAGCTGCCGGCAGCCAGCTAACCTCCATGCTGCATCTTCCTTCTGTTTGTGGAGCTCTCTTCCAGGTCAGCTTCTCTGTAGTTTTAATTATTGTCTGGGAGAAGAAAATTAAAACATGGAAATTCCAATAAACTTGAAAAACAAATTAAGCTTTCTTTTATTTGCCCGTTTTAGTTTCAATCTATCCAAGACTAGATTGGAAGCATAATTGCCTTGCTTGAAAATGACTTTTGTTTCCCAGCTCCGTTTTTCCTGTTGCAGAGCACAAATTGCACTAACAGGCATGTTGACACAGGAAGAGCACATTCGGAGTTGCTAATAACTGTTTTTATAGGTTTCTTACTTACTGTTAATGAGAATATCATGTGATCTATAAAATCTCAGCTCACAGCAAAGGCACCTATCACAGTTTCTCACATTGACGTCCTGAATGTCTGGAGTGTCGAGGTGTAATTAAAAATTTGAATCATTCATCTCATGGAATTGATTTGAGCAAATATAGAGTGCATATATCGGCCGCGGATACAAGCGGCCGAAATGGGTTTTCTCTGTAGGGTGGCTGGGCTCTCCCTTAGAGATAAGAGAGAAGCTCAGTCATCCGGGAGGGACTCAGAGTAGAGCCGCTGCTCCTTCACATCGAGAGGAGCCAGTTGAGGTGGCTCGGGCATCTGGCCAGGATGCCTCCTGGACGCCTCCCTGGTGAGGTGTTCCGGGCACGTCCCACCGGGAGGAGGCCCCGGGGAAGACCCAGGACACGCTGGAGAGACTATGTCTCTCTGCTGGCCTGGGAACGCCTCGGGATTCCCCCGGAAGAGCTAGAAGAAGTGGCCGGGGAGAGGGAAGTCTGGGCCTCCCTTCTGAAGCTGCTACCCCCGCGACCCGACCTCGGATAAGCAGAAGAAGAAGATGGATGGATGGATGGATAGAGTGCATACATTATGTCAGCCAGACTCATCAGAATCACTGGGGTATTCTGTCTGTGTGAGAAACAGTAGGTGTGACTACTTGGAGAGTTTTATGTTTCATTTCCAGGTTTAACCTGTCAACACTCTTTTGGAAAAGTACAAGACATTCATTTCAACAGGCTTGAACACCCATCTTGTTGAAGATTATTAATCGGTCCTTATTTTCTTGTCACACGCTTTTCCCTTTGATGGAGGACATTTTTGGAACAAAATTTTTTTTAGACTACTTGACTCCTGGAAAAAGGTCTGCATTCTAATCTGGAGACGGCGTCGGCATGGCGGGGTCATTTGTCTGGACTCTGTGGGAAGTTTTAAAATTGCACCAACTGAGCAAAATGTGGCCAAATTCCTTCCTTGACATAAAAGGGCAGGATGTATAGTTTCACCAAAGTCTTGTGGGAACGCAAATGGAGGTTCTATTGCATCCATACCAGCAGTACAATGTCCACACCTCCCAAAACGCCGCAAAAAGGTTTCCGCCTTCACTGAATTGATGATAATGTTTGAGCTATTTCCATATACAGTATTTGTGTGTTTGCAATGTTATTCAGAAGGATTGCATCTTTTTCTGGTTTAAACTCAAGGTGGCATGAAGAACCCAACAGATCATCACTTGATAGAAATCATAGATTAACTGTTAACGTTTTCCAATACTTCACAGACACACAATACGCTCTGCACAACACGGTACAATATCAAGCCTTTAACCCCTCTGACTGAAATCAAATCAGGAGAAAGACTGAGTCATGTTTTACTCAATGAAATTTTAAAAACTGTCTTAAAGTTCAGTGAACTTTGTCGCCTCAAACATCTTGCAGTTTTCCGGATTCGTTAGTCATTTGACGCTTTATACCCTGAAACACGTTTCAGTTGCCCCAAATACCACTGCAAAACAAAGAGCAAGTCAATACATTTTAATATTTTTCATTAATTTTTTTTTATTTTTCCAAATGAACGTTTAGTAATAAAAGACAAAATTTCAGATACCAAGACAAAACAAAACCAATCACTTGACAACGCGTGAACAAAGATGCGAACTAATTCTCAGTTTGTAGATTATTAAGAAAATGATAAAATTACTGATAACATGAGCTTCAATCAAACATTTGCCACGTTCTCCCTCCCACAGATACGGACATGTCCCTATTTTAACCCCAAACTCCACTGTGTCCAAATCTCTTCGCACAAACAGGACCCGTCTCATGATTTGCGATGCTTTGCGTGAAAGCATTCAGCAGTCTTTTATTTGCATTCGCCTCCTCCGCCGATTGTCTTTGGAACAAAACGTCACTGTGCATTTCCTAATTTTTCTGTGAAGGTGTTGCCCTTGAGGCTGCATGAGTGGGCGCAGAGCATTTACAGGCTGTTCTATCTCACATGATGGCACTGAAGCTGAAGCAACAACTGGGGGGGAAAAAAGGAGCATTTCAATTTTTGGGGCACAAACCGGGATCTCTCACAATTCTATATGTGGGTTGATATCAACAGTTCAATTAAAAAATAAAATCAGTGAAAAGCCTCTTTATATGTTATCATAGACTGAACGGTAGTATTGTTTATTTTTTTTGTTACCAGGCTCCAGTGGACAATAACTTTGTGAAGATAAAGCTCAGTGTTCATCGAGTTGCTGTTATGCTGAATAAATAAATGCGTTCACACATTTCTTTATTTTTAAAGGTAATTAAGCAGCCTTTAAAGGCTTGTCTTTCTACTCTGACTTAACTGACCCATCGAATGACATTGCTGTGGGAGTTTAGTTGGACAACATTAGGAAAATGTATGTAAAAGCTGGGATTTCTTCAGTTCTGCAACCTAAAAAGGAAAGCCGCTGGTTCTCTTCTATTCTCCGGTCTCCACAGAAACATGGATAAATGCCCCATCATGGCTGGACGGGTCAGCAGATGGAAATAAGAGACGACTGGTCTGTTTTCGCTAAACTTTAAAAGATCACGGAGTTAATCAGTGTTCCTACCGAAAGTAGGAGCTGATTTGCTGTCAAGAGGAACAATGTTGACTAATAGAGATGTCATATGGTGTTGGTAAGATTAGTCTACACGAATCTTACCAACACCATTTATCAAACACTGTTTTTTGTGGGATAGTTAAGACTTAAGCTTCACTTCCAAGTGAGTCTGATTTAATTAAAACTTTCCTTCATAGTTGTTATTTTTCAAATTTGAGAAATTTAAATCGGAAGACAGTATCAACTATTTGGTGTGCTGAAGTCTTTTCATAAACATCATTAACAAACAAAAATGACTAAAGTTCAGGTTATTTGTTTTAGATTCTAAAGCTAAGTGAGATAAATTAGAAGTATTACTAGTAGGAAAAAAAATGTCCACTGCTTTACTAACTCAAAAAATAGTTTATACAGTCTGTGCACTGTATAAAATCACCACCATCATGAAACACTTGCATTCAGGTAGCTTAGAGACGCTGTAATAAAAGAGCCCTGCCAGTAGGTGGCAGTGTCAAGATGAAACGCCAAGAAAACATCTTGACCATGGCTTAATTTCCCTAGAAATCACTGCAGATGTTGCTCTCTTCAACAAAGTTCACCATTTGCTTAAGGTTAATGTATGTCTCCAGGAAATATTGGATGCCTTTTAAAAAAAGAACAGGGGGAAAAGACAAACCAATGTGGGAGGAACTCTTATCAATGTTTACTTCTATTTCTGCCAAAGCAGCGGCAACATTTTTCTTTTTCTTGTTTTAGATGAGGATGAAACAAAGCATAAGTTCTTCTTTTCCAACAGTGATCCAGCATAGTGCTGAAAAGGAACCATAAAGGCAGTCTGATCCGCCTGAATACCAGAGTTAATTTACTTTGCACAAAACGTGAATAAAAGTTATTACCTGTTCGGACTGAACTTTGTTCCCTATATGGAGGTGTGTGCTGCGGGTCCTCGTATAGAGCAGCTTTGAAAACCACTTCCACCCCTCGTAAGTGGCCCACCGCAGAGGTTTTCAGTGGATTTAGTGAATAAAACAGGGGCCACTCAGCGGTTGATCAGAAACCTTCTTCTCAGAAAATTCATTAGGAAAGCGTTACGAGGTTCAGCAGAGGACCGAGTGTTCACTCAGCGCTGTTAAACGTGCTTGAACTAGCTTTTGCATATTTATTTGTTAAGTCACCTTTAACACTTGAGAGCCATGTGTCAGCAGAGGTTTCGTTTCAAACTCTCATTACTGCTTTTAATAACTGGAGAAAATCGATGAAAGATCTTGGGGGAGACGGAGGGTTCCCGATTTGAACATAAAATAAAATCAGTCATGCACTCATTTCAAGCACGAGACATCGTCATCATGAACCTGAATGAAACAACTATCGAAGCAACTCTAAAATGCTTTTGATTTCACTATCCACAAACACACATGCACATATCTGCGCTCTGAATGACCCGGGGCATTAAAGATGCACAGTCTCCAAACTCCCGCCCGCTGCTGTTCTTTTCACCTTTCAACTTTGACACACTTTGATTCAGTATGTTTCAATTCCACTGAATGTGATGCAACTCAATTTCAAGACAATACAGACTGATGAATCAGAATGAATCAACATGAAAACTCAGCCATGTGACCGAGTTTTAGGTGAGGAGGAAACGTAATTTATTAACATTTAACGCAACCTTTCAAAAGAGGTGTGTTTTGCTCATAAATGAGAGAATGTAAACTGAATTCACAGGGTGCAAAAACTGGCCCTCCTGTCACATTAGCAACTCTCACACCTAAATGAATCAGCTAGAATACGAACTAAAAGAAAACGACCCAAATATTAAAAAGCGATGGCACAACAACACCTTTACAAAGCAGATTAGTTTCCATAAATCATGAAATGGTCAGAGCTATATTTAACCCACACGTCAAACATTCGTGAATAATCTTTCATGCACACAGAGATCCATAAAGGCATCAAATTTAGGCTCCAAAATTATTCTTTCGGGCAAGTGGTTCATATGTGACTAATAATTTAAGCAGAGAACATAGAAAATTCCTTTTGAGCATCGGCCGTTTCCCTGCTCTTGTGGAACCTTTCTGGACTTTTCACTTTCCTGCACAGCTGTATTGGTTCATTTCTAGTTTACTTTGTTCAAAGCAGATTTTCAAGTTGATACTCCTCACTTGTTGGTGTCACAGCGGGTTACCCGTAGTCTGCATGGAAAGTCATGCAACGCACCGCGGTGTCGATTAACATCTTCTTTTGGTTTTCTCACTCAGCAGATTGTATTTTTTGAATTTCATAAAACATGTTTACTTTTTTTTTCAAACCAGACCTCTGTAACAAGTAGATATTGTGAATCCTACAATAAAAAGATCCAAATCAGCAATGATAATTTGGACTTTCAAAATAAAGCTAAAGGGTAACTTTTCTGATAAATCTTAAGAAAAAGTAAGCAAAATTTTATGACTGCAGATGTATATTCCAGGTGGATATTAATAGAGGAATGAAAAACTGATTTTGTTGACCTTTCAAAATAAAATTCACATACTTTTCAAAGCAGGAAGTTGAGTTTTGTATTTAAAATAGATTTTAAAGACCAATGCATATGTATATTTTGGACCTAAATTCCGGTAGGTTTTTGTTTTGTTTAGTTGAACAGGAAGTCAGTTTTAAATAATGTTCTTAGATTATCTTATGGTTTCAATCCTTCAATTCTTAAAGCCAACTAATTGTGTCTGTATCTTGGTCACACAGTGATGATCCGAACTGAGCAACATCCTGGCTTCGCATCCAACTTTCAGATGGATTTGGTGCCAACCAGTTGCCTGATTGTGCTCGGAGATTTATGGAAAGCAGCTCCTATTTGTCTTAAGTGAAACTATCGCGCACGTTTCCAACAAGCTATTAAAGACTTCGATTTTGATTCATGTCAATTCCTCCATTATACTTCTTCCTGGCAAGCACCGCGACCCCCTTGGCTCCCGTCGGCATCCGCGGATCCCCTACGATGCGTCTTGATAATTCTGAGTTTAAACTTGACGTGGGCGGAGGGCTAATTATCCGAATCAAATGGGAGTTTAATCAGCGAGGAAGACGAGGGGATCGTGAGAAGTTTTGCTATGGAGAAAAGGGGGGGGGAAAGGGCGAGAGGAGGGGTGCGTGCTGGGTTTAATTTGGAGGTGTTTGTGTGGGTAATGGTGTGGGTAAATGTGGATGGAGATCCCCCCTTCCTGGCTGACGTTGAGGCAAAAGCCCTGCTGAGACTCAGCGGCCGACGAACGTCGCCGTGACGAACAAACTAATGATCATTTACGGCTGCTTGTATCGGCATCAAACAAACAACATCTGTTCCTCGGAGCCTGTGTAGACTTTGTTGTGATGAATGAACGTCTTAAGCTCTTCGCATGGAGATTAGGCGACATTTGGTGCCCGTGTGGCGTTCATGGTGTTAGTCACCAGTAGGAGATTGGAGGGAGAAAGGAAAGTTGGAAGACATCACGGAATCCTAAACTAGTTCAACAAACTTTGTCAGTCTCTTTCATAAATTACTTTTAATCATTAGCTTCAAATAATTAAATCTATTAATCTCAATTTATTTATTGTCATGAAGCCGTCTTGTGTCGAAATACAAGACGAGATGGGAATAACATTTATATATACATTGAAAGCTGACACCTCATTTACAACCGACTGATTATGTTGCAACCAACAGTCGCATAAAAAAAATGAATGATTAATCAAACTGATATTTTAGTTTAATAAAGTGAAGAAGGAAAACATAAACATAAAACTTACTCATAACCAAAGAGCGCCTAGAAATAAAGTTCAGAGTTTTATTAGCTGATTAAAAGTGTAATAAATGTCTCTCTATGAAATTTAGATGCAAATATTTAGCATATAATTTGGAAGTAGAAATGCGCCATAACCGCACAATGAGAAAGGCAGAACTGCAAAGTCCTTTCAGCAAAAACCTTTTTTTTTTTTTTTTCTTCCAATAATTTTTTAGGTACTAAATATATATTTCCTGGAGCAAATGTCATCCAATAAAACTGAGGGAAAACATTTTGGTTTTTTTTTTAACAATGCAAACAAACATCCGTTCTATTAAATTCTACACAGCAGAATTATTTCACAAAACTACTTTAATGAGGTCCCATTAAACATAAGCATGAGTAAAATTAGATTTTTTTTTAAAGAGAAAATATCAAACAGCTACTTCTAGTCAAGTATCCCTGAGACAAGGATGGTCTTTGTAGGCATCTTTGAATTCCTAAGCATTTGGACCAAACCTGATATTCTGGATTAAAATAGAAGTTCTTTCAGATCGGACAAAATGGATAAATAAGGTTTGAAAATCATAAATAGAATTCCAAAACCTATCTTACAGAAACCAGTAAACTCATACTGGCTAGCACTGGCTGGATGGACACAGAGCCTTCAGCAGATAGAGGCTGAAAACAATAAGGAGGGAAAACCAACAATGGGCCTGTAAAAGTAAAGAGAAAGATTTTAGATTATTATTACTTTTTTTCTGATCTGAGGTTGATTCAGACTGCAGCGGTCGATTTAAGTGGGCGGAGGTCACAGGGGAAGCAGGTGCGAGAAGCAGCAGCAGGTTGATGTCAGGAGGAGAGAAAGGTTTGGAGGTGAGGAGGTGACGCGGCGCAGAGGAGGTTCCACTCCACTGTGCGACCTCTGACTCCTGGTTTTCCACAGCAGTTTAGCTTTCAGTTCTTAAAGGAGGTGAATAAGTTCAACTAAAAACGCTTTTAGAACACAAAGCTGTCAGTGGCAGAACTGGAAAAAAACATCTTAATCGGATTGATAGCTCATGTTGAGATGCTCTCCAGTTGTTTTTTGTTCATATTATAATAAAGCTGCTTGTGGATAATGTACATATATATATATATATACAAAAAAAAAACATTTTTAAACTTGACATTTTCACACATACTTTGTCTGCAGAACTCTTAACTGTTTTTGGCTGTGGTAACAAAGTAAGACAAGTGGTGATGCAGCCGAGGAGTTTAGGTTTGGCAACGTCAACAAGATGAAGGTACAGAGCTGAAAGGAAAATTGATGTCTAAAGAGAATTACTTTGATTCACCAGCAACTGAAACGCTTTGCACAAAAAGTTCAAAAAGCAAAATCAGAAAGGGAATAAGTTCTTGTTCTTAACAGGACCTGTTATGCAGAATTCACATTTTGCACATCTTTGTACTTCCATTTGGGTTTCTACTGCTTCTAAAAAACACACTGTTTTATGGTAGCTAGAAAATGAGCCACTTCAAAAACTTACAGAATGTAATGTCAAATCAGCAGACACTTTCCTCTCACATAGCAACCCCAGTGAAGCCCAGCCTGTCACCTAGCAACCCCAAACTGAGCTGCAGCACTTTGCAGTGCTGGTTTTATGTGTTTTGTTGGTGATTAACCATCCAGATCCCACTTGCTGCATTCCAGTTGGTTGTGAAGTAGACTCTACTTCTGATTTTCAAAGACATATGGTGGTATGACTGTGCATCTGTTTGCAGCCATTTTCA
This sequence comes from Xiphophorus maculatus, assembly GCF_002775205.1. Taxonomy (NCBI): domain Eukaryota; kingdom Metazoa; phylum Chordata; class Actinopteri; order Cyprinodontiformes; family Poeciliidae; genus Xiphophorus; species Xiphophorus maculatus. The sequence continues at coordinate 17,302,359 of NC_036452.1, read as the reverse complement.
GGTGTGTGTGTAAACTTTGAGTCTGGGGCGTGGCCAGAATGAGCTTTATTAGATTTAAAGTGACAAGAGGCCCTAAAATAGCTTATTCTGAAAGGAGTTCAAAGCAGGCGGAATGGACCAGACTAAAATCTCATTATCTAAAAATGATTTTGTGCAACAAAAAATAAATAAATAAATGAACATGTTTTGTGTAGCTCATACATGGAACTTGTTCAAGGAAGCATTATAGAAAACACTTAAAATTAATTTAGATTTAAAATTCAGGAAACATTCCAACACCTGACAATTTTTGTTCATTCCAAGGCAGGACAGATCAAGAATAATGTCTTACAAGTACTAGCTGGCATAAGGCATTCAGGAAAGGGGCTTTGTCCACTTTCTAAATTCTAATTTCAGGAAGACTTTAGTTATCTATCCCCAGGTTTCCCTCCCTGCCTTATTACTGATCTGCAGTAAAACATGTTAGATTTAAATTTTGTTCTTCTTCTGCCTGGACCTATTGAACAAAAACTCTTCTAGCTGACTTGTGGTCAGACCTCTGCTAATGACCTTTATGAGAAAAACGCCGACTCATCATTCGGAACCTAAAATATTTCACAAGACTGACATCTTGGATCCGAGGGATCGTCCGTAAAGATTTTTCAGTGTATTAACTGAGCAAGAGATAAAAACCGATATGAAGCCCTCAGACACGGGACGTGAAGGCCTGACAGCCAGAAAAACCACAATGAGGTGCACAGTAGCGTGGAAGAGGAAAAAGATTTCCCCATCTGAAGGTCACTGGTACAGGAGAGCAGAGAACAGTCAGAGGATGAGACAAATGGAGCACGGCGAGGAGGTGACAGTATGAGGTTAGGCCACCGAGGCGGGATAGGAGTGACAGGGGAGCGAGGTAAACAGGGCCAGCGGAGGAGCAGCAGAAAGCGGGAGGAGCACGGAGGAGCCGTCAGGGTGGAGATGACTCACAGCAAGAAGGTCACTGCCTTCACAGGAGGGCAGGGGGACAGGAGTGATGGATGGAGCCGGACGAGGAGGCGAAGAACAGGAGATCGACGCAGAGGGACACGGAGGAGGCGACGCTGTCACGGCTGTTTGCCGCTCAGACACGCAGGAGAAGGAGGAAGTGAGAGCATGAGGGAGGGAAGAGGTGCTCAGGCTTGTGGTGAGGTGAGGAGAAGTGACAGAGAGCAGCAGAAGCAGACTCCAGAGTGGGAGGCGGGAGACGCGACGCTGGACCTGGCAGATGAAGCGCTCGCTGTGCAAATGCCGTGTGACGTGACGACAAGAAAGGAACGAGATCAGCAAGAAGCGGAAGCTCTGACTCCACCAAACGTCCAAACTCAGAGCCGTCACATTCACAGAGGTTTGAAATTTCAAATGCAGAGAGGAGGGTTTATTATTATTATTATTATTAATAATTTGTCTGAATCAAGTAACATAATTAAATATATATATTTTACTGATTCAATTTTATTTAATATATCTTCTAAAATCATGACAGAAACCTTATTTGAGAGTTAGAAAATTAATAAATTAATAAAGGCACTCGAGTAAAACCACAGGGGTTCAGTAATAGCTGCATTGTTTGAATTGATAGCAAAAGGGCTGGATTAAAAGATCTAATGTTCTAAATTAAATTCCTTTAAAGTAAAATTAAATACAATAAACACAAACTAAATTTAAACACAAACTGTATATTTGTTGTCTATGCAACGTTATATCAAGCTACAGTGGATAATCAAGGATATTGTATTTTAGTTTTGCTTTTGTTTTCAGATGTTTTTCTGTGCAGAACTTTGGCTAAAATGGCATATGATGGAAATGTCCAAAGAAAAAGTATCTAATGAACAGATAGTGTGTTCTGGTGTGTTGAGTGGGTAGGAATTTCATAAATGAACATTAGTTTTCCATTGCATTACGCCATTGAAATGGAAAGCAGGCATACAATAACAGTGAGACAGAAGTCACTGTGAGCTTTGCTGGTGTGGAGATTGCCACTTTATAATGAGTAAAGATCTATAAAAAGAACAAAAACACAATAAGAAAAATTCCAAATGAATACTCTGATGGTTGATATCCATTTACCGATCCATCTATTGCATTCTGCTTACCTGAGATCAGGTAAAGAGAGACATCCCTCTACTTCCCCAGGTCATCTAAAGAGAGGTACATAAGAGGCATCCAGATCCGAGAAAAAAAAAAAGAAAGAAAACAAAAGCAGAAATGTTTGCATTCTTAATGAATACCTTGGGAAGACACTGTAGGTGGATGACTATTTTTTTTTTCCTGGAGAAGATATTAACTGAAAATCGGATCAAAGAAGGAGAAACGGTTTCCTTTGAGGATGCGAATGGCACTTCGGCAGTTATTATATATCTGCTTCTCTTCCAGTTGCCTTTGAGCAGCACATCAGTCAGAAAGAAACACTCCTCCTGCTCAGGAGAGTTTAACAGCTCCTGTCTCCCCAGGTTTCTTCATCAGTCTTCCTCCTCTTCAGCGAGTGTTAGATTTAAAAACGATGCTGCCTCAGGTCTAGAAAACAAACACAGGAAGGGGCTTTAGAGGTCTTCGGTGAAAGCAGAAACGAGACGACCGGGTTAAAATGGTGGTTAAGATCTTACCAACAGTCTGCAGTTTACCTGCAACTGAAGTTTTATTGAACACAGTTTGTAGAAAGAAGAGGAAAAATCACATTCTGGAGTAACCGCTACTTACGCTGAGGCCTCCGAAGGAGGAAACGTTACCCTATATAATCGCTCAAACTCTAATGTTTTATTGCTGCAATGCTACAAGTATTTGTCCCACCTTAAAGCTGTTAACATTTTATCACGCTGCAGCTGATACGTTTATGTAACAGACCAACACACAGTGGTGCATAAGTAGCTGTAGAAATCTAATGTTTGCCATGAAGTGTTCATCTGATACTGTTATATAAAATCCAGCGTAAACCAGTTGCTTTCAGATATAACACCTCATTGCTTGTGTGAAATGTAACCTCAAAATACGCCCAGCTGTTCTGTGAAGGCCTCTGGTGTTTGTCAGAGAACGTGAGCGAACAAACCTCACTGCAAAGACAGAGAAACACAGCAGCCACTTTGAAGAGCATGCTGTGGCTAGAAGAAACTAAAGCTGAAATTACAATTTATGGTATGTAATTTACGCCATAGGGTTTCCCCCCACTGTATTTATAAGCCTGGCGGGTCAAGAGGCTTTACTTGCTTATTTATTTAGGTCTTTTTTAAATGTTTGCAGTTTTTAAGACTTTATAGTTGGTGTTCAGGTGTTAATCTTCCAATCTTTCAATAACACGTGATTATGAAGTGATATTTTCAAATTTCCTGTCGACTTTAAACATTTTTCAACTCAAAAACACGACGGGCCGCTGGATGAACGACTGCCCAGGCGCCCAAGCACCAGGCTTAGTGAGTTTTCTGGGGGAAATCCTGCACTACATTAAAAAAAACAACAAAAAAACATTGCATATCACCCTGTGAATGATGAAGTTGTGTGGGTTGATTTTCTTCAGCAGGGACAGGTTTGCTGGTCAGCACTAATGGGAAGACATGTAAGGTAAAAGATAAATCCATGTTCCTGTGTGGTAGCAGAAAATTGGTCGAGTAACACTTTGAAGGTGCAAAGAGAAATGTAACAAAAACTATAAAATAGCACATAAAGAGTGCCGCCATAAATCTGAAAAAGAAAAAAATATTTCTTTTGTACTGCAAGAAAGTTAGGTATTGATTAGAGTTATGTCACTACTGTAAAAGCTGTCCCTGAGTGTATTAGTGTGACCTCAGCGCTTTGCATGTGCGACCCGAGGACAGCAGCTCTAACACCCTGTGTCATGGGTGTGTGTGACCCCTCAGAATACTGAGACCTGATAGGTTCTTCATGAAAGGATGAGGACGGCTGATTTTCGGGGCGGTGTTGATGGTGCTCTTTAGTGCCTTTTCTTTTGGGCGCAGCTTGAGAAACATGATAGATATGAATTAAGTTGACTCATTTCTCAACAACAAAAAAATGCATTTTATGCCTTCGAGATGGAGGAAGCACAGATAATGTGTGCAGTTTACCCCCAAATCCAACAGGATGTAAACCACATAGGATTCAAACACATTTTTCTGATTAGCTGGCCTTGTTAAACCCATCACTCCTCCCTTAGATGTAGTTCAGGCGATTCTGTTTCCGAGCGCCTAATAGTTTTGGCTCCGGACAACAAACTGAAGCGGGATTTCTCCAAGGAACGCTGCGTCCTCGCCTCCTCCTCCCATCACCGACCCGTCTCTGTTCCTCTTGTTAAAAGAACATTTCTACCTTCGTCTATTTGTCAAACAACATTCCAGCGCGTTTCCTCTCTCCATCCTTCCCTTTCACATTCACCCCCCTCTGCCCCCCCACTTTCCTCTTCACTCTGCAAATATTGATCCGACGAATTACTTCTCAAGGTTGGCGGCATCTCCATGGCAACTGGTTCCTTGTCACGATTAGCCCATCGTGAAGGTTTCAGCCGCTGTCACTAGCTGAAGGCTCCGGGGGTAAACGGCCAAACCCTTCTTGTCGATACAAATGTCAGGTGACGGAAGTTCACGCTACGACCAGGAGGGCGACGTCTGCCACACGTGGGCAGTTGTGGTAGTAGATATGGTCTCATCCATGAATAGGCATAAAAAATTTTTTTTAAATCCATTTATTTTTCTTTGTTTTATGTTAATGGTAATGTCCTCTTTACCAAAAAGAAAAGAACAAGAAAAGCCCCGATCACATCACCAACCTGCAAGGCTCATTTCATTTTATAGAACTCTTAACGCAGCTATGTGAGTTTAACTGCGCGTTATTTGTCCAATATGCCCATTAAAATACAGCAGAAGACGTGCTGCTCTTAAATACTTAGACATGATAATTAATTGCGCATCATAAAATGTAGTCAAATACAGTACAGACCAAAGGTTTGGACACACCTTTTAATTCAATGAGTTTCCTTTATTTTCATGACTATTGACATTGTAGATTCACACTGAAGGCATCAAAACTATGAATAACACATGTGGAAATATGCACTAAACAAAAATGTGTAAAACAACTGAAAATAGCCCTTATATTCTAGTTTCTTCAAAGTAGCAACCTTTTGCTGTGATTACTGCTTTGCACACACTCTGCATTTTCTTGATGAGCTTCAAGAGGTCGTCACCTGAAATGGTTTTCACTTCATAGGTGAGCCCTGTCAGGTTAATAAGTGGGATTTCTTGCCTTATAAATAGTCATGAAAACAAAGAAAACCCATTGAATTAGAAGGTGTGTCCAAACTTTTGGTCTGTACTGTACACAAAGAAAAAAATAACCACAGATAGCTAAAGGTTTCATTTGTTTACAGTCAAAGTTTCATGGAGCTGATCAGGATGTTAAAAACTCTTCTGGATCCCAGAGGCTCATGAATCCAGCCAACGTCACATGACACAACCAACTGCTTCAACAATTCAGTTCAGTTATACAATATAAGACCAATTCACCACAAATGGTCTTAAGTTGGACATTTTCTTGAACAAGCAAGTAGCAACTGTGGACATTGGTGTCGATTGGATTGTGTTGTTAACTTTGCTTCAGTCCTTCAATCAGAATCCATGGGGAGATATTTATTTACCAACAGTTTAAATTACAATACAAGAGATCTGAGAAGTAAGTACTAAGTACTTTCTTGCTGCTTTCAATGGATTTATGAGGATCGTAAGCACTGCTACTTTGTTGAGCGTAGAGGAGTGTTTTAACACAATGTTGGGCGGCAAAGACATGAGCAATGAACTCAGAGTAGCAACTGTCAGTATGCCAATCTGTGCAGCTTTTTCAGCTGCATCATTCTAGAGTGGAAACATTTCAAGACATCAACAAATTTCAGAACATGACAAAAAAAAGAGGAGAAGAGAGAAATACTGTTTACTGGGAGAGTTGACCCATCTCAGGAATAGGGAGGATATTAACACGTTAAGCTCAGCCTTACCCACTTTTGGGATGCTTCTCACCTCTGTCTACCATCCTGTGCCACATGTATCGGTCATATGACCCTGATACAATGAAGCCATCTCAAAAGCAATGAGAAGGAACCGCTTTGATGAGATAATGTCCTCAATCCATCTGGTGGATGACTTAAAGGCGACAGATGACCCTTTCGACAAAGTGTGGCGCATATTCAGAGCACTGAATGACTTCTATAAGATGTGAAGATGTGATGTCATTCATAAAATAATCAGTTGATAAAAGCATAGTACCCTTTTACGGTCAACCAAGGCTGCAGATACTTTATTAGGGGCCAACATATTCAGCTTGGGTACAAGTTAGGGAGCCTAGCTTCACCCATGGGATAGCTGTTCCAATGAGTCCACACACATCTTCCTGAAACTGGCTCTGGACACAGTCCAAAAGTTTTGGTTGCTATGGTGGAACAAAGAGAAGTTCCTCCTTTGCCTCATTGATTAATGACAGCTGACTGAGACAATGCCATCTGCAAGATGTGGCATTGCATCTTACACAGTTCCGAACACACTTGTAGTCATGCCTAGTTAAGATTATGCATGCTATTGTTAATTTCTTTTTTTTTTTTTACATGTTTAAGTAGGTCAGATTGAGGAACGAGTATACATTTTGACTGTGGTTTTCCACCGACAACTGGCGGGTATAGAATCAAGCAACATGAAATAGAATCATTCATAAATATTACGTGTTGGGGAGATCGATGCATGGAAATATTTTGCAGGAAAAATTTGGGGATTAAACAGGGTTAAATACAGACAAGATGACAGTACCAGGGAATGAGTGTGAGATATTACATAGATTTGCAGGAATGTAACAAAGTAAATTTGTTACATTCTTTATAGCAGTTCATACTAGATTATGAAAACAAAATAAGAATTAGAGAATGTACACTTTTCTGAACGTATTGCTTGAAAATTTTACATTTGCAAAGTCATTTGTCCCATCATCATTACTAACAAGGAGTTGAAAACTAATGCTAATGTGAATAAACCCTTGATGTCCTTTTTTTTTTTTTTGCATGTTTAGGCAAACAGGATCTTCGGTCAGGGTTGCCTTGCAGATTCAAGGAATACAAAGTTTGCAAAGTTTGAGGCAAAACTTCCACTCCTCTTGCACATTTAAAGATGGTGGATGGTTAGAACAGGGTTGCATCAGCTGTATTCTCCAAGCAAAAGCAGGAAAAGTTCTCCAATTGTTTTCAGGGCTGATCCCAGCTGAGCTGCTGGAGGGACTCTGGCGGGTTTGGAAGAAGAGATGCTATCAGAAATCTAAAAGTAAATATCAACCCTGGAAATAATTTCCTGTGAACGGAAGCCCGCTGGTGTGCCTGTGTGAAACTTGTACTGCTAATAAATGCGCATTCAGAAGTGATGTCAAAAGCTCTCCCGGTTGGGTTCCTCAGGTTTCTACGAGAATAGTTGTGCCGCAATGTGAAGTGAAAAGCCTTACAAAGGTTTTATTAACGCGCATTAAGCTAAATTCTGTTCATTCGTACATTCCTGTATTGTGGCGAGAGAGCGTTTATCCATATCTGTAAAGGAATATATCGACCGATCGCCTGATTAACGAGGCAATAATCAGGAGCTTGATCAACGCTAAAAAATATAATCAATCTTTCCGGTCAGGCATTATATTTGTGTTTTTATCGTATTGATTTGAATGCTGTGCAGCAGCCGAAGCTTCACTTGCTGTAATTTCTGTGATTTATTGTTGGCATTTCAAACACCTGAGCACATGCAAGGAAAAGCAGGTAGCAGAGGCAATTCTGCCGACACACATATACGTACACACACACACACACGCGCCCTCACACAAGCTAATTATATGGTTCATCATGCTCCCTCTCATTGCTCCCCCTCTGCTCTTTCCTCTCCTTTAAGGCCAGTCATTATCCTCCTTGATGCATCACCTTTTCACTTGCAAATGACTGACACCATTGAATCAGGGCACTCACACTCAGCAAGTGGCACTTTTTTCCTCCAAGAACAGAACCAGTAATAAGTCTCATTGTGGTCAAGGACAATAGGGGGGCTTTTTATCTCCTTAATGACCATTGCTGCTGCAGAGAGACCATTTCTGCAAACTCCTGCATGGATCTGCTGTCGCAGTCCTTAAAGAAACACACGCCATTTTTAGAGCTTGTCGAAACCTAAAGGAATTTGCATGTGTGTATTCATTTTAGCGTCCGATGGACAGTGAGCATTCTAATTTAGGAGAGCTTTCGTACTTTGAATTTAGTTTTTACACTGAAATTGTTGTTGAGATGGAAGGGAAGATTTTGTTGTTCTTTTCTTGCTGTTGGGAAACTTTTTTTTATCAAATAGCAATAAGTCGGGGTAATAATGTCTTCAGATTACGGTGCGCAGTTCAATCACAGACCTTTACAACTGGATGAATGAGTTATTAGGATGTTGTTAGGATGATTTCCTCACTGAGCAGCAGAGCAAACATTCGTCTAAAACAAAGATGCCGCCGTCAAAAGTGCAGGAAACATTTGAAGTTGAAGCAATGTTTGCATTATTTCTGGAGTTCGCGTTACAATCATCTGTGTTTTCAGTAATTTAGCCCACCGATGCCAAATGGAAACACGGTATCAAAGATAGAAGATTGTGTATTTTCTGTTGGCAGGAGACAGCAAATTGTGCATGATCATCTGTGATGTAGCTTCCTCCATAGCCTTCAGAAAGGTCACACAGTGCAGACGGCCTGATCAAAGCTCTCGCCGGACTCGGAACTACGGCGGTGTGGTTCCTCGACTGTGTGGTTGAACTATGTGGCCCCCTGTGAGAGAGAGAGAGCCAAGAGGCAAAGTCATCTTGTACATATTCAGCTTTTTCATCTACTCACAGGGGAAAGTAAAAGTTTTGGGAAGTAAGCTTGTTGGGACCAGAATTTTCAGAGAGTGATGATGAAAGGAGAAAAGTCTGACAAAGTCACTGGAAAAAGCTTTTCCCGGCTGCTGCTAAGCCGAAGCAGCGGACTTTTTCTGTGTTGGAGAAAAGGGGAAGAGGTCTAATGTCTGAGCAGTTCCTACGGAGTGCATCTTTATTTATTTATTATGCTTCTAGGAAAAGTTTGAAATCTCTATGCGTTGCTTACCTCCAACCTGACTGCGCTGGCTTTGACCTTTTCGCTTTCAAGAGTGTGAGCATAAGCAGCAGAACATGAGAAGACTATAAACCAACTATATCATAATGATACTTCAAAGTCTGTTAAATGTAAAGGTTCACGACAGAGCAGTTAAAAAAACGACTGAACAGGTACGGCTTTTAAAAGCAATATGGCATGAAGGATTTGGTTTGCAAAGTATAACCAAAAACAGACCAAGATACAACTTTAGTCCATGGATAAATGAGACCAAAGTAAAGCTGTTTGGTCATAATATATTTCTCAAAAACCATATCAACACAAACACCAAATACTAACTTCCAACTATGGTGGATGGCACATGATTTGAGCTTGTTTCATAACCACCGGACTTCTGCCTGACAGTCTACGAGTTTACAATGAACTCCTTTAGAGACAACTGTGAAGCAATCTGTCGGACAGCTGAAGCTTGGATCAAACTTGGCAAACAATAGCAGAAAAATTCATGAGCTGTAGGAGGGATCTGTACGTACACTCTAAAAAGTGTATTTGGACTGTAGTTCATGTAATGGACTTAATTCTTTTGGTTTAGTGATGACAACCTACCTTTTTGTGTTGAATTAACTTAAAAGTTACACATTTTTAACTTAAACTTTATTCTTTGGCTTTATTTGAAGCAATTAAGTTCAGTTGCCGCGTTCTTATTGTACGTCTGACGTCATGATGCAAGCTTCACCAGGGACAGACCCTGTGCTGACCGGGATGCTGTGGTGGTTCAGGGGTGGAACACAATCCACAATAAGGACACCTTAGTCCTCTATGCAGCCATCACAGGTTCAATTCCTGGCCTGATGACCTTTACCGCATGTCTTCCCCCACTTTCCTGTCTAACTGCTCTGAAGTAAAGGTCTCTCGAGCCAAAAAAACCCAACTATATTAGTTTACTTTTTTTTTTGAAGCAAACTCAATGATTTGCGTAAGACTGACTTAAATTTGTCAAGTTAAACCAACTTAATAAATTAAGCTGGATAAACTTAATTGAATTAATTGTTTCCAATTGAAGCAGTTCAATTAAGTTGGTTCAACAATTTTCTCTTTCCAGTGTGTATGACAATCTGAGAGACTGATGTAGCACCTTTGCAAAATGACTTGTGTCTCTTAAGATTAGTCACATTCTGTCATGGTTTGCTTCTATTTAGCTCCATCCAGCTCATCTTCAACTCTAACCACCAGTTGAGTTTTCTTTGTTCGGACAGAATATGTCTGTAGTCACACTATTATTATCTACGATCTCTGTTTATTTTTTTTGTTTGGTATAGCATTTAATTGAGGAACGAATCCCTCCTCTTAAATTAGAACCATAAGCTTGAGATCTGTTATCAATAATCCTTGAATACTAAACTTAAATCCCCACCAGGGTCAATTCTATTGGAATTATAATATGGTATTCATTGAGCTGTCTCCTCCCCCCGTTTTTCACTCTGAAATCAGATCAGAGGCCGCCAGGCTCTGTAGGATCGACTGCCAGCCAGCAGGTGATGTTGCACACGCTGCGTCCTGCTCTCTGGTTTTTTCAAAAGGCTCGGGATTGGGCTGCGAGGGCGGACAGACCGTCACCAGCTTCCCACTGATCCCGCTCCCTCTCACTAACTCTGGCGCTTCAGTCTGTTACCACGCAACTGCTTTCAGAGTGTTTGTATGACAGAGCGGTCAGCGGGAGAGCAATGTGTGTGTGTGCGTGGGCGTGCGTGTGTGTGTGTGTGTGTGTGAGAGAGAGAGAGAGTCGGAGAGAAGCTGGTCTATGTGTGTGTGTAAAATGAGGAGGAAAAAAAATGGAGGGATTAATGGGTGGAGGAGAGAGAGGCAGAGATTGTGTCCATGAATGGGTGGATAAGAGCTCAGACACTTACAGGGCCCTCATATGTAAGAAGAAAAGCTTATGCACATTATGAATCACACCATAATTTCATCTGGTGTGAAAGGAAGCGCAGAAACTGACGGTAAAGTGGAAAGTGAGATTCCCCCCGACAGTCAATGTTTTGCTCTTTTCATGCAGGAAAGCAGCGTAGAGGAGGACGTTGAATAGACAAAGTCACCCAATGAGAGTGAGACGACTCCCTTGCTGGTTTTGCACAATCATTAAAAGCTTCACTGAATTCAGCAAGAGAGATGTCTGAAACATTAAGGCCACGTTCACACAGCAGGTCTTGATGCTCAATTCCAACTTTTTGCTAAAATGAGATTTCTTTTTTTTTTTTTTTTGTCAGAACGCAATGGTGACTTCGGTGTGAAGGGTCTACGTTTCCGAAGCACACGCAGAAGAAAAATGTTGTCGTCACACAGCAGCGCACCGTTTACGGAAGCACTGATGGACGGGGTCGTTTATAGATCAATTTTAAAGTTTATTCAGCAACGGGAGCCGACATTATTGTCACAAGATCACAACAAGATGAAAGAGGCTGAAGCACAACAAATAGCAATGGCGTTTTGTGAACATCTGTAGGGAAGTCTGTTTGTACGAGTAGTCAAAGCCAGGAGTGATGGGACTGTGATCCGATGCGCTTGAGCGACACAGATTTCCTTCATAATTTCATCATCATAAATTTCGACCAGTCTTTATGTCTGGCTATACTGGCTTCTTCTGGTGGAGAACTATGACGCTTGTCTCACATGAACGGCATAAAAGCTGGATAAAATGCGACTTGACTGTTCAGACTGCAGTTGCTTTGAAAACAATCGAATGTGTATCTGAATTAGAACCGCATGTGGACGTGGCGTAGATCGGATTCGTTTGAGGGGTGAAAAGATCGGAATTGAGTTGTTCAGGTTGCCTTGAAAAAGCCCGATATACCGTAGGTCACGCATGTGCAAACAAAAAACAGATTTAGGTTACAATTTGCCTGCTATGCGAATGTAGTCTTAGACGTCGACTGTACTGAATGAATGTAGTGCATCTTAAAGATCAAACTCCTTGATGTTCCGTGTTTGGGTGCTAAATGTATTTCGAAGATATGTGCTCCGCTTCTGCAAATTATAATTATACCAATTAAAACTCCCCGAAGTATGCCGCCATAACATGATTGCCGTAGCGACGCTCTAGAAAAGCCCCATCATGTCCGACATTAGAGGTTTCACACCCGGGCAACAACAGCTCAGCCTAAAGCTTCACAGTTTTCTCATCAGTACATACTCACCTTCATAGCAATTAAGCAATAATAATGAAGATCTTCTGCTTGTCATTAAGTTACATAACACAGTTATTCCCTCTAATTACTCCCACATCAGCTCAGAATGATTTTCACTTCACTGCACGGTGTCGAAGTGCTGCAGGGCAGCCGCGGGAATTGTTATGACGTTTTTCGTTTTATTTTTCAAACCGTAGAGCTCGAGCTGACGCGTTTAGCTGGAATGCAAAGTCACACGACGCACCGGGAGATTGCTAATGAGAGGCCGCGTAGGACGCCTTTAGAGAAACGAGGACGGGTCACAGTAGAGGTGACGGGAGAGGAGAGAACAGGTTTTCCTGAGAGGACACGACGGTCCGTAGCCTGCAGGAGGATGTCGGCTGATGGAAGATGAAGTGGCAGGTGTGATTTAAACAGATGTCCATTTAGTGAGCAGCGGGACATGTACGGTGTCTCAAGAACTATCCGCACCACCGGAACACTTCTGCATTTGTCATGTTGCATCCACAAACTACATTGCTTCATAAAAGGTTTTTCTTTGTTTTGTTTTGTTTTTACGACAGACCAACACAACTGGACAGTGCTAATTTTTTGAGAAATTATACTTTGAAGATTTACTTACCACTGCAATGAAAGCTGTGAGTTTATTTCTCTATAAGCTATGCACATATGGACTAAAATGTTGCCCATTTCATTTTCCAGATGAACTCAAACTCACTCCAGTTGGCTGAATAGCGTCTTTGATCATCAGTTTTCTTGTTTAACCACCAAAGGAAGGTTGAATCACGTTTATGATAAACTTCAGAAATCAGTTAGTTTCATAGAAACTCGTCAGAAAAGTGAACACTCCCTATTCAAGGAGCTGTCATTGTCACAAAAACTGAGTCTTCTTATACGTTTGTCAAGATCTAGGATTATTTAGGCTTACAAAGATAACTGACACTTCTACAAAATGGAAATATTGAGAAGTAATCACTGTTAGTTAAAACCAAAACCCAAATTTATAATTATTCAACTATTTTCCAACTACTGATTACTAGAGCAATAAATAAATACAGGGTTTACCCCAGTGTATTATAAGCCTGGCGGGCCACCAGGCTCTACTTGAGCCCCCACCAGGCTAAGCATTGCTTATGTTTTTAAAGTTTTTTTTAAATGTTTGCAGTTTTTAAGACTTTATAGTTGGTGTTCAGGCATTGATCTTCCAATCTTTTAATAACACGTAATTATTAAGTGATATTTTCAAATTTCCTCAACTTTAAACATTTTTTTAACTCAAAGACATGACAAGCCGCTCAATGAATGACTGCCCTAGCGTCCAGCCACCCGGCTTAGCAAGTTTTCTGGGAGACGCCTTGTAAATAAATTAATTTGATTTACATTGCACTTTAGATTTACATTTATTTCAACTTGACCCTAATGAATCTGCACCCTACTTGCTAAAACAGGGAGAAATTTCCTAAAGTAAATACTGACTTACATGTCATGAGTTGCAGTCCTGTCATCAACTGTTGGGGTAGCACCATCAGAGTTGGTCAGAAAGACTAGTAAGCATGTAGAGATTGCTGTGTAAGGAAGGATTCTGCACAAAATGAAGGAAATTATTGACAACTCTTCCTCTTCAAGAGTTCCTCTTCAACTATTCTTCTTCATCAGTCAGAGGCTTCTAAAGATTCACTGTAATACAGATTGGTACAGGAGATCCTTCCTGTCCACAAGTATCAGCATCTACAACTACTCTTTGGAGATAATAGTAAATTAATTATATCAATATTAAATTTACCTCTGGGAATTGAATTATGAGAGGGTCACAAAGTGTGTTATCTATTAATTATTTAAATGCATTGCAATCTCAAATTTCTGAATTTGAGGAAATTATTAGCAACTTCTCCAACAGCATTGTCGTTTCTGAGATCACATAAACAGAACTGACTTAAAACAGGACCAGCTTCATTCGCTTTTATGTCAGACAGTCAGGGGAGGAAAAAAAAGTTTATTTTTTTCTATATACAGTGTGTGTAAATATCTTGTTTCTGCTGTGGCTGCTGCATCTTTGAGTCGAGGGATACCGAGCTCTCGGCACAAACCAGGTCGTGGCCTTTCACAGACTCACAGGTTTAAATGTGTCACAGCTGCAGAGGAGAATACTGTGGGGGGGGTGCACTCTCTACAAACTTGACTTTGTGTTTCCTGACTCCCTTTGGGGCTTTTCGAGGCTCCTGCTGATTTATTTAGTCAAACAGGTGCTAACTTCAGTGACTTGAATCTAATGATGCAACACAAGAGGGTCCGACAGAAAACATGGCGCCTCGAGCGGATTTAATTTGCCCACCTGAGCTGTTCAATAACGGCATTTGATGGCTGAGAGTCTGCAGCTCGTTCAGTGCATCTGCATATTTATGGCAATAAAGCGGTTTCCATTTCATGCCTGTGTGACTTCAGAGTTTCTCCACTCGGTAATCCGAGTGCACGGCTCCGCCGCGTTAACATAACCCCACGGCCTCCAGTTTGATTTATGAACACTGACCCCCTCTCCGTGCGTGACAGCGGCTCCGCCTGTAACCGTATAATGGCCCATTACTGCCCGCACAACTGGACACTTACATCCACATCAGCTTTTATTCCCTCCAGCTGCTCAACGTAAAGTAAGTAATGATGTGTTTTATCCAGAATGCGCAATGTTGCACCATGGATGATGTAAATTTAGCTGTTACGGTTTTAAATGTATCTCATGGAGGTTTGATCAGGGCTAACCTCTAAGAGACAAAACAGACTTAATATTGAAACCTTTTTTTTTTTCTTTTTGGTGAAATCCAGATTAATTCATCTTGGTTTAATTCACTTCATAAGCACTGAATATTAAAGTCATGTAGAGATTGCATTTACATTTAAATTGCAAATTACATTTAAAATAAATGAAAGTACTTGTCAGCTTTTCAAAATTTTGAATATTTACTCGTACAATTGCTTGGAGACAATTTGATTACTGCTTTTACTCTAATTTAAGGGAACTTTAAAACACGGTAGGAATATCTGGTCTCCTTGGGAACCAGAAATTACAAGCTAAATAAAAAACTTAATGTGCAACTGGGCTTTAGTTGAGATGCTAGCATTTCACTAAATGTCACTTTTTATACCATTATTCGTTTGAAAGACAAGTAATTTAAACGATGCTAATTCCAGGATATTTTCTTAAATGACGTAAAATAATTGGACCGCCTTGAAAATTGCGAGAAAATTTGTTACTTAAAAATATTTCAGAAGTTTTCTGGACCGAATGAACGATTTATAGGCTCAGAAATCAGCCAATTTAAACCAGATACACCTGTGGTGTCATTGACACAGTAATGAGTTATTCAGCCTAATGATTTTCTTAATACGAGAAATAAGAACCTTCTGTGGTGATCCCCGCTTTTCAGACAGCAACACAAAACACAGGAGAAAAATAAATGACTTTGTATGGGGAAAAAAACCCTCCAGGAAGCCATTAATTAATTAATTTATTGACTGCGGAGAGGATTAAAAATGCCTGGGCAGTAAGAGAAAGATAGTAGGAGTGAGTTGGTGAGGGTAGAGAAACAGCAGATGAAAGTAAACACAAATAATTGCACCAATCTGAATTTTATGGACACTTTCCAATGCCCAGATTTGTTGTTGATCAAACAAGACAAACTTCATTTGTGTCCAATTTTTATTAAAATTCTATAATCAACAACAGAACTCACCAGCCTTCCTGCTAAAAGCAACCAGTTATTTAAATAAGTAGCAGAGGTAACTTCCAACCACGTAAGAGTTACGTTCAACTAAAACTATTTGGAGGGTGCATTTTAAACTTCAACTTCATACGAGACCCCGTCTCAAAAGTGTTTAAAGCTGCACACGTAGCGCTAAAGCTGTGACTGTAGAAGCAAAAATGCACTAACTGAATATTTAAATATGAAAATTTACTCTTATTCTAACACTGATTCTAAACATAGCAGCATCATACATCTTGGGATTGTACCTCCAAACACACTGCATCACACACAGCACACAGGACACGATAGGTCCAAGGTGCAACTTATAAATCAGGCAGAAAGGCTGAACATCTTCCTCAGATATCTGTGACCTCTGCCGTCACCTCCTGTAACAGTCGTTCATCTGATCCCATGAGTGAAACCCGACGCCAGCAGGGCGGCCTGCCAGTTGACTGATCAGATATTCTCTCCGTCAGCCCCGTCAGTTTGTCTTCCCAACCAGGTGGCACATGTAACCATTTAGTCAAATCAGCCGGCCAGCCTGCTCTCTGCCTGCTCACACAGTCAGCGCCGTGACAGCCAAGTGTGGTGTGGTGAGTTAAAAGCCAGAGGACAGCTGGCATCCTACACATCTTGTTGTGTCGCTTTAAATCCTCCTGCCGGTGCGTCAGACTAAATCTTACCCCTAATTGACAGAGTAGAGGATGTTTTGTGCCAGGATGCAGCAGAGGGAGGGAGGGAGAGCGAGAGAGAGACGCGTTCAAACATTCATGTCTGCCTCCGTTCAGAGTTCTGCAGTGCTGAGCTAATGATGTGGCAGCAAGCAGAATGCTTGGCGGTGTGTCAAATATTTAAAAACTGCGCGCACATATTCATATGCGGGAGGTCTAATATTTGGCAGCTTTTCTTTTTTTCCCTATCTACAATCTCAGAAACATTCAGAAAATATTTCAAATTATCAGCCGTTTCTTACCGATTGAAACCACATTGGATTGAAGCAATGAGGCTTCTTTAATATCACTCCTAGCCTCGGTTGTCAGGTGTTTGAATAACATCTAGAGCCAATTTGCACACTGTGCTTCTTAATGTAAGACACGTCTGAGCAGGTGAGATGGAAGGTCAGGGAACATCCTTCAGGCTGAATATGAACCAGGGGGGATGGAAACGAATACGCACGGTAGAAGAAGAAATGTTTCATTTGCTGTCAAATGTTAGCTGCAGACATGCAGACATCATCCAGCTCAATTGAAATTAGCTTACTGTAATCTGTTAGCACCTTACGATTAATTTGTGCCACCTGTTTGTGTCGAAGTGTTGTCTTTCAAATAACAGCTGAAAAGATGGCAAATTGCAATTTTTTAACGTTGTTTTATGCTCATTATCCAAACACGGAGACCTCGGAGTTTCATCGACTTATGGATTTTAACACGGTGTTGTACATATTCAGATCTCTAGCTGAAGATCCCAACCCTCCACCAAGCATGGAGAGAATCTTCTGTGAAATAGTCTTGAAAGAAACCCTTTGCCTTATGCATCTGTTTTGGGATGAAATAAATAAGTGTTTGATTCTGTAGCTGACCACTTGAAAAACTGTTTTTATTTATCCTGTCTGATGAAACTTTTTCCTTCAGTTCAGCGTTTTTATCTTTTTTTTTTTTTATCTTTGATACTTAGTAGGCTTGAAGTTAAGAGAGCTCATCTGCACTCCACATTTTTGTGTCTCTTACATTCCTTGAATTGGCATACGTCAAGTTTTAGAAAACTAAAGTTTTCTCCCAAAAAATGCTTAGAAATAAAGAAATTTTGTGTTTCATCTGCAGTAAAAAACAACAAAAAACAAACACATTATTGATATGTCTTCATTCTTTCGCTTTGACTTTCCAGACGTGGAATCCTGACACATAATTCTTCACAGTAAACTGTTAAAAGTATATTGTAGCTTTGGGTCTGAAGGTCTGCAAGTTCTGTTGCAGCCATCCAAAGCCAAACCCATCTATTGTTCTATACATGTTGACTTGTCTGATCAACTATCTATACTTTCTTTTTTATCCTGTATATATTTTTTTACCTTTTTTTTTACCATTTCATATTAACCCCAACAGCAAACTCCAACCCCGTCCATCACCCACTGATTGATTCATCCAACTGTCATTTTGTCTGTCCTGCCATCATTCATGTCAACCCACACCTACAGATCAATACATCCAACCACCCATCCAGGCAACCAACATCTATCTCTGACATTATCTGATCGATCCATCCATCCCATCAATTGATCCATACGTTCCATTCAATTATCTGCCCATCTAACTCTCCAGCCATCAATGCCAATCCACACCCATCATCGACTCATCCAATTTTCCATCAGTCATGTCAGACTTTATCCATTTATACCACTGGTCAACCATCAGATAAGTCAAATAATTCAGATTGCATGCTATGGGACTGCAGAGAAGTCTAAGTAAATTCACATATATATATATATATATATATATATATAAATTTTTTTGCCAGATTGTTAAGGGTAAATTCACCACCAGTCCTATTTAGTCCCACTTTCACTGAACTCTAGTCCCGTTTATTTGGGGAGCTGTGAATGCCCCGAACTCTGGTCCACCTAAAAACAAAGATCTCAGTTCAGTTGAAGTGAACTCTGGCGCGGTTCAAATGTACAGTGAACAAGAAGCCGCTCTAAAAACAGGTTGCTTACTATAGCGCAGGGCATTTTAGGTAACTACAACCAAAACACATACGCAAGTTGAGTGTTAGACTCGCGAGTCTACTTACCTTTGTGATTATTTTCCAAAGACAAAAAAGAAATTCTACAACCACTATACTTTCATGCTGCTCCATTTTTCTTTACATTTTATGAGAAAGAAAATTGCACTCTGTCTCTTCTTCAGAGGGTTTTGTGTCACTTCGTTCGGTGGTTCTTGGTGCAGCACTACCATTATGCCAACCCACATCCATCCTAACTCATCAGTTGTTTTTTTACACAAGGTGAACAGGTTTTTCAAAGGGCTTAGACAATGTGAAACAGTGCAGTGTGAAAGCTAACCGGACCAGCTGAAAATATAACAAATGTTGCAAATTTCTCCTGCACTACCAGGTGGGGGAACACCTGAAGATAGTTTGCAAAAGGAACAACAAAAAAAAATACCTCAAAATATATTTTATCACATTTTATGGAGCTATTCGCTAAATATTTTTGTGCTCACCCAACAAGAATCCAGTCATTGACACGGCAGACAAACAAATGTGTAAACCATATTTCTTTATTAAAGATTAAGAAACTCCAAGCAGCATATTCATAAATAAAATAAGGATTTCCCTCAGAGATGGACTCGTGACCGGCGATCAGCTTTAACAGTTCGTGTCATCATCTCATTTCAGGGCGCTGGAGTTTGAACATAAAATCCACCTCTGCGTATCTGACCAACCGTAACCTCAGGGTCTTCACTCAGTCAGGATGTGAAGCACAGATTGAAAAGCAAACCGAAACACAAGATCAACTACTGACACCGATAGAAAACATCAATGTAGAGTCTGTTTAGACGGGAGTTGAAGACCTTCTAGCGGATAAAAACACGTGGATCTACTTCGACGGATCCACTTTAGCACAGTGATATGCATTGTACACGTTCTCCCCTGCCGACTGAAGAAGTACCCACTTTTCAAATATTTAAAAATATTCATGGATATCTAATCAGCACAAAATATAACTAAATGAGTAAAAAAGCTGAACATGATGAATCCCCTAATTTTCACTTGGTTCTGCCACTCATCTCAATCTGATTTCAAAGATGAGATAATGAGATAATGATAAAACGAAAATGTTATTTTAGTTCTAAATCACCACAATAACCCTCTTGATTAATACCAGTTACGTTTGTATTACAAGGTTATCAGACTGTAGTACGACATGTTTTACATTTTCCGGCACATAAAAGTTCTCATTTGGTCCTCGTCACACCTTAAAATTAGATTAATACCACCTCAGAGTAACAACACATTAGGTAATTTAATAATTATCTAGAAAACAAACCAAATCATTATAGCGCTGTGTGGGAGGTCTATGTTCACTCTGACTTAACAGTTTAGAGAATCACTTTAAACACCAATAACTTTGATTTTCTGTCTGATTTTGTGCCCCACTCTTCTTTCAATTCACTGAGCTTCGTGCTTAGTCCACCTCTCTAAATGTCCCACAATTATGTTTCAAACAGGTTGAGGTCTAGACTTTGACTGAGCCACAGCAACACCCTGATTCTTGTGTTACGGCCATTCTGGGTTTTTTTTTTTGTCTTTGTTTGGCTTCATTATACTGCTGACGACCATGTTTGGAACAGACTTCAGCTGTCAGACAGATGGCCTTACATTTGTCTCTAGAACACACTGGTGCTCAGCAGAGTTCATGGTTCAGCCATCAACTGTGAAGTGTTCAGAGCCTGTGGCTGTAAGACAAGTCCCACATCCCCTCCACCACAGTGCTGTTATGCAGTGTTTTGTTTCCTCTAAATATGGTCAAGTGAGTTATAGTGAAACATCTCTGCTGTGGCCTTCTCTGTTCAAAGGAAAGTTGCAGAAAGGTCTTCAACCATTCAACACAAGCCTCTATTCCTTGATGTCTATTCTTGGGAACATGGCCAATTGTTCAAATGTTCTTTATTTAGGAATAATGTCTCTTGGTAGAATGATGGAATTCAACATTTGTTGAATTCCATCATTAAATTACTCAGGTGACCTAAATTACACCTGAGTCCACTCCATTGCAAAGTCTGTGAGACGTAAACATTTCGCTCAGGTCGGGTATGGGTCTGTGCAATAATCTGGGTGCAGATTGTACGAAGAATGTGGCAGGTTAAATCATGAATGGAAGAAGAAAGGCGACAAGGACGTAAAGCTTGTTTTAAAGAGATACAGTGAAGAAAGACCTGGTGTTTTCCTTGTGTGAATAATTTAGCTTTCAGGGACACCAAGGATACAAAAATCTGCTTTGGTATCCTAGTGAGAAATCCCTTGATTCCTTTTTTCTGTCCTCTCTCCCTTCACCTCTGTGGGCAAAGTTTCCACAAGTAGATTGGAGTTTTACAGAATATACTGAACAGGGACTAGGCAGGAGTTCACTGTAGTTTAAATAAGAGGATGGGCTTGTCTGGAAGGCTCAAGTGGTTCATGTACACAGGGAGATGCATTGGTAATTTTAAGCAAAAATGACCAATATTCTACTCTCCCTCCAAAATCTATTGAGAACAGGTTGGACATAGATATCCAGTATTGTGTGGTGGCATTCATCTTAGTTTAAGACCTGTTGAGGACTAAATCATTTCTTAGACACTCCTGAACTGATAAATGAGCAAGTTCAAATTGTGAGTCGTCTTCAACAGTACCTAACTTGGTTTTCTAAACACATCTCTGAAACTGTTTGTTTTGCATTAATCTCAGTATTGCCATATTAGCTCTGATTTGTGAACATTTATGCTTTGATACATGTTATCTAACATTTTATGATAGCATCTTTACCTTGCCCTGATCTGGTCATCTCTAAGGTAGCTAAGAAATTCACAGTTTAATCAGTAAAATGCACAGGTTTTCAATAGCCACATTTCAGACATGATTGTATTATTTTTTTTTGACTGACTTCAAAACCTTCTTGAGAATTTTTCTTCATGTGGGCTTGAGTGTGTGTGTTGTTGAAGGAAATTCCAGCACAAAGAGTAAAGCGATGCAGTACAGGAGTCTAAAAGACTTCAGTTTCTTATCAAACCCCAATTGCTTCGATACAAAACGGGTTCTACAGTAATCCATCTACAATCTTCGTCCTTGTCAAGGTGGACAAGTGGAGACAACATAAAAAGAAACAAGCAGTTTAAATAACACCAGTATCATCAACAACACATAGAACTTTGTGGGAAACATCTACTTTCTGCAGCAGAAAAAAAAAATAAAAAATCAAACCTGATGTCCCATCTCCAGAAAGGAGGCCATTCCTGCAAGTCAAAGTCTCTTTATTTCTTCTTTTCCGCATTAGTGCATGAGGAATGGGAACCCGTCAAAGGCGAGTCGGTCTGCTCCTTGCTGCTTTCTGGCTGTTAATGTCCTGAAAACTCCACCGTGAGCGATCAGCAGGCTTCCAAACAGCCCGCTCTGGCAAATGAAAATGGAGTCAAAACTCATTAGGCCTATAAATGCACATTAATCGCACTTATGACAGCAAAAATGCCGGGGTGAAGTGTGGGCTTTAGATTTCCTTTTAAACAGTTTTCTTTCAAGGCTCGTTATGATATTCTGAGGAGAGAGAAGAAAAAAAACATTCGGCAAACGTGGTAAAACTTCCTCTGTTTTACGAGTAGCTGGGGTATGGCACCTGCCGAATCGCCTCCATCGTGAGCCTGTGATTGCACTTTGGATAATGACGCCCTCCGTCATCCCCTCAGGTGATAATGGACCTCATTAGGAATGACTTGTGGGAATAGGAGGCCTCGGTCATTTTGCCCTGCCTCCTGACAAGAATAACTACTGAGAAAAACCTCAATACAAGTGACAATAACTTCTCTGGTAGAAAAAAACATATTTATATCATTTTAATATTCTGGTTAATTACACTAAGCTAAAGGTGAGAGACTCTTGGGCTGTGCTCACACTAGCAACTGCTGTCTGTTACTTTTGTTTCACATTTGCATAATAATAATTCGAGATCAGGTCGTTTTCTGCAAGCTTTGGCATACTGGGGTTGGAATTGTGTTACAGCTCGATTTGATCAGAAAAAAAAAAATCCATGCAAGTTCCAGTTGACAGAAATTGGCTTTTTGTCTGCATTGTTGATCACCTGCAACATTTTATGGACTGATGACCCCAACTGTGTCGGTTCTTAATGGCTGAAATTATAGGTTGGAAATGAAGCTTCTGGCAATTAAAAAGACAATGCCATGTGTTTTTCTTTTTCTTTCGTCTTTCAACATCTGGGAAGTTTGGAAATATTTGTAGCTTTAATTTGACAGTTTCACATATGGCCTCAAGAATGCTGATGACGGATTTTCTTAGAATAACGAAGGTTCTTTGAAATTCACAGTTAGGTGAATAAAAATATGAACATTTTTAAACCACTACTGGATAAGTGTTAAACATGGTCCTGTTACTGATAACAAGGTATTCCAGGATCTTCCTATTGTTTAAAATAATATTAAACCATAATTGGGAACCTCCGAGCAGCTGACTGATAGTCCTACCAGAGCAGATAGCCTGACAATCAGCTAATAGTTCATGGTTTTCTATTAAGAAACAGAGTTACTGTATATATACTATTGTGAAAAAGAAGCCCTGGTGACAATTATATTTTTTTATTCTATACTTCTGGTTAAGCCGATGTATCAAAACCTAAATAAATGCAGGAATAGTTTTAAAGCATTTATATCAGCAAAATCTCATTCCAGTCCTCGAGGGCAGATGCCTGGCAGGTTTAAGATGGGTCGGCTCCAACTCCAATTGCTGAATTACCTTCTCAGCATGCCGTCGAGCTCTGCAGAGACCCACTAATAAACTATTCATTTGAAGTGGGATTGTTGAATTAGGGAAACATCCAAAACATTCAGGACTCCAGCGGCTGAGGCCTCGGATTGGGGAAAACTCAAATGGATCAGGTCATTTTTTTTTTAGTTTGAATTTGGTTGTGCAAATACTGTCGCCACAAGATGGTAAAACCTGTTTAAAAAAGTAGTAACATGTAGAAAAATATTATATTGCTGATGGTTACATTTGATTATCAAGTCAGGTTGTTAGCTTCTTACCAGGATTAGAAACAAAACAGAAATGTCATATTATAAGTACTTTATTTTTTAGCAGATTATCCTATTAAAATATGTGGGGAGGTGATAATTGTCAGGTACTAATTGGTGAAATACTGAAAAAATGAACTTCCTTGCTCCATTGGTTAAGGGCAACAAAATTAAGAACTCCTATTATTGGAACATAGCATCTTCATTTATGGGCATTTAAGTAAAAGAAAGGATAAAGTTTGAGGCATGTACATTTATGCATTAATTGTGATCAGTTTCTGCTTTCTGTATAAAGCACCGTCTCCTTTGTTTTGTCACAGTCCAGATCGGAAAAAAAAAAAAGAAATAGTGATCAGTCAAAATCAGAACTGAGAAAACGTAAAGTCAGTTAGGTTTGTTAAACCCGATCAGAGCATCTCTAAACAAGTCAAAGCTGGATATATTCCATTTGAAGAGCAAATTTTCTTGATTATATTGTAAAAACCCAAATTGTCACTAATTAGAAACACGAAAGGACCCAAAGTCCAACGGCGATAAAGTCGAAGTTCTCCCTCGAATCACAGGCAGTGTCTGTGTGATCACAGCCTGAAATCTTCACCTTCTTGCTCTACAACTATTCCTTTCATTCATCTTTTTAAAAAGTGACGGCAAATAGAAAATGTCCATATAAACAATGTATTCAACTGTGTGAAACAAAAACATCGCTTACAGTGGATGTAACAAAAAAAGAACAGAAGTCGACCTCGGCTTTGAAATGAAAATAAAATAAAAAATAAAAATAGGCCTTCGCAGCGCTTCGCTGCTTGGGCCTAATAAAAAAAAAAAACAAGTCTATTTTATAGTAACACAAAAGGGGGAAAAGTGACCATTTTTGTCTGATGGGTCTGAAGGTATACTGGATATAGGTTTGGTACAGAGGTGCATAACAGTGGGTGTCCAACACTACAACGTCCCCTACAGCAGTGCATCATGGGTAGTCGTTTACACTAATGAGTTGTGGCGAGAGACATCGTTTAATTTCGGCACTTAGAAAACAATCACGATGAAATCCGCGTCATTGTTTTTAATTGAACAAAATTTACAAAGCCATTCAAACAGTCAGAACGTTTCATCAATGTATAGATATAGATTTTTTTATCTTTTTCTTGTGTTTTATAACTCAACTTCAAAAATTGAGAATATTCAAAATACACTTTGACCTCACTCATTGTCTCGATATTTACAGATATGTACAGAAAAAAATTACAGCCCGCCCAGAACCCGTCTGCCCGCCCCCGGCCCCTCAAACCCCACATATACCCATTTTTTTCCTCTTTTAAACGTATTCTCTGAACGGATGGTAGGATACAAAATGTTTTTAATTTATACATGTTTTTCCCTTCTAAAGCTGCCCAACCCACCTCCCATGCCGACCTGGGTAAAGTCCAGAGCGGCCGCCACCCACACCCCTCCACCCCCGTCCCATCTTGTCTCTATATGGATGTACTGTGACTGGGATCAATGGCTTCGGGTATGGGTCCTGCGGAGACTGCCTGGTAGGACATTGGCATGGGTGTCTTGCCAGGGCTCTGCCGGAAGAGCCCCCCGTTGGGAGCCCGGTGTTTGCACTGCATGGTGCCGCTGAGGCTGGTGCTGCTGAGAGGGTGGTGCAGGGGCAATGTGGTGCTGCCAGGGCCCTGGGACGGGGGCAGTGTCCTGCCTAGGGTCCCCCCATGGTGAGGGTGGGGAAGAGGGGGAGGTGGGGGTCCCTCCCCGGGCAGGTAGGTGGTCACAGTGAGGGCCGAGGGCGGGTAGTCCCGCACGGACTCCGGCCCCGGCACTAGAGAGGCCTGGCTGGGCTGCATGCTGCCGATGTCCAGCGCAGAGATCTCGATAGAGGGACCGGGGATCTGCTTGTGGGCCAAGTCCTCGTCCAAAAGACTGTTCATACGACGATGCACCTGTTCCAGATTCACCTCCTTGTCCTACAAGAGGAGGGAGTGGAGGGAGGGGGAGGACAGAGGGGAGACAGGGGGAGAAAGGGAGGGGAGGAGGGACACAGAGGCTGAGATTGGCGATGGGCCGGTTTCTCCGACTGATTCAGCTCTGCTGATGCTCCATGCATTCCTAATCAGGCAGTGTTTGTGACGGACGCCAGCTGATAGACTGACTCCATTCTGTGGTTTGGGTTGAAAAGCCCAGTGAGAACTGAGGCCACAGGAACCAATATGTGTGTATACTTTGAAATCAAACTTGGCCAGTGAGTATTAAATGTTTGATGCATGGAGTGGGGGAAAAAAAAAGAAGAAGAAAAAATACCAAAACAATCCTGGGGCCAAACAGACGGGCAGGAGCTTGTTGGAGAGCTGTCTGCTGTTGCTTAGCTTCTTGCTAAACATGATGGCTCTTTTATTCCTCCTTAAAAGATTTATCAAAACCTTCATGTGTCAGATAAACACATAAAAGTTTAAGCTTTTCAGATTTATGACTATTTCTCCAGGTTTTTCTCTCCCCTCCGTGGCGTGCTTTTCCTCCCTGCCCTTGGAGCTGAACGGCTCCGTGCAGCAGGACTGCGGAATCGGTTCCCTATCAGAACAATTTAATCAAAACATTGGCTGACGCTGCATCTCCTGCTGATTGCAGTCATGCATACTTGTTAGGCATTAATAGACACTTCAGTGTTTCCCTGTTGAACCGCAGGTCTGCTTCAGTACACTGGGTTAAGGGAAGGTAAAGGACAAACAGGCAGGGGTGAGAGGAGGAGGGAGTGAGAGATGGAAGGCATGACCAGCATATTAAGCAGGACTGGGGGCTGTGAGTCCAGATTTTCCTTCATGGATGTTTGTTTCGCCGCGTGTGCAGTCACAGCGCAGCCACTTGGCGTTTGGGGAGAATTTAAAGCAACTTTATTCACTTTCCAACAAGCACACGAGGTCAGTTCCTGAACGCGAGCCCCGTTTGGCTCCAGGATCAGATTCAACTCGACAAACGATATTAGTCACACTGACACAATGCAAGTGTTACATCTGCACTCCGTATTAAAGCGCACATGTTCAGTTCCCGTCCTGTTTCAGAAGCACAACATTTTATACATAACCAGGGCATGCACTCCCTACCTCTACCCCTCATCCCCGCCTGTAGCAGCCTTTCCAAAGCATTGTTTTTCCTCTGGTAAAAATGAGTTAAGAATCCAGAGGCATTCCTACTTAAATGTTGCAAAGCTCTGAATTTAAAGCAGCAAGGTGTAGGTGAGGACTTTGTGAAGATACGCTTTCAACTTTTGCTGCTCGAGCAGGCTGCAGGTGCGTTTGAATGATCCCACTCGAGTCTCGAAGAACAGCTCTCTGAGCCAATTAAAACATCTCAGCCCTGGTTATTCTTCCGGCAGACTGGCACCTCATTAAAAATATGTTTTTTGGGGGAAATGTCAGGTTGGGAGCCAGCCAAGATAAATAAATGCCCGGGATTAAACCTCAGCCGGTTGTTAAAAGTCGGACTGGCGACGTAAGTGCAGATGGAGGGGAGGGGGACGACAAAAGAAAAAAAAAGCAACAGCTGCGTGAAAGCCTCCATTAATTTAGAAAACAAACAGCTCCGGTAATAAGGGGTCCCAGTGGGAGGGCATTTGAAATCGTTTTGCCTCCTGCCACTTTGTAAATACAGTAACTGCGGAGTGGATTGTGCTCAAAAGCGATAAGGAGAGTTTCTGATTGGTTCTGGCTCGTTGTAGATTCTAGTGGTCTTGTGAAATATTTAAATTCTTCACCAGAGGAGCTGTTTTTTTTAACTAGCCTATTGCCTCACATCAACCTTTACTGTGCTGTTACCACCTCTTAGATGAGGATCTATCTTCTCTTTGGGCGCCAAGCAAAATATCCCCCTCTCCAAAGAAATAGTGCTTTTAAAAACATGTTACTCTATTTCAAAGGAACCTGAATTTGCGGTAATTGAGTTTTTTTTTATTTTCAGAACTGCAGATGTACAATGTTTCTTCTATCATTGATAGCAATGATACAAATTTTGTTACTGTGGCTTAGACTTCATATCAGCTATATAAACTTTTTATGGTAGGATTTGGCACAAAGTAAACATTGAAGAAAAAGAAAGCTAACTAAACCGATTTTGATTCTTCAAACAGAAAAAAAAAATCAGCTTTTGTCAAAAATTTATGTTGATAATGTAAATAAAGCTTGTGATGTGTATTTTTTTTATATTCACAGCTAGGATACTTTGATTGTTAAGATATCTTTAGGGAAAATGTTTTCATGTTATGAGTTTAAGCTTCAGATCCGTAATTTCCATTCAAAAATAATTAGACAAATATTACAGGGGAAGGTGGGAAGGGATACCTCTGTGTCTTGTGTCACTAAATAGATACATAAAACAAGTAGAGGTTATGTTAGGAATAGTGTAAGGCTTTACACCAACAGCAAATGGAAAGGCAACAAAATCTACAACAACTTTTGTTAAGAGCAGCGGCAAAAACAGAAGAAATCTGTAAACTGACATTTTGTCCCCAATAAAGTTGTGGTAACTAATTAATTTCACCTTATGTCAACAATACTTTTTTAATCTTAAAAGTAAATAGATTTTTTTAGTAAGTGATTTTTTCACAGATGGTTATTGAAATTGGGAGGAAGGATCTCTTGCAAAGGTTTGTAGTGAGGTGGGTTTGAAGAAGTTATCGGCTGAAGAGAACTTCCTAAATGAAAACTGATTTATTTTTTGTTTTTTTGTTAAAGGTCTCATAATGGAACACCAGTGGTTGCAGCAGATTCTCCAAATGGTCGTGTTGGTTGTCTTATTAGTAGGCAACCAACCCAGATCAGATAACCCCTAAAGAACAATACTACTGATGTATTTTTCAAATAACTTTGTACGTGGAGAAAATTACAATTGATCACCTAATAAAAAAAAATTATAAAAGTTTATTTCCTACCTTTTTTTATGCCTTAAGAAAATTTTTAAAAAATTACGCTTGACACAAAGGGTCATAATTTATGCATGAAAGGGTTAATCCAGGTTTTCTCATTGGGTTAAAAAAGCCTTACACTCCCCACCACATGTCATAAAGAAAATAAACTCTACTAAATCTTGTTCCTGCAAGAACCACGCTCGCATTAAACCACGGTTTAATGCTAACACGTTCACCAGTCCTGAAACAGCAGCAAGAAAGGTCAGAGGTGAGCTGTTTGAAATTCGTTCACACACTTAAAAGATGATCAAACAAAACATAAAAGAGGGGAAAAACACAAAAATAATGTAACAACCGAGAGGGTTTCTTATGAAGGAAGGATCACTGTTGCTGGTGAGATGATTCCAGTCAGTGTCTGATGAACAGATGAGACTGATAAAAGTTTAGGTTGTTGTGTTATAATTAGCTGCCGCTAAAAACAAACTGAAAACCACTTTTTGCTATTTGACTTGGAAACGTTTGTATTTAAAATGTCAAAGAAATTTGTTAAGTTGCCGTTAATTGATGGAAGTCTTCAAGGTGGATACTGGGCTTGATTTAAGATTAAGAACTGAAAGATTGGTTCGCCTCAATCAAGCACATTTCTGCTCAGATTATACCAGAAATAAATCCACCTAAAATTAAAAAAAAATTAGCTCTGCGACGGCACAGAAATTGATCATTTGTTCGGGTTTATTTGGATGCTTGCATATGAGCTCTAATCTGACCTGTATCAATTGCTTCTGCTTCATCCCAGCCTCTCTCTCTGTCTGTCCAAATGTCCCTCCTCCCCTCCGATGAAGCAGTTGTAATGTCATTATATGTCAATGGACCAGAAACCCTTGCCAGTCTGTAATCCTTAGTGACCTGCACGAGATCATAGACAGTCAAGTGTAAATAGAGAGATGAAGAAGAGAGGTGAAGAGAGGGAGAGGAGAGAGAAGACGGGTGTCCACATTGACATATAATCTGCAGCATGACGTGACACAGTGACAGCAACAGGTAGGAGTTAAAGAGACAAGGGCGCTAAAGGCCGACACAGAATTGTCTGCTCACACTTTAGTTTATGGATCCACATCAAAGCTTCATCCAGGCACTTGACAGAGGTCACATGGTGCAGATCTATTCTGCCTGTGGCTGGAGGTGAAACTCAGCCGATGTCCTGACACCACAACACACAGCATACACTACAGGTTCATGCTACAGGGGTCAGAAAGCTGGTTTAGTTTTAGGTCCTGATGACCCATCAAGATCACAACCCCTCGTGTGTATAATTGCTACATTCTGTCCAAATATGATTCAGAATGTTGACAAAGATTTTGTTTTAAAATGACAAAAACTTATCTTTATTCTACTTTAGACATAAAGCAAGTGGTTGGGGTTGAGCAAGTGTTCTTTTGGGGAATAACATGTGAGCAAGATTCAATGGCGGGTCCAACGTTTGTTGTTTCCTGATATTCTATCAGTTCTGTGATTAATAGAATATGCAGACCTATGAAGAAGATTGTTCTGGCATCGTTATGGGTCTGGTCGACTATTTGACTCTGCCCTGAACTGTGCAGGTTGGGTATAACTGTGTGTGCCCTTAGAATCAGAAATGCGTGTTCACTAGATCCCAACTCTGGTCCTCAAGTTCCCCCTGCATGTTTTGATTTAGATTCTGCAGTAGAGAAGGTTGCGCCATCATTTGAGTCAGGTGTGCTGGAAGTGAGATACATCTACGGGTGTATTCACATCATCCCTGTTTAGTCAGCTGTAATCAAAATCTAGTCTGTTTGCCAATAAAGTCCGGTTCATTTGCGAATGTGTGAATGTGCAAGCAAACCTTTACGTGGACCAAGAAAAAGCAAACTCTCTTCCACCTAAAAATCTAGGTCTCAGTTCGAAGTGAACTCTGGCACGATTCAAATTCATATGTGGATGTAAACTGCTTCAAAAGCAGGAAGTGAACTATACCGCAGGACCTTTTGGGTAGATAAATCTAGCGGTAGAGGGAGAAACGGCTTGTGGTCTTTTACCAAAGACAAAACAGCTAAAATCTGATGTTACTCCATTTTTGTTTGCATTTTGAGAAGAAGGAAAATGCAAACATGTTTTTTCGGAGGTTTTCATGTTGCTTCCTTTGGTAGTTTTTGGTGCAGCGCCACCACAGGCATGGGGGAGAGGAACCCCCATGCCTGTGGTTTGTATTGTTTTGGTTTCAATTGGTTTGTCTTGTTTGACACAATAAAATAACCCAAAATAGTGAGAGGGAGAGAGAGAGAGAGAGAGAGAGAGAGAGAACTGCTGCAGCTGAAAATATAAAACAAACGTTGACATTTTGGTCTCCAATTGAACCAAGTCTACTGGACTCACCCTAAAATACGCACAGAATGGGTATTTGGTGGCCAGGGGTGGGAATCACAGCTCTAGATGTTGAGATGTTGGCGAGAGAGAAAATGCAATATTTTATCTGACTGTTACTCAAAATGTAAAGTGTCTTCAAAACATACACTGAAGGA
Source organism: Xiphophorus maculatus (assembly GCF_002775205.1). NCBI lineage: Eukaryota > Metazoa > Chordata > Actinopteri > Cyprinodontiformes > Poeciliidae > Xiphophorus > Xiphophorus maculatus. The sequence continues at coordinate 17,271,117 of NC_036452.1, read as the reverse complement.
ATATCCATGAATGGTTTTAGGTGCTTTGAGTGACAACCCCACACTTATCCTGGAGGCATTTCTGGAGTGGAAAACATGAGCATTAGTGTGTTAAACATAAAAAAAAAACTGCTGGGAAGAGCACTTGGTTAAATTGCTGTCATTTTAAAGCCTCCAGCCCCTTGACTTTAATTTGTGCGTGCACCGTGGTGAAACATCTGGAAAACGAAGGCAGATTTTCCTACATTCTGATGACTGAAATGCTGCTAGCTTTAAACATGAAGCAAGTGCTCACGCACACGAGTTAGTTCAAAAAATGTTTGTTGATGTTCCTCTCATTCTGCCGTCTTACAGCTACAATGGTCCTCTAGAGAAAGCAACATTTGTACATATTCAAGGCTGGACAAGAGGTCAGAGGGCAAAAATTTACAGGGGAATATTTATTCAGTAAGATGTGGTTTGTATGTGTGGGTGTCTTGACATACATTTTTGCTAAGATGGAAAGTTTTTAAAGTTATTTTTATTTATTATTTTTTAAACTTGTGAGAAAGCTTTCTCAGGTTCATGCGGCTCAACACTGGGTGATTCTGGCAACGGAGGTTGTCAGTACCAGCTTCCTCCGGCACATTAAACGTTTTGGGCACTGAACCCAACCCTGTCACCGATCTGAGGATTACTTCACGTCGGTTTTAGTGACAGGACCTTTCAGAGGACAGTAGGGTTGTCGTCTTGATACTAAAAGCTATATTTTTACAATTTTTGAAGGCACAGAACAGCAAATATTATTAAAACGTGAGTAAAAAATGAATGTCCATTTAGAAATAAATATGTTACTTCCATCTATTGCAAAATGATAGACAAGACTGTGACATGTTTTAGAAGTGTTAACATTTACTGGCTTCATTTCCGACTGAGAAGTTTTTTTTCCCATTATGTTAAATGCTATTTTCATTTTATGTTAACCACCGAAGGTGACAAATTTTTCTTTTCACTGTATGCATTTGGCATTAGCCAATATGTGATTATCTTACCATGTCAGTTCATAATAAAAATCGAAGCACAACTCTTTGCTCTAGGTCATCAATGACATTAATTAACCCCTTAACCCTCACCCCTGGAAAATACAATGGAAAATCAGTACACAGGCATTCGGCTGCATGTTAAATGGTTTTAAGGGACTTGATGGCATGCGTGGCTAACTTTTCATCTTGTTGGAGTTCTCAAACAGATGTCATACTGTTAATTACTGGATTTTATTTGAAGATCTCATTAGCTATGGAAGGGGTGTACAAGAGTGTGTTTTTTTTCGTGCTTGTCACCTAAAAACTGGTCCACAGGCAAAAGCAGCTCTCCATGGAAGCCGCAGATGGCTCTGGGTCAAAGGTGCTGACGCATCCGCTGCTGTTGCACAAGTCAAACCCTGCTTAACCCTGGCTTAGTCACCTGAATAAGGGGGTTCCTTGCTGTTGAAAGAGCTCTGGGATAACACTGAAGATCCCACTGTATTCGTGCGTGTATTCTACAACCATAAAAATGAACTCGCATCGTCCAAAAATGAAAAAGAACTCAAACTTTTACAGATCTGGCAAAAAATTGTCTTTGCCCGATATAAAATCAGCTGAGTCTTGACCCATGAAAGAGACTGTGTGTCTCTTTTTAAAATCTGTGAAAGATGCTATACAAATGAAATTTAGCTTACTTACTTGGATACAGCTGTCAGACTAATGGAGAAGCTTAGCACCTATTGCTCTTTTAGAACTCACGTCTTTACATGGATCGGTTATCTGAAACATTTAACCAGCTTTTGTTCTAATCCGTCTGATAAACACGAAATGGGACGTTTTATCCTCGCTGGGCTCGGCTAAATTCCAGGTCATCGTTATCGGTTTACTGTCAAGATAATTCATTTACGGAAGCTAATTGCATGTTTAATTAGCCTCTGTTTAATTCCTGTTACATAAAACTGTGGAACTTATGATACCAACCCCATTTCTTTTGTGACACACAAGCTCCTTTTATTTTCTAATTAAATCTGATTGAATGCGTGGCTCGTTCATTGAGGGTTACTGCATCTGAGCTCTGACGAGACGCAGCAAGTGAACAGACAGAAGATCACTTAACTGTTAAAGAAACTGATACACGGCGGTAGTGAAAGCGAAGTCTGATGCTGTAATGAGGCCTGCATTCAGTTGAACAGCTCCGCTTTCTGCGCTAAACTGTCATGACGCTGCATGGGTTTCTGTTGGATGTGCATCTATTTCTTCTGTGGCCTGTTGCACTGCAGTTATTCACCACTCTTAAACCTGAAAGGCGTTGTAGCTATGATGCGATTGTTGCAGATGGTTGACTGCACGTGTAATCGTGGAAATGTTCATTTTTGGGGAAGAACGTATTGTGCAGCTTATGTTGGTTTATTGGCGATGTTATGTCAACACATGAGTGCACATTAATGGTAAACTTCTTCAGGGAATCTTAGATTGCCTGGAGTTTTCAGAACGCTATTAAGAGCGACTCCTGCAGGGCCTTGTACTAAACTTATTGGATTCTGTTTGGGTGTACTTTTTAAGGGGTGTTAGTGTTCTGATTGATTTCTGAAGCCTGGCTTTAAGAGTAAGCACCTGCGTTGTCTCTGCTCCTGAGGTTGTTAATCAGAAGAGTGCAACAGCATATATTAGCAAACTGTTTAAAGCCTCAGACCAGGCAGATGTTTTGATCAGTAGCTTTTTGGAGTTGGAGTCTATATTATGTATTATATATATTATTTGTGTCTGACCTATAAGTCCTTCAATCATAAAAAAGGCTCCTACCCTGAAAGAATGAGCATGTGATGTTGACACACAACAGGGTACTGCAGTGCTAAATATCTTTAAAGAAGAATCTTTCTAGTCTTTGAAATCAGTAGGAAAGGGCTTCTACTACATATTATACTCTATTTCCCAAAAATAGTGCACATTTTCTGGTAGAATAGTATCATGGTGGCAAACAGTGCCAGCAGTGAATTTAAAATGGCCACACTACTGCCGTGACAATTCTACAACTTCATCAAGACAGTCATTGTAAGGCACTGTGGCTGCTCTGTGCATTGTGTCCAGCATCACTCTAGCCAAATAAATATCAGCAGTGTCTGGAAAAAAAAATCATACTGTTTATGTTAAAGTACCTATACCAAGATCAGACATTTCTTACATAAAAACATGGAATAAGTCGAGCCAACTGGGCCAATCAGCAAACAGAAAGAGAAGTTGTGAATGAGTTATTCTGCGCTGTTTTAGAACTGTAGTCTGCCTGTAGTTGAGTAATGGCAGCTGTGAAAGTGAACAAAGCCGTTCAGTGTGTGTTGGCCACCCTAATATTGAATAAACACTAACAGCCATCTTGTTTAGGTTGGCATTTCTCTCTTCAGGGTTGAGGATGGTTGTTTACGGCGCAGGTCATTTCCGGTAAGCTTGAGCTGTCTAGTTAAATACGGCAAATGTTAGCGACTGGGAAAAATTTCAAACTTCAACAGAGTCCACGTTGTAGCAAGCAACCGTTTCTGAATAGCCAAGGGTCCAAAAGGGACTGTTGTTTTTTTTAAGAGGGTAGATTGTATCCATTTTGTTTTAGGTCCGACACCTCATTCTAATAAAAAATGTGTAAAAGGAAAAACTCTGAAAGAGCTTCAGATATATATAAAACCACAACAAAAGACTACAGGACGTAAATAATAAAGAGAAGAGGAATAAATTAAAATTCCTGTCGTCTGGCAACACACATTTATCAGAATAGACTAATGCATAAATGCTCACAAGCTGCAGAAGAATGCTTGTTTTTTGTTTGCTCGCTTTAGTCATCACAGAAAAGCCCCGGCGGTGCCGTGTTGAGCTCTCCACTAGCCTTTTTTTTTTTTTCTTATAGCAGCAAGTCTTTCCAAAACTCAAGGGCCACTCAGGGATTTGTGCTAATTATATCACATTAAAGTTGATCCTCATCAGGCGTCTTTCACAACTTGCGAAAATATAACCATAACAGTGAACCATTTATTATTCATCAGGCACTTATTAAGATGGGTTTCAGCAATAAGTACAAATATTTGGACACCACTTGATGGCGTAACTACTAATGGAAACTGCTTTATGACTGTTTTTGTCTCCTGATATCTCAGTAAAATTGAAAATGTCCATAAGCATTAAAAAGGTTTCAGTGTTTGACACCGTTATCCCCGGCAGCCTGAGCAATCACTCATTTTCTTGGCTAATTATCGCCTCCTTTCAGAACCCTTGGGTTAAGGAAATTACCAAAGCTTTACTACAGAAAATGGCTTTGTAACAATAATTCAATAGCGGCTCTTAAATGGTTAGAAAGGCGTCACCGTGGGGATCGATCATTAAAGCCTGTGGTGCACGCTGTGCTTTAGTGAGAGTGAAGGTTTGCTGGGAAACATGCAGGATGTGTTGGAAGGCAGAACCTGGCATGTTGAGCTAATGAGGGGAAGCACAGATAAGTTGCTTTATGGGCGAATTAGTAGAAGTAATGGTTGGGCGGCGTATGCTGTGTGCTTCTTGTGGTCAGGAGAATTTGAGCTACAAAAATAGCTGAAGTCCTTGTTTAGGACAAGGTGAGAGGGGAGTGATGGACGGATAAAAGAAAAAAATGAAGCGGGTTAAATCATAAGAGACCAAATTTGATTTCAATTAGTGGCCTGGGCTGATGAGGCACAGAGCATGTCGATGTAACTCTGTCCTACCTTGCCTCCCTCTGTCCCCCAGCCTTCCTCCGCTAACACTACCACCCTAAATCTCTCCTCTACAGCTGGGTGTACTGGAGCTCCACTAAGTCGGGGCTCGCGTCTGCGGCTGGATCCTTAAAGTAGAGTGTGGCAGTGTCTTCCCCCCGCTGGCCCGTCCGCCGGGCCCTATGCTCGGTCACCTCTTTGGGCTGCTCCTGCCGGCAGCGGTTGCTGTTCCACCATGCTTCCAAGCCGGCCACCAGGCAGGCCAGCAAGAGGCCGGCGGCCAGGATGCAGAAGATGCCAGCGAAGCTGTGTAGCTTGAGGGAGCGGCCGTCAGGATGGGCGCTGACGTGGCTGCTGAGGTCGCAGCGGCCGGTGCGAGGCCACCACTTCTGCTTCATGATGTCCAGGTCGCCTTTTTCCTGCAGCTCCAAGATCCTGAAGGAGACAACAGGAATGCCACAGAGACGTTTTAGTCCACTTCCCACTGCTTTATGTGGCTACTGGTTTACAGTACATAAAAGGAAATAAGTACTGGACAAAATGTTATTCTCAATAAATACATTTCTGATCATGCTACTGACATGAAATTCACACTGGAGGTCGGTAACAACCTGAATAATCTACACAAATAAATCCATCTGTGAATTAAGTTAGAAAGTGAAATGTAACAGGAAAATAAGTAAGCCTTCAGTCAGTTCTTTTGAAAATAACCACCTCAAGGCACATATTTTATCATTTTTAAACAAAGAAAAAGATTCTTACCCAGCAAAATGATCTATTGTGACTCAAAAGCAAGGGCTTCTTTCAGTTTAAATGAAATAGCATGCATTTTTATGAATAACAAGCCTCCCAAAGAAGTGAGTACCTGCACACATCTTTGTTACAGGTTCACTACGAAGAGCAAACACAGCAGACAGCTACAGAGTTTGATGGAAAGATTCAGAGTAATGCTTTCCAAAATCATCTATGCTAGAGCTGTGCGTCTAAACATCAGATATGCTGTTTCTGAAATAAAGTAGAGGTAATCAGGCCATAAAACCGAAGCCTAATTTGATGTGTTTAATCGGCTCAGCTCAGTGTCAACATGCTGAAGGTCAGCGCACGGCGGTTTCCATCCACAGTCTCTCCTCTAAACACCCCGAGGACAAAACAGTTTAGCAGCACAAATTCAGCAGAAGCTACAAAGTCTGCGAAGGTTCTTAGTGGCCGGATTATCAAGCAGACAGTCGGCAATGGAGGTAGCATAGCAGTTATGGGATGTGGTATTAACATGATGGTTGGGAACGCAGAGATAATGGCTTCTACGGTGAACAATAGCCCTGCCCTCATTTTAACACTCAGACACATTATCCCTGCGAGTCCCAGAGCGTTGCGCCGAGAAGATGCCCAGAGCGGAAAATTCATTAAATAAGGAGCAGCTCAGCATTCTCTGAGTGGCACAAATTGAACACAGAGTTGTTTAATTGAAGATGGAAGGGAAGAAGGAGCGGAGGCACCTCCACGGGGTCAACACAGAGCTGAACGCGACTGCAGCAGGGACCAGACAGGCAAGACAAAGAGGAATGAAACGGTGAAAAAGTTTTCTTAGATCACCACAGCAAGCTCTCTGTTCAGACTGGATCTGGATTAAAAGTAATTTAAATACTGTTTGCTATGCAAAGAGGGGTTGGGGTTATGTTTAGATTTTTCTTTTAATCTCTGACAGAGAGTTTACATTACACCCAGTAACTTCTGTGGAGAACTGGAATTCATCTTTCCACATATCTATCTCAGTATTAACATAGTCTATCAAGATGTTTAAACTTAAACAATGAAAAAAGTGAAAGATGTGAGTTATGCTATTATTAGTCGGTGTAGCAGGTTTGCTCCATATTATACTGAGCACATCTGAATATAAGTCACACCCACTAACTTTGGGGGAAAAAAATAAATTACATATGTAGGTCGCACTAGTCTACAAGCCACGTTTTTGTGGTTTAGTCAGTTATAAAGTTAGCATTACTCCAATGTCGCTGTCAAACATTGAGTCCGACTCTGTTCCTCCTTTCAACAGCCGGAGACATGCAAAAATATTTGCTTTTACAGAAATCCAGGCTCTAGACGATTTGACCATGTTTGTTAAAAAGTTGATTAGACTGGCAAGGAAATCTGCAACAGCAAGCCATATCTATGTAAAATAAATCTAAATGTATGTGAACGTCTGTTAGCATAAATATGAGCCAAACACCAAAACACCATCCCAATGTTCAGGGATGTGTGTCTGAAGGAACAGCATTTTAAAAGCAAACCATATGTCACACTACTAAATCCCAACCGGTGAGACAGTAACACAGTCTACATCACAGATACACACCTGATGCAGCTGATCTCACTCAGATTGTTACACTCCACCTGAATTAAAATACTATAACAAGTCGGTTTGCTGTATTTATTTTTTAATCTGAAAAAGAGCAGCATTTAACACTAAACAAAAGAGAAACTTCTGTGGCGTCCTGTATTTCCAGAATTATTTCTGTTTTTCTCAGACAGCAGGGAACTTTCCAAACTTCTGGGATGCAGTTGATCTTAGCTTTGTGCCTGCTCTGCAGGAGCTGAGCTGATTGTAATTGCTAAAGCTCCTCGGCTAGATTTCGTTAGTGTGTTAGGAATCGAACGAAATTTAACATTGAACTTTTGCTTTTAATAATCTAAATAAAGCACAGAGCTGAAAGTAACAATCTTCACACAGCTTATGTGCTCATGTTAACTCGCATACCGTGTGGGGACCAACGTCGCCTCAGCAGTCGCATCCACGGTGTGACTGCAAACACAGACAACGCCCTTTTATTGCTGTCTTTTTGCTCCTCTAACCCTCAGAGAACTGCTAGAAAGCATCAGACGCCGACATCGTCCTCAAACTAATCTGTCACCTCTCTGTGTGGCAGTGTTTCTGCATTTCAGAGGTTTTATCTCTATCCAGCCAGTGCTGCTGACTCTTCGGCCCCTCAGGTCCACGGCTCGTCACATACAGAGAGGACGATCTCAAAGAGAAATGGGATTGTCGCTCAGTGTTGCGCCTGACCTCGGAGGATGAAAGAGGAGGACACGGAGCCGGAGCCGGGAGGAGGAGAGCAAAAGTGGGAGGAGGTGTAAACAACACTCGTGCGAAGACGCCTCTGGAGTTATGAGGTGCGAAACACACCGGAGAGCGATTTTCCCAGAGCAACAAAAGAACCTGCAGCACAGCGGTTGCTGCTGCTAATTCTTTGTCAACATCTATATTAACGCCAAGACTCCACCTTTGGTGTTTATGTATATTTCATCCTCACAAAGCGACAGAGTGTGCCATGGTTAATGCATTAAGGAGTTTGTGCGTCAGTGCAGCAAACATCAAAAACCTGCTGCTGCTTCTAACGTGGGAGCTGCTGAATAACAGCTGCCCTCCCTACAAACTTTCTATATTCACATCAGAAGCTTTCAAGGCAGCAGAGACTTTGAGCCCCGCAAATGTTTTCATCACACAGAGGAAAATCCAAGAGCAGGTGCGCGGAAAATTCCTCCCAAAATTACCTGTCATTGAAAACTGGTTGGCAGCTGAATTCATCAAGAAAGAGATGAATAAATGCTTTTCTTCCTGCATGGTAGCTGCATACGTGTGTGACAAGCAGCGCATAACGCACTGCATGTAGGACACCAAGTGGCCACAGGGAGCACCATGAAATCTGACTTGTGAAAAATCATTCAAATTAATGGTAGCAACATATTTATCTAAACAGGTGTGAAGATTGTTATTAGTTATGGGCTAAGCAATACAAAAGTAACAAATCTGCTCCAGAAAATCCAATCGAATGCTCATTTGCGATTCTATTTCGGTGGGCAGACACGTGTGTTTATGAACGCAGCCTTAAAAAGAGTCAGGGTGGAAAATAAAGAAAAAAAAAACGAAACAGCGGAATGATGCTTACACTTTGCTCACGCCACTCGCCTCACACACACTCTCTCTCTCTCTCTCTCCCCCCTCCTGTCACTCACTTATCCCACTCAGGGCGTTTTATGGCGTTCACATAGTTGAGGTAGTTGCAGAGTGAGAGCGCTCAGCAGTGACTGGACGTTCACAAAGCCTTTGTTCTCTTGGCACCAAAAGGCACAGCTTCTGAGCAGGAGCTTTCACAAAGCTACTGCCAAGTGACGCGTTAAAGGAAAACTGTAAGATGTTTAGATGATTTAGGATCTGTTCTGAGTAACACTTTTCTCAATTTCATGTTTTCTTTGTTTTTTAACAACAAAGCTTCCTTCATGAATGCTTCATGTTCACATTAGGAAACACTATTGGTACATATTCTTCTACTGCTGGTACTCTTGTTTAAAAATCAGGCTGGCTGATCACTGATGTCCCAGGCCAGTTCTTTATATGTTATTTAGCCAATGTGTTTGTCATTCTCAGTTCTTCAAACCTGTTGTCCAGGTTTTACCATTCTCTTCCACCTAACGCCTGTACAGTAATAGGTTAAGGTGACTGTATTGTATAAGTAAAACAGTTCAGCGCCCAGAAGACATTTAGTCTATTTAAATACTTGAATTTCCTCTTAGTATAAATTTTATGACTTTTCTAACAATTTTCTTTGACTTTAGCGAAGGTTGTATCACAAAACCTTTCATAGATGAGATCTTATTGACCAGGACCCAGATAAGAATAATGAATAAAGCTCATTTACTATTTCCTCAAACTGCATGCTGCATTTATCAGGAGTTCCCCATAGTGTCATAAGTTTTTTTTTTAATTTGAAGTTTCTTAGTGTCTGAGACTAAAACATAGAAACCAAAAAGAGGTTCGCTGTGGTCAGATAATCTCCCCATATGCAGATGACACAGCTTTCTTACTTTCTAGTTTCAACCTTATAGTAAGTTTTAAATAAAGTTATATTCTCCAATAAGTCCCTTTTAAATTACTAATATAAACAGGTTTGCATTACATAATTTCAACTTTTGCATGCTAAAGCCACACAAAATATGTTAAAAACATACAGTACTGTAGCACTATATCAAAAATACATCCTGCACCTAATAAAAGTGCTTGTCTGATGTTCACTTCCTTAGATTAGTGCTTTAATGTCTTCAAATTCAAGAAGAAAAAAAAAATCAATAGCAGATGGATGAGAAAGTGTTCAGATTTAAGTGATCTCGCTGCTAATGACGTAATATTGCGGAGATTATAACCAATCTGCATGATTTTTTATGATCTCACTGGGATCAATTTGTGTTTGATTAGGGGGAAAAAAAACCCCCCGACTTTTCTCTGGAGCCGCCCGGCTTCATCTGAGGAAGATGATCCAACTTCCTTAAATTTACCGGCTTTGCTCAGACATCTGCCTTGCAGAGACGAGGTGAGTAATTAGCACATGTACTTCTGTTTACATTCACTCACCGTGAGTAATCCTGTTTCCTTCGCAACAACGCGGCTTAATGCGAGCTCCTTTCATGTGAGCCTAATTGACTTCAGCCTCGAAGGCGTTATCGATTGAACAGCGAGAGCCCCACCGGCAGGAGGTGTTTCTTATCTCCCGATCTTTCAACACGCAGGTTTTTAAGAGTCAGTCGGTGTGACACCACTTCATCTTCCAGCAAGAATGTTCCTCGTTAAAAACTCTGTTGTAATTTGCAGAGGCAGGCGGCTCAGTGAGACCCTTTACTCATCATCACAGGCTTTCTAATATGATAATGAACTCTTAAGGTCAACAACGAGGATTAGAGGGAAGAGAAAGCCTTCAACCTCCATCATCATTTTTGTTTTCCTGGCCCTTTAAAGCAGCTAAAGCCCTGACGCACGTCAGCTGAAGATTCACATTCAGCTATCAACAGATAACTGTAATAGATCTCAGCTCAAACCTCCGAGTGACGGCGATCCCTACAATTTAGTCTTCAGGTCGGTGCTGGTCCGTACATCTATCCTTTTAAAAATATTAACAATACTTTGAGAGTGTCCTGGTGAAAAATAATATATTTAAGTCTATTTTAAATATGCTGTATTTTTCTGAAATACATGTCAATATACTTATTAGGATTATATTAACATGTAATATAAGCACATTTTTAAAAACATGCTTCTAATATTCTTTTTAAAAAGTGTAGTTTGGCACACTTTCTAAAAGTATGTTTTAAAATATTATTTAAATTCTAATTAAATATATTCCTAAAATTATACTTAGGATAATAATGTTAAAAATGCACTTTTTATGTATTTGTAAAAATGTATATTTTCAACAAATTTTAAAAATATATTACAAATGTATACAAACGATACTTTTCTGAAGTTGTACTTTTGCTAATACTTTTAAATAGGTTCTGCGTATATTTTAGTTAGCCTTTATAGCTAATGCCAACATCAACTGATGATTTGATATTTCTGTTTTTCTATTTCTAACATACAGTATACAGGCAAAGAAAGCACAAATAAAAGTTTTTTTTACCCCAGCATCTGGTCCCAATCATCATCACACTAATTCTTAGCCGTTTTTATGTACTCCTTAAAATACAAGTACTTTCTTTGTTTCATTTAATGGAGCCAGAGTCCTGGTTTTGACCTGGAAGAGGTTTGTGGAGAAAGTTATTAAATTTTCCAGAGATATGAATATTTTTTTAGCCTAATTTTATGTATGCTTATTATTTTTCCATCTGATCTTGGTAGATATATTCCAATAAAAAGATGTAGAGATCTGTAAATGTAAAGATACAGTTCCAAAATTCTCTTAGTACTGCATGCAGTTAGCATTTCCAGGTCTGTGTGCATATTGATTTCCATTCCAGTATCTGCTCCTTTACCATTTAAATGATCTCTGTTTACTGTGCTGTCAGTAGTTCTTGCTTCTGGCTCACCTGTGAGCCTTCAATCTTCAACATGTTGCCAATTTAATGTCCAGGATTGGTCGCCTCCTCCAGGTCTTATTCATTGTTTTTAGCTGCACAGTCTGAACATTACTTCTACGTCATTAATGGTTGATGCTAGGAGCGCTATTTTTAGATGGAGCAGTAAGCAGGCAAGGATAGAGGCAGTGCTAGTATGTTTTAATTTGAAATATGGGCCATTTTCACACAGACAATTTTAATTTCAAACCAGCTATGATACAAAGGTATTAACATGTGTTTGAAGCTAAAGTGAGCTACTGTGTGGCATTTTTCAAACAGCTGGTTGAATTAGCATGTTCAGTTCCAATGATAACAATGACATCAGCAGTTATGACATCTCTATGATACAACAAAGGAATCTCTCTCTTGAATGTAGCTCACAGACAGAGTTTTCTCAGACCTGTTGCACAGTCCTATCATGACAGATCACTCTTCAGAGCACGTTCAAAGTTAATCAAAACAAGCCAGATATCGATTTCAGATCTTTCGAGCCTTTCAGAGAAGCAAGAATCTACCAGAATTTAAACATGAAGCAACAGATTGCTTGTGAACATGAAGCTTTTCCAGCAGAGCTTTCATGGATCGACATGATGGACCTCAACATCCAAGTCGACTACAACGCTGTCATTTTCCCTATTGAAGATGACAGCGACAGCCCCATTAAGCCGGAAGATGAATCAACACAGATCCAGGGGGAACCAAGTCCTTCCGGCAACTTGGAGAGTCCAAAATCACTGGAAGTCAAGCAGGAAACAACTCCCTCTGCTGACTTAGAGATCACCCCCTTAGTGGAAGTCAAGCAGGAAAAAACTCCAGCTGCTGACCCCAAGCCTCTCAACTCAGTTGAAAACTGGCAAACTTATCAACCATCTACAGTTAACTGTTCTAGCCCTGTTTTCACTGGAGTTGCAGAGTCAAGAAAACAAAAGGAATGTGGTTATGTGGCCTCCCAATATCAATACCATGAGAGGAGGTCAAAGTATTCAAAGGCCACTGGCAATCCTCAGTCTTCTCATCCCTTGTCCTACAAGAATGACAGGAGTGAAGAGACTAGCCAACATGTCAGAGATCTCACAAGGCAGGTAGACGATCTTAAAAAAGAACTGCAGAGTAAGATTTTTGATCTCCACGAGGAAAGAGAACGAAGGATTGCATATCAGGTTGAAGTCAAATCCCAGCAGGAAGAAATTCAAAAACTGCAAAAAATGTTAGAAAAAGAACGTCGGATGAAAGTCAAAGATGACCATGGAAGAAACGTGCCAGAAATGACAGATGTGCCAAAGGCTTCTTGCTCTTCCAAAGTAACAGCAGACAAGAGTATTCTTCAACAGCTGGATTACTTCCAGAGGGAGGCTGAAAAATACGCCTCCCGCAATAAAGGTCTGATAGAAGTAATGGTTGAAGAATACAGAGTGAGGCTTAAATATGAGGAGCAGCTCAAACGTCATGCTGAGCAAGATTCCAAATTCATAGAACAGGAGGAAACAGTTAAATCTCTGCAGGGTCAGGTTACTGACCTGAAAGTCAAGTTGAAACTTGCTCTGGAAAACAACCACCCTAGAGTCTCCACCCAACCAGAGGTCCCCCTGCAAAAAGAAGGCTCCCTACCAACAGAGCAAAGACAGAACTTTATACCACCAGGGGTCTCCATGCACAGCCTAGCTCAGCCTTTATGCCAACCCAAACCCAGGTTGCAAACAGAAGGCTCCCTACAAACAGAGGAGACCAAGAAAAGACAGACCTCCAATCAACCAGGGGTTTCCGTGCGTAGCCTGGCTTGGCCTTTGCACCGACCCAAACCCAGGTTGCAAACAGAGGAGTCCATGAAAAGCCAAACCTCCACACAAACATGGAGGTCTGAGGAAAGACAGACGTCCATGCGACCAACCTCCACTGGTTGCATGGAGGGCCTTCATGTTGGCATTGGCGTAAAGGCCAATCTATGCCCGGCTCGGCCTTTACGCCGACCCACACCCAGGTGGCACTAACCTATGCTAGACTATTCCTAACCCTAACCTTAACTATAACTTAATTTGCATCTTACCTGGGACCCCTGACCCAAACAATAAGTCCATCATATTAGGAATGGGCTTTGGTCCTAATATGATGGACATAATGCAGTGTTTCTCATTTTCGGTCCTCGTGCTCCCCCTGCCCTGCATGTTTTAGGTGTTCCCCGTCTGCTACATACCTAGATTGAATCTGTGGGTGATTAACAGGCTTCTCCAGTACTTGATGACTGCAGAAGAGGTCATGCAATCATTTGAATCAGCTGTTCTGAAATACAGACACATCTAAAACATGCACAGCAGGGGGGCTTGAGGACTTTGAATTGTAATGTGACACTGAACATATAATGGTGCGTTCACAGCAAGTGCGTTTTAAGCGTCAGGCGCGTCTGATTTGCATTCAAAGTCTATGTGGAGGCGCTTCGAGGGCCGTTGCGGTGAGCTTCAAGCGTCTAGCGTGGCGCGATTTGAACCATTTGACACATCTAGTGCATCCAACACTCCACATAGACTTTGAATATAAAACAGACTCTGCTGTGAATGCACCATTAGAATGTTCAGTTCCATTGGTAACAATGACATCAGCAGTGATGACATCACTCTTTGATACATCAAATTAATCACTCTCTTGAGTGTAGCACACAGGCTGTTTTTTCAGACCTGTTTCTGTTTCAGGAAGTTATAAGCTATAAGTTATGAATCTTCTCCAGGAGCATTGTTAAAATGATTTGAAGGCACAGAATCAGTCCAGTACAGGTTCACATTCTCAGATGAGAGAGACTCCAGTGGTGCAGTTGGTAACACTATTGCCTTGCAACAAACTATAACATCTCATTGTAATGAGTATTGAGTTACTATCTCATTCAATATAGTATCTCACTATATTGAGAAACTCTCATTACATTGAGATAGTACCTAAATATGACAAACATTATACTGAGAAAACATCTCAATACAGTGAGATGTTATCTCAATATAATGACATAGCATCTCAATGTAATGAGGGTATTACACAATACTATATCTCATTTGTGATACTATATTGTAGTATCTCATTATATCTCATTACTATGTAATGAGATCATTACTATGTAATTACTATAATATAATTACTCATTACATAGTAATGATGTAATTACATCTCATATTTAATATCTCATTACTATGAGATATACTATATCTTATTATATAGTAATTAGATATCATTTACAATATCGTATCTCATTACGAGATACTGTATCATCCCATTATAATGAAATACATTATATTGAGATACTATATGAATATATATATATATATATATATATATATATATATATATATATAAACATGGGCATACGTCCACAGTAACAACTCCTGGAGGTGTTACTGTGGAATTTCTTTTTGTTCAGCGGCAGGTTTTTGCAAAAGCTGTAAGTCACTCTCAGCAACAAATAAAAACTAAACCTCAAAGAAGACAACAATGTAAGTTTCTCAGTTCATTCTCTGTACCCACATTTGCTACCATCGACACATATTCATATAAAGCAGAGTTCTGATGTATGTTAAAATATCTCAGACTGTATACAAATAATCGCAAAAGAAAATGCTGCAACCACAGACTATCAGTAAATACAGGATGTAATGAGTTAACGGGAAAGAAAAAAGAAAGTTGGAAGAAGAAAGAAAATGCGGGTTATACTTCATGTCTTTTTCAAACATGCAGTCTTTTACGATACTATAGAATGGCAGCATATTTATATTACCAACTATAAAGTCCCCCTAGTGGACTGGAGGACTTCTGTTTTAGGGCAAGCAAGGACTAGCAAGTTTGCAGCGTTCCATCGTTGCTGTTTTTCTTGCTATTTGCATCTATTTTCCCATTTTGTTTATATATTCTGGATTAAAAGCAATTTTTCTTTGCAGCATTTTGCTGCTGCACTTAGGTATTTTGGAATTTTCATCATTCGTGCGTTTGCAGCGCGTTTTGCCATTTGCTATGCAGTTGACCCTGGCGGCCACCATATGAGGAGGACGAAAAGAAGCATTCTGTCCTTTTCAATGATCTCCTCGTCATTATCTTGTGTTCACTCACTTCTGAGAGAAGAGGTCTCTGTATGGGCTGCCGTGCTGCATGGCGATGCCGTAGCCTTTGCTGCTCATGCTGTTTCCTGAAACCGTGATGGTGCAGTCGTCATCCGTCAGCGCCGCATACTCCAGCACCGCCATGTCCCACAGGAAAGCGTAAGGACTCTTCTTTGCCTGGAGCAGGAAGGAAAAAACACAATGCACAGAAATTTGGTAAAATTTGGTCCAGATTTCTGCTGCAGTTCCAGACCCAACTAACACCAGGTAGTAAACAGGATAAACTTTGTGATAACAGTAGCCTCTCAAACACATTTATCATTTATCTGGGGCTACATGAATACATTCTTTTCTAAGAATTCCTAAAAATTATTGGCCTTTTTCTCCATAAGTTTATGGCCAAGAATGGCAGCATACAAAAAACTTAGTTATAACACATAGTCACAATGAACATAGAGATGCAATGAAAACTGTACAAATACGCTGAAGTGAAACAATTGCACTTCTGCAACTGTAATGTAATGGGATCCATCTGCCTGTCTATGTATCTGTTTCGTAATCCAAACTAATTGAAAGCCTTGTTAAATCTTGTTCCAGTTTCTTTTTTAACACTTTGCACATCAACAATCCCTCTGACAAAATTGAACTAATCTCATCTAACTGCATTGATTCACTGACAAGAACTACATCTAAAGACTAGTGACAGCTCTGGTGTTTTCTCTCCTTTATATCCCGAGCAATGTTTTCAATAACAATATTGAAGCACCCCAATGTGGGTTCTTTATTATCGATACTGGTTTTGACAGAAATTCGTTGTAGCTGATCCCCGCCTCAAGCTGTTCATCACTTTTGTTTGTTTTTAAAACTTTAAAGTTTTTTTTATTTCATACGACCTGCTTCAGAAGAGAGTGCAAGTCAGACGTTTTTATGATTTGTTTGACTTGTTTCGTTTTCCAAGACAGAAAAACGTAAAAGTTCGATAACCATTTTTTCCCCCTCCCCCTTTCTAAATCCTATGAACAAGTGGGATGTTTGCAGGAGTCAAAGTCAGGGTTTTAAACCACAACAACATTGCATCATTTCCAATCGTGGCGGTGGAAGGATCATGCTGTCAGGCATTGGCCGGTGGTGCTGACGCACTGCACAAAGTGGATTAGCGTTACAAAAAGGGTTACCATACTTGTGTTTCATCTAACAGTTTGGTGTTACAATAGCAGATTAGCATCAGATACGCATCACAATTTGATCTGGAATGGAAAAAACTGGCTAAGAAAATAGTACACTGTGCTAAAACTATGCTAAGTGTGACGTTGTCTTTTGTGATTGGTTCTTCATCTATTTCTTGTTTAATGACAGCTGACAAACAGTTTAATGGAGCATTAGAACCACTAATTGGTAAGGAGTGTGAACCGAATGTGGGCAAAAAAAAAATCCCAAACTAATTTCCTATCTTATCATACCAATTACATTGTCTTAAAAATATATTATTGCCTGGTTGCTTTTATTTCTTGAGTTTGTCTGAAATAGATCAATAAGATCATGTTTTGACTGTGGCTCGTTAAAACACGAAACAAAATAAGACTAAGAATAAAAATACACACCTAGGATTCTAGCCTGGCCATTGAATTCTTATGCAGTTCCACTCAATACTCATGTTAGCAGGTCTCTTAAGGTGCTTTGTGAATAACTTATCTTACTGAGGTAAATGTCTAACAAAAATTGTGTAATTCGAAAACATTTTTGTTTTTTTTACAAATATTCGTAAAATGACATACAAGTTCAGGTATATTGTAGTATATGTTTGGACCTGTACAAATGATTTTGCCCATGTGAAGATTAGAGAAAATCCCAAATTTTTAACTTGTGGACCTGATTCTGGTTTTCAAAACCCACCGAAGATGCATGATGCATCACCAACATAGGAAGCTTATAATAAATCAGAAATAAATGACCATGACAGATGAACGTAAAACAACTGCAAGGTGTTGTAGGTATTCTTATTTATGCCGTTTTTGTGTACCGCTCTTGCTTGCTCCCTGTTAAAGACAGATAAACCCAGTGTTAGGTAATCTTCTTCCTGCAGCAATGAGCCAGAAGCTGATGTTTAACGGATTTGGTTCCGTTACAGTGTCAGGAACACGCCGACATGCGATACTGTTGCCGAGAACAGAAGGCTTTGTCTGTGTTGTGCTGCAGAGGCGGTCTGTCGGAGGTGATGGGTAAGGATGAGGTGACAATA
The DNA here is from genome assembly GCF_002775205.1 of Xiphophorus maculatus. NCBI lineage: Eukaryota > Metazoa > Chordata > Actinopteri > Cyprinodontiformes > Poeciliidae > Xiphophorus > Xiphophorus maculatus. Next base: position 17,253,230 of record NC_036452.1, on the reverse strand, counting down.
ACACTCAGCGGCGGCAGCAGTGGCAGCAGCGAGGTTTAAGTGGATGAGGACGTGGGTGTTTTCCCTGCATCAGCAGCGCTACTGCAGGACTTTCTGCCTCCACCGTTTTGACCTGTGTGAATGAAAGCACATTGTTCTGTCCGGCGTGTTCTCTCCAGAGTTACACAAAGACGTGTTTTTAGATCATTTCATGCTGTTGCCATCCTCTGACGTGCAGCATGTAGCTGCTGCTGTCGGCTTCACGTCTCATCGCTGCTCACAGTTTGCAGCCCGAGTGAGATACTCCTCTTTAGCAGCGTTTGAAGTAGCGCGCAGCAGAATGAAGATTTTCAAGAAGAAAGGAAGAGAAAACCCGAACAAGACAAGCTTGGAGGAAGCTCGGCTTCACAAATATCATCTTAGGCGGTTCCACAACCGGAGAACTACAGTGAGATCATCTGTCCAACAGCTGAAACTTGTTCCAAACTGGGTCATCAACTGGTCAATTAGGGATGCAAGCAATTAATTGATTTATGATTAATTCTCAGTTAATGGTTTAGTAAATTAAAATAGATTCCAATCGATTAACTAATAATGTCCACTTCCCGTCTTTTGGTGTTGAGGTTTGGTGGCCATCCAGTGGAGAGCGCTGTTGGTCATCCTTAATCCACAGCCAGTTGATAGAGGAATAAAGATGGCGGGGCCATACCAGAACATTAAAGAGAAATAGTTCGAACTGAGTCCAGTGTGGGATGGAAAGTGAGCTTCATGCTTTTCTGTTTTGAAACTAAACACTCGACAAGCTTCTTAAATTCCACCTTAATAGCACTAATTCATCCAAATTTACTAATGTGCTACCAGGGTCAGGATGTGATGGTAGAGAAACAAGGAGGTGAACAGAGAAACATTAAACATCTAAACCTGATTAAAATGCTGTGCTTGGACCTTCAGTTAGCTGCACAGAGACCGATGTCTTCAAACCCCAATGGAAGGAAGAACAGTTTAAAGGTGAGAGGGACAAATTCTTCAATGTGACAAACTAATAAAGTCAAAAACACCAGTGAGCGTTATTGCTGCTAAAGTTGGTTCTGAAAGCTGGTGAACCACTGCTGAACTAAATTTATTCACATGACTTTTTGTCCCCTGACCCATTCTATGAGGCCAATTGTTCATTTTTCATTTCATGGTCGCTCTCGACAAATTCAAAAATTGATTTTAGCTTTGTTTTGAAGGCAAACGCGAGACTCTCTCTTTAAAAAGGGAACTTAAGGATTTTGTTTTTAAACTTTTAAGCTGCCTCAGCTCATGTGAAGTGCATCCTAATCAACTCAAGAACCAGTTGCAGGACTGGAGGTTCCAACACTGCCTGCGAAACAGATGAAAAACTGTCTGTGTACGCAATGGTTTGAGGGGGGAAAACGTCAGCGGTTCCAGGGGGAGGTTTATCATGCAAACGGCTGAATAATAGATGCGCTCAAAGCCGATTTGTCTCTGAAACTAATTTGTCATCGGCTTTTTGGGAGATCTACGAGCATAATAACGTGCAGCAGCGGCTCACTGGTCCTGCTTTCACACGCACACACACATGTGGGATACTGCCTAACTAATTGGTGCATTGTTCAACTGCGCTTGCAATTAAGTAATAGATAAACAGATGAATGTGTGTGTTTGCCTGTTGTGAATGAAATGAGGAGAGCGTGTGTGTTTTAAATGACTACTGACAATCATTGGGGTTCACACATACAATTTACAACAAGAGCTTTTTTTTGTCCCCAACAGACTCTGAAGGCTGTTTCTCATAAACACTCTGTTTGTGTCTGACAGATTATTTTAGGTTTAATCTAATGCAACAATTTAGTTTTGGTCCAGCATAGATTAAAATGCAGGCAACAAAAATCTCCTTCAGATAAAGCTACACCAACACCAACGTCTAATAATGTTGTTGTTGACTTTCATCACCTCGGTTTTAACCCAACTGCTAAATTTATAAAATTTACCAAGGTGCACCTTACTTAGTCTGCATGAGAGACCCCAGCACAAGCAACGGAAAATGACATGGTTTTCAATTTTTACAAGTAAAACTTAAAAAAATCTGCCATTTGTATTAAACACCATTCAATGTGATACCCCCCAAAAAACCCCAACTGGAAGCGTTTAAGTACAGTCCAGCTGCGTACAATCCAACCTAAAGGGGCAGCTCTTCTGCCCCTTTAGTTGTTTTTTTGTTTTTTAAGAAATTCAATGGTTTTACACTCATGAAGTTTGCCACAGACTGAGACACAAACCTTGCGGATGCCTTCTGACGGGCTGGACACGGAGTAGTCCATGCCGTCGTTCTTGCTGATGGTTCTCCACAGCTCTGCGTACGTGCTGTCCTGCTCCAGAGGGTTTGTGCCTTTATTCCTGAAGTAGTCGTAGACGGCGGAGTCTCTCACTGTGCCGTACTCCACGTCGATCTGCCTCGCCAAGTCCTGGAATGACCTGTAGGGCGCGTAAAAACACAAGTGTCATTGTTAATGTTAATGTGCAGCGTGTCTCTCAGCTTATGTTTCAATTTTGCTGCTGGCTTTTTTCCACCAAGTTGTTAATAAGGTACGGCAGCCATTACCACTGGTAATGAAAAAAAAGGTATTAAAATGAATTACTCTTTTACCACAGTATTGTAATCTAATGCTGGAAATATTAGAAAAATCTAACTTTTAATTTTTATAAATTTGTTTAGTAGTGAAGAAAAATTCCATGTAAAAAAAATTACCAGATATTTTCCCCCTGTTCATTATTTCTTTACGCGTTTTTTTTCTTTTAATCATTGGCATAATTTTGCAACCCCTAACACGTCTTGTAAATTAAATGATGTTAAAGCTTTTTTTGTAGTTTAGAAATTACTTGGTAAAGTGAGTCAGGGTGTGTGGGAACTTTTAATTAGCACATTTCAGTTTCCCAGGGATATAAATATGATGCATCACGAATAAGAAATAAGAGAACCTGGACGTTCAGGTCAACAACTGCACAAAGACTGCAGAGGACCCAAATCTGTCTTCCGTCACACATAGTGAAGAGGTGGGTAAAGATCTCCAAAGCTCACTGACAGAGAACTGCCACTTGTGGTATCTTGGGCTCACCAAGTCTCCATGACAACCACTAGACACCATAGTAGAACTCAGAACTCAGTACACATCTCTGGAAACAAACTAAGGCTTTTGTAATGCAAAATAAATAAATAAAATGAAACACCTTAAATGTAACATATATATTTTTAAAGTTTTTTTTGGTTTTTTTTTACCCCTCCAGGGGCTCTTTTGTCCCTTATATGACAGTAGGCTGACAGGAAACAGGGAAGGAGAGGGGGGAAGACATGCGACAAATATCGTCGGGTCCGGGAGTCGAACCCGCGACGGCCGCGTCGAGGACTCAAGGCCTCCAAATATGGGTCGCGCTAACCACTACGCTACCACGGCACGCCCAGCATATATATTTTTTAATATAACTCAAGTGAAAAATTAATCTATTTGCGGGAAAGCTACTGCAATTTTCTCAGCTTGTCTCCTGTGGCCGATAACGCGGGAATTTCATTATTAGTCTACTTAATACTAATGAGTGAAATGTTTTGACAAATTTGTGATTAAAATATTGTTACACAAGTAGAATCTGGTTTGTTACCTAGTCAGCTTTTGGTCACACTTGGTCTTTGTGTATAATTATACATTAAAAATGAATGCAGAGTGAATAATTTGATGCATAACACAACGTATTTTACAAAAAAAGTTCAGTTTTAATAAAAAAAAAATTTTTTAAGACTAGTCAAAGGATGTTTATCATAATAATTTCACTCTGCCTATCATTGTTAGTACCCCTAGCCTAAAAAAAGCAGGAAGGTTGTAAATAATAATAATTTGTTGCGTTATTTTGTACTTTTAATTAATAGAATCACAAAACAAAACCCCAAAAGCTAATTAAAAAGTAAAAAGACAGACATGGAATATTCAAGACCACACAAATTCAAATTCAACTGAATCCATCACTGAAAAAAAGGCCAAAACATGTCACATTGATTAAATCAGATATTTGCATACTTTATGAAACTTTTTAATTAATTTCTTCATGTGTTGAAATGAGCTCGAAAGCAACACAAAAGAGACAAATTACAGCTTGCAAATACACACAGGAACAAAAACCTTAATTTTCAGGGACGCATCCTGTGGTCTGATCAACCTAAATTGACAATTTCTCCATTTGGAAGGAAAAGAGAGAAATGTTCATGCATGAGAAGATCCTCCTTACATGCGAGTATTTTTGCTGCAGGGGGGACAGGATGGCAGCATTTTTAAGACTTCAGTCAGGTCGTTTAGACTGGAACAAACGTGTTTTCCAAATAGATAGTGATCCCCAAGCATACCACCACATTGCCTACAAAGTGGCTTAAAGAACAACAAAGTAAAAAAAGTTGGCCTTTCTTTGGAGAGGCCAAAAGAAATCCCTGATCTCAGTCCGATAGAAAACCTGTGGGCAGAGCTGAGGCGATGTGCGAGAGCAAGGAGAGTAACCAACCTGACCAAACAGCTCTGTCAGACGAAATATCCGGCAAACGTTCTTTGGACGGACACCCAAAATGTTTAACACAGTCCAAACTTTTAACTTCAAAGCAGGTAAAGAGATAAATCTTAATCAATCTTCTGGCATTCATCAAATGATGATAGTAATGACCTGGAATGGGAAATGCTGAGTCAATGAGTCTCAGAGGTTTTATTTCTGGTAGGAACAAAAAATATGGTGTAATGGCCTTTATGTGCTTCCTTAATTCCAGTCCTGTCTTGGTCCCCAGCCTGTTTTCTGCATGACTAATGATGCACCTACTTTTGCTTGAGCAACAACTATTTCTGAGGAACAGTTGACATCTTGTTTAATGTTCCTTTACCTGACCAAGAGGAGGACGGCATTCGGCTCTGACCAATCATAAATACTCCTGTCTGGGAGATAAAGTATCCTCCCGGCATTTTTCATCCGGGCGAAAGGCACAACGGTTGTCAGTCAAAGAGGAGACGTCTCCCCTCTGCCGGAGTCTGCAGACGACGAGTCTGCACCGTGCGCACTTCTCCGTCTTGAGTGCTCACTGTTTCGCTCTGCAGGGCCGCGCCGCGCACTCCGACGCCTCGTCCTTAACACGGCGACGGGGATTCACTGATGAAAATGTCAGCTTGAATTTGATACTCGGAGGAGAGGAGGCAGAAAAGGGATCGGGCTGTGCGTCACGGAACAGGTAGCAGATGGAAAATGAGAGATAACATTCGCTACACACGCGGCGGATAAATGATGATGCACCTGAGCTGCGAAGGTTCTGTCAGAAATCTGCTCAAGCATTCAAGCTTGGGAAAGATGGGGTTTTTTTTCTTCCTCTGCAGAAACATTTGAGTTTTAAATCAGACTCTCCCTCAGGTCTCAGAGGATCACAAAGTCCTTTACAGTTTAAGCAATTTGAAAAAAGAAAAGAAATGAGATTCGTCCTTCGCTCCTGGAATCACAGTCAGTGAGATGAGACAAAAGTCTGCTCTCTGTCGTGACTTCCCTCTGAAGCTCGATCTGGAGTTCATTATCGTTTTAGCACTAACGTGCTTGCACTTCATTGTCAGCGGATTTCATTTTTAACAGTCCAATATGCTGCAGATTTCTTCCAGGATTGTTCTGTATTCTTCCCATCAAATGACCAGATTCCCTTCACGTTTCAACAAGTGGACGGCGTGTTTTTTCCTGTTGCCCTACGCCCAGAAAGGCAACGTTTGTTGAGTGTATGATTAACAGCTGTCCTATCAACAGGTTGTCCCACCTGCAGCTCCTCCAGAGTTACCATGAGACTCTTGGCTGCTTCCCACTGATATCAACAGGAAGGATGGTGACAATATTCCCTCTGTTGCTGGTCAATTCATTGTGGTGCTGACACATCAAGTCTGGTTTAGATTAATAACGAAATAACTGCTAATCATCTACCAACGTCAGTGTTAGTAGTGCTAATGGTGATGAGAGATGAAGCAGTTCTACAGATTACAGGAAATATCATGGTTAACACAAAAAATAAAAAAATAAATCTGATTTTGGTTTCTACTTTTTTCTTGGTTCTCTGATGTTTTGCTGCTACCTTGCAGAATCAAAGCATCACCAAAGGGACACATTTAATTAAAAAAAAGAAAAAAAAAACCAGGAAATATGTATGGGTGGACTCAGAAAAGCTTTGAACGGCTGACCTACGCAGGGCGCAAAAATCGCCAGGTTATTGTTGGCGGTTTCAGTCCAAATAAATAATTTACATTGGAAGCAACCATCCAGTGATAAACTGCTGATTTATATCAGAGGAAGTGTATCTGCAGTGGCTTTAAGTCAGATGAAGCTGAGATAGTTTGCACATGTGGAGAAGATGAGACCCTGGATATGCCATAGAAAGCATGTTGCATAGAGTGAGGAGGAACAGAGGAAAGGCAAACAGATGAACCAGATGATCCACTGTGGCGCCCCCTTGAGAGAGAAGCTCAAGGAAGATGACAAATGAGATGCATCTTTTAGGATTTTTCTGTATCTCTACACTGGACCAAAAAACAAATTAATGCAGCAGTTCCTATCTCTATGTCGGGGAATTAATACATAAGAGAAAAGCTCGACATCTTCTAATGTGTCTCTGAAACAGATATTAAGGATTTTAACTTCTTTTACAATCATGTTTGATTACCTGTTCTTGAGTCTTATCGAGAAAGAGTACTTATAAAAAGTGGAGTAATTTAAATACAATAGAAATAAATACAAAAGCATGTTTAAAAGGGATTTTTGTGTTTCTAAAAAGAAGATATGCACTTTAGTCATTAAATCGTCAAATTAAAAGGGATCTAAAAACCTTGAATGCGTCTATAATTTACGGTTTCACACTTGTTTCTGATGCAGTAGTTGCTCCTACACTTCCCGATTTCAAGTTAAAATGCACCCCAGAGGGCGTCCTGACTTCATGACTGCCTGCACAACAGAGGACTGGCTGCCGTGAAAACCTTCCAGACTTGGAAAGACTTCAGACTTCCCGGATCAATGATTCTCTTTCAGCACCTGCAGCAGCAGCAGAAGAGACCAGACTTCAGATCAGCTAATCACTACTCTCAGCCAAGCTGGGTAGTTCGGTCATGAATATCGAGCAGCGTTTAGTTGCTTCTGACCCTGTGGTTCCGAGCTGGGAGGCGTGTTTGTTCCTCGGCCTGGACTGTAAATACGGCTGCAGAACCGATGACGCTGGAATCAGAAGATAAGCAGGCTGTGATGTTCGACCGCTGGGGGCTTTATCAGGGCGGAGAAGGCGACGAGAAGAAAATAAAATGCTACATTTGATGTGGCGCCAGGCCGCCGGGCAGACACTTGAGGACACTTGACATGGTTTGTGACGCTGGAGTTTCTGAGGCGTTTCAACAACATGGTCCAGGTTTATTATCAGACCAGGAAAAAAGATTCTGATGTTTTGTAAAACATCTCAAATCTGTAGTCTTTTTTTTTTTAAGATTTACATGAAGACATGGAGAGTGTTATTGTCTGATAATAAAAAAGAATGCATTTATTTTTTATAAATTTTACAATAATTGAAGCAAATAAAAAAAATCTGACATTCATTGTTGACAATGAAATAAAACTACTTTAAAACTAAATTTAAAAATGTTTTGATGAAGTTAACTATTGCTACTGTTGAAATTATACGGTTATACAAATGTATTGTATTGTAAGTACAACATTTCTTTGAGAAGTTATCAGTATTTTTCCACAAATAACTTAATGTCATGTGTAGGACAAACATTTAGAGCTCCACTAACTGGAAACTTTTAAAAATTAGAAGCTCTGTTCTTTTTAATGGACTGATTACTGAAGCATGTTTGCTCTCTGTTCTATCTCAGCCTTCATCTCTTCCTGCTTTACTTCACAAAACAGCGGCGCCGACCCTGCGCTGCGGTCAGAGACAGAATGCTTTCAATACAGCACAAATCCTAATTAGTTTGGCTTCTGGAACATTAAATTACCATCCAACTGAGCACATTGAGTCAACGAGGTTCAGCCAGTGCACTGTGGTGATGAAGGTCGTCAACTCCATTCACTTGTGCATTCAGCTACTTTTCATTAAGAGAGCCGCAGTAAACCTGAAGTTATATCTTGTGAATGACGTTTTAGGTCGCGATTGGAAAAGATTTCACAATGAAGCGGATGTTTTGGCGCCGCTTTATAATTTCACGTGTTCTAGTAACAGTGCGCATTGTTTTCTTTTTAAATTACCGCGAAGAGAGAGAAACTATGAGAGCCGAACAAAGCTATTGTTTTTTGTTTTTTGTAACAGTTCCATTTCAGCTTCAGAATAACCTCTCAGTGCATGTCATGCTTCAAGATGTCTCCTTCTGAAGAGAGTAACACAGAGTCTCATTGGCAGAAGTGTGAAACGTCTAACTTTGGTAGCCGATGAATATATGAGTGCATCTGCTCCCTTTGTTTTAAAATGTATCCAACAACATTAAGGCTAAAATAAATAGCCAATGCTGCAAATATTTACTCTCCACAACATTGATTTATTTGCTATTTGCTAAGCCTTTAAAACTTCAAAAGTATTATGATTGCTCTTTCAAATGTATATAAAAAAAACACCTGCCTCTGTCTTGTTTGAATTAAACTGAGGTTTTTATATTCCTTTGGTTTAAAAAAAAAATCTGTGAAACCAGAAACTTTGCAAAAGACAAGTGTTCGTTCAAGACCAAGTGAATTTAAGATAAAAAAAAAAAACTTTTGTAGTTTCTAACATTACAAAAACGCTCAGCAGCCCTCCTGCTCAATTTTCCACCTCCCTGAATCTCCAAGTTTCTGAGATTCAACGCAGCGGGTTTCATTTGTGTGAGCCGTCTTTAAAAGAACAGGCTCACATGTTTTTCAGAACTTTTGTCTCCTTCTCTGATATCCAGCTTTATAATGAACACCAACAGAAGTTTTCACACTATGAAACTACGTCTTCAGGACACCAAATCAATACAGACAAAAAAATAATTAAACTAACAGAGATTTAGAATTTTGATTCCTTTGTTTGCAGTTCTTTCATTTTATTTCTTAAATCTCTCAAGCAAATCACAGACCTCTCTTTCTTTTGTCGGTATATTTTGCATACTTAATGTAATTTATAAAACTTGACCGTAGAAGAAAAACAATCTATGCAATTTTTAAAAAGACAGCAGGATGCGACTTTTATCCAGAGAGGATATTCTAGTGGTAGATTGATCCACATTTCAATCATCCACATAAACATTCAGAAAACAGCCGTCAGTAATAAAACAAGTCTCGTTTTTTGAACTTCAACCAAAGAAAAACATCAGAAAGAACTGTAAAAATCCTGCTCTTGGTCTGCAAAAAACATGACTTTCTCTTTCAGCACAATTTCTGGAGAAATCCTTTCTGAAAAGTTGTTGGAATAGCTACTAAATTTACCACACAAGTCATGTGACTCACGTCAGTAAACAGCTGAAGAGCCACTTCCCTCAGACAGGGAAACTACAGGTATTAGATGACCAAGTCCTACCACCCACCTGCAAAGTTGGCCAGATCAGAGAGGATGTGGAGCAGCTTCCTGTATTCCAAAGGGTTATAATAATAAGACATTCAGGACGAATTTATACACACAGTTAAATCCCATCCAACCACACACTTCTACGACAACCTTCTGGCATCATTCTAGGTGGATATTTGACCAATTTTCTACATATAAAGTTAGCTTAAAGTAGTTGGTTTCCTGCCATGGACCTGGCTTTTAAAACCGGTTCGCAAACTTTCAACAGGGTTGAAGTCTGATTTCGGGTGGGCCCATTTTGAAGCTTAATCTCATTTGGGTTTATCCTGTCCAAAAGCAGTTTGGATGTATGTTTGGTGTTTAAGTTGTTCAAAACACCAAAATGTGTTCACGTTCCAACCATCTTGCTGTGGATTTGAACTGAAGTTGAAAAATTCAGAGGCAGTGGGTTTTCATTACAATGAATGCCTGCTATTCACAGGGGTGACAGACGTAAAGCTAAAATCTGTGAGTACTTGATATCCCCCTAAAAAATCCTTTTAATTGCCAATTTTAATAGTACAAAACCAAATAGATATGAATCGACACAGTGGAAACCGACTTAGTACTACTAGGAAAATAAAAGGCACTCCAGGGTTAGGCTGCTTTGCAAACACCTGCCACTAGCATGTTAAGTGGCATTTCTGTTCCAGAAAAAAATCTAGGTGAGTACTAAACCGCAAAAAGCTATTCAACGCAACTGTGCAAGAGGTAGTAAAACCGACCGACTGCATGATGGTGCCACCACAGTGCTAGCAGTACTGTTAGCACTTCCTCTTAGACTCTTCTTCTCTTACTTGAGCGGTCTGATCATCAAACTTTTGCCCAGAATTCGGCTGACTGTTCCATGTGGGCAGCTGGAGCTTTCAGAACAACTTGAAGGTATCAGTTTTCAAGCTCTTGGTCATTTCTTGGTCAGCACTCTCTCAGATTATGGTGGTATAAAAATGTATCCACTGCGGACAGTGACGTGTTCCAGCAGTTTCCATTCATAGCTGAGTTGAGCCTTGTTTCCTGGGTTGGTCTCGTTTGTCCTCTGAAATATTCTGTGTTTACTAGATACAGGTATACGTTTTGACCAAAGCGGTGAAAACATTTGAATAACCTGTTCTTACAGATCTGACCGAAAACATGGTAATGGAACCTAAAGTTGTTTACAAGAGTTTTTACCAACTGGTACAAATCTACTAGAAATATTTTCAGGTTTGGACCATGTAATTATTTCAAAAATTGGTCAATCTAATAAGCATAAGAAATGCTTCTCATCTTGTATAAATAAGCTCTCATTTGAGCATTCAATAACCAGAAGGTAACATGCTCTGATCTTGTAAGGTCAAAATTCTGTTCAGTAACACATAACAAATTAGGGCGAATGCATATATTCAACTCTATAGTTCCAAACATCTTTGCAGTTGGATGTTGTATCATGGCCCAAATTAAAAGACCAAATTCATATGATGAGCAGACTGAAACCTCTGATAACTCTAGCTAATAAAATATGTTTCTTCCAATTTGCTACCCACACAGACCAGCAGGTTCGCTTTATTAAAACATTTATTCCACTCAACTCATTTTGACTCATTTAGGAGTAAATGAGCTTTAAGAGCAGGATATCTTCACATTGTTTTGCACATTAAGAAGTTATTTCTTAAATATTCTGTTCCAGCAGTATCTTTGTGGCTTTTTTGCTTAGTGTTAAACTGCATGATTAAACAGAGGTTAAAGGACTCCGAATTAGCAGCTCAGAACTTTTCCTTACAATCTCTACAATATCTGCAAATTGAAAATCCTCAAAAAAACGTAATTATTAAAACCTGTAACACATAAGATGTAGCTTTCACTGCTGTACTTAACTTAAAGTCCCAACCCAGAAAAAAATCATGAAAATACCAACTGCACCAACTGAATTCAAATCTCATTCACAATGAAATTAATCTAATTACGTCAGACAAAATATTGTAGTAATAATTTCCAAATCGCTCTTCAACAGGACACTTTCATAAAATAATTTCAAGTTCCCTCTCAAGGATCTGCTTTGTCTCCAGATAAGCCAATCAGGTAACCCCAATCTTTACCCCCCCAAAAATCACTATTTTTAATGTTCTTTTATGAGAATCTTCACACCAGCTCAATAACTTTACTGTTTTCTGACATTTAATAAGGCTGCTATTTACCCTCAAATTTACAGTTTTGATGGGGCAGAAATGTCAGGCTCTGCTAATGATGTTCCAAATGTCATTATGAGCTGGAGACCGAGGCACAGAGCCTGACATGCCGTTGTTCTGCGAATTATGGGTTTCCTCAAGAGGTTTACAAGACACAGACATATTTTGAAAAATTTGTCTGCTATCCGTGAAACGAGTGTGACTTTTTGCTCTGTTTATAACCAACAAAAACAACTCCCCCCATAAAATATTTTTTCTTTAATGCATGCATTACATGACACATAACTTAAACACCTTGTCAACTGGAGCTGAAATGTTTCCTAAAGTCATTACATGTGGACTGCAAAGCTACAAAATCAAAATAATCTCACTATAGCTCAGAATATTCACAGTCTATGTAATGACATGCAATAAGATTAGCTCATTTGTAGAATTGTTTATGCTTCACTTCCACTTCTTCAACCTCTAACCGAACCAAGCTACTGCATTTTCACTTGTCAAGTTAACTCAATTTTCTTTCTGGCAGATATATCATTTCTTCATTAGTTATACATTCTTAGATTGTATGTTGTGTAGCCTAATTAAAATACGTCTGAATCGCCTGCCATGGTGGAGCAGGAGTTAAGAACAGCCCACATAAAGAGGCCTTAATCCTCGACGTGGCCGTCACATGTTTGATTCCCAGCCTGGTGATCTTTGCTGCATGTCTTCCCTCTCTCTCATTACCGACTTTCCTGTCATAGAACTTTCAAATAAAAGCTACTAACGCCTAAAAAACCTTAAAAAAATAAATAAAATATATGCTTGAAAAATAAATGTTAGCAAGTAAATATCAGAGAAGACGACAATTAAAGACAATATAAGTGAAAGTAAGAGGATTCTGGAGGAATTGCGGTGAGCAGCTTAAGCTAGACAGCTGTGACCTCTGATCCCTCAGACAGTGCATCAACATGCTCCATTCACTGTAATCGACCCATGTTCAATACCAGAGATCTGCTCTTGTGAATATTTAAGAATTTAAAACTATTAAGACAAAATCTGCAAATTGAAGATGAAAAATTCCTCCAGAGATTCAGATGTTGTTTTTTTGCATTTACATCTAAATAATTCATATGTTTACAGGAGTTGCAGACAGAAGCCAGCAGCACGAGATGTGGTTCACCTCAGGGTGAGCCGCTCAGAAAACAGAAATCAGAAAAGCACATGTTACCGTATGGCGTGGTCCATGCGTGACACGGTGAGGTATGCTGCCAAGTTGGCCGTGTACGACGAACACACGATGAGCGTGAAGAGCCACCAGCTGCCCATGACGATCCGCAGCGCCACCGAGCCAACCATGCCGTCACCTCCTGCGAAGAGACGCGCGGCACACGGGGGTCACCGGTCAAAATCTGAACATGGGTACTTGTGAGAGGTTTCAGGGCAAAGACACTCTGAGCATCGAGTGGAAGGTGACACAGGTGTTCGGGGGAAACGAGGCGCAGGTACCAGGCCGGCCACCTCTCAGTGACCGCAAAGGTCGAACAGAGAGAGGTGCTTTATCACTGCAAGCACAGAGCCGGAGTCTAATCACAGCCGTCGGTTCAAAAGGTTTCCCAGGCAACCTGCCAGACCATAATAGATGCATCTGGGAGCCTCTGCTGTGAGATTCTGTGCATGTGTGTGTCTTCCAGCTTAAGGATGTGTCTCCAAATGTGTGGTTTGTTTCTACCTCTGAGTGTCGGTCTGTTGCTGGGCTGATATTTCTATCTCTGTGGGGACACTTCAGCTTAGAAATGTGAAGCTGGGACTTGGGGGGGAGACTCGAGGACAAAAAACAATTCAAAATCTATTTTGAGAATGTGACAAGAATGCTGAATTCTAAAAGACAGACACCTTCTAAAATAGTTTGCAAAGTTATTTTGTTGTTTCCATACGAAAACAATTCGTACCCAATAAAACTCAAATGTGAAAGAAAAATTCAAAGGGAAATCTCGCAGAGTGAAAAGTGCAAAACACAATTCGGCTCCCCAAACTTCAGAAGTTTTTGGTACAATATTATACCTTATTTGAAAAGGAAGTAAATTAGAGCACAGACATGCTGGTGAGAGAGAAAGAGTTAATGCCAATCACATACATGTCCATTAGTCATGTGACAAATTACCACCATTCTGGTTAGAATTCATTGGACTAACATATCGACTTCTTAAAGCTAAAGTTTCCAGCCATCCACAAGTCTTTTTAAGTGGGTCTGATTCTAGGAAGGTGTGATTAAAAATAGGACATTTATATCTTTAGGATTATGATTGCAGCTGTAAGGAAAGTCATCACAAAGAACTGAAAAGAAAGACTGCATGTAGAACAATGAAACACCGGAAAAGATTTATACCACAGAGTCACTGACATTTATTCCAGATTTTTGAAGCAAATCTGTGACACACTGACGCTTTTAATACCATAATATAGAATATCACTGCTAAAGTTAGCTACATTTCCCTGTGCAAAAGCTGTGTTCTTGTGTCTCCACGTAAAAATATGTTGTAAATGGCTTATGGATACCTGCCATTGAGGTTCCACTGTTTCTTTCTTTATTGTTTATTCGAATGGGGACTAGTGTCAAGTTTAAACAAATACCGAACACTAGCCTTCGCTAGCTCACAACACATTGCCATATGGGCCTTTAAGAACATAAAACAACTTAATAAAGACACCGAAACATAATAGCAAGTTAGTTTGAAAGTTGAAAACAAGTACTTCTGTCCTTTAGCTAACAGCGGGAACTTCATGCTCACCTTGCTGAACAAATGCTCCATAAACAATCCAGATGGCGCTGTGCAGCGTGCCCGAACCCACTCCGTTGGACAGATGGCCCGGCGGTGCATTCTGGGAGGAGGAGGAGCGCAGAGCTTGCAACCTGTTGAGCAGGAAGATGAGCACTCCCACCACCGGGATGGCGGCTGCAATGCAGGCCCACACGGCCAGGTCGAACGGCGCAAACAGGGAGAAGATGTTGATCTTCTCTTCGGGTTTTCGCAGAAGGATGCCGACGCTGTAGTCAAGGTAGCGCTTGCTGAAGTCGACCACGTTCTCCCTCTCCGGTGTGATGGTAATGGCTGACACGGCGAGGTCGGCTCTCTGCAGGAAGAGAGAAGGCAATGGGACAAAGATGGACGTCGAACAACTACGTCTGCTTTCAAAGTAAGGTGACTTAACAATGGAAACATTGTTAGGTGAATTTATTCTGCACACTTCCATATTGTGTGTGTTTAATTTAGAGTTTAGATTTACCTTGTTGATGAGATCCCCAATCATCCCATTCCATGAGCCGTTGGGAAGCTGAGAGCCGTATTTGCTGTCTGCAACCTGAGTAAAATAATAAAAAAAATATTTAGATTTTTAAAAATTTTTTATTTTAGTTAAACCCTTAGCACAATGTCACCAGGTGACTCAGAACCCATCCAATCACTGAACAGATGCTTAGAACAGATAAATGTGTGGATGTGCCAAAATTTTCTCCAGCTGAACAGAAACAAAACTGAAGTTATTATTTTTGGACCTAAAGAGAAACGATCTAGAGTCAATGCACAGCTTCAGTTATTACAACTGAAAACTAGAGATCAGGCCCGAAACCTGGGAGTAGTGATGGACTCTGACCTGAACCTCCAGAGCCACATAAAGACAGTCACAAAGTCGGCCTTCTATCACCTGAAGAACATTTCCAGGATTAAAGGACTCTGTCTCAGCAAGATCTAGAGAAACTCATCCATGCGTTTATCTTCAGTCGTATTGATTATTGCAACAGCGTCTTCACAGGCTGTCCAACAAATCAATCAAACAGCTGCAGCTGATCCAGAATGCTGCTGCTCGCGTTCTCACTAAAACCAGGAAGATAGAGCACATAACACCAGTTTTAAAGTCCCTCCACTGGCTCCTTGTAGCTCAAAGAATAGACTTTAAAATACTGTTGTTAGTTTATAAACCACTGAATGGCTTAGCACCACAATACATTAAAGATCTGCTGTTGTTGTATCAACCTTCCAGACTCCTCAGGTTCTGGTTCTGGTCTGCTCTGCATCCCCAGAACCAGAACCAAACGAGGAGAAGCAGCATGCTTGTATGCACCACAAATCTGGAACAAACTTCCAGAAAACTGTACAACAGCTAAAACACTGACTTCCTTTAAATCTCGACTAAAAGCCCACCTGTTTAGAATTGTATTAGAACTGTAATTAATTACGAATTTAATGATGGAACCTGACTTAATGCCATGATTTGATTGTTGATTCTATGTTGCATGACTTTGTGTGTTTGTGTTTGATATGATGTAAAGCACTTTGAAATGCCTTGCTGCTGAAATGTGCTATACAAATAAAATTTGATTGATAGCCAAATAATTGAGAAAAAGCTGAGCAGAAAGGAAGGAAGAAACTAACCAACCAACTAATGAACCAACAATCAAGCCAAACAACCAAACAATGAGACAATGGGATATGGCTGGAAATTCAAATACTTCCCAATCATTATCCACACCTGAATGAAACTAAAGACAGACTTTTCCAGACTGCTCTGGAACCCTGTGATACATATAAACATTTATTTATATTTATAAAATGGTTTACCATATTTGTGTACAAACACTTTTGAAAATCAGTGCTTTTGAACCCGGCTTTATGTTCACCTTTTGTCACTTTGCGTATTACGTACACAAAAGACAAACCAATGCAGGGAGTTGTTGTTTACCACTTTGCCTAGCTGTCTTTTTCTTGACCTGGTCGGCATGAAAGTGGCGAGCTTCAAAACTCGGAGGAAATTGTAACACTAATTTAGTCTTAATGCAAAATGTGGTCTTCAAGGGAAAAAAAACACAGTTTGCTTTCATATTTCCCTGGAGGTCCTTTCACTCTGATTTCTCTCAAATTTGTTTGCATAAAGGAAAGGAAACATCCCCCTCCTTACTTTTAACTAAAACCTGAGAAGATTTATGAATTTTTCTATCCCATCTCAACTTGCTTGAACTTGTCGTTCTCTTTTTTATTTCCTGAAATTACTCTGTAATACAAAATATTAATGGCTGGCTTCGGGAAAAAGGCATTTTTTCCTCCCTTCCCTCCCTTTACCAATCCAGTTAAATAGTCTCACTAATGCAAGTTCTGCATTTGCACATTTTAAATGTGTGAAAAAGCTAGAAGTCGCTGTAAGTCTGCCTTATAAAACATTAAACTTAAGCAGAAAACAGCTGGGTGTGAAGCTCAGTCTGACCTGGTAGATCTCATATTTAAAGCCCAGGATCTTAGCGAGGGCGTCCAGGACGTCGATGGAGAATCCTTTATATCTCTTGGGCTGCCCGAGGATGTTCTCTGCCACCATGACGAAAGGATCCTCCTGCGGGAAGCCAGTCGGAGAAAGGAGGGGGTGTTAGTGAGGATAAAAGTCGCAGCGTGAGGGATGCTTCGGCTTCACAGTAAGAGCGGGAGTTTAAGGAACTTCTGTCAGACTGAAGGGAAAACGTGACGGCCACTGTAAGGTCGGGGTGTCGAAGGCAGTGTGTGCCACCGTGGCAGTTGTGTTAGTCTTTCTGCTCGGCTGCACTGACACCTGGAGGTGCTGCAGCTGCTAACTGAGTGACGTGCAGTCAGGCTCTCAAAGACCCCAAAGACAAATTTGTTCAAGAAGGTAAGGAATCTAATTTACAAGAGCATGGCTCCTTAATTTAACTGAATAAATGACAAAAGTTCTGGAACAACTTCCAGATATTTTTCCTAATAATCTATAGCCTCTTGTTAAACAAACACTGTTTTACTTGTGAGTTGATATGAGCACAAACGCCTCATATCAACCGATCAGCATGGTGGTGAAACCCTGGTGATTTAAGACTTGCCCTCCTAATACAGAACCTGGTAACATTTCATTTAATTTATTTAATTAAACAATGTAATAACCCACTGAAAAAAAATCAAGATCTTATTATGATGGTGACCAAGTCAACACCACAACGTGTCATGATAACTGCAAGCACATAAAAGATAAACAATAAATTAAAGCCACAGGTCTACAATTTGGTACGCCAGAGGTTTACAGTGAGACAGAAAACCACCGGTGAGAGTTATTGCTGCTAATTGAATTATGGTGGACAAATGTTATAATATTTGTTTTCTTATTTTCCAAACAAAACAAAGCTAGTATAAGATCAAGTCAACACCAGGCACACAGGCATCACTTACCAACAGAGTGACCACTTTAACCGTCAGCCCTTGCATCCCGTTCTCTATGCGACTCTCCTTCAGGCTGCCGTTCAGCCCATGAACAGAGTCCCATGTCGCCAGCTGCAGACAGGACGGAGAGAAAACAGCTCGTAAACAAAAAAGCGTGCAGTTCTCAGGCATCAGCGACACCCTGCTAGGTCTAATCATGTCATTTGTTTAAGTGTCAGAGGTCCTCGGAGTTAAGAGACCGCACCGTGCAACCATCAATTACAGAACACGGCGCACAGGCTGCAATTTGACCATTTATTCACTTATCTCATTGGCTTTCATGTGGCACAGAGCTCTGCTGAGAGTCGGAGACAAAACGCGGAAAATAAGGCCAAAAAACATCAAGAGACATCCACTGCCAACAACCCACTCTGCTGTTCTCCCATCAAACACAGTCATGCACAAAGCAAACCTGACCTAGTTAGGTCTTATATATCCACTGCCCTGTTCAACCACCTAATCGGGGAAAAGAGCACAGTATTAGACTTTATTGAGTCCAGTCTGTATGTGGAAAAAAAATAACAATGTTTCTTCCTGCAAGTATAAATGAAAAAAAAAATCTTTTTCATCTTTGGCAAGTTGTGCTGTGAGTTTTCTCTGAAACTCTCTACTACAAAGTAAACCTACAGGGTAAAAAAAAAAACAATACCTGTGCAGTGAAAAAAATCCATATGGGTTAATTAAATAGCAGTACATCATTATAAATGCAGAAAAAATATAAAAAATGACCACCAATACCCTGACTGTCAAGAGTTCCAATCAGCCATAATGGTGCTGCTAACGTTTATCACAAGTTTTCAGTTTCCTACCCCGACATATGGCAGGTTGAGTCTTTGCTAGTTCACTACAAAAACCAACTTCATGCAAGAGCTGGAGGCTAGCTTACCAAGACCAACAACTAAATAAAACAGTTTATGTCTTAAACACCAGAGTTGACCTCACTTCATATCTGCCTAACAAAAGACTATAAAACTATAAAAACAGCATACTTCATGTCACACAGTCAATAAATCTTGGTGCTAATAGCTTTGCTGTGTTTTTATAGAACTAGCTTAAAACTAGTATCACAAGTTTAGCTGGAACATTGTCTGTGGATACTGGTATAAAACCAGCTGCTGAATATTAGTCAGTAAGAAATAGGAAACAAAGTTAGTTTATCATCTTAAAAAAAAGAATCTACAAATAAACACATCAGCCTGCAGCTGTACATCATGGACACCACCTGAGCCATGCTAACGCTCCTGATGCTAACGCTCCTGATGCTAATGCTCCTGATTCAGCACTTTGATGCTTAGCAGCCTGTTTTAACCAGATCTTCTCCATTAAGAGTGGACGAGTTCATGCTACACAATAAAACTGTGAATGCCTTTGTTTGTGTCACTACTTATGCCTCATTCTGATAAAAAGACCATCTCAGTAACCATGGTAACATACAAAAACAGCTATTTTGTTTCTTTTTTTCCCCTGTGTGAGGAATAAGAGGGTTTGTTTCTAAATTCAACGCTCCACAGAGTGCTCTCACACTGGTTTATTGATTTGCCGGGACTCACACTGACACATGTCTTTTCACCGTTTATACCCACTGCATCCATTTTAGGGTTTTTGCGTGTCGAGAGCTCTGTTGTCTTTTTATTGTTGTTGTTCCAAGAAATAAAACACCTGGTTAAATACAAGGCTTTTTAAAAAATAAAATAAAATAAAATATGGCGCAGTTTTAATAAATCAGTTCAGCCAAAGAAACTCCAAATACCATCAACATCATTTAGGAGAAAACAAACATGGTCTATGAAATAATTCTAATTCACACAAACTACAGCCTTTGATAACATGTTTCAGTCTGTTTAATATTCAAAACTGAATACAGAAAAGCTAAATTGAACACAGTGCAGTAACCGAAGGTAGCACAGCAACTTATTAGGCTTAGAGACGACTACAACTTCAATAATTGGGTTAAGTTTAGGAATGGGGGTTAGATATTTGATTCCCTTACGAAATGAAACCATTGCATTTACTCAGGGGTTTTTGTTTTTTGTCTGCTATTAATTTTTTTGTGATCTGAAACATTAACCATAATAAAGAAGGAAAGAAAACAGAGGGAAGAGGTCATATGTTTTTACAGCAGTGTATTTGACAACAGGCAAATGCTTTAAACTTACAGGATAAACCCTTTCCTCCCGTGCTTGTTTTCCACGAAGAGGCATGGCCTCATGAAGGTGGATGAAATCAGAGCAGACCTTTCAAGGATGCTGAGATAACAGAGAAGCAGCAAGAGTGATGGACACGATCAGAGGGAGAACTGGAGGGAAGAAACGAGGAGTGCCTCCTTATTATACTAAGAGCTATTCTCAGCACTGCTGTCCTCCGCATGATCTCCATCCATCCCTCTTCTTCTTGTGTGCGAGAAAGTGGGGGGTGTTCCTCATTAACACGGATAATTTATCTTCTCCGTTTAAAGTCGCGATTCCATTCAAGTCTTCCCCTCCATCCAATCTAAACAGTAAAACCATTACGGCCGCCGTCGAGGTCAGAAGTGGATAAAATACTTTTTATCAACGAA
Source organism: Xiphophorus maculatus (assembly GCF_002775205.1). NCBI lineage: Eukaryota > Metazoa > Chordata > Actinopteri > Cyprinodontiformes > Poeciliidae > Xiphophorus > Xiphophorus maculatus. Next base: position 17,232,707 of record NC_036452.1, on the reverse strand, counting down.
AAGTGAAGAGAGACGCCAGTGGGACGTCTGTTGTCAGGACGATGGAGATGCAGGCTTTATAAATTTGTGATCTGGCCGCAGGAGCAGATTAGAAGTGAATTACAATTTAAGGTTCTTTACAGTCTGACGCTTTTTGCAATGTCACCTCCATAAAACACTCAAATAATTAAAAAATGCTCCTAAATGGTGTGATGTAAAATTTAGTGTCTCCTTCTACAGTATCTTTATTATTTACAATAATAATACAATAATACAATAATTTAAAAAACTTTTTTTATTTTTTTTTTTATACTGGATAATAATTAAAAGTAAGCAGAAAGGCCTGTATCCCAGAAATTAATTAGTGTTTCCAACTGTGTCCTGAAAGTCCTGGAAGGTTTAAAACATCTGGAGGAACAGACCAAAAAATGACACTGCACCAGAAGACAAAAACCAACCAGATTTTAGAGTTTCCTAGTCTCTATGTTGGGTTTCTTATTGGGCCAAATCAGCCAAAATTTAATCTGTAAATGAAGCACAGACACATGTTTCTGTCCTTGTTTCTTTATGGTAGCAAAGCAAACTCAGAAACTGTTTTTTCCCTTTACTAGGTAATTTTACAAAATTTAATCTCAGAAAGTTGATTCCTACACCTCTTATAAACTTGCTACCACAACCAACCTAGATACTCTGTTCGTAATAGAAGTTCCAATATCTTGCAAAGCACACGGATTTTGGAGCGTTTGATTTATTTGTGTTAAGGTTTTTGTGTAAAACTGCTTCCTTTCATGCTTTGAAACATGAAGTGAGCCGTCTGGAACTGATTTTCTGCTTTTCTCTGTTATTTTTTGTTATTACACAATCTATTTTCAATGTGGACAGACAGCATCTCTAATCCAAGTTCTTCACCAGACTAAGACCAGGAAAATGTCTTTATTATTTCAGACACTATTTATCTATTTAGCACCTGCTATATCCTGCTGTCATTCCCGCAAAACTTGTCAAGATACTAGAACTTCTGCTCCCTGAAGACAAGACCACAAAACCCCTTTTGCACCCAATTAAACTACCTAGTCAGTAACTCAAAAATCCCAAATCAGTGTCATTTCGGTGACGAAGAGGCTCAAACAACACCAACGTGACAGTCAGGACCGCGTAGTAGAATGAAACTGCGATTTATGACTCTTATAATAAAAATGTCTTCTGTGCAGACTCAACTGCAAATTTTATGTTGTTCTGGTTTAGGAGGAAAATAAAACATTCCTGTCTGCAACCATCAACAGATCGGGGCTGTGAGTACGCTCTCTGCACTTTATCCCTCAGGACGTCTGGATGTGAACACACTTGATTACACGGCTACACTCACTCTCTCTCTCTCACTGGTCTTCATTGTCCAACACGCCTCGCTTTATTTACAGAGCCAGTCAGGAGGTCAGTTGAGGTTAAGAGCTTAAATGGACTCTTTAAAGCTAAAAGAGGGCATCACCGAACGGAGCACTCAGACCCAAACCTGTCTACTTTTGGGCTCCTATAGGTCTGAACAAATATGATTAATGTAGCACTTTGCAGCTGAACAGGTTCTGGTATTATTTTGTCAGCTCAGCCCAGTATGTGTAAAGCTTTTCTTAATATATTTTCCAACACCCGCTGAGCTAGGCGAAAGTGAATCAAAGAAAATCAACATGCGAGCTAAAAATCCGTATAAAATTGAAAATTGGCCTCCTACAGCAACATAATTTGCCACAAGTTCAAAAAAATCTGAATGTTGGAAACAAACAAAAGTAATAAAGGTAAACAACAAACATGAACACAGATTAATTTCAAACATTTTTAATTAAAGCTATGAATTATTTTTAGTAGATGTTGCACAGTTGAAACATTTAGGGATTGTATGTAATAAGGATTAAAACTTTTACATCAAACTTCATTTGCTGGCTAGCTAGCCAGACAGACAGACAGCAAGTCTGATAAAAAAATTAACTCCAAGATTTTTTAGCTGAAAGTGGACTTTTCCTACAACTGTCATATTACTGGTGCTAATCCACGTCTTAATTGTGTCTCGGGACAAGAGAGAAAAGGTCATGGACTCTTGCTCAAATGTCCGAAATCCTGTTTTCACAAGGAAACTATTTTAACATTTCATTCTTAAAATTAAGGTGTCGTAGTCGAAGTGAAGTGTGGCGAGGCAGACAAGCCAAACTCTTTCAGGTTCCAGTGTGAAGTTTAGGGAACCATGTCATTTATCTGCCACTGTCGGTCCACGGTGTCTTATCAATTCAAACACCCGTACAGCTGTCTATTGGGACATTTTAGAGCACTTCCCTCAACTAACAAGTTTATGGTGATGCTGATTTCCTGTCCTGCCTACACATCCAAAAGAACCAATACCTCCTTTAATGACCATGGCATCACTATGCTGGACTGGCCAGCATACTCCCAGAGAGAATCAATAGGGTATAGTCAGGAGGGAGGGGATAACAGACATCAGAGCCAACAGTGCAGATGAGCTGAAGGCTGGCATTAAAGCAACCTGGACGTTTTAACACCTCAGCTGAACCACAGGCTGATCTCCTCCTGGCTGCTGCAACGATGCTATAATCCATGTAAAACCAACCAACTGGGGAATACATGGAGATACATCACAATAGGCACAAATTTAAACAATAATGTCTGAATTTCACTAGCTGTGAATTAACTCTGAATCTTTACGATTTAAATTTTTGATTTGAATCCGACATTTTATTGACATTTTCTATCTTGCTAAGATGAACTGATATGCTTCAGTGTCGACGCATGGCGCTTCGACGGCGTCCTTTTAAAATATTCACGATAAACACTTGAAAACATAGAAAGATTTTCGGTCTTTAAAAGAATAACTTGGTTTACGGAAAACAGACGAGAGTTTTCATCCGTTTTTCAGTAAGAAGCTTAAAATTTAACGACGATCAGCTGAAGCCTCCTCATAAAGCAGCGAATTTGAAAGTCCGTCCCGCTTCCTCGCCCGCTCCTTCTCATCATGTCGCACCGTTCTCCCCTGAAGAGGTCAAACGCGAGGATAAATCTCCACCTCGCTCATGCATTATTCCCGATCCCTTTTCACTGAAATGCCAGGCCTTCCCTCTCCCCTCCTGTCATCCAAACGGACGGCCTGGTTGTATTTCTGCAACTCGCTCTCCCATGGACAGCAGAGGGAAATGTCAGCAATTGGCAGCGTTTCTCACCTCCCCTGGCTCGAACCCCCACACCTCGAGTCCTCCCCCGCCTTCTCTTTTTACTTCCACACTTTCACCTCCTCCTCATCCTTCCCTTTGATTGGTGATTTAAAATGACTTTTTAGAGGGTGTGAGTTACAGCTCCGAGCCCTCGTGACTCGGCTGTCGCTGCAGTAGATTTGTCCCAGAGATCACCTGTCAGTCCGACAGCGTGGGCTGCGTCTGTAATGCTTCTTCTGACAGAGCGAGGCTTGGTGTGTGCAGAAGCCATCTCTTTGTGCTTTATGCTGCGCTGAACACTTGTTTACCTGGCAATAACTTACAGAGTGACTTGAGCTGATTGAGTTCAAGCGTCTCGGCTTTTTGCACCGACTTTTAATTATCTTGCAGTGAAGAACGATGCTCTTAGCGAGAATGTTTTTAATGGAATCATGACGCCACCAGTGCAGAGATTACACTAGAAGCAGCACTGACAGCAGGTGAGTTTGAGTCTGTGTGAATGTACAGTAAATACTTTTGATAAAAAAGAGCAACGAAGAAGTCAGTTATTTTGAAGAAAGCCATCAAGTAAACTCTTGATCACCTAAATTAACTCTATATAATTTAGGTGATAAATATATCTATATATATTTATATATCTAGAAGAGTAGTGGACAAAATCTAAGAAATAATAAAACATAATTACCTATGTGTCAAAATAAAATAGCTTCTATGTGTTGGTTTAAAACCAAACATGACACTAGCTGCATTTCTATTGACCATATATACATTTGTTTAATGGAAAACCAGCTATTTGGAAATAAAAAAAAAAAAAAATATATATATATATATATATATATATATAAACGTTTTTGATGAGGATGAGGTGGTTTTTCGGCTGTTTTGAAATTAATGTACTTAGCAAAACTGCAATGTGAACACTTTTTTCGCACCACACAAGTCATGTGATCAACAACCGGACGTTGCTATTGGCAGAAAAGACAAAGAAGACGACGACAGGAAGTGGCAGGTGGACAAAGGCGCAGCATGTTTCTTTAATGACTTATTGCCTGAACAAACTTATTCATGTGTGATTTTAATTGTGTTTCTTATATATGCATATAATGGAAACATTACAATTGGGAAATTATTTTTTTGTTCTTGTTGTATAGTTTTAAGCACACTTGCAATGCAAACGCAGCTACTGGTAAGCGATAGTATTTGCCATGTTGTAATTCAGAACTTTCCTCTCTGCTGTCTTTGTTTCTTCGAACACAACAACGTCTGATGAAAGAGATGATTTGATGTTTCTAATACTCACCGACCTTCACACTGAGAGACAATGACTTCACTGCTGTGTGTGTTTTCATAAGTTATTTTTCTACTTCCTTTTAGCTTCACCTTAACATCGACTGGTGTAGAATAGCAGGTACACTTGCAAATTTTTTGCTCAGGTCCCTCTTGAAAATGAGATCTAGATCTCAACGGGGTTTACCTGATTAAATAAAGGAATATGAATATGAATAAACTTGTTTTAATTGGACTTTTACAGGGAGAAATTTTAGAAAATGCTGAACAACTAACTTCATACCAGCATACTTTAAATTATGATCAACGGCATGGACTCAAAGGAAGCTGGATGTTTCCTTCTTTGAAATATAGAGAAAAGAGAAAGAAATAGGGAAACGAGTTCAAATTAACTGCGTTGCCATTTTATTTTATTTTCCCCAAGCATCTGATCAATTTGACCTTAAAGTGGTGCGAGTTATTTTGAGCTAAGCAGAAATAAAAAACAACCTTCTTAGTGTTCAAAACCAATTCTGACAAATACAGCTGAGGTTTTTGTTTTATTCTCTTCAAGCGTTCCCCTGAAACCCTGTGGCTTAACAGACACACGGGGAACTCACTTTATCCCTAATCATGCTTAGGAAGAGTTCCTATAAATTGGCAGCTAACAAGCTGGCGATTTATAGGACGATATAACGCAGCTTATATTGTTGTTATTTCAGGAATCAGAGTCAATAAGCCAACAAGAAAGAAGATGAAAAAAAACCCAGGAGAAACCAGTTTGCTCTACTGGAAAATTCAGTCTGGATAAATGATGGACCGACTCCAACAAGCAATGTTAGGATAGCTTTCCTGGTAGTTCCACAGACTAATCTCTGACCAGGTCTGCCATACCTGCTACTGCACAGCAAAATACAAATCTGCTTTAATCCCTTTCAAACAGTCACTACCAGAAGTGTTAAATTGAATGTATTTCTTTCCAACAGAAACATGCTGGTGTAAAGATGATGCACTGTGTTTAAGGAAACATGCTAATTTTCAATTCCTGTTCAGAAGAAGGCAGAGGGTTTTCATTAACATCATAAAGAGCAAATAATAACATCATGAAATAGCTGAATTAAGCTGGTTACTGGCAGTCTGAGCTTAAAGGTGGATCTGATTTTGTGACGGTAACAAATCATTGCTGATTTTGATATGTACTTTATTTTTTCTGGAAATTACTTTAAATGTAGTTTTCCTTTAAATCTCTCTTGGTTTATGAAAATAGAATTTAGCAACCAGACAGCTATTCTGTCAGCTAAAAAGTGAAACAGTTCAGAACTTTTGATTCCGCTCAAATGTTTTTGCACAATCATTGCCGTTGATTTCAACTCAACTAAAAGCAATCATCCCGGTTAGCAGGATAGTGTGTCCTGGAAATCCACACGGTTCTTTACAAAACAAGGGTGAAAACATTTAATAATACATTTCACTTAATTTCTATGCTACACATCTTCCTCCCCGATGCTTCAGTGGTCTCGAAGATGCCTCCTCCGGTTTTATCTGGGAGAAGTCCAAAGGGGTTCCAAAGACAGTTATTCCAGTTATTCCTGCAACCTTTGCAGGAATAACTGTGGCTGCCTCGAGCCTTCCCCACAGTGAACCATGAAAGATTTCCAGAAGAAATCCTTACTTAAAATGCCCAAAATAATATGAAATACTAAGCAGAGGAACAGCAACTCTACTATGTGATCCTTTTAAGTAGATGGAGTCCAACTGCCGTGCAGAAGAAATTCAGTTGCTTGTTTTGCTTTCTTTCCCACAGTTTATTATAAAATCATTTTCAATAAATTACAATATGCATTCCGATAAGGTTCATTTGCTAGATTAAAAGTGCCTTTTGACAATTGAGAATCTTTATGCAGGTATTAGTCATACTTTTCATTGAGGCTACTTTTCTGTATTAATTTTTTTGATGCACTATCCTAATTTTAAATATGTTTTCATTAACTAGAAGCAGAAAACTATCAAAATGAAAAGAAAGAAAGGCTTTCAACATTCACTTGTGTGTAATTAATCTAAATAATTTGAATTTAGTGATAAGGTACCTGATATACATGGACTTTTCAACAATATTTTAATATATTGAGTGGATCTAGGAGAGGGCTGGAATGCACATTTCATGTTTTGCTTCGGTTCTCTTCACCAGGCTGTGGCTCTGTAAGGCCATCCTGAAAAATTTCAAAATATTGACACCAATGTTCACGGTTATCAAACCATAATTGTTTGGAGTTGTATAATTACCGTATTTTCCGCTCTATAAGGCGCACCTAAAAACCTTCAATTTTCTCAAAAGCCAAGAGTGCGCCTTATAATCCGGTGCGCCTTATGGACCAATATTGAGCCACAACAGGTCTCGCAACTACGGTAAGCAGCCGCCGACTTCATTTTCCCCCGTAGAAGAAGAAGCGCACGGTGCACGCTGGGTTTTGTGTAAAGACCCCAAAATGGCTCCTATTAAGAGACACGCTTACGACTCAGTTTAAACTAAAGGCGATCAGTCACGCAGTAGAACACAGGAATAGAGCAGCAGCGAGAGAATTTAACATGAACGGATCAATGGTGCGGAAGTGGATAATTTCTATGCTACACATCTTCCTCCTATTGTGATCGCACTAATGTTTGATTTACGGTAACAGTATCAGACTGTTTTTTAAGTGTTTATTGAATCGAGGAAAAGTTCCCTCCACTATATGTTATACCTTGCTGTTGTTAAAAGATAAACTGTGTTACGAAAATATCACGTCACTTACTTTACCTCGGGGAAAATAATAAAACAGCTGTTTATTCATTTTGGGAATGAACGGAGTTGTCAGAACGCTGGTTTGTAATTATTAATAAAGTTTGACTGACCTATCTGACTATTTTGTTGACATTCCCTTTAGCGCAGCTCCATCTAATGGATGCATAACGTAACCCCAGCCTCTACTGTAGCGTCTATTCTATGCACCTTATAATGCGGTGCGCCTTATATATGAAAAAAGTTTTAAAATAGGCCATTCATTGAAGGTGCGCCTTATAATGTGGAAAATACGGTAACTATTTAATTTCCTAAAATTCTACAGCGTTGAGAACTAAACTCGATTGAGCTACCTGGGTGTAAATTAGCACATCCTTGAAAGTAGAAATATTCTTTGAAGCATATTAACCAATTCTGTTCGCTATGTTAAACCTACATTTTTGCTTTTATTGAATGGTATGCTCCCTGGAGTCATTTCTAGTTTAAATTTATAAGAGGAAACCATCCAATTTCACTCAAAATGCAGCAAAAGTCTAATTTCTGCTTCCAGGAGCTTCTAAGTTGACACTTTTTCTCATTTTTCAGCACCAATATCTTAGCAGATATAAATCTCTCCGAGTCCTGGCTTAATTTTGTTTTGCTGTCCTGGAAAGTTTGAGTTCCACAAAGCCAAACTTTCCAAAACTTTATTTGAGAATCCTCTCACCTAACACCGTGTCCCTTTGAGGCACACCAACAGTGGTTAGCAGACGAAAGCTGCGACCCAGCTGATGTTTTTCTATCTGGTTTCTCTTGAAAACCAAACATTACATCTGTTTTTTTTTTTTGTCTGTTTTCTCACAGCTTTTTCATTTTCTGTCCTGCTATTATCAGCGAACCTAATTTGGTGTCTCTTTATAGGATGTGCAAGAGCTCAGGAGCCATTCATCACTGCCCACGCCTATGAGGAAAAAAACAAAAAAAGGACTCCATCTTTGCCGCTTTGAAAGCAAAAAATGAAAAAGGAACAAAATATCTATCTTGTTCAATGTATTATTCATAGAAATTAGCAAGCTTCTAGTTTTCAAAGGCACAAATTGTTGTTAACGACTTCAAATTACCTCAGGGATTTGAAATTAGCACCGACTGAGTCTCATTTTCGTTCTCCAACGTTTCTAAGGGATTCATTTCTGAGGAGACGGTAACAATGCGGGACCCATTACAGACAAATGGGTGGGTAATTTCTGTCCTTGGCAAAATAACACAAAGCTCCTTCGCGCTTTTGTGAAAAGTACAAGAGAAAGAAAAGTGTCGGCAGCAACAAAGATGAGGCGGAGAGAAGAAAGATGTAAACATGCATTGATCCTGATATACTCTGCCATTCACAGGCTCTGTATGTTTCATTAAAACACAGCGGCTTATGTATGACACTTTGCATTTATTATTTAAGGTCAGCGCAAACATTTGTCTACGTCGGCCAAATAAATGCACAGCAGATGACTGCTGATTGTGAGGGAAAGCGCAGCTGGTCTAATATAAATTAAACACTGGAGAGGCTGTGGAGATGCTGGAGTTGCGTCGTCTATTAAAGGATGAACAACAGCACACAAATCCACCGGCGAGCGGACTAATCATCTAATTTTGCCATAATTGGAGAGTTCTTCAATTCTCTCCCTTTTTTTTCTGCGACGGGCTCTTGAGAGTTCTCAGATCGGAGTTTGAAACCCACTGGAACTAAATCTGGCCCTATTAAAAGTTGGAGAGGTTATCTGTCTGCCGCAGTCATCCCAGAGGCCGTCCGGCATCTGATTAAAAACAGCCACTCACAGACGCTCCCTCTGAGAAAAGTGGGCGAGAGCATAATGTCTTCTGACACGCTGCCATCTGAAGAGGATGGGGTGGGGAAAAGAAAAAAAAAAGTTTTCTTAATCCGTTGGTTGCAGGAGGGCGATTTACCGACAACAAATTGGTGGGACGACGCATCAGAAGTGAACGAGATGGGAAAGACAAGGACGGATGGGATGGCACGTAGGGGAGGTTCGAAAGACCAGACCGCAGACGTACAAGTTTCTCAGGAAAACAGGGAAATAACATTTCAATCTCCATCAGGTCTGATGTGAAGGTGGAAAGAGGAGGTGTGTGTGTGGGGGTTGGTGGGAGAGGAGTGGCGTTTCATCTGCGGGGAAAATTTGCTTTGAGGAATGGCCGTACGAGGGGTGAGCAGAGCCGAGAGCGGCGCGCAAAGATGGAGATAGAGATTGGGAAAAGAAGAACACTGTAGGGGGAAAATGAATGGAGCGTGTGCACATAATGAGAGCGAGCAGCTGATAACTCACTGCCGGCCAGAAAGAAAACACCTACCTACACGTCGCAAACTCTATAAAACTTTTCCGTTTGAGCTCGACTCTCGCCGTCGTCATCATTCTCTCCCGCCAAACGGATTCACTCTGGAAGCAGCATAAGTAATGATGCCGGATAAGATGCATAGCTCACTCTTGGCTTTGGATCTGATAAATTGGACAAGTGCGTATAAAACGCCCGACATACAGGACTAACACTCGTTTGGCTTTAAGAATGAAACATCGTATATCGTCTTTATTTCTCCAAGAAAAACAGAAGCAAGAGTTTGTAATTTCAGTAGTAATCAGCCTGATTAATGCACAGTGTTTGTTAATGGCAATCTGTTTCAATGCAATTATACTATTTATCTGCAATGTCTGCTTATGAGTGACACAAAACAACTCACAAAATGGGTGTAACAAGCAATACAATACAATACTATCCAAATCAGATTTATTGTTAGGTTAAACTTAGCATTTCTTAAATTATATCTAGTTAATTTTATGCAGTGTAACAGAAATATAACTTGTCTTTACACTGAAAATATATTCTTTTACTGCCAGCTGTTGGTATGTATGTTCATCTAAACTGTTGCCTGTGCACAAGTTTCCAAAAAGAGTTTGATGTGTTCAGCTAGCTTTTCTTGATCCAATAGATTCTGTAATCTGCGATTTGTCAGCAGATGCCGCTGTTAAACATGTAATTCGCGACTTTCAGTCTGTTAGCCTGAACACCTAGCCCTTTCAAAATCTGTGACAACTTTAAAAGTTATGTGGTGTGTCCTCAGGTTTGGAGATAAGGTCAGGGGCATCAATGTCAAAACTCAGCAAGTTGCTCTGCATCAAAAGATGACATTCAGTGTGATTTGGGAATGTGGTTAGGATCAACGGCATCTAAATTGGCCAGGATAACCTAAAGAGAGTTGCTAAAATGACAGACGCCTGTTGTGGCCAATACGCCAAGAATGCCGATGGAAGGCAACAGCTGAATGTACAGACAACTGAATTAAGGGTTGGGTTACAGATAGGGTAACAATACTTTTTCTTTTTTATAGTTGACCCAAACCAGTGGTATGTGGCCCTCAGCTGACGTTCCAAGGCATTGTGGTCAACAAGAACTTTGGGGACTTGTTCTACTCAGAGCTTTTGATTAAACTACCCAATGCTGAAGTCCAATCTTTTCCATCTCTGTGTAGGTTACTGTGACAGATATTATGTGTGCTAAAGAGGCCAAATGCCATTCATTTATTGACGCTACACCTCCTAAGCAAACTACCATTAGTTCAAAATAGGGCAGCAGATCAAAATTTTAAGACCAGTCCAAAAATTGCAAGAATTAGCATTTTGCACCATTGAATCTTAAGAAGGTTCTAAGTAGAGCTTCACAATGTTAAAAGGACAAATCAGTGCAAGAGACAAGAACATTTGAGCAGGGAATTGTCTGAAAACTGCATTTACACTCAAACATGATTTTTTCAGCTGATCAAAAGTTTAAGACCATAGTCTTTAAAAGCCAAAAGTTGTGCAAACATCTGGATTCCATGTCATTTTCTGTGAAGTCTTTACACTGTCAAGACCTCCTGATGGCAAAAGCAAAAAAGCTCACTGACTTTGAACGTGGTAGGATTGTTGAGCTGCATAAGCAAGGCCTCTCACAACGTGCCATCGCTGCTGAGGTTGGACGCAGTAAGACAGTCATTTAGCATTTTTTAAACGATCCTGAGGGTTATGGAACAAAAAAGTCAAGTGGTAGACCCAAAACAATTTCACTAGCTCTGAGCCGCAGGATCCGATTGGCTGTCCGTCAAGACACAGGACGATCCTCTACCCAAATTAAGGCCATTACTGGTGCTGACTGCAGCCCAATAACCATCAGATGGCATCTGCAAGAGAAGGCCTTCAGAAACAAAAAACGTCTTCAAAGGCCACGTCTTCTTCAACGCCACAGAATTGCCCGTTTGGACTTTGCAAGGGTGCACCAAACATGGGACATTGAAAGGTGGAAGAAAGTTGTCTTCTCTGATGAGAAAAAATTTAACCTTGATGGTCCTGATGGCTTCCAACGTTACTGGCATGACAGGGAGATCCCACCTGAGATGTTTTCTACACGGCACAGTGGTGGGGGCTCCATCATGATTTGGGGTGCGTTTTCCTTCAATGGAACAATGGAGCCTCAGGTTGTGCAGGGGCGTGGAGATGTTGCAGCGGGCATCCCTCATGACTGAGGGCCCTCGTCTGTGTGGTAATGATTGGGTTTTTCAACAGGACAATGCTGCAGTTCACAATGCCCGCCTGACAAAGGAGTTCTTCCAAGAGAATAACATCACTCTTTTGGACCATCCTGCATGTTCCCCAGATCTAAACCCAATTGAGAACATTTGGGGGTGGATGGCAAGGGAAGTTTACAAAAATGGACATCAGTTCCAGACAGTGGATGCCCTTCGTGAAGCCATCTTCAACACTTGGAGCAACGTTCCCACTAGCCTCCTGGAAACACTGGCTCAAGCATGCCTAAACGATTGTTTGAAGTCATCAACAAGAATGGTGGAGCTACTCATTACTGAGTCCTTTTTTTTGACACTTTGTTTCTGTTTTGGGGGGTTTTTGGGGTTTTTTGAGCTATGGTCTTAAACTTTTGATCAGCTGAAAAAATCATGTTTGAGTATAAATGCAGTTTTCAATTAATTCCCCGCTCAAAAGGTTTTGTCTCTTACGCTGATTTCTTCTTTTAACATTGTGAAGCTCTACTTAGAACCTTCTTAAGATCCAATAGTGCAAAATGCAAATTCTTGCAATTTTTGGACTGGTCTTAAGATTTTGATCAGGAGTGTATATGCACAAAGCATTAGATTGGGCCTCGTTCAGAAAAAAGGTTGAAATTGCCTTTTTATGCTTTCTTGGAAATATTGTAGTATCTAACATACTAAATGCTTTAATAACCAGTTTATTTTATCATATAAGTGTCAGAATTATACAATTGCGGTTAACTGGAATCCTCACCTATTGCATCTGTGTTACTAATGCTATGTTGATGTATGATGTGGGCCACAGCAAGAGTAGCCATTGCCATGGCAATGGCTTTTGGGAGTTCAAATAAATAAACAAATACACCGGTGCTAAAATTGACTGGGAAGACCTTAAATCTTTGTATCTGTAGGAAGCTAGACTTCAGACAACCTGTAAATAGACTAATGGAAGCAGTAGTTGCCCCTCTTAAGTTTGTTGCTTTTAGCCTTGGCATGGTGTTAAAAGTTCTGTATGCTCCAGAGCAGCAAGGCTACCAAAACATTTATGGAGGTCCTTGTCAAATAACATTTGATTTTAAAGTCGTATCGCTTGTGTAGTGTCATAACTAATGTTGTCAAACCAAAATAAAAAGCTAAATTCTATCTGCTATTTGGTATACCTGGGGGGGGAGAACCTGGAGCTTTTTGTGAGAGAAATCCTTTTGGATGAGGTTGGGTTAATCTGGTTTTAAATGGCCTACAAATTAAAGGCAGGGTTCAGCTGCGAGCTGAGATAGCTGGGCGCAGGTGCTTAAGAAGTTCCCGCACAACACGCCCGTGTTTTGAGCCTAAAACGGACTTTTGAAAACCAAAGAAACGATGCAAAAGCCATCAGCGTTCCCAAAGCTGAATGCAAATGAATGTCACATAATTGATGCAAAATGTGCTGTGTTTTAATATCTATTTGCTAAATTTGCTTTCAAATATATGCAGACTGTGAGGTCTGCACAGTGTGTGTCGGTGTTTTGATATGACTGTATTAATGTAGCAGCATGTGCACAAACACGCATGTGTAGCAGCGGACCTGCATTCTCATAACGGCAATTATGCAACCCAGAGGGAGTCATAACTCAAAGAGAAGCCAGGTGATTAAATCTTGATTACTGCAGCAGCAGCAACTCAGTGTGCGAGTGTGTGCTACGCTAACATACACTTCCTGCAGGATGATAAATCATCTGAATTGTTAGACACATGGCCGAAACTGCAACGGCATTTACGTGAATGTCTTATGTGACCAAATAAATAAATAGATTAAAAAAAACTGTTAAAAAGAGATTTCCATTTACATGTGGTCCCTGGTCCTGCATTCATCTGCAAACTTATTGTTTGTATTGTTAGAAAAAAAACTGAAAATGTGTAAATCTCTCTGATGGTGTTGTTAATGTACTCTTGTTCTGCTTTGCCGTTACAGCTCTTCATTTTTTTTCCCCTTCATTTCCTCTCTTCCAATTGGAATTTATTTTTCTCTGTTGTTGCTAGCTCCCATTTCCGTATTACATTTTATTTTTGCGTCATCTGCTGCTGCCATGTCCGTACTTTCTATCACTAATATTCATTCATTTTGTTTGTCACCCTGTTCTTTCTTATATTACTTCCTCCTCTTCCCTTTGCCTTGGTGATTGTTAGTGCACTGTCGTTTTTCTTTGGGTATTCCTATAGCACTTTTTCAATTTTCCTTCATCTTTTATTTTACTTTCAGATTCTTATTTACTTTGATCCTTCACTTTATGCCCCTACAACTTAATTTTTTCATATGACTTATCCTTTTACGACACTCTCATTACTCTGAGCCCTTTTTATTTACTTTCCTTTTTTTTACCCTTTTCTACTCTTTTTTGTTCCTTTCAGATTTTATTTCCTTTAACTCAATTTTTACTTTCCTATTCATCAGTTCTTTTCAATAATTTATACATATATATCCATATATTTCTATATAGATATGTATATTGTTATATTACTATTACAGCATGTTTTTCTTTTTCCTCTAGGTCATTTGGTGTACTTGCCTTAAAACGACAGTATTGTGTATTTTCCTGGCACAAAAGCAACTATGTCACCTTCAGTTGTCATAAAAAGTGCTGTATACATCAAACATGAAAGAAATCTGACTTTCTAATTTCATGCTGTGAATTTGAGCCTCCGTCTCTTTAAGACGCTGTTTCTGACACTTCGTCTTCAGAACGTCATCACAAAAATGTGCGGCCATTTCCCCATTTACAACCGTTCCTAGGCTATAAGTGGATCATGACTGAAACGTTTTCTTTTTTCATTTTTTTATGACCAGTTAAAACAGCTGATTAAGTATCATGCAAGGACATTGGTTCATAGTATTGGTTGAGGGTTGTGCTTTTTTTTAAAATTCTTTTACAAACTGATTGCAACAATGCAGCTTTGCATATCATAATTAAAAACACTGCACTAATATGGCTTCCAGTGCCGTACATAATAGCACTATGAGAACTTTTGCGCCATCAGAGAAAACGAGACTGATTGAATTAGTGGGTTTTGTGGGTGGCAGAAGTTAATCATAAGTTCCATTATTGCACAACATAATCAAGTTTCTATTATCTCAGACATGTAAAGCACATCACTGGGCGGTCAAAGTGACGCTCAGAGATGTAGCGATGTCTTGCAGGGTTCAATTATATTCTGCAGCTCTTGCAAATCGGTTAAGCCACGGAAAGATAGCATCTTTGTGTATTTACAGGGTGGATGGAACAAAACTCTTCTGATTGTTAATTAAAACCTCATTCATCCTGTTAAGCACTAAGTGGTTTGATGGCAATGGATGACTGTGTTCGGATCTGAACGTGAACGCTTTTCATCAAGGTTACCGTAACATGGTTCAACAACTTTTTCAATGATTGGAAAAATTAATGAACTGACAAGTGTTTGTGCTCACTGCTGCATAAATAATGGGTAAGTCAACAACTGTGGGTCCCACGAGGCACTAATGGGGATCCAATGGTTAAGACTCATGGGAGAAAAAAAAATATCAGGATTGTGTTGGTTTCTTAAAATAACACACTACAGCTGCGGATATTTATTGTCCGCAGCTGATGTTGTTGCACAACATCTGATGTTGCATGTTGTGCAGAACTGTTGCCGCAAAGAATCAGTTGCTTTCCACAAAAAGGTTAGCTGGAATACCAGTCCTCACCTTTTGCATCTGAAAACAATATGATCTTATTTAAATATTTGCTGCAAATTAAAACGTGTTAATTAATTTCTAAAATGTGTGAATTATTATTATAAAATGTTTTATTTGATCTCAAATCCCAAATGATCTTGCTTTGTATAACCTGGTACAACCACCACTCAAATTATTTCCTTTTTCATGATGTCTTCTGCATAGCATGTACTAAAGCGCCAGTAAACACATAGCCCATGCCACCTAACATGTCCCTTCTTCTAGTCACAGCAGTCATCTTGTTACAAGACCAAACTGACCTCATGGTACAAGCAGTCATTTGAGAAACATGTGTATCGTGTTTCACCTACCCCAAAAACACCCCAAAAACAAGCTCAGACATTCTCAGATACATTAAAACATTCATGGCAACTTCACATATTGTAAGTCAACTAGTAAAATGCATAGTTTTCCATAAATTCCAATTTGTTGTTTTAAATAAGTGGAATATCGTAATCTCCTCATTAGGTGGCATGTGGAACAAATTCAAAATTCATAAATATTTTATTGATCCCAAAGGGAAATTAAATTAAACTAAATCCATTCAAGCCTTGATGGAGACTGACAGTATTCTTTTGAGTTATTAGTTCCTGATTTCTAGATGGAATTACCGGTAATCATTTGAATATCTAGAGTCTTTACACTTGAGATAACAATACGCAAAAAGTTGACCTTCACGTCTTTGCAATTCTCTCCTTTTCAGAATTTTAGCTCAGAAAACTCAAGTGTGATCGTAATTTGAGGAAATAAAAGTTTACAGTAATCTACTTCATTGACCCTTTGGAAGCTTGAAGTATAAAATGTTCAATCTTCAAAAGATCT
Source organism: Xiphophorus maculatus (assembly GCF_002775205.1). Classification (NCBI taxonomy): domain Eukaryota; kingdom Metazoa; phylum Chordata; class Actinopteri; order Cyprinodontiformes; family Poeciliidae; genus Xiphophorus; species Xiphophorus maculatus. The sequence continues at coordinate 17,216,355 of NC_036452.1, read as the reverse complement.
AGGTGCATGTCCTCATGTTATCCCTGGATGGGAGTGATATGCATCACTACATTACATCTCAACAGGCTTAATGACAGATGACGTTTAACTGTAATGACAACAAAAACAGCCAGCAGCTCTCCTTTGGGCAGAATAAGGCAGCGCTGTCAAGCTCTGTGCCAATGCAACCTACAGGGATTTGGAAAATCGTGACGTTAGTGAAAAGGTTTCCTAAAGCAGGCTGGCCATGTCACATGGCGAGGCACATGACTAAAGCGACGGCTCTGCAACAGGAAATCTTCAGGTTCAACTTCAACTTTATGTGAACTTACCCTTTTGATGTCTTTGCCAAAGGTCTCACTGAAACTGGAGCCGAGGATCTCAAACTGGACGTGGGAGTTTGAGCCGCTCTCCTTAAAGTCCATGATTCCTGTCAGACCTGTGATGTTCCCCTGAAACGACGGAGGAGCAGGGAGAGAGCGAGAGAGGATGTTAAAAAACGGTCAGGAGTATTTAACCATATCACTAAATGAAACATATAAACCTTGCTTGTTTACTGAACTTTTCCAAGAAAATGTTGATTAATCTGGCATTTAAAAAAGCAAATTAAATGAAAATATAATTAGCAAGTTGATTGTTAGCATTTCAATATAACATTTAACATTGTAATAATAACTCATCTGTCATAGTCTATCTGTGTAGCTAAGCTTCTTGTTTTAAATAGTTTTGGTCTAAGGTTAGTCACAGGCTCTTTTTCATGAGATTGTTGCACTCTGTCTGAAGTCATGGAAATAGCAGTAACACAGTCATCCTCGCAGGAAACATGTTGATCCTGCTGGTCATGTGGAAGACGCTGAACCTGCTTAATTGTGTATTCAGGGACTCACTGCGTACGGTCCCCAGTCTTAGCCAAATCTAAGCTTAAATTCTCCAAGAAGAGACAGATTTTCTTGCATCCAAAAAAAAGTTTTTGCACTGTTGACATTTAAACTCCAGCTCTGTCCAGAACCAGGACAATTGCCCATTTATTTATTTAATTGGGGGGTCCGTGTCTATTTGGAAGACCCATCTGTGCAAAACTTTAACTTCTTGGCTAAAGCCTTGACATGTTACTTTCCTAGCATCTTCACAAAGTCTCCTGCTTTTTGTCTGGGGTTGACATGCACGCTTCACATCATAAGACTTTTCTTCTGGGCATAGAACAAGTTTCCTTCCTTAGAGCCATGATGACTTAATATTCCCATGCTGCTCCTACATGTGTACAGTTATTTGAGTCCGATGAAGATGGCACCTTCAGGCATCTGAAAATGCCACCCAGGGATAAACAGCACTTCTGGGGGTCCACAATTCTCTTCCTTAATAATGTCACAACCAGTAAAGAAAGGCATTGCCTTAAATTAGAGCAGCAGCTTAATTTATGTTTCAATTAAGCTGTAGTTAAAATAAGGTGTTTTTTTTAATACAGCATATGTAAGTAAGTATTTGGTTCAAACTTTTACAGATCAGAATAGGTTTGCTTCATAAGTTAAAGATGAGCCAGCCGTACTCCTCTTCGTCTTTCTGAAGAGTTTTTGCAGTGATAGAAGACGCCATGAAAACTGTCATAAGAAGTTGATAAACTTGTTCAGTTCATGTCTGTTCCACAGAAAGGCTGTGGGTAAAATGTCAAACCATGACCTACGGTAACTCCTATTGCATGTTAAGTAAGACTGAAGACAGTCATCACAACAGGCAGAAGACTAAATGACCCAGTGTTAGGCGTAAAGGTCAATTTTTGAGTTGCTAGGAGAGACCGTATGGTTAAGACGTCTGGGTTTCGGAAGGGCTTTCTGTAAAAACCTTAACTCCATCCGTCCGTCTCTTCCTCCATCGCTTTCATAAACATTTCTTCAGCTAAATGCAACATTATGTGACACAACTCATCTTATCCTCTGTCACAGATCCTCATCAGCAAAGTAGTGAGATGGAAAGTCTGAGGAAAATTTGAGTCGGACACAAGAGTAAAACCTCTAGACTTTGTTTGAATGTAGAAACAAACATTTCAGACAATACACCAAGAGCACGGTAATTTAGAAAAGAATATTCTTATTAAATATCAGAATAAACTGCCCCTAATCAAAAGGTGAAGCTCAAAAGATTTTCTTCAGAATAATAAATACCAGCAGCAATTTTGGACTGATTGAAATTCATCTCTTAGATTTATAGATGAAATGATTTGCTTTTTGAAGTAATTCCTAGTTAAGTTGTAAAATTTCTGTGCTTTCACACTACATAGGCCAATAGAGATTTTAAAAGGGTGTAAGAGCCCACCCTGTTTTAAGACTGTGCTCTAAAAAGGCTGAAATGTTGATAAACACTAATATATTATCAGGATCAAGTTCCACTGAAAACAAGCAATTTGGTTTCAGTCTTTGCTTCCTTAACAGTTAAACCTCTCAACCTTCAGTCATAGTTTTGTTTGTTTTGTTTGAATTGAAGCTTTTTCTTGGAAGCTAAGAAAAGGCCACACTGGGAGTGTATACCTGGACTAAAATGAAGGTCGTGTTTCTTCATTATTTAGTAAGGAATCAAACCAAACACTGAATATTTGAGGTCAATTGAGCGCACCAATAATTCAGCGATGCTATCAGTATTCAATGAGCAGCTGCATCAAAGTAACATGCAACAAAAAAAAAACATGATGTCCGCATAAAATCAGGCTCAGCATAGAAATCCTTCATTAACTGGAGTTTTGTATCTTTCATCGATATCAAATTATATTTTGTGTTTAACTGCATCATGAAATCGCCTCCTCTGCGTTACCTTTATGAGTGTTTCAGAAAAACAGGAATGACCCTAATGAGCTCCGTGGTTGTTACTTTGATACATGTCAAAGACCCAAATTGCTGTTTTTTCTTTTTAATAACAAGCAGCACATTTTGCTCTGAGGGACTGATCAGCATGGCTGAAAAGCTTCTTTTGCCAATTAGAGCATCAGAACGAAAGTCCGGCTGGAATTATGAGACGCATCAGAATCAGGTTTCACGTCTGTGTCATGTTTACACTTCAGGTTCAATTCAGCTTCTGTTAACTGGAGGCGCTTTATTCTGTGTCTCGTTATCTCCACAGGTGATGGACAAATCCTGATGGCTATTTTCAATTAAATTAGACAAAAATAAACAAACACTCCTACTTTAAATGAGGCTGAATCACATCAGTGATTTCTTGTGAAATCACAAATTTCCGTACAAATTAGCATATGTAATTAAGCATTGTAATTAAATTGTCCTATTAAAGCAAAATGTGATGTTTAGGTGATAATGGTATTTACTGTCTTGCAGCAATTAGCACAAGACAGTGCTAATTACCACTGTCTTGTGGTAATTAGTAGTTTTTCTGGTTTATGTCAGTTGCTTATTTTTTTTACAGTCTACCCACACATTCCATTTTAATGCGGCTAAATTTACAAACACATTTCTGTTTGCAGAAAGCAAAGCTCAAATTCTGATGGCGATTCAGCTCATTTAAAACATATTTCAAAATACTGTCAAAATAAATGCTGATTGATGGTCTAACTTACACAATATCCCCCCCCCCAAAAAAGTCAGAAATGCATATATTACAGTTTTTCTTCCTGGCACCTACATACATGTACCCACCCCCCTAAAAAAAAAAGAAAAAGAATAAAAAATTGAGTGACAATGCACAACACTGATCACACCCGTGAACCATGAAATAATTGAAGAAAATCAGAGAACTGAATGAAACTAAATGATGACAGGCATCGTGCTTTACCTTCTGAATGGTCTCCAGCATTGACCAGCCACCGTTCCATGGCTTGGTCGACTTTCTGATGCAGTTTAGGCTCGCCATGCTGTGCCACTTCCTGTCCTCCAGCTTCCTGTAGAAAGCGTTGGCCAGCATCAGCACGCTGTCGTACAGGTAGAGGTTGGACACCTGGTTGGAGAGAGTTCAGAGGAAAAAGTCAAGGTAGGTCAGGGACAAGACGATAAGCTGTGACAAAGCTTGGCACGAAGGTGTAGGCGGTTTGTGAGATTGTTAGGAAAAGACATATGATATAAAATGGCAACCGTCATGAGTCTGGAGCTCCATGGGTGATCTTTCCTAGAGAAGCGACTTTGTGGTTATATGGTCACTTTAGCTACATTGGAAGAGATTTTTGTGAACTTGTATAGAGTTGAGTCGGTCAAAGAAACCAGTAGCGACAAACTACATGGTGAAATGCTGCTGGCTAAAATTGAAAAATTAAGTTTTTGGCTTTGCTCCTGCTTTTATAAGCAGTCAGAGATGTTGTTGTGCTGCCAATAAAGCTTATGCAACAATAAAACCCGCATTTAAAAGATGACACACACGCCCCAAAAGGCATAAGAGTGTGAAAATAAAAAAATAAAAATACAACCACAAAAACAGAACTGTATCATTTGCAACTCGCTGACAACAGGGCTAAAATGAGCCATTCATGTGAGAAATCAATAAAAGAACTTGTAAAATGATGATTTGAGTTGAGTGGACCACTTAGGTTGGTGATTGAGCACCGGTCACCGAAATTAACAAGAATGTAAGAGGAATTGGAAAATCACAGATGTGTTCACATATATAATAACTCTCAATTTCTGGTAAAAATCTCACTCTAGTAGCTGGTAAGCTACTGACTGCTCATAATTACTACACAAAGCCTAACGTCAAAAGTCCAAACTAACGATCCCTTCAAATGTGGAAAATAAATAAATATAGAAGCTTTCCATGCCAACCCGCACACTGACCACATGTGTGACACATCTGTGGAAGTGCATCATCTGCCAGCACAAATCTAACACCACCAAGAGCGCTGCTGGCACCCGAGCGCACAGACGAGCTGGATGGTGTTGAGACGACAGTCAGCTAGCAGCCAGCCTGTCCACATGTCACCCTGACCAAGCACCCAGGAAACACACTGTGACACACGCATGCACACGCACCCCCTCCCCACACACACACACACACAGGCAGGAAGGAGAGACCAAATGCAGGGTGACAAATGAGCATCACGCTGTCCAGATAAGCAGAGCTGACTGGCATGAAGGCCATGCTCCACGCTTCCGCTGACCCTCACACACACACACATACACACACTTCTCTTTTCTGTGTCCTCTTCGGTCATGGAGAGACTAAAGATGAAATTTTACATGACAAAGGCAATATGAAAGGGAATGATGGAAGGAGAAGGGAGATAGAACATCGGTTTCAAAAAATATATATATTTCCACATAAAGTCAGCTTTTTTTTTTTTTGTCTAAGATTTTCAACTTTTTCACCGTTAATTCTCAAAGAGACATTTGACGCTCTTTTGCACAAGCGATTGAGACAGATGTCCTCATCTTGCTTCTTGCCAAACGTTCCAGGTGAGGACGGAGCGCGTCAGCAGAGGACGAGGGGAATGATGGAAAGTGAGAAATGAAAGAAGAGGCAAATATTCTCAGGTCATCTCGAATGGCCAGAGGAGACAGTGAGGGATGAAGACGGGAAAAGAGACGAGGCACAGGAGAAAAATAACCAAGACGGCTGAGCAGTTTCAGGGGAAAACAAGAGACAAGACTCTGAATGAAGAACAAAAAGAAAAAATGAAAAAGGGAATGACATTGGTGCTCGACGCTCAACGTGGCGGGGAAAGAAAAAAGAAAAAAGAAAAACTGAACTCGTCTCCAGCAAATGTCAAAACATGACGGGGAAAAAGCCAGCATTTGTCAGTGTTCATTACAGTAATTGTTCTGTTTGTTGTCTTTAAATGTCAGCCACACATCACCGCAGAGATTTCACAAGTGGAAATAACACTCAGTGTGAGTAGGAGGAAGATTGTGCCTGAAGATGAGATGTGACCAAATTTTCTGGAATGAGACCAATTTGAATTTGTTTCTGGTAAGGCGTGCTGACAGATTACATCAGAACCTGACGGCAAACACTAAAACCGAGACGGAGAGCGAGCGAGAGGTAGCTCTTCACCACAACAAATACCCAAAATGAGATTGCTGGAGTTCTTACTTTCTTGCGGTGATTTTCTTTTTTCCTTTTTTTTTTTACCATTTCATTCGTGAATAATACTAAATACATCTGCACCCAAGAAATATCATTCAAAAGAAGGTTTATAAATTTTGGCCTTTACTTTCTCCCTCTTGCTTTTTATGCTAACTACTTTATAATGAATATAATTAAAATCCACTGGTTTTGCTTTTGTTTCAGATCTGCTCAGTAAAAAAAATAAATCTAAATCTGAGAAAAAAAGAAGAAAAATGTACAAATCGGTACTGTCAATACTGTTCTAGGTCCTTTTTGATGCTCTTCTCTTCTGCCCAGCCCACAATTTTGCGAGAAGATTTTGGTCTGAGATGACAATGGGGAACAAAGTCAATTTTGTGTAAGGAATAACAGTTTCTTTGTTGATTTGGAAAGTATATTTTGAATCCTCCTCATCCTCCTGAGGCACATACACTTATGATCCAATTTTAGTAGTAGATGAGGTATTTTTCCATATATTCCCTGTTCTACTTAAAACTCTACTTAAAGACTCATTTGACCAAAATAGTGAGTTCCAGTTAAAGTCCCAGTGCTTTTCATCACAATCCACACATTTGCATTTGTAATGGTAGGACAGAAGATGCTTGTCCCTAGAATTAGTCCCAAACAAACACTGAATGAGAATACAAGGAGGACTAAATAAACAGTTATACAAAAGTTATGCCGTGGAATACAAAGATGATCTGAATGTCGTTCGCCCAGAGCGCCAAACAGGCTAGTATCGCATCTGTCCCAATGTAGTTATGCCTAAATACGTAGCTGCCATGTGATTGGCTGATTCACTATTGTTGTCAACAAGCATTTGAACAGGTAAACATTATAAAGTGTCTGGTGAGTCGTCGTCACCACATGTTAAAACGGGCTGTAGTGAGTGGAGTTTGGTATTCTAGAATCATTTACGTTCCTTCTGTTCAGGATCCAAGCAGAAATTTGGGAACGCACAACCTGACTCCCTCTGATTAAAGCAAAGATATGTTACACATCCAACCTGAAAAAAATTACTGACGTAGAGGGAACATTTTCATACAAATAAAAACTAAGATGGCACTTTCTGACTCTGCCTTAGGAAGACCACTGCAGATTATGACAGCTTTATTCCTTCATTTCAGAGGGAGCTCTCGCTCTAAACTGATTAAATCCCACCATTTTCTGAATTTGGCTGCTTATTACGTCTTTCTTTGCCCTTCATTAAACAAAGCAAACCCTCTAATTACTCTTTCTGTTCCCCAAAAATTAACCTTTTGTGCTTTTGTGGCCGGGAATGACTAAAATTGATTCAGAAGTGATGTAGAGAATTTGAATTTTCATGTTTAGCCGTGGAGGTCAGGCCTGTGTTTTCAACCCTTTTCAAATGCCTGTCCGTCCGTCCGTCCTCCAGGAGAAAGAAGGTTGGACTAATCGGAAAGAATAATTAGTACATACAAGGGCGGCAATTATTCAAAATAAATTAAGCATTGCAAGCACACAAAAAGTTGAATGACAAAAATGTGAAGGTTTCATTTGATCAAAAACACTGAAATAAAAAATTAATGATTCAAAACCACGAGAAAATAAACAACTATTTACTGGTAAAGATTATCCGATTTATCGGCACTTTCTCTCAACATTAAACTTCTGAACGTCAACTTAAATATGGCCCACAAGAATTGTCATACCTGAAAGTTATCAAATCGCAAATGTCTCGGCTGCATAATCAAACTTTAAATGTAAAACTGCAGCAGGCACAGATGGTAAAACAGGTGGGGGGAAAAATCCAAAGCTGCAGATTGTAAATGACAGTAAAGTGATGTTTCCATTTAATTATTTCTGTCAAAAATGATAATAATAATGAAAAAAATGAATTGAAGTTAAAATTCTTCATGCATTCAACGCACTGATTAGCATATATATCAGGGGAACACACAGTGAAATCTCCAGCTATCAGTGCAGTGAATCCCTTTCAGTCCCGTTTCCTATGCATCAGAATGATCACCTGCTTTCAAAATGAGGTGAATAATTCACAGCGCGAGCCTTTTGAAAGCCCGATGCTTTTTGGTCAGGCTCTCGCATAAATATGCATACGTTTTTGGGTGGATTTTCCTCAAAATATCAGCATGCATATTTAAATGTGTGCAACCTGCGTCATCACAGAGTCAATGTGAGCCATAAATGTAAGGAGCAAATCTGCTGGGAGAGCATTTGGAGGTTTTTATCATCTAATCGATATCATAAAATGCAGATGTAATGTTAATTCTTGATTATCAAGAGTCAAACAACAATTGTGTGCCTTGATAGTAATTATTTTAACAAAGGTGGGGGGTTTTTTTGTGGTTTTTTTGTTACTTTGTCTCCACAAACAAGCAGACAAAAAGTTGTTCACGCTGTTTATAAGTCAAGTCTTTCCAGTAGCCAGAAGCTGACAGATGTGGTGTAAAAACAGCCTTTTTCTTCACTCACAGTGCTGCATGTACAACTCAAACTACGGCAGGGGTGGAGAGTGGGCACATCGCCATGCCAACAGGTGTCAGTTGCAAACTAAAACTTACACATCTGCTGCTTGAACATTTCTGACTGACATACCGACAGCCAGAAACAGAGAAGTGGTTATTTTATTTTATTTTTTTACCTCTAGGTTCTGCAGGTATCCTTCCTGCGGGTCGCACAGCAGCGACGAGATCCGGTGGTTCTGCCTCATACAGCGGGTGCTGCTGTCCTTCCACAGGGGGAAAATCTGTCGGATCACAGTCATGCGCCCCAGTGCACTGTGGGTCAGCTCCAGGATCTCCGTGTCGCTGATTTCCTGCGGTCATGTAAGCAAAGGGAAGAAACGAAAGGCAGAACAAATGTTTGGCCGTAAGTTCGAGGCTTTTCATCGCGACTCTTTCCTTTATAAGACTATGTCACGTTAATTAAGCAGCCGGTTTTAAATCATAACAGCGCAGTCACACTGTCTCTTAAAGAGCTTCCTATACTGGTGTACATGTTCAACTGCTACAACAAGGAGAAAACCAATTATTTTCTCGGAGGTGTAATTATAGATAGTCCCCATCCGAAGTAAAGTAAACCCACTCTGTTTGGTTTCTCCTTATGTCGTCCTCATCCAATTAAACATGAAGTTGTAAACAGAAGTGACTCAGGTTTTTTTTTTTTTTCATTCATTGGGAAGAAAATAGTTTCATCTGACAAAAAAAAAAAGGTTTTAAATGTCAAAATTCCGGAGCCGTAAAAGCAACCGAGATACAAGACTCAGTCTGTTATTTCTACTGAAATCTAATTTATTCCATCCACATAAAAAGTGGCAGCTGCTTCACATTAAAATCTCGACGTGAACCCCATATTTTGAAACGATTTTAAAGGACAGACAATAATTATCTGTGCTGGAAACTATGTTTCTTTTTATAGAGGTTTTGTCTTAAGTACCAAACACTTTCTGTGACCAGAAGAAGACCCTGTGGTCATCAGCATATTTCTTCACTTTGCTGTTAAAAGTTCTTTAGCAATCATGTTTTGGGTTTTTTTTTGGGGGGGGGGGGGGGGGGGGGGGGGGTTGAGACCAGCTGAGAAATAAAGTGACTTTAGAAGGAAGTGGTAAAAATGTGATTTTTGTTTCATTTTAACTTCTGCAAAATGAACAGTAAATTTCAAAGAGACCAAAGTGCTCAAACGCAAAGTTGTTAAAAAAAAAAAACTTACTCATATTAATTGAAATGTATTTCTTGATTATTTACGTGAAAATCTAATCTAATTTTTGGATTATAATTTTAAATCAGAGTTCATTCTGTTCCACAGACCTTGAAATTTCACTTGCATGTAATAAGTTACTTCTTATTTCTAGCATCAGCTGGATGTCAGCATTAGCCAAAGTGAGATTTCTTTTTTTAAAAACAATTACTAAAATGGAGACTAAACTGCATGTAATGACACATTAAACGATAAACCACCTCCATTCAGGCACAGGCAGGCTTAAGAGGAAGCAAACAGGAAGTGGACGACTAATAACAGGAGTCGAGGAAAGAATCAGATAAGAGGTTTTGGAGGGCAGTGATTTTTCTGAGAAAAACAGTGCGACGCCGTCTCCAGGAAGCGGGTAAGGATGCTGTGCAGACAAATGCGTTGATGTCTGACAATGCTTTACAGTTCTTTTTTACTCATGCAAAATGAATGAGGTTTATTACAGCCTGGCAGCGGGTAAAATGGTCACTGGTGTTGTTTTGGCGCACGACTTTAGAGCAACTTCTAGATCACGTAAAAAGAAAACAATAACATTACAGCGTAAAAGTGGGTTGTTTCACATGTAAACCTTAAAATCTGTGGTCGATGTATTTTAAATCTACCGCTGTGCTTCAATAACTCATGTTAACAGAAGCGCAGTGAAACGTGTAGCAGTTGGACTGGTTCTGCTGGTAAAGGGGAATTCTGCTCTCTCAGAATGAAAAGTTTCCACAAAGTGACTGACTTAATGTAACCGGTTGGCTTTCCTTAGACAGAAAACTGTTTTACCAATCTCAGAATTACACTGCAGTTCACTACTTCTTTTTTTAAAATTTTTTTTAACTAGCATCAAATTGAAATGTACAAAAGTGCCTTTAATCTGTCTGTATGATTGGATTTGTTGTGATTTGAACTTATTGTACTGAATATAGGCATAATTCATTTCAATTCAGGTTTATTTCACCAAGGGCAACACAAACGCCCTGTGGCGGGCATGACGTCATGTTTCTGTGTGTGTTTTTTGCTCCAATGTGATAATAAATTTTGTCAAAATGAAACAAACACTGTAAAATCACAAAGTTTAGGATGTTCTGAAAATAATGATACCAAACAAGGTAAGGTAAATAGTTTTTATGGTGAAAATATAAGGGTAAATTCAAAATTAGACCAAAACGGCCATTTAGACCCAAGACTCCAAAGGGTTAAACAATGTTACATTTCAAAAACAAAGCAAACGTTGTTTTGTATGTAGGTTTTCTATCTAAAGGTTGATTTCTAAACTCAGTGCTTGGTTGGACCTTTCTTAAAAGACAGCAACTTGTTTTTTACATATTCCTAGACTGGAATGACTTCTCTCTAAATTAATTCACAAAGTGTATTTTTTTAATTATATTTTTACTTTATAAAACATGTGATTTTTTTTTTGGTTCATAGGCACAGCAGAATTAAGGTTTTGATTCCTAAACCCAACAAAATACAACTCACCAAGTTACACCACTCATTAAAATGGTAAAGTGTTCTTTGCATCTTGTTTTTTTTTTTATTAAATTTTTTACTGAACCAAGTTTGTTTACTTCATTAGCCTAACTGACACGTTTTGGTTTACAAACCACTATGAATTTTGTTTAACAAATCTAGCAAATTAAGTTTCTAAAAAAAAAAAAAAAAAAGTCCACATTTCACCTTCAATTCCTGTCTCATTCTAGGTAAACAAACACAAACAAATCACACATTTATTTTTCACACATTAATATTTCACTAACACATCCTTCAAACCTTCTACAACAGAGAGTAACTGGAACCGCTGCAGGTTAAGAAAGACATTCTGTCTCATGTTTGTTCAACCAGGTGACATTTTTTTAGCAGAGGAAATGAGGTCAAAACACAAATATGTTTTGACATCTTATCAACAAAGTGGATTTTTTAAAAAATCTAAATCATAGCAAACTTTACCAGTAAAAGCTAAGCAATTTTATAACGTTAGTTTCTCTAGCTTCCTAGCTAAAGCTATTTAACTCGACAACATGCAGCTCAGTAGGGAATTAGGCGTTAGGAGCAGTTGGACATGTTAACATGTGACAGGAGAAGAAAACTGTAGAATAATTTAATAAAAGGTCTGGTATGACCAGATAATTAGCACATTTAAATATTTTTATAATCATCAGCACTCATATAGTTTTCTTTTTTCTCTCTTTTTACTTTATTGTCGATCAAAGGAGCCCTCCAACTCTCACCACTTACAGACCAACAATTACCCGCTGCTTGTGTTTCAAGCACTTATGGCAGGACAGAGAAGAGAAAAATGAAAAGGGATAAAGAAGAAAATCCCAGACAGAGCACCGCGGCTCTGATGGATTCAGTTGTCAATACGGGTGACGACTTTAGCGGCTGCAACGGGAGCAGCTGTGATGTAACCTGCGAGGTGCTTTTTGTTCACAAAGAATTGGATTTACATTTCAAAGAGAAGCACCCGGTGTCATTTACAGTTATCTCATTTCGTCTCTCGTTAACGCCGCCTGTTTTCGATAGGTTCCCCGGGTAATGAGCCAGGAGAGAAAAAACACAAGATTAAGTTAAAAAAAAAGTTAAAAAGTTACTTTTTGAACACTTTTAGCTAAAGAGATCATGGTTTGGGGTACAGATTTATTTTTTATATTTATGTATTTTTTTTTTCAGTTCTGAAGTCCAGTCTAAAGTCAAAATACCAGCCCAATGCAACCAGTAGATCCTCACTAGCAGCACAATCTTAAGTCTGTGTCTCACAGCAAATTCCGGATCATATTTATCTCAGCTGACTGACTAAATGTAAATGGCTCCTAAAAACCCATTTCTATGTAAACAATTTTTAATCTGTGTTCCTTTCAACTCCATCATATTAGTATGTATCTAATTTTAATCAGGTTTTTGGGAGTTGCAATGTGATTTTCCTGGTGTTAGTCATGGCCTAAAGAGTCTCTGGAATAATAACAGCCTGCATTTGTTCTCTGTGAAAACGTCTGTCTGTGTGACTGATGTTCTGTGCAATTTCTGCAAACAGGTATTTTTAATCCAGTTGGTTTTTAGCAGCAGAGTATTGTTCTCAAATGTTCAGCCTCTAGTCACCTTTATTTTCTTTATTCTCTTTCTTTCAGATCATTTTCTTCAGATTAGTTGAGTTGAATGATTGTATTTTATTTATATTTCTGTGCTAAGTTCTCTCTCTCTCGTTCTCTGTCTCTGCCTCCTTTGTTCCACATTCCAGGACTTGACAGAAACAGTTCTTTTGTTTTCTGAACTCAGCATCTGAGCAGCTTCAGTGTGCTCATCAAAGTCATTGTGTAGGTTTTTTACTGTTCCGAGATAAAACGTGACAGCTGCTGCTTCACACACGCTCAGAGCCATCCATGTGGTTTCACTGTGACCTGCTGAGATCTTCACTCCTTCCTCATTGCAAAGCTTTTTGTCTTTCCTATCCTAACCCTGCTACTTTCCCTCGGTTTTGATTCAAATGGTTATTTCATTTTATAATTTTTTTCTGCTTTAATTAAATTGCCGGTCAGTCCGGTTGATTGGATGATGATGCACATATGAATCCGATAGAATGAATATTTCAAGAGTGTAAAGTTGTTACGAAGCTGAGAGTTAATTTTGATTTATTTTCTTGGTATGTTTATGCTTGAATTACATTGTCAACAGTCCAGTTAGTCGGCTTGATTGGTCGATGATGCACAGATAAATCCCATAGTTTCCTGGCTTTGAGTAAAGCTTTGGAGATTTGCGTCGTTTCCAATTTATAAAAGTCGTTGAAACATCCATGGCTTTCACACTAAGCTTAGGTTTAACGTGTTCATGCTTGAAAAGCGAAGTTTGGGAAAGGTGGAAACATTAAAGATGATCCTGCGTCAATAACACCAAACAATGAGCTTCATTTAAGGCAGGAGTGTCACCTTCCAGCCTTGAATTTCTTTTGATGAGTTCCTGCTTCAAAACACTTGAACACAATGGCTTAATTAGTCGTTCGTTGTGCGATCAGCATCTCAAGTGGCCTGATTGTGACTCTCTTCATTTATTTGATATGTGTTGAAGCAGGAAAACACAGGAAAGTTGAAAAACATAAAGTCCCATCAACACTCATCACACTCTGCCGACTGGCTGGTGAAGTTTTATTCCTATTAGAAGTTGTTTAATAAAGTAATCATGGGTCCAAAAGTGTAGGGCTTTGAGCAAAAGTCACTGAATGGATACACTGTCCATTCAGTGAAATTAAAGAGACAGGAGTTAGCATGGTTATTATAAAGATGATACATTGTTTTGTGCCCTACATTTTCCGTTGTTGCAAGATTTTAATTTGTCAGTGACAATTTAAACTGAATTGCAGTCATCACAAAATCAGTTCCGGGGCAACAAATAGTCCTTTGACCAGACTTTTGACATTCCTGCTTTACAACATAATGAAGGCTGCCTTCTCCATCGTGACTTGGAGGGAAATTTTGTCTCATGGATTTAACATTGTGGCGTCTTACCTCATTTACAAACACCCAGTGACTGTCCTTGGAGGCCAAATTTGTTTCCACAGCCTGCAGACACAAAGAGAGAGAGAAAGAGAGAGAAACGGGGAAAGTTTAGATCAATTACTTTGGCTTCATGTAAACTTTCTGGGTCTCAGATCCTCCTATTTGGCCTCGGAGCTGCTCTATCACACCAAAGACACGTTGCTTTGCTCCACTCCTATTTGCTCAGCCTCTGCTGTTTTCCAATGATGGGTTGCTCTGCCAAATGTCAACCAATAAAAGTTTTCCACAGAGACCCGGCCGAGTACTGAAAACTCTTATCAAAGCACTGTGAGCTCGTCTGGTTCGGTGTAGCTGTGTGATAATCCCAGCAGCATCCACCCGGCTTCCGACTGATGATAATGAAGAGCCGAGCCGAGTCGAGCCGATAAGGTCCGCGAAGGGAACATTTGGTACCAGCTCGTCACCTTCTGTAACCGGCAGACATGAATGCAGAAATAATATATATATATATATATATATATATATATATATATATATATATATATATATATATATATATATATATATATATATATATACTGTATATATATAAACTGATCACTAACAGGTGATTACAGTCTTATTTTTACTTATAAGCTGATAAAGAAGCTTCCTTTTCTAGTACCACAATCCTCAAGTAAATTAATTTCCCTCCACTCAAACTACACACTCAATAAAAAAATTTCAAAAAAGTGACATGACAACACGTAACACGTATCAGAGCATATGGACTGAACAACGAGGCATGTGGGTGTTCGGCCTCTGGGCACCACGCAAAAACGTGCAGTTATTAAAAAGAACACTGTAACCACGTCTGTATCTAATGATCTGGATGAAATGAAGCAAAACGTCGTCATTTAACATGATAATAGGAAAACAGACAGGAGGGAGCATCTGGTCCGTGTGGGGAGTGAACACAGTAACAGTCATGGAGCCTGGTATGTGACGGAAGAGAAGGGGAAAGAGCTGAAACTGGGTTTACTGTAACCAAGCTACTCAACACACGGAACCATGGAGAGGAAGACTGGACCCAGACACACATCCAAGCTGCTTTTTCAGGCCAGATAAAACAAGACTAAGCTTCTGGAAATTACTTCTCAAAGCATAAACTGTGTTTCTGCTTTCTGGGTTATGTTTTACAGTCGTGCCTATGTCAGGAACCCAGCTAATTTGAATAAACATTTTCCAGTTTTCCTAAAAATTCAACCAGTATAAGAAGCCTGATAATGGCTACAAAAAAGCACATGGCTAAAGCTACTGACATTAGTAAAATGTCACTAGCTTTATATTTAACCAAATATTATGGAAAACAAATGTATATATTTGAGCGAATGTATAGTTTTGACCCTGGATAGATCGGATATTGGAATGATGTCCTCCTTTTTAAATCTGGTAATGATTTTGCAAAATGCACTTTACACAGTTTATAATACATTTCTATACATTGATGTGGAAACTAATATTTGGCATTTTTAATCCCACTTGTTACACACTAGCTACTTAAGAGTTACTCCTTTGGAAATCCACCAAAAGCATACCAAAAAAAGTGTTTGGAATATACAGCAAAAGATGTTTTCCCACCAGAGCATCAGAACTGGGTTTTAAGACATATCAGTTTTTCAACATTAATATCTTTGCCCTCCTTTACAGGCTCCGTGTTTGGTTTCTGCTCCATCCAACAGACTCGCCCAGGAAGCTCAACACAGAAGTAATAATATTCTTTGCAGTTTGATCGTTTAATCTGTGAGTCCTGGGGAGCTGTGGGAGGAGGGCGAGAGGTGAGGATTAGGGACGTATTAATAACAGTAGTTGGGACCAAAATGTCAGTGAATGTGAAGGTTTGTGATGAGGTCCAGCTTTTTTGTGTGTGTGAGTTGATGATGTTGTCAGTGATCTGGTTAACCTATCGTTAAAGGCCAAGACCCCACTTTCTGGAGATACTTCACAAGACATCTCCTATTCGGAAATATTACACCTGTCACTGTAACCTTTACCAGGCCAAGAGGCACACACACATCCACACACACACTCGCGCACGCCCACATAACAGCAGAGAGACTTGTAAAACTGTCCTCCAAGATAGATGTGCTGTTTTGAGCCAATTTTACTGTGATCTATGTTGAGGATTTTCTATCCTGAGTTCCTTCTCTGTCTTTTTGAAACCCGGTTGCTTGGTTGATTTTTTTTTTTTTTTTGCTCATGTGGATACAGAAACTGTTTGGAGTTTTTTGTTTTTAGAAACCTTTGACATTTTGTTGCATTTAATGAAACAAGCTGAAGTAAAATGATAAAAATTAGATACAGTATATACACATATGTATATATATATATTTTACAGTAAGAGCTGGCAGAACATTAAGACCTCGTTCCAGACACACATCTTTCTTGAATGAGTTTGGCTTTGCTCTTTCGGCCAGATGGACATTCCTCTAACCAATTAGTTGCATTTAGCTAATTAAATTTTGGAAGAATCAGTTCTAACATGCACAACCAAAATTCAAAATCAAAGTTTGGATGATTTTGTTGTAAAATGTAGACATTTCTGGGAACAAATACTTTAAAAATGGCACAATTTTATTTCAATAAAACTGTTATCATTTTTTTTCGCAGTTTTTTTTTTATTTACCTTGTTTGATGCAGTGACATCAAGTACACAGATTTGTGTGAACACCCATATGCTAAAATGTTCTGCAAGCACTTTTTGATTATGTCTCCCTGGTAGGAGTCTATTAGCATCCCACATTTGGGCATGGCATTACTTGCCCACCCAGTCATGCAAAAAGTTCTCCAAATATGTCAGATTGAGAGGCCGTCTCCTGTTCACAGCATGTGAGCTCACAGAATTTTATTTAAATTTAGCTCAGACTGTAAGTTTTCCTCTAACGAAGAAATTGTTGCTTTGTTGATTTAGATGTAGGAAATCATACTTGGTTGGAGTCAGTGGTTGGAATCAAACTGATTGGCATTTAGAATTTTTTTTTATTATTTCAGACTTCAAGAAAGAAAGAGAGAAAGGGAGAAGGAAAGAAAGAATGAAAGCAAAAGAAAGTCAGAAAGAAAATCCCCCCCAAGAAGTTTTAAATATCACTGAGTGCATATTGTATTTATCTCTCATCTTACATAAAACTATCTGTTGTATAACAGAGAACTCCCACACATGCAAGTTTAACTGCTTTTAGATTTCAAGAAAAACATTTAATCAAACAATTTCATATGAAAGCTATGTTATAAATTCCATTGAGACGGGCAAATTGCAAAATTCATTGTTTCTACTCTTGTTTTATTAAACTTTAATTCATGCAATATTTTGAAATATATAAATAATGTGCAGAAAAATGTAAGTTTAAGTGGGTCTTTCTTCTCATTCACAGCTCAATCACCTCAAACCGTTGTAACCGAGGAGGATGGGCTGCAGTCCGCTCGCAGGTCATTGGGCAGGGCAGAGTTGGGTTGACCGCAGTGATCACTAGATCAGCAAGATAGGTTTCTGGGCAAGTCTGCGTGTAGAATGGATGATGGGACAGATCAAAAAGTGATTGCGTCAACAGCCTGCAGCTGGTTCAGCAGCGGGCAGCCGGTGCAACACTCTCGTCTGCTGCTGAAATCCTTCATTTGGATCTGCACTAACTTTCCTGCGTGTCGAAAAATTCAGTTTTAGCCGAACATTCAGCTGTCAGAACAAATGACTTCAACGTAGTCTACTAATTTTAAAAAAAAAAATAACAAAAAGCCTTCAGGGATAGTTGCAGAGCTACACGTTCCAAATGTGGCTTAGCAGGAAATTAATATCAGAACTAGAGAAAGAGATATATGTGTATTTAACTTGGATTTGCGCAACCAAATCAAATAAATCGGAGACCGGCGAGATGATCTGGAAAGAGATTGTGTGTCTAACATGCATTTAGAAGTTCAGATATTCTGCAAACAGACATGATGCAACCAGAAATAAAAAACACTGCAGCTTTATTCCATTTGCATGTCTGCACGTTGCTGTCAGGCTGAGAATAAATATTTAAAAGCAGAAGCAACAAAACAAAGCATGTTGGAATAGATGTATTTTTACATTTTACATAGATCAACTTCAGCTCAACCTTGTGAGCTGAAGTTGATCGATGAGGTATCGATCAGGTAGGCCAATTCGAGCTGCATCAAAGTTTCATGAAAGAATCAGGGTTTCGCTGCTACGTATCGAGCGGTGGGAGGCCTCTGCGGAAAGACGGAAACTTTCCGCAGCGGCGGAAACATGTTTTGCTTCCATTCTTGGTTGTGCAGGATCAAGCAGGACTTGGGGAGCGGGACTACATGACCGAGGAGCTCTAGATCAGTGGTCCCCAACCCCCGGGCCGCGGACCGGTACGTGTACCAATTGGTACCGGGCCGCGCAAAAAATAATTAAATTTTTCCGTTTTATGTATTATTTAAGTCTGGAGGATCTTTTCTTTTGAAAATCCTTTCACTGGATTCTCTTGGTTACGTCTTGCGCGCCAACATTGAGCCCACAAGCAGCAAAATGAGTAAGAAACAGATCAGATGTCTCTGGAAAGTTTCTCTGCAAGGGAAAAAGGCAAAAAGAAGAGACAGGAGAATGGATTTATCTCGGTAGGTGATTCCCACATTCCAAGCCCGCTCTGCATGATATGGTGACCGACTTGTTAATGAGGCAATGAAGCCTTCAAACTGCTTTGCCACTAGAGACCAAGCACCCTGAGCATAAGCAACACTTCGGGTGTCATTGTCTCTCATTACTCCCAGATGGAACCGTCTCGTTGCAGAGAAACAAGCTCAGAGCTCCCATTAGTCGTTATCATGTTAAAATTTTCACGAAAGTAAAATGTTCGTTTATGTGGCGCATCTGTATCTTATTTTGAAGAGATATGTAAATGTTACCATAGCGACCAGAGTTAGAGAGCGGTAGGGCAGCGGTGGAAACGAGATGAGAGGAGTAGAGCTTGTGAGTTTTAGGTCTGGTTCACACGGCACGATTTAAGGATTGTCGGAATCGGACGATTATCCAAACTTCTGTGACCACAGAGCCGATAAAAGACCAACAGGTTCGATCGGTTCGTGAGTCCAGCCACACGGCAGGAGCAACACACCACACATGAACCGATTCCACTCATGAACATCCCGATTCCAGAAGAAAATCCAGTAAAACCCACAACATACCATATGTGAATTTAGAATAATCAAACAGTAGTGATAGTCTGTGGACTCATTTTAAACGATAAAAGACATAACAAAAAGAAAAGGCTTTTGATAAAAGACGGCGAGAGCAGCTGCTCTATTTGCTGCACTATGATTTGGAGGTGAGTTATTTTTTGTAGTTAACATTTTTAACTGAATAAACATCCATGTTTATTAAGCACATGATAGTTTCCACATATCATCTCCGATGTCCACCAGACTCTCGGTTGCGCCATGTTATCCGTTTGGGATTCCCCTCCGTGCTTACGTCACCGCGTTTTCTGAATGGCTACCTGCCATATTCAACATTCAACAGGTTGCGTTTTCGCTCCCAGTTAGGGAAACCAGGGCAAAAAATGTAAAATTGTGCCATGTGAACTAGGCTTTAGCTTACACACCAACATGCAGAAGCCTTATCTGACGATTCTGACCTGTCCGCGGTGATAAAAAGGTTGGGGACCACTGCTCTAAATGATTTAGATGCTCAGGAGCAAAAGGCTGCCAACATAATATTACGGAAGTAAGAAAGTGCAGAGAAAACACTTTAGTCTCTTCATGGGACTTGTTGACATTGAGAAAAATCTTAAGCGTTAGAAGCCTAGCCTTTTCCATTTTTTAAGACCCAAAAAAAGGAAATTGTTGCTATTTAAAATTCAGAGTGGGCGGCACGTTTGCTGAAATTCTGAAAAATGACTTCTCCTTGTTGAAATGCAGGAAAGCCAAGCATATTTTGGGGAAACGCTCTTCTGCTTCCATCAGCAGTTCTCAGGGGAGGCAAAGGGTCTGGTGAAGGGGTGGGGGTTTGTTAGGTGGAGGTGGTGGCGTGTTAGAGAGTTAGCCAGTTTATATTTTGCTCTACTGCCTCCACCATGACCACCTCTGTGGGTTTAATAGTCCTGACAACAAGCATTTTAACAGGCTGCTGGGCGGGCAGCAAGCGAGGATGTTGCACCAGAGACAGACTGCTTTTAACACCATGCTAATGGAGGAGACAGGGATGAGTCCCATGAGGACGACGCTGACCAGGAAATCTGGCATGCGTGGGGTCAGAGAAGAAATAAAAACTAAGTTAAGTTAGACGTTCCTCTGATTGTATCACAGGAACACAATTCAGTTCTTTGTTTAGCTGTGGTGCATGCTCTCTTTGTAGCTCGTAGAAAACAAAGAACATACATAAAGACAAAGCCGGCAGTAGCCATTTTGGTGCCCTAGGTTATGGCGCTGCTCTACTATAAATCTGCAGGGGGTAACTTTTATAAAAATGTTTTTTCAATATTTCTTAAAACTGTCTCTATGCTGTAAAAGTATAACATGAGACAGATAAATGGATGTTTCTGATCCTGGTAAGAAACAACCAATAGGAAGCCAGGAGGAGAGTCTCAGCACTGTCAATCAAGCTGTGTACGTGATGTTCACAACTTCTCCTTCGCTCTCTGATGAACTACAGCTTGAACGATGACGTATAAAAAGTTTCCCTGTAACATTAGGTTGTTTCTCTGCATTCAACACAGCTGCGGCAAACCGGCAATCTTGACCTTGTTTGCCCTGTTAGCTTTCCCTCTTCAATACAAAGCCACCGCATCTCAAACTGAGGCCACTTTCCACTTCGCTTTTATCAAATATGAGCAACAATGCATCACACAAAGCAACTCCAGAGAGCAAGCAGCCACTGACCTGACCTATTGTAAGGGAGCTCTGCTTCTCGCTGCAACACGAAGCCCCCCGTTTCAGGCCACTGAGACTTGCTCTGAACTTGATTATGTCATAGTTGAGAAGCTTCCTCTCCATGTTCTGTGCTACTCGGTTTTTTTCAGAGAGGTGGATGGAGGGGGGCTGTCGCTGTGAGGCTCTGTCTGGATGTTGATGTCAGTGAAAGCTGTGCTAAAAGCAACGCTTCGCACAAAGATAAAGTGAGAGCCGAGAGGCTTTGGTAAACATGGTGCTCTACTATGAACAAGAGCTTATTTATATGGAATCAGTTTGCAAAGATTGAAACCTGCCAATTTACTTAGATCTTAAAGATCAATTGAATGATTAGGGCTTACTGTATCTTGACCGTAATATTAATTTGCTTTGTTTGTATTGCTTTTTTATAGTTGTCTGTGTATAGCACTTCAACAAATAAATCCAGAGGAGATTCTGAAATATAAACATAGAAAGTCTAACTGTATCCACTAGATCAGAAAACTGCCAAAACCCTCTTTATTAATTAAATAATCACATCGATGATGATTGGTCAGTGGAAGAAGTAGGGCTGGACTTGATAGGCATTAAAACAGCTTTTTTTAAAAAAAAAAAAAAAAAGGTTAAACACTCCTAGCTATTTTGTTTTCAGTTTTCCAAAAATGTGTACTCTTACGTCCTATGAATCAAATGTTTATCAAAGGTTTCTGATTCGTATGTGAAAAACAATGCGTGATGCCTAACAGAATCGCAGTGCTGTCACCTGCAGGTGTTTGACTTTAGTCCCTCTTGACATTTTACTTTTGTCTCCTGATGTGTCATTAGGAGAACTGCCCTCTGTGCGCTCAGAGGGCTTTTCCCCATTTCTTGACTCTTATGCCGTCTACTTACAACCAAGGACTTTAAAAGCCCTGAGTGTTCTCTGTTTCAACAATATGAACAGACATATGGAGGATAATTACAACTTTGCTCAGCATATTATAATTTATCTACATTTATAGCTGAGATGGCCTTACTTTTCAGTCCGACTGAGCAGCCCTTGCTGTGTCTTACGTCTCCGGCTGACAGGACGAGCTGGGCTTTAGATCTCCCCATCGTGACTCTTCCCTTATCTATTCTGCTGCTTTATTGTCCACCACTGTCACTCAGCCTATTATAAGTGCCCCCCAAAGAGGAATGGAGCGAGACGGAGACATTGGATGGAGAAAGAGATTGAAGAGGGACTGAAGTGTCCCATTTTAAAGAGAAGGTAAAAGTGTCTCGTTGCATGATAATAGAGTTGAAAAAGGCAGAGGGCAGCTTGGGACATCATGCAATAAATTGAGTCGCGATAAAAGTGGTAAATAATGAAGTCTGTGTTTATGAAATATTTGGTAAGTTTGATATAACATGAACTGATTCCTGAAACCAATTAAGTTGAAGGCTCAGAATATCCTAAGCCAGAAAAGTTTACACATGGAAATAGTGGAAGAAAGGCTGAGGTGTTGGAGCATTGATACATAAGACACTTGTATCTGTGGCAATGGCAAGTTTCGGGTTGAAAGACACTAACCACTGAAAAATAGTTTTCCCAGCATCCATTTATTCTGATGGAATGAACACAAAAGTATATTTGTAAAATACTTTGGACTTCCTGTGGTGTATGAACATGGTTTTATATTTTGGAGGTCGGTTTGACAAGACTTCCTTTTTAACAGCCCAACAAGTCCGGTCGTCTCAAACCTTTGATTTGTTTAGATGCTTTTGTGTCCCCTTGTGTTTATTTCTGTGTTTGTTACTGTCCCTCAGTTTCTGAGGTATGGCTCTACCAAACTGTACTGCATTTTCTTGATTAGTCTGACCTGACCTGGTTCTTATGCCACATAATCAAAGCCTGTCCGTTCTTTACCTTAGAAGTTAAATTTGACACTTGGGTCAAAAACCTGACTATCTGAAGATAAATATTCACATCTATGAAATTGAAATCTACATTAATCAGAAATGCCTTTATTTAAGATTGAATTCAGAGTAATTTTAAAGGCTATTATAATGCACAGTCTAAGAAACAACTAATTAGTAATTAGTATTGTAAACACAAAGGTCCAATAGTTTGTGTACTTTTTTTACTAAGCTGTTACTTTGCTGCTTTTCTTTTGTATTTGTATACATTAAAACACTATTTTATTACCTTTTCTTCAAATCCCATTCTGCTGTTTTTCCCCTTTTGCACACCAAAGTGATGTTAATTGAACCTTCAGTTAAACTGAATATATAAGACACAGAAAGCAGGCGAAATATGAGAATAAGGATCAGACAGATGGGGTGAATGCTGGACAGGCGATGTGAGAGCAAAAGCCTGTTACAGGTTTGGATGGATGCTCGGGCCTGAGGCAGCTCAGTCCAGGAAAAACAATCTGCTCTGTAAAACCACCGCCTCGGAGATTAGCACAAAGTTGACTGCAGGGTGGTGAAGAGTCAGAAATTAGAAAGTCAATGAAACTCTCAACAAAGAGCTATCCAAGCTAACAGTAAAACCAAGCTCTATCATCCATTAGAAGTGGAATACGGGCTGCTGCTTGTGTAAGAGACTTGAAGCACAAGGTAAAAAGTAAATTTACTAAGCAACAAGAAAATGTCTGATCTATGTGTATATCACTAAAGACAACTCCCAACAATAAGTTCACGGATCTATTTAATCTCTTCCAGATTTTATTTACAGTTAGCTTCTATTTACAGCAACACTAAGCAACACCAGGTGGCGCCAACAGAGGCAGGTCTCAAAATCTGCTTTTAGGTTTATAACGTCGTCGTTTACCGGGAATTATTTATTATGTCATAAAATATCTGCATCTGAAATATGTGATCCGAACAGAACCGGGGCAGTCGACCCGATCCAGTTCTGGCTAACAGATCTTGTAGAGCTAAAACCAGAAAGAGAACTAAGATAGGTCAAGTGATGTGGCATTAAAATGGACAAATGAAGTCCAGAGTGGGTCCTCTCGCATTCAAAACATTCAACAAGCTCAAGCTGACTCCTTCTGGTTCAATCATGGCCTCAGAGTCACGGAGACATCCATCAAGCTCAATTTATTCATTGGAGCGTAGTGGAAGTGTTGTGAGAGACAGAAAAGGTGGTTTAAGGTGAGTGTCATTACAAAACATCTCAGTCTGACACAGACGGCATGATTCAGCATCAAGGCAGTTGATCTTTTGATCTCCCTAAAACCTCCAAGATAAAATCCTAAGCAACAACATGGGGCTCACCCACGTCTTGCTTGCCTTCATGGTGAAAACACACACAAGCTAAAAATACTTTCAACCTCAGTTTTTTATAACATGTAAAGTGTATACTAGCAAAAAAACAGAAAAGCTCAAGAAGAAGCAAAAGGATTGGTTTTACACACATAAAGCTATAAAAATTTAATTTTTGAACTTTAGAAGACACAAATAAAAAAAAGGAACAATTTTGATAAGAGATAGAAAACTACAGGAAGCATCACTCAGTTGAACAGTTAATCTGGTTGACAAGCTGAATTTACTCATTAATATCACAAACTAATACAAACAAGTCATGTACAGTGGACACTCACCTATTTGCATTCATTTTCCAAATTATTTGTGGAAAATGTGGCTATTTGTGGGTTTTTGTTTCTAAAGCAAATCTAAAACAGTTGAAAGAAAATGCAGCTTGAGAAGTTAACGTACAAAGGTGCAGTGCTATTTGATGTTTATAGATCAGCCTATTGTCTGGCATCACTTATGTTCCTTGGCTGTGATTGGTTGTACCCACTAGAGTGGAGGTAATGAAGACCGTGGATGTTAACTTCTGTTTTCCCCCTCCGGGGGGCGCGCCCCGCACTTTGGGAAGCACTGTGCTAATATGACGTAACAATGCAGTTTGTCATTTAAACCCTCCCCCCCCCAGTTACACAAAAGTGTTTCACTGTAAAGATGGTTTGTAGTGTCTTTTGTTGCAACCTTAAGTGTCAAATAAACTTCAGTGGAGTTTGAAAACAAAATATGTGTATAGGTTTATGTCTGTTTGAATGATGTCTTTTTTTTCTTTTTGGGGGATTTTACTGTAATCCATAGAGGGGCCCAGAAAATCTTTGGAAACCACTGGGGGGGCCCAGAAGAAAATCTTTGGGAACCACTGTATTAGTAGAAGACTGTCTGCAGTTTTATCAATAAAACAGTCAAGCGAGGTTATTTGGTCGTGGCCTTTAAATGTTTTCTGGGCATTTGTCCCGATGGGAAAGCAGACCAAGAACTCAGTGCAGAGTCTGAATATTCCTTCTGGCTTCTGGATGCCCTGGGGCACTCTGGGAGAAGCTGCGGGGTGTTGCTAGGTGTCAGGTTCTCTTCTTGACTCGTTGGTGGGTCGGTTGGTCAGAAAGATGGACATAATGTGGGATTTATAAGACACAGAATAAGACATACAAATTGTCAAAAAACTTAATAAAATTGTATTTTAGAGATACATGACGATTGAAGCGGCACTAAAATAAAACATATAAAAGTATTTCAAATTCTCACGTTTGAAACTGAAGGACAAACAAAGTGCACATCTGATGGCCTCGTAAAATGCTTTGATGGATTCCTAAAGATGAGTGGGGTTGCAGAAGGGCACTGCATGTGATTTCCATCAGCGAACCTTGTACATTCACTTTGAAGAGCCATTTCCTCGCAAGGCCTCACGTGAACAACGTTCGATACACACAGGCCAGCGCTCGCGGTTCAACCTTCATGTCAATTGTTTTGTTTTTTTTTTAAAATACATTGTTCAAATTATGCAATAAACTTTGAGCATTAATGGAAATGCGGTTTAAAACTACGTTTAATTTTGTTCGAGTTCTGATGTTCAAATGGAAGGAAATGAGTTTAGAAGTTCAGGACCCAGAGACGGAGACTCAAATTTGTCATGTATTTTAACCTGATGGAAAACAAATTAGTCTTATGAAGCAAATTTAACGTCGACATGAACCGACGTGACGTTAGAAAACTGAAATCCCAGTTTAAGAAAAAGACGGCCCAAAATAAGTTTGGATTGAGAACGGATGGGCTTGTGCCTCGGAAAACAATCGCCTTGGGCAGGAATTTAGTCAATGGCCGCAACGCTGGCCGCTTGTGCCTCTTCAATGCCACGTGATGCGAATACAGACCCGAACCTGTTGAATTAAAGAAGCCATTTGCATGCATTGTGCTCCTTTACGCTAAGCCACCATCAATCAGCGGGGAGACAAAGACATCTGGGATGGAACGGGGACTACCTGGAGATAAGCTCACGCTGCATCACATTAAATGTGGAGCTTTGCCTCTCAGCCTAGATGCCGTTCTGCTCGGCGTCTCCCAACGAAATCCACATCTGAGAATGTAAGCTTACAGAAAGCAGAGATATACCTCTGTTATGAACATTGCCAGTCCCCTCGCGGACGCCCGTTAAAATACCGGACTCAGTTGCTAGGAGATCTGTAATACAACCGCAGAGTCTCTGCACACATTTGTATGCACACCACGTGTTGCTGCTTTAATTTTAGGCTGTTCTGCTTCTCCTACAATCCTGCTGATGCTTCTCTTTGCTTCAGTCCTCAGGTGTTTTTGTCTCATGGCCCTTCTTGTTTTCCTTTGAAAGTGTTTTCGTGTGTGGGGGTGTGCGTGTGTTCACTCATATCCCCCCCGTAATGAGGCCTGGGTGGCTGATTAGCTCTTAGACACAATATGGCCAGAAACAGAATGGGCCATTGATTCCCTGAGCAGAGCCAAAATGGCTACTTTGGTCCAACTTGACACCATCTGAGAGGAGGTGTTCCCTGGTGTGCTTGTGCGTGAGATGAAAGCAATAACGTGGGCAGGCAAGGGTGGAAAAAGCTCAACGGCTCTCCGATTTCTGTGCTTGCGAGCCAAGTTCGGCTCCGATCCTGAGCTGCAGCAAAGGGTGAGCATAATAAAAGCGTTGTTATTAAGCTATTTAGTCTGCTTAAGCAAAAGCAAAAAAACAACCTAATACCCTAAGCATCTTGTTTCACAACCTGGAAAAAACAATCAGGGTTTTTTTGCAGTCAGAGCTCAGCAAAGTAGAAATCCTCTGACTCCTGGCATAATTTTAGGAAATCATTGGATAAATAAAAAAAAAAAAAAAACAGAAAATGTTGGATCTAAAACCTTTTTTTTTTTTTTTTACATGTTAGAGTCAGTATAGTCACACCTTGGCAGAGGTGTTTTCATGATTTCCAGCGTTTTGAACCATTTCGACCAAGCTGCCCTCTCGCTGTAGGGACTACAACATAAAGATGTTGGAATGTAATCTTACTTCTGTTGGGCTTAAGGTATTTTTGTACAACCCAAATAAAACACTGGGTGATGCCGAAGCTCCAGACTTTTCCACTGGAACAAAGAAAAATAAAGGAACTTGCAGAACTCGACTTACATTCCTAAAAGCACTTTGTAATTCTGCATCTCGTATATTAGAGTACCTCTAAAAGGTTAATTGAATTAATTAATTCAGTTCAAAAAATGAAACGCGAAGATTCAGTGATAAATCTTCGCGTTTCATTTTCACTTTGCAATAAATCTAGCTGAAATTAATTTCTTGAGATCAATTACTGACATTAATGAACTTTTCATTGAGATTTGAGATACGCGTCACAAAAATTGGTGCAAATTTACCCAGAAACCTAGACCTTTTTAGGTTTTGCTGTCGAATAAAGTGATGATCACTAAAGCCATGACCAAAAACAATGACACTATTCAGAATAATTATTGGTTTGCCTCTTTAAATAATCCTAATTGATAATTTTGCACATTTTTTGTGTAAATTTTTATTTTCTACACATTTTTTAATAGAAATTGTTACACCGGCCCATGCCTATGATATAGAAAAATAACAAGTAAGACCATCCAAAGAGGCTCAGACCGTTGAGCAGAGAGGACACAGAGGAAACATGATTACAGTCTCTATTTCCGATCACTTACTTTTCCATTAGGGAGATTAATGGTGGCGTGTACAGATAGGGACGCCATCTCTGATGTGAAAAATTGTGCCATTACCTGTTCAGGATGAACAAAAAGTGAACACATGCGTGTGTCTGTTTTGGAAACTCTTCGTGCTCCAATTTTCACGCCTGCTGCAGAGACCTAAATCCACATCATGTTTGTGTGCTTTGATTTTTGTTTTTTCCTTTTGTGCATACCAAAACCAGCTAGGTTTGTGTGAGGTGAAGCTACGTGGAGGCGGCTTGGGTGGTGGGGGGAGCAAGCAGTCAGTCTATCTACTGGGAGTCTGACAAATCTTAAAGGAAAACTCACATCAGCGTAACAGAGCCGACAGGAAAGTACGTGTTTAGGCACGGAGTTCATCTGAAGTTAACATAAAACAAAGAGAACAGTGAAAGTTCTGAAAAGATTCAGCTTGAAGGAAAACAGGATTTTTCCCTCAGGCATCTCAGTTTTATCCAGTTCCACATCAGTATTATGCTAGCCGCTGTAGAGACAAAACATGTCTAAAGCTGAATAATTTCAAATATTTAAGGTGTTCAGCTACAAAAACACAAAGCACACCTTGGTTAAAATGATAAGAAGTATTTAATGGTTTAGAATCTAGGTTAAAGCAGGTCATTTGCAAGAAATGTAGTGAGTAAACTCAGTGAATTGAGGTTAGTTTTCTAGCTCAAATTTTCAACGGGGATGACTTTTTGGGGAAGTCATTTCAAAATCAACCTATGTTATCAATTTGTAGTTATATATGCTATGCTATATGTTATATGTGCTCTGTGGCTACTTTGAATATAAAATGTTGGCAAAATGATCTGAAAAGTCACCATATTAAATGACAAAATCCACTCAGTGTAATTCGAAGTTTTTATGAAGTGAATGAGCAATTTGGGTATTTTGCTATCAGAGTACATAGCTGCCATTTTTGCTTCAATGCAGGAGCAGTGGCTACTAAGCTAACTGCAGCATCTCCCTACACAGATTTTTAAATATAATGGCAGTATGGGTTTTGAATTTCCATTGAACCGTTTAACACTTCTAAACTATATTTTTTATTCGGAGTTGGGATTTAGGCAAACCAATGTCTGATGTCATAACTGCTTAATGGCAGTAAATATGAGAGAATATTACAAACAATTCAAAATATTTGTTATAATTGTAATTGTTTCTCTCAAAATAAATAAATGAATAAATAAAAAGTACTGTAGTGCAAACTTCAGAAAATAATGTAGAAATTAAACAAAATCAAAAATGTAGTTTGAAATTTAACCAGATTTAGAAAACAGGAAGTTAAAAATCAACTTTTTCCAGCAGTGACTGTGAGGACAGACCGCATATGTGCAAATCAATGAAGTGAGTGCATGCTGCAGGTGACCTTGTCAGCTTTTCTGCTCCTCAGCTCATTATCTTCAGAGGTGTGGGGCTCACAAATGAACAGGCAGGTGTTTTTAAAAGTCTAAATCAACCTGATCCCCAAACCCTCCCTTCACAGAAACAACAGGAGTGGCTTTCTTTATTTTTCATGGATAAAAAGCGAATTGTTGGGTAGATTGAAAATGACTTACTGAAAGCCAAAATTTAAGAGCCATCTCTGCCAGGATAACCCCAGATTCCAAATTAAGTGTTGTGATTAGAACAGCAAAATTTCTAGTTTCCGCCGACTTCCAGATGAGTTCAGGTAAAAAAAAAATTACAGAATGACTTGAGGCAAAAATCACCTCATCCTACCGACGACAAATCAGCCGCTCACATGTCGAGCATGTAACGCATATTACCCAATTGCAGAGACGCACGCCGGTTTCACTGCGAGGACGCTCAAGGTGAGAAAATACGAGCCTAATTTGCTTAATGGCAGTAAATATGAGAGGATATTACAGCTGCGGCTCAAATGTGCATTTTACATGTTTCTGCACACAGCAGCGGATGTACGAGAGACCAAAACCAATGAAGTGTGAGTGGACACTTTGGAAATTGGAAGCGGAGGAGCGTGTTGCAAAATTGGTCCAGGAGCTTTGAAGTATTGCTGGAAAGGGAACAGGAAGCAGAGACGAAGTGAACAGGGGCAGAGCTCAACAGGCAACTTCACAGGCGACGCCTTTCAGGAGAGAGAACTCATGGACAAACCAGGACTGTGTTCGTTCAACTCATCGGTGAGTGCTCCGCTCTTCATCGAACAACAGAGGAGAGCTTATTTAAAGAGATCATCGACCTTCTGTGTTTTCTGCTTGACACCAAAGTTAGGGTTCAAAATGTTGTCAGTTGTTACGGTATCGGCCATTGCTCATCGTCATCTTTGCAATCTGAGTGTTCAGAACACAAGGACACAGTTCAGACGTCTGCCTTCATCTGTGTCCTTGTTTCTCAGAACTGAACAGCAGGGAAGATGTCCCTGCGGGGGACCCGTTGAGGGGAAGGAGAGGCCTATCCTCTAAATAAACAGAGGGAGGATAAAGATGTATTGCTAAAGTTTATTATGAAACAAATGTTCAACAAACCCAGCCACTAATTGTCAGAATTCCTTCAGGAAAAAAAGTTTTAACTGAAATGAAAACACAGAACTAAATCAGTTCCTCGAAGCTATAGATCAGATACGTCAATGTTCAATGTGGATGTACTTCATGTTGAGTACATCCACAGGATCAGCAGGAATATAGGGATAGATGTATGAAAAGTGAAATAGTGACATGAAATATATATTTGCTAATGAAATGCCTCCATTTTAAAACAATCCAACTTGAAATAGAAAGAAGAGGAGGATGCGGAAAACATATAAAAATAAGTGCTAGGATAACAAATAGAGATTTAACATATGGAGAACATGTAAAGAATGTCAGGAAGGCTAACTTTATCTGCGATGCTGGTCTTCTTTCTGATCACTTAATAAATAAAACAAAGAGTTAAAGTTGAACCAAACACTGTAAGTACTAATCAGAAGAACAATAACGGAAGGGGGGAAAAAGGGAAATTAACCGCAGAGACGAAATAAAGCTCAAAACAAAATATGTCACACTTCCATTTCCTGTTTCAAAATAAAAGCATTTCAATAAATTCATCCTCAACATAATCAACTTAGTAAATTGATTACCCAAAGTTATCTCAGTCTTATAATTTGCATAAACGTATCCCCTATGAAGTCTTTGTTATTGTCGTTTAACTTAAACATTTAAAAACAGTGACCGTACCAGCTTCCACACAATCAAGATAGTGAGACCAGTCATTCCTTATGTTCCAGAAAGTTAGTCTAATCTACTTAAATCTTAAATTCACACTTGTTAAGCTTTTTAGCATGCCATGTAGAGTGTATAATAAAAACTAATTAAACCATAGCCAGAAAAGATTAGTAAAATAATCCTGAGAAAATGATCCGATCCATTTTCATTCCACTCAGGTAGCCTAATTGTTCCAGTATGCACATCCAACTGTGCACCCAGACAAACTTTACAGACCCTTGTTTTTTTAACACAAATTGGAGAAATTAAGACCAGATCAAAAGCCAAATAAGATTTCGGTATAGTGAAACGGACTTCTGCTGGAATTGTTTGCACAAATTCCAGAATGATGTGATCCAAAAATGGATATGCTTCTGTTTAAGTGAACTAGTTCTTGTAAATTTCAGAGCATTTAATATCAGTGAAGCCCTAATACGCCCCTTCACACTGTCTGAAGACCTCACTATATTATTATCAATAATTTATTTAAGATCTTTACAATAGTAAATGTTTGAGGTCTTTAGCCAAATATTCAAACAATGCTAGTTCCTACATGTGTAGCGGGACTTTTAGTTGTTTTTTTTAGGGAAAGCAAAGCATCTTTACAGAAAGTTTGCCAGTGTTACCATGGTTGCTGTGTATACATCATGTGGGGGTTGTCAGGACTGCATTGGAGATCCACACACTGTAAATGTCCGTAAATAATTAAGAAACAAATGTCTGACCACACGACTATGATGCAGCACCACAGAAAACGCTGTAATAGATGTGCCACTCCAATTGGTGGTGCTGTGAAACAGGCAGAGAATGACGCGAAAAACACAGAACAGTGTGAAGTTTGTTATTTGTGAAAGGGAGGCACGAGAGAGATAGAGCTACAAAGTCATCATTTCTGGAGTGAATGTACACACTAAAACACAAAATCTATTTATTTATTTGTATTTTTTTACTTTTTCACTCTGGGACCCATTTTCAAAAAAGTTTGTTTCTGGTCTCCCAAAATGATGGACGCACAAACTAAACAACAACAACAAAAAACCTTTGCAGATAAAGCTAATCTAGTCTCTGTGTGGACAATGTCCTAAACCATTAAAAGCCATGCTTGCCTTTAAGCAAGGCAAGCATGGCCTTTAATGGTTAAAGGCATGCTTGTACCTCACCATTACCATATTATGCTGACAGTCCTGTTTCAGCAGCTAATTAATCATCACCCCACAGGGCCACACGTCTTCATTGCCTCTACATGTCTCCATTCGTCTCAGTGGTCTATCACCATCACCTAATGAACGAGGTGAGGTGGAGCACACTCTGGACATGTCATTGATTCATCACAGAAAAATGTCTCCATGGAGACATCTATTGATGTCCACTGTAGTTGAATAGGACCCAGTGAATGCTCAAACTGTTATTGATGAAACCTGATGTTTTTCAAATGAGGTGTCTTCCTGGTGATTCTTCAAGGCCTCGCTGCTGCAGCACCGAATTACCAGGAACATTAGCCGGGAATGCCATCATGAGAAGTTCAAAACTGGAAACGTAGACTGCGGTGGTTGGGTCACATGTGCAGAAAGAGAAGTAATCGTCTGCTGCAACGACTCTCATTGAGTTCGCAACCTGCACAGCGTAGAGTTCAATGAGATCAGCAGGGGGGGAAAAAAGACTTCAGATTTTGATATTTTGACCTTATTCAAACAAAGGCAGTAGTTTTTATTTTTCATTTAGTACTAATCAGTAATAGGGAGGAAAAAAGGGAAGCCAAAAGATTAATTTTTTTTTTTTTTACAAATATGACATGATAGAGAGAGAGAGGCATTGTCATTGTGTGAATTTAAGACAGTGGAGCCGCAGCCATCTGGCTGATGGGTAAACAAAGGAAATGATTAGAGTCCTCATCACTAATGACTGAGACACTCAGCATGCCGCTGCACATGTGTGTTGGATAAGGCTTTAAAAAAAATCCCACACATACACATAATAAAGAAGAGATAAAGAAAATGCAACACAGCAGGGATGCAAGATATTCAGGTGCAAAACAAAAATCCATTAAGAAGCCTCATCACAGGGATAAAATGTTTAGCGCTTGGCAAACAGCAATCCTATAGTGATTTGGTGTGTGTGTGTGTCTGTGTTAATGCTTGACCATAACGATTCAGGTTAAATATATATTTGACCCTATTTTAAAAAAAGAATGATTGTAGTTCAAAATCACCTCTGAGTAGAAAACAATACAAGTACCAGCACTAAGAGGGAAAACCATCAAAAACTGTAGCATAGTTTAAAAACAAAGCTGCCTGGTCCACCTGCCAGAGAGGAAAAGATTTAAGTTGACTTCTCAAAACATTTATGGAAGTGCTGAACCCCCATTTCAGATCCACTCAGCTCAAAACTTTTACAGCATTTACACTAGGACTACCAAAGATTCCCAAAATGGGAATCTTCGTCCAGGTACCAGAGAGGGGCCAGTTTGGCCCTCCAAGAGAGGGTGTGAAGAGGCGCCTTTGTTATGTAAATAAGGCCATTACTATCCTGTTCCAAGGACAATCAGCGTGAAAGTTGATGTAGTGAGTTTGGCTCTCCTCCCCCCTGCTCACCAAATGCAGTATATTTCAAGTCCCATGCATAGTTTCTCTTTGCATGGTAATTCTTACAACAAATCCTGATGTTGTTTTCTAAGTTTTGTCCCTCTAGTATCTTGTCTTGACTCTCAATTTTCTTTTTTAAACATGTTAACCAGTTTAATAGCAGATGCGCTCTAAAACTTTGTATATTTTGCATCCTTTGTTTACGGCTTTTTTTTTGTTGCAAACTTTACAACAAAATTAAATGTCTTTTCTTAGTGGTTAAATTATCAGCTAATAAACTGTTCATGATCTACTGCATACGTTTTGTTAGGTCAGTTGTTAACCTAACAAGCAACAACAACTGCACCATTTAATTGATTTTAAATGTGTACTATAGGCAGAAATGTCTGTCCACTAGCCTATATTAATTATTTAGTAATAAGCTGTTGTAGTGACTGGTGGATGGTTATGGTCTTTTCTATAATTTCTTCTCTGAAATTGCAATAGAGGACTGGGGTTTCACAGTACACTATGGTGAAAAGTCAATTTAATGATGTCGATGAAAGGATGTTAGCTGCCATCTTCCAGGTGTGTTCAGTTGGAATCAGAGAGTAATTAGCAGGAAAACTAAGAGTACTTGTTCCATGCAGGTCATCTACATCCTTTCAACAATTGTCAATGTCTAAGCCTATCACACTGCATGCATCCTCACCCCCGTCTGTTGACTGCCTCTTCTGCTGTTGGTTTTGTAGGTTTAAATACTCAACAAGCTGTCGATCTTTTACACAGCATCAATGTTATTCTTATCTCTATAAAAAACACAGAAATAACCCCCGGCATTTATGACATGGAACCATAAAGAAATCGAAAAGCAAACTCTGGTCTACCTAATAACCAGGGTTATTAGGTGTGGTTTGAATGCATAAGTATGTGCCAAGCAAAGTGAATACCATTCCAAAAGCAAAACGTGAATTGTAGGTCAAAGCATTCTGGATAAATAAACCAAAGCAAATGTGCATGTCTTGCGCTAGCGGGAGGAATTGCTGGTAGTCTTTTGCCAAAGATAAAAATGAAGTCATACAACTGCTAAAATCTGACGTGACTCTGTTTTTGTTTACATGTCATGATAATCATTACATTCAAAATTGTAACATCTGTTACATTTTAAGTTGATAAGATATGCTTTCACACTGCATTGTGTTAAACAAATGAAACCCCATTAGCAACTTGTTTATCCTCTTGCCTGTGAAAATGCTGCACTAAGAATCACTGAAGGAAATGACAGAACAAAATCTGAACAAGACACTAAGCACAACTTGATTCTTAAAAATGTAAGCAAAAGTGGGGTGGCCTCAGATTTTAGCTGTTGTTGGATGTTTATTTTGTCTTTGGGTAAATGTGAAAAAACAAACACTGTTCAACAAAATCTGCTCAGCATGAGTCGGGGATGAGGCATCAAACTATGGAGAATGTTGTTTTTCACACAAGTACCCTCTGCTGTAGTGCGTTTCCTGCTTTTGGAGCGGTCTCAGGACCACTTTGCATTCACGTATACATTCAAACCGCACTACAGTTCACTTCAGCTGAACCGAGACCTAGGCTTTTAGGAGGACCAGAGTTCACTTCTTTGGTCCGCATTAGAGTTTGAGTACACATTCACACCTCCCGAAATCAACCAAATTTTCTAGGCAAATGAAAAAGAGTATTAACGTGGGCTAAAGAGGGCTGGTGTGAATTTACCCCAATTCTCCTGAAACTTTGGGAACCTGTGGCAGATGTGTGCAAATCCACTCTCAATATCTTGTACATCACATGCCAATGTGTTAAGTGGGAAAGGAAATGCAATTTTTTTCAACTTGTGGAGAAGATGAGCTATCTTATGCTGAAGATTGCTGTGTATTTTATCCAATTCACTTGTGAAAAAAAAATCACAAATGCATTGAACAAAGATACATTTCAAACATTTTTCATGTACAATATCAATAAATACAAAGTTACACAGAAGCAGCACAGCGGTGTGGTAATTACCAATGTCTCCTTGGAAAAAAAGATCTCCAGTTTGAATCGTAGCCTTGGATTTATTCTGTAGAGTTTGCGTTCTCTCGTGCCCTAGTGTTTGGACTTCCTCTAGCAGTGCTAAAGCATAAATATTAATAATATTCAAAATACCTTGTTTTAGTACATCTAAGTAGCATCTTGGTGTGTTTCTGTGTTAGCCCTGTGTTGAACTTTAAATTCTCCCTAAGATACATTCTGCCTATCATCGACAGATAACTGTATCCAGTTTTTGGGCCTGAATAAGATGTAAGCTGGTACAGTAAAAATGTCAGAAGAACATTTCTGAATTGCTTGGGTAAAGGTATTGGTCTCTGTAACTCAATTCCATAAGGGTTGATAAAAATGTAAATGCAATAAAGAACCTTGGATTTGATGAAAATGTTTACATTAAACACTTTGGTGAGCACACTTGAGTCTATGAAACACAAAATTCTGCCTTTTTCACATGCAAATGGTAAAAATTGAGTAAAAAATCTTAAAAATAAATTATCTTCTATTCCATTTACATAATTATCCACTGAAATGTTTTAAAATTAAGAGAAACAGTGCAATTGCACGTCTGTTTGCAGTCATTTTTATATGTATAAAATGTGAGCATACGCCTAAATGTTGAATTGGGGAGTGGGGAGAAGGTGACTTTAACTGCTGTGTATTGAGCGTGAAAGTTGATGTAGTGAGTTTGGCTCTCCTCCCCCCTGCTCATCTACAGGGATGCTAATTAGACCATTCAGAGTCGTCAGTTTGGCCACATTTGGATGCTAATAACCCAGTTTGGCCCCTCTCGGTAGCTCTAGGAAGATACCCAATCTGGCCCCTCTTGGTAGAGATAGGAATTTCTCAAAATCCTGGTAGTCCTAGTGTTTATCAGATGTTTTCTGTGAAATCTGTGGAATTAGAGATTTCAAACAGTTATTGTTAGAAGCTATAGTGTTGAGAAATGTAATATAAAATATTGTGTTAAATCGATTTTTCAAATGCTAGAATGCAAAAGCCCTTGAAAAAAATAACTAAATTCTGCACTGATGGCTAAGCTGGGACAAAGTATCTTTTTACGCCTTCAACCACATAGTAACTTATTCCCTCCTGGCTCCCTGTGTGTACTTTAAGGGAGGTCTTTAGTTCTTTGACAGATCCTCCCTTTTGTCTTTCTGTTGCCATTTATATTTGATGTATGTGTAGTCGTTATAGATATTTGTGACCACCACGACATGCTGCTGGTTGCTGTGTGGTTTAAGTGTTGGATTTGGGGTCAATATTTTATTTAGTCATCAATCTCTTTCCCTACAGCTTGTATCTGGGTCCTCGTTTCACCAAAGAAAACAACAACAAAAAAACCTGTCTATATAAGTGCAGACAAAGGCCTCAGAAACTGTCTTTTCTCCTTTGACAATAGAAGATCTTGGTACAGTTGGTATGAAAAGATGTCGAGAAATTCAGACCTGCACAGACATCCTGTTTGTCGGTTTGTTCAAAAACACAAACCGACAAATGTTTTTTTTTTTTTTTTTAATGATCAAGAACTGAATTAAAATGGAAAAGTGTGTGAGGAAAGAGGCAAGTACAATGTTGCCACTTTTTTCAGGATGGAAGTGTCAGATGAGTGGCAGCCATTTGTTAATGATGGAATAAATTAACTAATAACCATCGATGTGAACATCTCAAGGCCAATGACAATTTTACAAGTTTGGCATCTGTTTTAGTGTGAGCCCAAAAGAGAAGACATCAACCTCAACCTCAGAAAAGCAACTGTTGCTGCCCATCAATCTGGGAAGGGTTGCCTTGCTGTTTCCAAACTATCTGAAAAATTTTATCTGATTGGAGTCACAAGACGTTTGAAACAATGTCCCCCAAAGCAGAGAAGACTAATGTAGAGATGTTTGGTCATAACCTTATTCTGATATTGACATCAGAACAAAATATTTCAGAGATAACATTTTAATCCACAAGGTCTAAAGTTGGTTAAAAATATTCAAATTGAAAAGATGTTTAAAAATTGGCCTAAATCTAACAAAAAATAAGAGGCAAGTTAAAGACAGAGCTTTCACACCAAATGCAAAATCTGACCAAAAAAAAAAAACTCAAATTCTTCCAGAGTCTGGCCTCTGTAACCGCCTGAAGCTTGTCTCTCACCAGCCAGCTGTGGAGACATCACTTCCTTCTGATCAGATGGAGCAGAGGTGCAGAGCCAGCCGGACGAACTGAGCTGGAAGCAGATTAGCAGTGCTGCTGTCAGCCAGCACAAAACCATCAGAGGGATTTACGCCGATGGAGAGATAGCAGGAATTCACCTCCAGTGGAGGAGATTTTGGACCCTCACTGGACTTGGGAGGTTGGTGAGGAAGGGGAGAGATGGAAGCGATAAGCATGTGGAGAGGTGGAGAACATGTGACTCAGAAAGAGCGAGCAAAAAAAAAGATTCGCAGTTTGGAATAAATCGACGCAAACCATTTTTGGCCAGCTTAAAAACTGACTGGGGGGGTTGTTATTGTTTTTTTGTTTTGTTTTTTTGTGATGTTCGGGTACTGACGAAACCTACGCTTTTGGGTTTTAAAAGGAAAGTTTTGGTTAGACATGTAAAATGTGTACATTTATATCAAAGCATTTCCAACCTGCTTCCATGAGGGCTGGTTATTTTAGAGAATTCTGCCAAGTCTTGGCTAAAACAGGGATAAATGAGATCATCAAACAAGTAGAGCAATTGGCACAATAAGCAAAGTACAGTGACGCGAGCTATTTTTGCGCCCTGTGTCATAGAACAAATTATTGTAGTTCTGAATAGCATTACTTGTCTGCGTCTAATTTCTCTCTTCCACCTCGTGTAAAGTCGCTGTAAATCTTTGGGGAGCGCACAGGGAATTAAGCTCAATGGGAGGAATTGCTCACAGCTGCCGAGTGCACCCATCGCCGAGCCGCAGGAGTTTTTACTAGTTTCATGCACGGCTGCTTTTAATAGCCGCTGCTTGACCAGTTACCCACTGGGACAAATACAAGTTGCACTTCAAAAAGCAAGAGGGTAAAACAGAGACACGGGGATTTAGAGATGGAGACAAAAAAAGAAGAAGAAGAGAGAGGCAGACAGAATTCCCAAGTGTGGAGTTGATTTGAATATCACTGAGCTGAGGACCTGAAGGGATTACAATTCCCCAAACCAGCCCGTCACTGTCTTACCATAGATGTAGAGACAAAATCTAGGAAAAGTTGGTAAAAGTCATTATTACAAGTTATTGGTGTTTTACAAACTTCTACACAGATTTCTGTTGGCAAACTCAAAAGTGGCGTTAGATCAGTGGTGAACTCTCTGGGCCATCTAGGGTGCCTATGAGGGTCTAAACCACAGATCTACATAGAGCCAAAAATGTTACCTCACCTTTTGAAAAAAACACAATCGATGCTGTGTTTTTTCTAAGTTTTAAAAATGAAGAAAACTTTTGTTAAAAAAGGAGGGATACATTTTCATCTAAGCTTTCCTTTTGGAAAAATTCTGATGAGCTTCATAGTGGATGTCAAAAAACCCCAAAATACAATCGGTCATGCCGTTCCTCTGAATGGGCAGGTTTGGGAATCATAGCGTTCATGGCAACTTCTGTTTGTTGTGGAGTCCTCCAATCACAGCTGAGCCTGTATGTTTTTTTTTTCCCTCCGAGTTAGCAGAGTTCACTCAGGGGCCAAGAAGATGCTGGCTGGTGTGTTTCTGTAACCTGTCAATGTTACCTTTCAACACAAAATTGGATTGTATCACCAAAAAGAAGACCTTTTACAAGGTATGGATGAAAGAGGTGTTTTTCTCTACGTGTGCTCATGACCAAGTATTGATAGAGTTAAAGGGCACAGTGTGCCTATTACTTACAGAGTGCAACCTGTTTTACATGCTAGCACTGAACCCTACCAGACTACTGATGGGACCGGACATTTTGTTCACTTGACACCACAATGGAGGATAAAAACAAAAGTGTGACTTCTCGTTATGATCTTCAAAGTAAGCAAAAAGTAACTGCTGTTAATCACCTATCTATTCAAGTCAGCTGTGTGCCAGGAGGGAAAGCCCTAACACATGTAGTGGAGTGGTCAGTGAGGCCTGGAATTGAGAACCACTTATTTAGACCAAATGGTTTGTTGGTTTGATTGACCTTCAGAAGCTTTAACAATGAGTTTACAAATGCTCTTTTTTTCTTTTTTTTTTTACCAATTAATCCTTTAAAATACTATGAAAGGAGATGACCTGGGGAGCTTTTTAGATGGACTTGAAGACCTGCAATTTAAGTGCACAAGAGACTTTGAATTGTGACCTTCAAGGCCTCTTGAAAGTCCTTGAAGGTATGGTTGTGCTGAATGAAATGAAGGCTGGTCTAACACCTGCTGCAAAACTTTCAACTCTACAGCCAAATAACAATGGCAGTACCGTTTTGTTCAGTCAAGTTCGGATGCAAAACTCTGGGTTTCTGCATACTTCAGAGACCTCAGAGACTCCCAGTCTGTCAAGGATGAGGCCACCTCCAGCCAAGCAGAACTACACAGACAGAAGACACAGATGTCATCACTCAGACTCAAAACACAAACCTTCTCGCCAGTCCCAAATCTAGACCTTTTTTTTTCTCCTTTACTTCTTGTACGGAAGAGGGGGGATGAATCACTCAAATGCTGCATTTGCAGTGTTATTTTAGATACAGAAATCTGCAGTGCAAATCTGAATCATACTACCTGCCTGGTTTCCATCTGTGTGTTCAAAAACTGATCTGCCTTCACACATTTTTTACCTTTATGACCTGCCATTTTTAATCCACGGGATTCAACAGCATCTCGACTCACCCTTTGTGGCAACAGCAACTTTAACTCTCCTGAGAGCCACAAGGTTTAAGTGTTTGTTTACGTAAATGTTAAAGTTTGTTGATTCCTCTAGAAGTTCATTTCTTAGGTTAGACACTACTGTTAGAGGAACAGGCGTTCGCAGCCGGTGCTCTAACTGATTCAGAGTGTGTTTTTATCACGTTAAGATCAGCAGAGGTCTGTAAAATTCTTTTATATCAATCTCATTTGTCCATGTGTTTATGGATCTTGTTTTGTGAATTTAAGAAGTTATGATGGAACATAAAGGAACCTTTCTCAAACCGTCTTCACAATGTTGGTAGCCTGAAATTTTCCAAAATGCTAAACCATTGCTGAACATTGAAGGCAGCTGTTGTTCTCCTGACAAATGGCAAACCAAGAGTCATTCACTGGACTTCCAAACAGAAAAGGATGATTTGTCAGTCACTCCAGTGCTCTTACACCACTGCGTCCATCGCTTTGAATCTCGTGATGCAAAGGGAGTTGACTGCAGATGCCTGGGCATGGCAACCCATTACATAAAACTCTATACACTGCTCTTAAACTAAACAGAAGGCCACATGACTTCTCTATGCAGAAAGTTGGCAGCGTTTGCTCACTAGGTACCGACACATCTGCTGAAACCATCATTAGATTTCATATTGTTTAAGATTTTGTAGTTAAGTAAGTGTTATTAGACTGAGGAGTATGGTTGATCGGAACTGCCGCAATCAGTTCCCATTGTTACTTGACAAAAATTGCATCATTTTGTTCATGTCATCCACTCCTTCTTTTGACAACCCTGCTGGCTAACTTTTTGCCCCCTCTTTATGCAAAACTATTGTGTCAGTACTCCATGGGTACCAGTTTGTTTTTAAGCAGGAAACAGACCCTTATACTCAACTTCCAGTTTATGATTTTTTTCAGCCAGAAGGCAGGATGAATAGTTTTGAGGAGACTTTGAAGAGTTACATTCTGTTTCACTAAAACACTAAACTCTCCCAGCTCAGTTACTGGTCCAGTTCAGTAGACAAGCTTCCCTGTGACGCCTTCCGCTCTGTCTTTTTTTTTCTGATTACATGGAAAATATAATGAGATGTTGCAGCTTGTTAATCATTATTTCCTCCTCCTTTAAACTTGTGGACTCGTACTAGCCGTTCTTCTCTAAGATGGCTGTGGTCACTATAGTGTTGTAAACCACACATGACAGAACACCATGCCATGTACCGCAGCGGGAGGGGTTTCACAGGAGCTCGGCTTGGTGTGTCTTGTGGACCAAGAAGGGTGTATGTGAAAATAAATGTCCCGAAATGTGACGGTGTGCTGACACTTTGACTTCAGTCTGGCTAAGCAGGGCCCTTAAGTGGTGAGGACATTTTTACAACTGCACTTACTGCACAAGTAGCATCCTTTCATGGCACATCACTGGGGATCAATAAGCTCCTAAAAGTGGCTGATTTTTTTCCAAAAAATATTTCTAGAAGCAGTCTGGATAACAAGGTCGTTGATTTTATACTCTATGGTTATGGAAAAAGTTAATCATTTGAAGTGGTGACCAAATACCCTTGTCCCCTTATTGATCTTAAAAGACATGATGGATGTATTTATGTAATTAAAATAACAAAGAGAAAATGTCAGTAAACAAATATGGGTAATACCATTAGATTCCAGAATCAAAAACTGTTGACTGAGTGATCCCTGGTCTCAAAAGTAAATTTAAATTAAGATATATGAATTTTTTTTTTTTTACTGTATTTGTCCTTTTAATATCAAGTCGTTTTTCATGAGAATATTCAAAAACACAAAGAGTCTTGTGTCTAACTCATTTTTTCCACCCTTCACAGTGGGTACAAATTCACCTGCTAGTAGGAGTATTTTTTTCTTTTTGTATTCTATCAAAAACACATATGGTCATTTGAGACGGTAGGGGGCTGATTTGCTTGTTAAACAGTGTTGTTGTATACAAAGAAGTTTTATGAGTAGAGTAAAGTTTCTGGACAATGTTTTCATTCTTTGAAGAACCTTGAAATTGCAACAATCTCTGTTGAAGGCAAGATTTTGGTGACCGCATGTATCGCTATTGTTCAGGCTGTTGCACTCACAAACTTTGCACGCCAGCGGCCGGTTATTGAACAAATGAATGCATCGCCTCTTCTTTACCCCTCACTAATTGATGACATGTTGTCCCTGCCTGGTGTTTCTGTAGCTACTGGCGAAGGCAGGGTGTAAGAAAACTGAGGTTTTCCAAGTAGAGCTAAGAGAATCCAAGAAAACGTTCATGCATTCTGTAACTCCTCACTTTTCATTCTGGCTAATTTATATGTGATTTTAAAAGTAGAAC
Organism: Xiphophorus maculatus; assembly: GCF_002775205.1. Classification (NCBI taxonomy): domain Eukaryota; kingdom Metazoa; phylum Chordata; class Actinopteri; order Cyprinodontiformes; family Poeciliidae; genus Xiphophorus; species Xiphophorus maculatus. The sequence continues at coordinate 17,173,295 of NC_036452.1, read as the reverse complement.
CTCCTCTACATGCTGATAAAATAGCATTAACAGGGAAATATCAAAATCTTAGGACGAAAACAGACAAATGAGTTATTTAATTGATTAAGCTTATGTGAGCAAAGAACAAGTGATTATTAAATAGATGCTAACAAGAATAGTAAGCTTCAAATGGAGCATGATCCTATGATTTCCTTTTTTTCTTAGGGAAAAAAAATACAGAGTAAGCAAACAACTAGGGCCTCCAACCATCAAATCTTGATAGAGAATAGATTTCCAGCATGTTTGTGAGAAAATGCAGGCCTAATATTTAAGACACAGAACCCAATAGAGACTTTTGAGTTTGTTAGCAGCTTCAGAAACAAGGACACAGATGAGACACCAATCTGTAGGTGACCATGGAGCTGCAGAGAGAATTGAAGGGTTGGGGTCATGTTGCTAAGGTGACAGCCGCTGTAACTGAGAGGAGTAGGGGGAGGAGGTACATTTTCTTTACACTAAAGTGAGAAAGTGCCTGTCTGACCCAGACTGGAGGGACGGATTCAGGCCGTGTCGCCACCTGTGACTGGAGGTTGTCTGCTCATCAATAACACAAACATGCTGCTCTACAGAGAGAATAAACTCGCCAAGAGACTGAACTTCAAAAATAGCTAAAGACAGGTTTGGAACATTGCATTTGAAACTCATGTTATGTCATGCTAGCTGTAGCTGGAAACATGTGGAACACTCAGCATGTGGGGTACGGAAGGCAAAAAGTGCCACATCTGAAAATGAAAATGGAGATTGATGTATTTAATTTATCTATATAAACAAAAATTGATTTTTCAATAGTTTCAATTAGCAACTGCATGTTTATTATTTAAGGTTATGGTCATGTGCCACAGCACACAATAGTTTTTCATGTTTCAACCTTAGAATTCCTAAGTTAAAAGGTGATTGGTTGGCAGCTGAGTTGCTCTGCAGGTTAACCAATCAGATACTGAGTTTTATTAAGTGACACGCAGAAGCCCTTTTAATCATTTTTGTGATGAACTTTAGCACAGGAAACAAGTTTATACCAAATAATACAGAAGTATGCAAGTATATTTGAACTGTTTTAGCTGGATTTTTCAATTTAATAATAATCTCACAGAATGGCTGTTATTGGATGAACCCTTGAAGTGAAAATAAGATTATTTGCACAGAGAGCATGGGTCACTGATGCACATAAAATTTTTTCCCAAAAGAAGATCCATATCTTGTGAACATCACTATAGATGCAGCCAAACACATAAAACCTTTGTACACATCAACACATTTTTGTGCAACAGTTCTGGTTTGTCCTGTTACGATCAGATAAATGCCTCTAAACCTTTTTAAAAAAAACGTTTTATGACAAAGTGCATGGATGTCGAAGCCATAAAGGCTAAAAAATATTCAATAAAATCTAAAAAAACTCACACCAAACACCTAAAACACTAAGTGAACCATAAAAGTATAATGAGTGGTGTAAATCATCACTTCACACTCAGATTCAAAGATCATGTCACTTGTCATATCCTCTCATCTCTCTGATTCATCCTTTGTGGTTTTTATTCCTTTCTCCATCCCCCATTATTTCTCCCCTCTCTCTGTGTTCTCACTTCCTGATGCTCCGTCTGACATGTGGGCCTTCCATATTGTGTCCTTTATCTACTTTCCTGGTGATATCTTTTACGTGCTCCAGCTCTACTGTGCCTTCTTTTGTCCTCAGATGTCCATTCTCCTTCAAAACACTGCAGGTTCTTAAAATTCAGTCCTTTACTTCCTTGGTTCTTTGTTTGCTGTCCTCAATTTTTTTATACTTGATTATATGCCTGTCCGACCTCCGTTATTGTTTTATTGTAAATACATTTAACTGGCTCCTATTACCTTCTGTTTACTTATCTTTTTTTATTGTTTTTGCCCCTAATGTTTGAATTGTCCCTTTTATATTCACTTGAAAGCCTCTCTTTCATTTGTCCTTTTATTGTTGATGTTATAGTGCTTTTTTTCCGTCATGAGGCTGTTATGCAGATAGAGGCATGTTGAAGATTTAAAGTTCTTCTATTGGACATTTTCTCTTAAGCATTAAGTTCTTCCTTTAATCTTTAATTTTTTTATAAAATCCATCACAAAGTTATTTACACATGTTGACATGTTCAGATTTCTATGGTTTTTATTTAGCTTTTATGGTAGGTTTTTAAACAAAATAGCAAATGTTGATCACGGAATGAACGAAAACTCATCCACCACTTTCAAATTGTAAATTACAGTTACTGCAGAAAGTATTTCGGAGCATAGCTTCGCCTCTGTCAAATTGAATCAAGAGAAGATCCAGCAATTTTTCAGGTCTGGACTTTGACTTTGCCATTCTAACACATGAACATACAGTACTTTGATCTAAGCTACTCCACTAAACTGTTTGTTCACTAATATTCTCAGAAAAACCTCTGAACAATTTAGAGAACATGGGAATTTATAATTAAACTGCACAAAAATCATCTCCATTTGCTAATTATGTGATTATTTGGTTTTTTCTGTATTTGGTTGCATTTCGATTAGGGGTGTCAGAATTAAGGGGTAAAAGCAAAATTTTTTTAATTTTTCAGACATTTTCAAACTATGTAACATGTTTCTTTTAGAACTAGGACGAGGACTTTGCCCTAGTGGCAGCTTGACTCTATTGCAACTAATGTTGCCAACTTTAAGTTGAACTGGGTAAAGACGAAACTCACACAAAACCTGAATAAAAATGCAAACACCAGCACTGAGGGTGAAAATGTGAGAGTTACTATTATTTCTAGCAATTATTATTTCACGTCACTCGGTATGTGATGATTTACAACTTGTACTGTCAAAAACACCTTGTCTTATGTAGCCAAAGGAACGTGAATCCAAGTAAAATGTTTGCTGTTCAAATAAAACCTCTCTTCTGTTCTTCTGTTAGCATGAGGACATCTTGTCCTCAACAGCTGTTTCTTCCAGATTTACGGTTCTCAGCCTTTCCTCTCTGCTCTCTCCACCCATCGCCCACTCTCTTTTTGTTCATCACAACACAAGCCTTCCTGGAGTCATGTCTCCACATCTAACTCGGTGCCGATGTTTGCGCTGAGGGCTACAGATAGCAGGCGGGGAACGGGGCAGCCGGCAGATGAATCAGCTGGGAACCACAGTTGTGGAAGAAAGGAAGGAAGAAGGCGATCCTGGTTTGCATGATGATCTGCCATAAATGCGCCAAAAATGAAGGAAATACATCTTTGCGATGTATTTCCGGGTTCATCATATGCTCCCACAGATTTGTGTATACACACGTTTGTGTTTTACATACTCAGTGTTCACCTTTTTACTGACCTTAGCAACTTAACAATCAGCCGTCAAAACACACTCAGTACAGATGTGTTAAACAAATCCTTCACTTTGGGCTAAAAATGCGGGCTAAAAGTGTGATCTAGTGTAGAGCTACATCACACTGGTGATAGAATTTAAAAGCCAGAGCAAAAACATTGAGCAGGCAAAGTCATGATAATCTCAAATGTACAAACTACTAAAAGATGCTTAAGTTTTGCATCTGCTTCCATCCAGCATTTGACTTCAAGGCTATTTTGATGTTTTTTAATAAATCTGGAGCTCATTTGATTATCTCTGGCTTACAGTAGAAAAGGTTACCTGATCAATTTGATACAAAATTTGTTTCAAACAATCTGATTTGGGGCCAACTCTCAAACAAAAAATGGCTGCATTGGGATATTAACTGAACACTTTTCAGCTCTTAAACGGGGAAAAAAATATTATGAAGAAATATTCAAAAGTTATATGAGAGCTCATATTTCAGAATCCTTTCCTTTCAAATTTATTTTTTAAATGTGATGATACAGTTCCACATTTACATAATCATAATTTTCGGACATTTCTGCCTCGTTGGGGGTATTTGGGGATGGGGATATTTGATGTTTTCCATCCATGGAGGGATTATCATGTGGATAATCTGGAACATTACAGATGAGTGATAAAATCCCACCTCTGTTTCTAACCCAGGGCTTCTAACTGCAGAGTTTTGCAGCTGTGCATGAATGCCTTCGTTGGATGTTTCCTACTGAGTCGAAGCTCCAGAGGGCTCAGTGCTGCATCTGTTTTTCCCAAGCAAGGAAATGCAGCTTCTCTATGAGAATTTCTGAGTGTACAAAAGTCGAAGCTGCCTGAGAGAAGCCTGAATGCTTCATAATGAGGCGCAGATAATAATAATAAAAAAGACAGATTCGGAATGGGTCCATTTCAAAGACAGCGCTTCATCTTTTATCACTTTCAGACTCTGTGCTCTGATGCAGGCCAGAACATGTCAGCAACACACTCTCAGCAGCCGCAGGGTCTTTCTCCATGCTCGTTGCGAGACGCTCGCGCACGGTGTGGGACAGAGAAGCCTGCCGCAATGACAGCCGCCACACATCAGCGCGTAGAGTGGGAGAAAAGTGAGACATGTTTGTGTGCTCCCTGCTTTTTCCTCGTGTGTGTGCAAGGATACAAGCATGTCTGGTGTGCAGTACTGTTAGAAGAAGAAGAAGAATTACTTTATTCATCCCAGCAGGGAAATTATTTCGCAGTTACAGCAAGAATTTTTTATACACAGATTAACACACACACGACGGGAGCTGCGTCTGCAGGCAGCCAGCTGAGCCGGCGCCATTTTTGAAGGAGGACATGCGGCAAAGGTCGTCGGGACCGGGAGTCGAACCCGCGACGTCCACGGGTCTAAGGCCTCCAAATGTGGGGCGTGCCTGCGCCACCACAGCACGCCCCTGAATATTGATGCATCACAAACTTGGTATAGAAGAATGTGACGTGGCGACAGCAGAATAATACGTCGTTACATCTGCAAATATGTTGTAGCACACGTTGAAATGAAAAAAAATGTCATTTACCCCGAAATAACATTTTCATCCATCAATTAGCAGAGAAACAACTGCCTCAAGAGCCTGGGTGAGTGCTGATCAACAACGTATACACTGAAGGATCAAAGTTCCTTCTTACTTTGATGTCTGCTCTTTTTTTTTTTTTTAATCTTCTTTGCATGTTTCTATTGCCATCACCATACTCTTTAGTTCCCTCTGCATATTTTCTATCAGATTCAAGTGAAGACTTTGAATGGGATGCTTCCAAAATGTTATTGCTACTTCTAGTCAGAGGAAATGTTAAAACGTAAGATGACTGTAGGTTTTTAGTCTTGGTTCGCAAGACCCACAGTACTTCATAATTTAGATTTTTCTCTGCTCCAGAACACATGAACTAAATAACTGCACTACCTCCTCAGCCCATTCAAGGCTGCAGGAGGCCATTCATCATCCATTTATTTAAGTAAGGTGCGTGGAGATGACACCTGGCAACAAGCAAAACCTCTGCTCTAAACCTAGATATCCCAGGAGTATGAATAATTTTGAATCTAATCATCTATGTAACACTTCAATTTATCAAGGAATAATTTGATAGAGTAGTTAATTTGTAATATATTCGAAAGCCGCAGCTCTACGACTTGGAGAACGGAAGGGTAACTTCTAAAATTACCCTGGCAAGGAATCAATTGTACTTTAAAAACTTTCCAAAGAACTGAAAGTCATTTTACTTTTGCTTAAGTTTGCCTGGATAAGCCATAAAATCTTAGGGTGAGATGTTATTAGTAAGACAAACCTGTCTAACTTCATCTACCAGAATTTACACATTGGAACACTGTATTACCAGGATAACAGGATAACGCCAACAGGCTCACAAACAGCCAGTTATGCTTTCTAAAGTCCCCCTTTTTGACCAAGCACACCCTGACATTCACACTTTCAGATTTGGCAAAAGAGGCTGTAGTTGTGCTTCCAACCTCGGCGTTATCAGCACTTCAGCAAACATTCGTCATTCGGCTCAACACCTCGACTTTCATCGCCACTCTCGACATGTTTGTGTCTCATCTCCTTGGGCAGGGAGCTGCGTGCATGGCTGCATCAAAGTCGCATGTTTTAGGGCAAAACTCTTAACTCACATTCAGTGACAGCGGCAGAAAGCTGCTTGTGTGACAACTCTGGAGGAACCTGTGTATTTTAGTGCGGAAACTAAGAGGTCAGCGGTGAGTCTTGTGGGTTGGTCGGGCGTTAGGAATGTTCCGCTAAACACGCGGCGACGACGGCGGTGACTGGAGAAGGTCGGGACTGAGCAGAGTCTAAATGATTGCTAAAATGTCAATTTTTTTGCTTGAAAAAAAAAAAAAAGGTTTTCTACTGAAAACATCTATTGATGTCAAGGGTAAAAAAAAAAAAGGTATCGCCTGCGAGAAACAGCGAGACCCTGAAAACTGCAAACACGTTTCCATAACGACGGTTCAAGGAGAACCTTTTCAGTTCATTTTTCATTTAAAAATCTAAATGCAACACGTTACTGTTAAAAATGATGGATGTGGGTTTTGGAGAGGGTCACATGCTTCAGAGAGGCAAAGTACAAAAATAAAATGTTGATGAATTATTACTAAATAAACAGAATGTACCGATTGCGAGTGGTCAAGTTGGAGGCACTATAGCCATTTTAAATGTCGTCCGACCACAAATTCAACTTTTTTTATTCTTCAGCTTGCTTTCGTGTTGTTTTCGATTCTGACATACCTGAATCAACAAGAATTAACAAAGAAGCTACTGCCGCTAAGATTTTACTGAAAGATTATGTCATCAATGAAGGAATTGCATATATTTTGATGACCTCATAACTGACTTTATGAGTCCCAACATGATAATCAGGCATTTTCTGGGGGAAAATCATGGTTGAAAAATCACCCCTGATTTAGTTCTTGCCAGAAGATCATCAAGAAAAATCAACCTTCGTTAGTTTGTGTCAGACATTTCAGAGCTGATGAAACCCAGTTTTGTTGCATTTGTTGATGACAAAGCAATGGGTCACCATGGTGATACATATGACTAGAGATGTCACCTTGGCCTACCCGATGTCCGCCCAGCTGGGTTGGCTCTCTACAATCAGAATACATCAGCAGAGGCGCTCCATGACATTTCAACTGGTTTTGCTATTTTCGGAAATAAAATGCTGCCCCGTCCAAAAACAATTTATTCCCAAAGGTAAGAAGAAAAACATTCATCAGGTGTTGCAGAAGCGCCTCATTTATTTACCCAAAACAGAGCCTGTGTGCTATCTCCTCAGCACCAGCAGGTTTTTCTTTCAGTCAGACTAAAACTGGTTTTGTTTCTTTCAGCCGTCAGCAAAGAAAGGAAAAAAAAAAAAAAATTCCGCACATAAATTTATTAGAATGTTCTTGTGAAGAACCTTCCTGCTGTTCCTGTTGAGAATGTGGCAGATGGGAAAGAACTGTTCGATTTTACTCATTAAGTTTGCGTGGCTCGCAATGAAAAATCCATTTGTCTGCTGAGGGTAAGGATGAGTCACATTCAACCATCGACAAACTAAGATTCCTAACAATCTAACCCAACTTAAAAAAGCAGCCAACACACCCTGCATAACATCAACTCACCATGTCGGAGGATTTAACAAGAACACCCAAAAAGCCTCCTAGTGGCTTACCGAGGCAACTTCAGTTTTGTGCTGTATTTTTATGAAGTCTGGTTCACTTTTCCACATGGAGAACTATGCCCTGATAAAACCTGCCTCAGATGACCTACAGCTGTTGAAACAAAATGTCTATTTGCACAATATGAAAAGATGCAATCATTTTTACTCACTATGACTAAGCCTTTCCTGCTTTGGGCCGGGTAGGATTTCCGAAATTAAAGCATTTGTTTAACCCTCCTGTTATGTTCCGGGTCAAATTGACCCATTTTATAGTTTAACATTTTTTAAGTAAATATATAAAAGCTTGTTAAATAGAAATGATTTTTCTAAACAAAGTCTTCAAAGACTCAAGTTTACATACATTTCTTTAGCATTACATAAAACACAGTAAGATGTTTGACTGGGGTCAAACATTTTTGGTGTCTTTTAACAAGTTTGTCACAGTAGCTGGCTAAATATTGTCCATTAATTCTGTCAGAACTAGTGTAATTGAGTCACATTGGTTGGCCACATTGCTCAGCTCTGTCCGGTGCAAGATTTGTACCCAAAGATGAATCGGAAAGAAAGGGATCTGGGTTTCTCTTCACAATATTATTACTGGTTGCCACTGTTTTCCCTTGATATCTAAAAACAAATAGGTGTGTACTCTTTTCTGCCATATATTGTGTATTAACCTGTCAGGAGCTTACAATTTAATTTATATGATTACGACAGTGCATATTAGTCATCATCACCACAATTCATGGCAGTGCAAATATGTGGGAATTAGCACAATGGCAAATTTTCATCCTTTGTCTGAAGATGAACACAAAATAACAAAACACCTCACTATGCAATTCACAGGACAGAACACGGTGCACACAGTTCTATTAAAGGAAGCAAAAACAAAATACACAGGAAATTACTACAACAGACAGAAACGATCTAAATACAGGACACAAGACCCTAAACAATAGACAATAGCAGGCATACATTCAACCAAGGCTTACATTTCTTTTTAAAAATTGCGTCGTTTGCACTTTCCCTGGTCTCTGATAATTGCATTCTGTGAATGTGCGCCTCAGATAGACGCCACCTTCTGGCTAAACGAAGCTAACGCATTCTGGCGCCTCAGTACGTTGCCAATTCTTAACCAATTTGGCTTTACCAAACTGTTTAAATTCCTAGTAACCCTAGTGCTTGTATGCTTCTGTTTTAGCTAATTCTAAATCTGGAAAAGCTTTGTCTGACTTCAGTGAGACTTTGAAATTAAGAGAAAAAAAAAGGCGTGTGTTGGAATTTAGATGTAGAAATTGAGAGCATTGATTCTTATCGTTCAGTTCTTTCTTTCACCCCGAGTAACCTGAGCATTACTGCAGACGACAGATCCATCTCTGAGCGCAAGACACCGCAACACATCAAGTCTGCTCCTCAAATCAGAGACTCACCCCCCATTCCCACCAGTCCAATCATTCCACCTATTCTGAATAACAAAGTCAGATTTAGAGGAATTAACTCTCATTCCAGCTGCTTCACTACACACTGAACCTCTCTGTTGCTGTCACATGGAGAGGAGCCAAACTGGCTCCAGAATCCGGATACACATTTGGCTAATTAATACATCCTAAAGAAATACACTGGGACATTAGTTACATCTGGATTTATTAGCGAGATCTCTGAAAGCTTTTACATCTGTATAGACAGAGGCGGCTCTATTTTCAGCTGTCTCTTTTCCTCTCTGTGTTGATGGATAGCACTCCCTGTAGGCTTGTTACAGACTCAAACAGCTTCAGGGCTGCTCAATACACGGATAAAATACCATTGTGGTGTAGGTGCTTGCAATATCAACATCACATATAATAAATTGGGATGTAATTACTAATGACTAGTGATTTCCATGAGTGTAATTTCATGTTGCACACAAGTGGAAATCTTGGAAACACTTTATTTGAAGGGGTGTGCATAAGAGTGACATGACACTGCCATAAACATGTCATAACAACATAAACATGTCATAACAACAGTCATGAACATGAAGGAGTCTTCATGACTATTTATGTCTGTTGTCATAAAGTGTCATTCGGTAAATAATGACATTTTTAATTGAAAGTTGACACTTTTAGTAGACTTTCAATGCAAATTTCAATAGAACTTTGTGTTAAGAGTCAATGTTGACTGAATACTGCAAGTTTACATGTTTAATGCAACTTTTAGAGCAACTTTACATTAAAAGTGTCATTATTTGCCAAATGACACTTCATAACAACAGTCGTAAACATTCATGAAGACTCCTTCATGTTCATGACCGTTGTTATGACATGTTTATGACATAGTGTCATATCAGTTTTATGCACACAATGTCAAAGTGTTACAGAAACCTTTTGGATTTGCAGCCCAAAATGCTAAAGGTCCCAGATTATTGAGGAAGATGTGGCTTTATCAAGATCACGATACATTTAATCAATTTAACATACATTTGTTTAAATATGCACAACCTGTTTGATTACATGAGAATGGGATTCAAACAGAATCCGCTTCCAGTGATTTATGATGCAATGAAGTCCAGTTCATCGTATTATTTCATAAAGAGATAATTTGACAGATCCGAATATTCTCCGAAAGGAGCAATCTTTAGTCAGTGCAGAGTAAAAAGATCTTCAGGAACTTCTGTGGTTTTTTCCTCACCTGTGTCTTTCTCTGACAACTCCCGCTCCCCTTATACGGTCTTTATGACTCTTTGATTTTGAAGTCTGAGCAGGAAGAAGACTTGTATAAAAAAAACATGTGGGTGGTACCGTGGTCACATCCTACAGCTTCTTCTGAGTGATCACGATGTATACCCAGGTCGAGTATGGCATACAATCCCCCGAGCAAGCTCCGGGTGAGCCCTGGGGCCTCTTTTCAGTTAAACAGACAAACGTCCTGGGAGACTCAGATCACATGATGAAAAACATCAGCTGCCTTCTTCAGAAACAGAGGAGCAGGAGATGTCTGAGGGTGAGCTGTCAAGAGGAATCATTATTTTAGTCGCTGAAGCTCTCAGACACTGCAGAGGGATGGAAATCTGATCGGCTGCTTGATTTTTTTTTTTTTTTTCCCACGACTATCTGCAGCTCTTTAGTTTAAATGTTAAAATGACAGCACATGCTGAAAGTTGTTTGGGATGTCAATCTGCTGGATGCACACAAACTGTTGAATTACACGTAGAAGATTTAAATAAAACAGTGGAGCAGCTGGATGTAGATTTTGAGTTGGATATGTCGCAAAAACGAAAAAGAAGGTCAGAGTCCCGATCATGACAGTCTTTAAGCTATCACAAAAAAATGACACAAACAGGATATAAAACACACCTGAGTTTATAACCCAGAAACACACTGGATGATCTTTTCACTGAAAATCTCACCTGGCTGTTCACTCAAATGTAACACCCATCAAACATCATCGAAAATATCTAAATAAAATCTGTGCAGTGTTTTATGCCATCTGGTGTTTACAGCTGCAGTAATTAGCAAAGACTCTGTAGATAAGCAGGAAATGTAACACAGAACAGCTAGAGATGTTTAAATACTTTTCAGCTACCAAAGAAGGTAAAACTCAAGTTCAGGTTGGTTTGGTAAAGGAAACTCAATTTCAACATCCTCTGGTTTTATCTTTAGTGTACAATAAATGATTTGGTCAGAAGTAGGAGGAATGCTTCCTCCGCGTCAAGGATCAGCTTAAGCTCACGTGACTTGCTTCTAAAGCAACTTCCACTTTAACTGGTCCAATCAGAATGCTCTCCACTATCACAGTTCCTGTCCTTTTTCAGTACCCACTTCAGGGGTAGCACAAGCCCCTCCAAGGTGTGTATTGTCAATCAACAGTTTGATTGACAGCAGGATGCATTTGTTGATTGGCCTGTGATTTACGTCACTGCATGAGCGACGTCTGGACTTTGGAACCTCCAAATAGCAACATCTCAACCTCCACAGCGGATCGGCGGACATGCCGTCTTCTATCAGAGAGTTGCTCAGTGTGGAGGAACGTAACCACTGAGCAGCATCAGGAACACTAGCGTGAACGTTTGGAGTGAAATGACCATTATTCATAAGTCCTGCAACATCTCGCAGTGAAGAGGAGATGAAACGGTGCAGCTCTGGTCTACGTTCTGTCAGAGCTATAGCTTTGCACCAGCTGGGCTGAAACCAACGATAGCGAGGAACAGACCGCAAAGGAGACGCTCCAAACTTGACTAGAACGGAATCAGACACTAACTGGCTACAATGAAAAATAAAAAAAGGGAGAAATGGCTTACGTGATGCCAGGAAGGAGCAAGAGATGGATAACTATAATTATCCACAAGGACAATGATTTGCTCTGTTGTGTTGAAAAAGAAGCTGAACTGAAACATGAAGTTCTGGATTTGCTTCTCCATATGTACTCTAGTGTGTGGTCAATGGACATGGATTGTAACTGAAAAGAAAACAAGCAAAATGGCTAAAGTTTCCTCTGGTGGGTGACCTATCTCTGCCCAAGAGATAAAGAGAGGAGCTCCAACAGATACAAGTAAAGTCACTGCTCTTAAACATCAACAACTGAGGTGGTTCTGGTGTCTGATCAGGATTCAGCAATGTCATAATTTGGAAGTTTTCTGGAAATCACATGGCAGACCCAGAGTACCCTGGAGTGACTGAGCAGAGAAATAATCTGGTTTTATCCGTGATCTTCCGATCTCCAATAAACATAACCATCCAACCAAACGCCTAAATTAATTCAATAATGCAAATGTTCCGCTTGAAGACCTGTCTAGAATATAACATAAGATTCCCATCCAAACCTTTGGATCATCAATTGTTGTTAGCTTTGGTTCCAGTCATTCACGCTCCCTAAACTCTCCCATCCACTAACACACTCTCCTTTTGTTTGAGACTGAAAAGGTGGCACAAAGACCCTGTTCACACCTTCTGCTAACACTTTCCGTGAGCAACCGAATCACGTCTGAACCACGTTGTATTAGGGTGAGAATGCAATCAAAACCTTCTAAGGATTTTTTGTTCTTCACACGATGTCTAGAGAAGCAACAGGGAAGGTGTGCGATGCAACTAATGGCCAACAAACTCTGCAATTATAAAAGCTCCATAAATCAGCTCAGAGTTGTAATATTGTAGCGAATAACTAAAAAAAAAAAAAGGTGACTCTCGTGAATCTCAGCCCCTTTGATAGCTGAAAGTGAAGAAAGAGAATGTCTCTGTGAAAACATTAGATCTGCTTCCCGCAGCCCCGCTCTGTGACGAAACCGCATGTTTATTTGCATGTAAAGCAGGAGAATGATCTGATTGCTCAGGACAGATATTAAGGCCAGCTGTGAATGGTCGTTGTTCCTCTGACCTATTTACGTCTGAATCAGCCTGAAGGCTTTTTCAATAACAGGCCTGAACAGGACCTAACTTTCAGCTTAATGTGAGCCGGTTACTGGCTGAGGGGGGATAAAAAAGGGTTTCTAGCTGTAGTTGTGAGCAGAATTTACATTTAAATTAAGATAAACTAGCTGTTGTGTCCTTTGCTGCTTCGTCCTGCTCTTCAGACAATATCGACCCTGACCAGAATTATGCAGCAGTTTCCCCAAATAAACAACTATTTCTTTTTGAACTTCTCTGCGCTTGCAAAAATAACCACCTACTCAAATAACCATGAAGAAAATCTTCAAAAATTGAAAGTTAAGACTAACCTGGGGGACACAAAAAACAAAAAATCAAATTTAGAAAATACAGGCTTCTTTTTTATAACTAAGCTGGAGTTGGGATAGAAAAGAAATCCTGGAAAATCTCATCCATCATCTGCATGGTGGCCTTTAGAAATTCACCCGCTTTAGTGAATCTGGTCCTTGAAGTGGCTGAACTCGCACCAGGTGACATTCAGTTTATTAATGTGTTCAAACATGAGCGTGACCACCCTCGTCCCGCCTGCTCGGCCTCTCTGAAAGAAACCAACACAGGTTGTGAGATTGATTTTTTTTCTATCAGCAGTCAGTCCTCCTGGAGAGCCACTCCACCCGGCTGAAGCTTTTACTTGTCGGACTCCTGCTGTGGTCTGTGTCACTCTGAGCTGCGGCGTGATCACTTCATAAACAGTCAGGACCACAGGCGGTTCATCCACACAACATGATGTAATGCTCAGTATCTAATCATAACGTTTCAATAAGGAGGATCGTTCCTTTGGAATTATCTTTGCTCTTTGTCTCGTTTTAGGTCTGTAACTAGCTGAATTATCCTGTTGTTTTCCCTCCCTTTTTGTTTCCACCTTTCTTCCAGTCTGCGTTCGCTGCTGGCTTCTGTACGAACAGCGAGTCTGTTGTCACACCAACTGATGCTCAGCGTTGCATCATGAACGCTTCATCTCCAGAGTTTTGCAAAGCCTTTGTGAAGCAGAACAAAACAGACAAATCTCCTCTCTCATAAGGAATACATAATTGATGTCGTATTTGTGTTTTAAACTCGTGTTGAATAAATGATGCTGTGTCGTAAAGACTTCATGCAGCAGAGAGGACCGCTCCAGCAGCAGCTCACGGGGGCGTTTAAACTGACCCCTCTGCACAACCAAAATGTTTCCCCCCCAAAATACTCTCCTGCTGTGACGTTGACCAACAAAACGTGAAGATTTTCCACCAAATCAGTCCTCAGATCAATCTGGGCACATTCTGTCAGCCAGTTTAGAAGAGGATCTGATTTCTCTGTGCAGGTAAAAGCTTTAATACCAGCATCCCTTCTCGCCCAGCTTATTTAATCCTCAAAGGATCTTTAATGAATTAAACTCAAATTGTTTGGAGAAAAAAGAATCCAAGCTGTTGACTGCATATCTAAGTCCTGGGGAGTGCGTCATCATGCTGCTTCCTTATTATGCATGCGCGCTCCACATTTCTTTGAGTTCAGCGTCAAACTCAAAGTGCGCCTCCCTGAGTTCTGTGACAAAAGGGAACATGAATGCGTGAAAAAGCGCTCAGGTTAAACTCAGTTCAACAGGTAGCGACAATTATGAAAACTAAAGAGATACAAATTAAGGCCGTGAGCAAAAGAAGAAAAACTGAATGAGCAAATTACCTGTCTGCAGTTTGCTAAAAATGTTCCAGAGTGTGCAGTTTCAAAATGTTTCCTTTAATAGCTCCCAGGTCTCATACAGAAATGGGTAAAATTGCATTCCAGACATATGTGTAAAATTGCCTCCCTTTCATTCATTACATATTTTATCATTTTTAAAGGTTAAAAACATTTTTTAGCATTTAACGACAATTCCTCTATTGAATACTTGATAGTTTTGTATTTCTAAGCTTTGTGTTTTCCAGTCTTTGTATTTATGCATGAATATTTTTGCTGCTCAGTTTCAGCAAGAGTCCTGGTCAGAATAGATATTTTACCTCAATGGGACGTTCTTAGTTATAATAACTGAATGAAGCAGTCATAAAGAATCCAATCCTTCCAATCCTGGGATTCTCAAACCAAAGATAAGACGTTATGGCATCCATTACCTTCATGTTTCTGTTTGGAGGTTTTAGTAGATAGTCGGTTTCCTCCATCGTGATTCCTGAACGGCAGAAAATTTCCCCACCAAGACCTCTGATGCCCTTCAGCTGACAGAGGTCACATCCACCGATGAGCACAGGACAACTAAGTGAATGAAATTTTAATGAGTTAAAATGAGAAATCTGTCCTCCCTTCCAATTATCCTTTTTCTCTGGTTGACATTTTTATTATCTTTCATGGTTATTTTGGCCCTGAGGCAACATTAATAACTGACCTGTATTAGCCGAACAGGCTGTTCATTTCCCGTTTTTGGCCAACTTGGTGATTCTTCTCCATCTGAGTCAGACACCACACCAGAGCTGGTACTGAAACTGGTTCTTACATGGTGATACAAAAACTGAACAGACAGGCGGTACTATTTTCCACAGAGCCAGTTCAGAGCCGCATCACTGCATCAGTGAAGACATCTTTTCACAGTGAAATCTTATATTCTTCCTTTGAAGCTACTTGCACCCTGAACCTCTGTTTTACAAGTGCCTACGAAGGATGAGCTGATCCTAGAGTATAGTCAACCATCAGCATTCGCAGAGGTTAGGAACTACAGGCGGCCTTGCATAGCTAAAATCTGCAAATAGTTGAGATCCAATTGTAAAAAAAAACACTTAGAACAGACTATGTTATTAGATCAAACATCAAATATGCTTTCATGAGCCCTGGAAAGTGCTTTACCACGACAGCAGAAGCTAGTATCTACAGTCATTTCTGTTCTTGGGAGAAAGGCCATTCTATGCCAAGGGAAATGAACGGTGCTACCACCTGTTTAACACATGCCTAGTGATGGCACTTGTTTGATTTCATTAAACAAACAAACACAAAAACTGAACACGCTGAACTGAAGAATCTTGTGATTGTGGATCATACTGTAGGCCAAATCGTTTCACTTAAAAAATCTCATTTGTGAAGAAACACCATAAACGTCTCATTTTCATTTTTAACAGCTTCAATGTGCTCTACAATTAAAAGTCGTTCTCCTGAATAGGTATGTCTTTTACTTTATGACCCAGGTAAGGAAATGGACCATAAAAAATCTCTGAAAGGCTGAAATATTTTTTATTGAGTCTCTGTGTTCTGCCTTGTGTGGAGAAGTCAGGGTTAATAAACTTCACCCAGGTTCCTGTCTGACTTTTTCTTGCTCTTACTGCCAGTAGGGAGAAACTGCAAGTTCTTATTTTTGATTTTATTTTATTTTTTATCTGTCTATTCTTACTGATGCTGTAACAAACAGAATACTCTAAAAAAAACAGACCAGCGCTGAGGTTCAGCCTGTGCAGAACGAATTATGAGATTTCTATTTCATTCCGAGTATGGCTCCTCATATTTCAACAACAAAATGAAAGAAAAATATTATACAAACAAGGAGCCTCCATAGCGAAATTAAAACACATAGAGGCAACAAAAAAACAAAACACTGCAATATCTCTGTGGCATGTTGTTGCCTGAATGATTGCATTCAATGTTTGCCTCTACTTCTAAGCCTTTTTGGAAGAGTGTAGAGAGAAATAACAATCCCTACCTCCTGTCAGCCTGAGCTCTCTGCCACCTCTTCTCCTCCACTGTTGTTGGTTTTCCATCTACCCTTCCTCCCTAACGTCTTGTTTTTCTATACTCTGCACCAGTGGAGGATGAAACGACATAAAGAGAGGGCATAGGTGTTGTTTAGAGGAGAGGTTTAATGAGACTGGGGCAACAAGAGAACAAACTGTAAGCACATGAGCGGACAAACTCGTAGACATGAAATGGAGAGAAACAGACAGTAGCAAACAGCATTTGGTCTCTCTGTTGAATACTTGTTTCATTAAACGTCTTTCTACTTCACACCAGATACTCACTGAAGATGATCTCTGTATGTTTCATGAAGATTGTGCCTGCTGTGCTGGTCGTTTTGTTGACGTGAACGTGTTTGCGTATAGTTTGTAGATTGGGTTTGTGTGTGCTAGCAAGTTTGCACCTGTTTTTGCACGTGCAAAACCTTTTCAAATTCAGGCCCTATGTCGTACAGCTCATAGAATCTCAAAGTGGTTTTCTTGGACATGACATTGAATTCGTACTTGGTGGGGTTCATCAACAGCCACCAGATCTCAAGCCAATGGAGAATCCGTTCTGTTGTGTTTTCCAACAGAAAATGCTCATCATGGATGTAATGCAGATGCCTTTTTTGAAGCATCATCAAGACAAGTTAAAAGAGGGGTCTAACGAGTGTAAAGGCTTTCCTACCAACATGGCATCTGAGTGTGTGTCAAGTCAAATGGCCCTTTACATATGATGAAGCTGTGCGATCCTGAGGTGAAGTATTAAGAGGAATTAAGATTCAACTCTGGCAGGGCAAGTGTTTGTCTTTGTCCAAACAGGAAGGATCTCAACAACATCAATAGTCCGTAAATCAGTTTTAAAATTAACAGACTTTAATGCTGATGAATAGTAGTTGGAAGTTAACTTTACAAAGCAAAATCTCACACAACTTAAAGATGTATTTTAGATTCATTGGCATTGTAAACTGCCTCTGTGGGGTCTAGACCACCTCTTACCCATCGATTGGACACATTTAGTATGCATGCCTATAGATAACAGGCAACGGATGGTAGATAGATTTTCTGTGCAATCAAAACGGATGCTAAAAGCTTATGTTGATCAAATGCAAGTGTTTTTGAACAAACGGCAATAATGGCCGCTTTCAGATGAAAAATGTGCCAATGTTGTTCCACGGGAACCCTCCTTGTGCCCCCTAAATCTTAGATCCAATTTTAGGAACTCCACCAGCAGACAGTACAACTCTTGTCCTGGAGGACGGCTGAGCAGGCGGATGCCTCAGCTACCCTCAGTCACCCTGCTCTCATCCTGCCGCCCTGCTGCTTCCACCTCCAGTGGTGCTGCACTCAGCTGAGTGTGCCGTGGTAATTAAAGGGTCTTATTTCTGCTGGTGGCTGTCAACTCCTGCTGAACTGCAGCGAGCCCCAACCTCCACCCAACAATAAAACACACAAACAGCCAGAGGCTCTGTAGTAATAATTACATGTAATTAAACTTGGTTGCTTCTGTTGTGACTGCATATTAAACGGAGGGGGGGGGGGGTCCGGGGGGGACAACAAATAAACGCAATAGCACTTAACACTGATTATCTAAACCCATTTTGGATCAACTCCGTTCATCCGCACATTAACATGCAGAGGCTTTTAGCTTGAAAATCTGCAGAATATGAAGAAACACAGAGTGTTATGAACCGCCTGGAGGTGAGCCCAGCTTGCGAAGTCGCGTTCCGCAGCGTCCGTATGGGAGGTTCCTCTGAGGACGGACATCCTGACACCGCACAGCAGATTGTATCAAACGCACAGCCACAGGACGCAGAAGCAGGTCTGGCCCTTCACTCCGAGATATTTTAAAGGACTGCGGCTCTTATTTTAAAAACTCCATGTAGAGGTAAGAGATGAGCAGAAGGCTGAAAATGACTGCCTCACAGAGGGAGGGATTTACTGTGTGCAGAGTAAAAAGGGTTGTGATGGAACCTCTGTCTTTGAATCGGTTTCACTTCCTCTGACCGTCTTCGCCCACTTTTCTTTGTCCAAGAACACAAGGTCTTTTAGGCCGTTTTGTTCCCCCTTATACACTTCAAAGGGTGACAACTGCTTAAAAGGCCTATTTATTTTCTGCTGTAAGTCAGACTCCTGCCACAAATCTGCCAGCAGCTCGAGAAAGCAGGCACGCCGGTAATTCTTTGGAGAGAAGGTGAACCAGGTTTTTTTTTTTCTTCTTTTTTTTTAAAGCTGTGATATTACTGTTTGAACAGTGAAATGCCTTCTGCCCTGCTGGGAGTAGAGTAAACTTTCTGCTCCAAGCCAATAAAGGCTGTGTTTATACATCCTGAATTTGGAAAGAGCTGCTTCTGATTTCATTCATAAAACTCACAAACAAGCAATTAAAGTACGCATTAAATCTGATATTTTTATGCATCAGCTGCTAAGAAACGCCGCCTAGTCCCAACAGGAGACAAAACGTGATGCCGCCGGTACAGCAGTTGACAAAAACTGGTCAAGATTTTGGAATGGCCTAGTCAAAACCCTAAACTCAAAGATGTCATAGACCGTGTAAAAAGTGGCTCTCTTAGATCTTATCAAACCACAAGACAGCTGTGATCATTTTAGCTGTGATAAAACTGACTTGTCAATGAAGTCAGAGTAAATAAATGTTTTAAGCACATCCTCCGTCCTTCGCAGAGTTACAGTGACAGACTGCAAGGGGAAGTGGAGAAAATGTGTGCAGGGAACAGGTAGATTTCTACAAATGATTACAAAGTGGATTTTTTAAAATTGATTTCTGGTGGGGGGAGATGTTAGACACTGGGAATCAAATGCTTGTTAGGTTTGAGATTAGTGAGAGGTTGCAAACTCTGAAGTCAAGACAAAATGGCTTCTTCGATGGAGGTCCGAAGGGCAGAAATGAACAAGAATGTGTTTGAACTGTGATCAATAGGAGTCGGGGAGAAACATGAACTTTAAACGAGAGGAGAAACGAATTGTGGACCGATCTTAAACAAGACTTCGCATCAGACAGCCGAGCACGTCGGAGCAGCTTTTTTTTTTTTTTTTTGCAATCGGTTCAGGTGGACAGGATTGTTCCAGGCTGAAAGGAAGAAACAATCCAGGATGTATTTAATCCTGAATTCATTCTCAGTTCTTTAAAAAAAAAAAATCTGCGGGGTTATGAGGAGCAGAGCGCATGCTGGTTACATAACATCTTCATTCATCAGCTTTGGTTCATACAATAAATTCAATCAAAGTTCTCATGTAAGATGAATGGAGACACCGTGTCCCAAACAGGCACAAATAATAACTCCTAATTTCATTCAGACTGAATGAATATTTGATAAACTATTGTTTCAAGGAACAAAAGCTCCCTAATTTGGAAGCTGCTGACTATTTAAAGACTTATTAAAAAGATATTCAGGTGCAAAATTACCTTCACTTGTTGCAAAATTTATTTATTTTTTTATGCTTGCGCTCAAGCTTACCTCTTGGTTGTCCGGGGCTCCTCAGAGGAATGCTCAGCTCTTAGGCATTCAGACTCAGCACATTATACTGAAACGCTCACTTGTTTACTACATGCCCAATTCAGAAGTGAGCACTTAAAGTCTGATGTGTCCCCACTCTTTTCTTTTAGCCCCAGCAGGAGAAAGTGTTAATAACGTCCAGTGGGACAGCGAGGGTTTTGATCATGTCAAGTTTAATTTGTACACAAGCAGAGTGAAACAGCACACCCAGCAGAGCCTGCTGAGACACAGCAAAAAAAAAAAAACGAAAAAAAAAAAACCTGATGACAGCAGCAGAAAGCATCCCAGCCTGACTCACAGCATGACCCATCACCTCTTCTCTTTTTATTTTATTCCTCCTGCTCCGACTCCCTGAGATACCTTCATTTTTGCTATTGCCTTCTGTTTCCCTGTCTTATTTTCAGTCCTCTAATCCTTTCTCACTATTTGACACCAAGAAAAATCCGCAATGAAACAACAAATACTGGAAAAAAGGCTCAGAGTAGGAGAACGAGTGGTACATAATCTAAATAGTCCAACAAATCAAAAACGGCTCATTTGTAACACTGCGATTAACGTGTGATAGTTAAGTAGCAACCAAAAGCGTATCGAAAATTGGACATTTCCAAGAGACAAAAAGATATCTAAGAATTTAAACAGAGCAAAGTGAATGTTAACAGTGCTACTCTTTTGACTGCTCTGATCATATTTGAAGAGACTGAGCTCCAAAAGCTGACACTCATGGTTTGATTTTGCTCTGAAGATGTTCTGGATGAAAGCTATAAAAAAGTGATAAGAAGAAACTGCTATATGAGGGATTTGGGAAACAAAGGACCATCAATGCGAATGCGTTCTACTTTAAGGAACATTTTTCGGAAGAACTGCTGGAAATTCTGCATTCATCCATAAATGTAAATCTTTGATCCGTGTGTAAAGCGGTGTGAAACTTTCTCTTCATTTGTCGAGAATGATTTGATTTTCATGTGGATTCTGGAGCTGAATTACTTACTGATTGGTACAACCTGAACTGTTTCAATCGAAGACTTAATCAGCCAGCGCAGGAATGGAAATAAAGGGAAGCAGGGTAGGAAATGAAGCAAACACAGAGCGGCTCATGCATCTTTAACCAATGTTTGACCAGTGGTGTGGCATGTGGTTCCTGACTGGTCAGGCACTGACTCTTCTGGAGTCTGACTTAAAACTACAAAACACACAATAGAGGATGCTATATTTGCATTTTTATCTTAATTGAAACATTTCGTTTTAAAGGTTTTTATGTTTTAATCAACTGCATTCTCTACAATAATATGATGGCAAGAAAAATAAAGTCCAATTTGTTTTATCTTTTTCTCTGGTTGATCTCTCCCTCTCTCTCTCTCTCTATCAAAAATGAAAATCATTTATAATCTTACCTTCATTTGCATATGAAGTTCATGCACCTATTCCATTTCCATAATTATCTCTAACACTCTGTTGTTAAAAACAGAGTCCTTGTTGGTCACTAATTTCCCTTTCCTTTCATTTTTAAAAGTCTGGCAGCTTTATTGAAAAATGATTATTAAGAAGAAAAGTCATCCTGAATCGGTTCCATTCTGAATGCATGTTATTGTCACAATCTCTGATTGATTTCTGTCTTTTCAATGCATAGAAGAAGGGCCCCTGTTGCCTTTTGTTTCTATGAGGTTCAATACTGCCCCCTATGACAGCAGAACTGAACTTTCAGCCTCACCATGAACAGCTTAATTATGACCAATCAGAAGGACTAAATATGTGATTCACATTCATGAGATATATTAGCCTGTGGAACGTTAACATGTGTATCACATGTGTATCACATGTGTAACCAAACATGTATACTGGATATATAAACAAAAAGATAGGGAAGTTATTGCTTCCTTATTGTGTGCGACACAGCGCCACCACAGGTGAGATACAGATCAGCCTTTCTCTATACTTCTTCCATCTTTTTCAACAGGTTGTACATAAATTTTACACCATAATGTCGAAATCGTCCATAAAAAATAATAAAAAATTCACATTTCTAGAACACTGAAGTGGACAAGCTGCTTTTCTCTTATTGTTAAAACCCATTTAAGCCGTCATGAAAACAGGTGACTGCACACCAGTGTTTGACAAAACTGCCAGCCAGCCAAAGCATCTCAGTTGTCTTTATTTCAATCCATTTCACTATCTTTGAAAAAAAAAAAAAACAGAGCAAAGTATGGAGTAAACAGTGACTCATCTTGCTGCAGTGATACTTTCCCTCATTGGAGAATAAATGAATAATTATAAAACTTCTGCTGTGCTCATGGAAATAGCTTAATATTTGTCCAGTCCAATAGAAATTCTCCCTTTTTTTTCCTTCTATTTTTCTTAAATGCTTGTCCAACTATTTTGTAAGACCAAAATACCTTTTGCAATGATTTCGATTCAAAATGCTGCTTTGAATGCAATTCTACTGCAATTACATAATCTTGCATTGGAATCCATTTAAAATGTCATTTTTTTATTAGCGTCCACATGGTGAATATATTGTTATATATATTATCCAAGAATCTGGATCTGCCTTCCTCTGACTTTCAGATCAGCAGACTCAGCGTCTTACTTTAAAGGTCAGCTAAAACTTATCTTTTTAAATCAGATTTTTTTTTTTTGTATATATGTTTTTCTGTTTGTTGAAGCTCTTTGGGATTTTTATCTTGAAGGGTGCTTCAGTTTCATAAACTGCAAATATAGCAATTTGCATGAATTGGATGGGGGAAATCAGTCTTTCCAATAAAAAGAAAAAAATAATCACAAGAAAAATTCCAGCTAATTTTGGTGCTTATTCTTAGAAAAAAAAACATTGCTATAACTGGGATTAAATGGCAATAAATTTTCTTTTTTTAAATAATGAAAATATTTTGTATAAAGTTACTTTAAAATTCCCTCCTCCTGCTTCTGTTCCACTCGTCAAAAATAACTTTTAGGTGTAAGCAGCGTCTGAAGTGTTTTGACTCCGGAGATCATTGAATCAGCTTTCTGTCTATTATTTTCTGCTCTCAGGTGTTAGGGTATCAAAACTACAATTAAAGGAGAAAAGCCTTTATCAACAGCTCTTTGGCAATCAGCATGCAATCACTTTGCTTGTTGAAAATGACAAAAAGAGCAACTTCTGCATCGTCTTGAAGAAGAGAATTGATGAGAAATAACAAAAAGCTGCAGCTGCCTTCTACTGAGAAAAAAAAAAAAAATGACTTCGGCATTCTGCAGAAAAGTAGCAGAAATTACAAAGACGATACAAGTCCAGGTACTTGAAGATAGTTGTTTGTGTATTAACTAAACTATTTTTCCAAGTTGCTGCGATTAAACTCTGTTGACTCAGAGAAACATGATGCTCTGGGCCTTCGCTACGGATTAAAGACCTCCATGTCATGCAGCAATTGATAGAACCATGAGATGCCGTACCATGACACCAGAAGACTAACCCTCCTGTTATGTTCGTTTCTAGGGTACAGCAAAAATGTTCGTGGGTCAATTTGACCCGGGGAGTGTTTAATCATGCTATAGTGTCAGAAACCAAAACATTCCTCCAAAACATTTTTGTATCTGATTATTAACTCCAATACTAACCATTTCAATCAATACTTGTGCAATGGTGTTTTTTTATTTCTCAGAAATTAAGGATCAATGACGACAACCTACTCATTTACTCATTTGGACAAAAAAAATGGAATTTACATTTTTTATGTCCACTGAAAAAAACCTACATACAAAAAAACTATAATTTCCTTGAAGTTGATCTTTGATAAAAAATTTTTATATTACACTTTTTTTTTTCAATGGGTGATCTTTATAATTGAATTTGAGACACACATACTGTTCTGGGTCAAATTGACTATAAAAAAGTTGTGATAAGCAAAGAGTTAAAAATCAGTTCAGCTCAACTTCCAACTGCAATCATCACTTCACCTTGTCTGACAGAAACATGTCTCCTTAGCTTGGTGGTGGTGGTGGTGGGGGATTCCCAGTTCATGTCAGTATTTAAGTTCTTACTCTGAGTGTTCAGGCTTGTGTCTGAAAAGCGTGACTCGGCCGATCTCTGCCGAGGACGGATGGGAAAAAATAAGCTGCACAGTGGATGTCTGTGCTCTCCTGAGCAACATGACAGATGGATCATGACAAAGGAGAGCAGGAGAAAAGAGAGGGAAGGTGGAGTGGGCAACAGCTAGAGCGAGTATAACACGACGAGGCACAAAGTGGGCGAATTCGGTTAAGAAAAAAAGGGAATGTGTTTGTGGGGGGGTGGATGAAAGGAGGCTGATATAAGAAGCGAGACAGAGATGGATGGTCGAGCCATTCGGCTTGAAAAATATGAAAAAAACCTCGGCTGAAATAAACACAAAGGACAGGAAGAAATTGTTAAAAAAAAAAATTTTTCATAACGCAGAATATTACGAAACCTGAACGTCAGGATCTGAATCTTGTTGTTTGAAAAATAGATCATCTTTGTGCATTTACTCAGGTTATCTGCAACTTTTTAATCATTTTAAGAGTAGCAAAAAAAAGTAACTCTGCATGTGGTTTAATTAACCGGTTGACATAAGCAACCTGTGTCAGAATGTGCTGGAACCTGGAGGACAGAATGAATGAAGTCACAGAAAGAATTGGATTTGCTTTATGAAACAGTCCTCGGCAGTCGATTTTCGAACAACACAGCTCCTCTGGACTCCGGCTGCTGCACAGGTGTGTGCTCACAGCTTGTTCCTGAAAGATGATTTGATATTTTGTCCTGTGCGTCACCGCCCTGGGCACCGCGTTGTTTCTCCTCGGCTCTCTGGTCCGATATCAGATTAGCCCTGTCAGACTGCTGCTTTATCAGCCGCGCTGTCCGCCAGCCAAACAAATGACAGCGGCACCTCGGCACCCACCGTCGCCGCTCCCTCCGTGACAAACGACACGTCAGCTCGTCTCCTATCCATCTCCTGTCCACCTCATATTGCTGTGCCAAGAGGGGAGATTGCCACGCGGATGCCCTTCCACCAGCTGCCGGGAACGCGGGCAGAGCAGGTCATCGCTGATGCAGCTTCATAAGCTCTGCTGTTATTTTAGGACCAAAACAATGATTCGCCACACTGCAAACTATCTACTCTAGTTTCAACGTTGAACCCATCTGGCAAAGCAGAATCTTTCCGGTATTTTAATTAAACATGAAAGAAAGAAGCAAATAAATAAATAAATACACAGATAACAGCTTGACCTTCTGCTCTGTAATCTCTGTCAGTATGAAGACGTTAACCCGATCAGCCAAAGGTGACGTCTCCTGTGCCGATCCCCAATCAGCGTTAATGCTCGTCAAGTGCTCTCCATCCCTGCCTCCTTCCAGGCAATTAGACAGCGTCCAGAGCATTTCCACCAAAGAGCTACAATTATAGCAGAAAGGGTCTGGGGGGGTGAGATCAATTATCATACAAGCTATTCTGGACCGTCTTGCATTCTGCGACCTCGTGGCTTGTGCTCAGCTATGGTGGCACTTTGATAAAACCCGTTGGTCAAAGAGCCATATATTAGCCATGTCGCAGCGCTCAAAGCGTGTCAAAAAAGTAGAAGCTGACAGTTCAGAAATTACACTATATGTTATATTTATTTCTTTGGAAAGCGGTGAACTTAGTGAGATTATTGAAGATAAGCTCTTGGTTGTCAGCACCGTACTGCAAAAATACAATATGTTAATATTTTTACAGGTACAGGTATGGACATTTTCAAAGGTAACACAGTTTTGACAGAAAGTAGAATTTCGGATCCCTTATGGTGAAAACTCAATGCACAGTAGACGCCATTGAACATATTCTGCTCATGGGCTTGAGGGTTATATTTTTAATACTGAACATTTTTCCCCCTAATGTTGCAAGGTGTAAATCAGTTGGAGGGAGTACTCTTTCATTTTGAAGCAGATAAATCTATTTTTCAGATATTTTACTTTTAACAAAAACACAGAAAACAAAAACAGCACAATGATTTATTTGTCGCTGACTGAAAGGAGTGTTTTTTGGGGGGATTTCAGTCACCAAGACCACCACTGTAACTCTACACCATAATAAATTGACTTTGCAACAGACGGCGCATGTTCAAGCTAGTTGTCTATGTTCAACCGCGGACACATAAATGATTCAGAGAAGATCTTAGAGTAAGTGCTGTTGTCAGAAAAAAAGAGCAAAGTCAAGATTCTTGCCATAAACTTGATTTGCTATTTTGAGGAGGAGAAATGCTGAGTATGGATCAAAGAATATCATGCCCACACAAGCACTGAGGTCAAAGCTGTTTTCTACTAGAATGACTTGAGCATATTGTGGAGGAGACGGTCGTTTACCATAATGAATTCTGATGAGATTCGTCTGTCAGATTAAAAGAACCTTTTGATAAATGACCCTTTTAGCAGGTATTGAACTTAATTTTTAATAACCCAGCGTTTCTATACATATATCTTTTTATTGGTCTGATGCAATATTCTAATCAGAACCTCTGTGTTTTCATTAGCTGTAAGAGGAAATTCTTCATAATTAACAGAACAAAAAAAGCTTAAAAAGAAGCGTGTCAATTTTTATAATGCGTTTCACTTAGTGAAATGAGTTTCTAAAATGAATTCTGTTTAATGATATTGTAATGTATCAACTGAGTCACTCCAATTCTTAAGATAGGAAGGGATTTCTAGCATGACGACCGTAGAGTGGTGTGAAAAGTGTTTGCAACCTCCCTCAATTCTTTTTTTTTCATGTTTTTCACACTTAAGTTTTTCAGAACATCAAATCTTTTTAAAGATATTTCCCAAAGACAACACAAGTAAACACAAAATGCAGTTTGCACTTTGTTCTTAAGGGAGGGGGAAAAAAAGTCCAAACCTACATGGTCCTTTGTGAAAAGGTTATTGCCCCTGATAAACCTGATAACTGCAATCAAGGGCTTTCGATAACCTGCAATGATTTTGTCCCACTCATCTTTGCAGAACTGTTGTGATTCAGCCACAATCAGCCACGCCGGAAGGTTTTTCAAGGTCAGAATCTCAATAGGACTCAGATTAGAATAGGCTACTCCAAGGTCTATTCAGTAGCGGGCTTGCTAGAGTGTTTTTGGAACGTTGTCTACACATTGAAAACCTTGGTATTATTCATCTGGAACGAAGCACAAACAAAATCCCAGTGATGTGGAGCACCGGCAGTGAAAAAGATCAGATTTTCATCCACATTCGCCAGGGAGCATCATGAGAAACCTTTCTGAAAATAAGTTCAGTAGTACACAGATTTGTGAATGACGCCAGTCCAGTTTATCTTTGTTCCACGTCCTAGATTCAAAAACAGTGATATGTCCTAATTAAGGAACTAAGTGAGCAGTCATCTACTACTAGCAATGCTTACTTACTGCATAACATTGTATTTGGCTTCATTTTGCTCCTTGTGTGACACACCATAAAGTGGGAGATTTTAATCATCACTTGTTTACATAGTCAAGAAAATCTGCTTAAGAGTATAAGCCACCTCATAAATTATTAGTATTCCAATGTATTATATACAGTACAGACCAAAAGTTTGGACACACTTTCTCATTGAATTCAATGAGAAGGTGTGTCCAAACTTTTGGTCTGTACTGTATGTGTTTCTTTAGATTTAAATACCATGTTAAATCAAAAAGAAAAGAAAAAGGGAACCAAAATGCAGACAGCGTTTCACCAGGAGGCCTAAGGTGAGGAGCCCCGCCCCCTCGCTCCTCAGACAGAGTTTGGGGAAGAAGATGGCGGTCGTTCCTTCATTCACTGAAGCTATTCATGTTTACAGGTTAGTAAAGTGAAGATGGTGAAAACCCCTAAAATGTAAAGTAACAAGTTAATTCGGTACTGATTTCGCAATCACATGCTTAGATGTTCAAAAAAAAAAAAAAAGTGATTTTTGTCATAATTGCAGTTAGCGAGATTTTAGCTATAACGGTTGTATAACGGCCATTTTAGAGATGGCTGTGTGTATTTACAAGCTGCGTTCCCGATTCAACTTTATTCAGGTTACGGTGGTATCCTGACATGTGTTGTGTTGTCATCTGCTAAAAGGAAGAGTGCTTGATATGTAGAAGTGTTACGGTTACTCCCAGCTACATGTAATCAGTTCTCATCAGAGTTTCAAATATTTAGTATAGACGTTACAACTTTCCCCTACTGTGCAATCGATTCCACTGTACAGTCAGTCATACAGTTATTCAAAGCTTATGAGAGCTTAAAGTAGATTTGGTCATCTAAATATACCCATATTAAATTATATAACTAATAACATGATTAAGTCTTTCAGAATTATTACAATTCAGAAATTGAGGAAATTAGTAGCCTTAAGATTTCGCTGCACTTGAGAAATTGGTGTTCTTTTTATGTAAATCTGTGAGATTTTAATTTATTGTTGAATTGTTTTGATTTGGCCCTTTGATGCTGTCACAGCTGGTGGGAGCTGATGCTGTTCACTGAAGTGGATGCTAACTGGTTGTTTTAGAACAACAGAAGGACACTTAGACATGATTGCACAAAGGAATGTTCATTGTATGATTTTATGATTTCGAGAATTTGTAATAAAAAGACAGAGTTTCGGGAAGAAGACGGCGGTCGTTCCTTCATTCACTGAAGCTATTCATGTTCACAGGCTTTCCATTCAGAAGGAAGGAGAAACGGAGACAACAGATAAACATCTTTTGTTACGTTTGTTTCGACCCAGCTGAGACGTGTAACACTTACATAAAATGTTGCATAGTAAGCCAAGTAGTTTTGTGTGTTTTTCACAAACAAAACTTGTGAAAACATGGCTACAGAACTGTGTATAATTTTCATTAATAGTTTAACTAATACTCTTCTTCATGTACAGTTGAACTTTCTTGTATTGTATAATTTTCTCAGTTCCTGTTGCAATTAAACGTCTATCCTTTTTATCATAATCTTGAAACATTTTATAGTCTGTATCTGTCACAGCAAATAAACTAATTAGTTTAACCATTGTCTTTCTTTTCTTTCCTCTGCCTTTACTTTTTCTTTTCTATTAACAAAAGTACTTTCTTCATGAAACAAATATCAGAGGGTTATTAAGAATGATTAAGAAACATGCTGCCAAAGTGTGACATAGTCATGTGGGACCATGAACCTCATCTTTAAAGTCTCTGATGTCAAAGATTGTACAAGTCCAACAGATGGGGTGGCATTTACATCTAAATCTCGTCCAGAGCAGATTTATCCTAAGAAAAGCCATTAAAGTGCACCAATTTCCCTCCGACTCCAACTCTAAAGGTCAACCTGAAGCTGGTGGATCAGCTGGGAAAAATGTTTCTTTGTCACAAACCTTTTAGCTTTCTATTTAAAACGTGAAAGTAATTAGGAACAACTTGGTCATGAAGATACTGTGAGTTGGAAGCATCTATTCATAAAAGGCTCCCCAGAAGGAAGAAGTCAAGGTAAAATTGATGTTTATATGCTGTTATTTATATTCCAATGCGTTTATTCTGCAAATTAAATCAGAAAGCTATTTTGAAACAATGTAAAATGAGCCATAGGAAACAATTGAAAAGATTGAAACAATTTCTAACAGCAAGCATAATGGAAGTCATGTTTTCACCTTTACATCAATTATACCTTTTTAGTTTTTTAAACCAGAACACTGATCAAGTTTTCAATTATGACAGAAAATACGGGGTCAGCATTTGCCTTCATGCGTCATCAAACAGTAACCCTGGAACTTCAAGCATATCTATAAGCTTTCTAGACAAGATACACTGGGCACACCATAAGTAGGGATTTATATTCTCATCTAATATGCATCGTCATGGGAACAACAAGGCTCAAAGTAAATTAACAGTCCCTCAAAGTGTATTATGCAAATGAAAGCTCGCAAACCTAAATCCTGGAGGATCGCCTTGTACTGTGCGAAAGGACAAAGCGATCTGCAATGGAGGCAATTTGGTTGCATGTTTGTGGCAGAGCAATGAGGTGAGAGGGTCAAGAGAGGCTGAAAGGAAGCTCATAGCAATTCTGGGAGGGAAGCTACAAAGATCCACAGGTTAGATGGGAGGATCTGTTGTCAAGATAATTAGAAACGCGCTCCACAAGTCTGAAGACGATGGTGGAAGAGAGGCAGGAACGTTGGCCGTTGTGGTGAGATGAGGTCAAAACTGAACTATTTGGCTTCCGCTTCACAATGTTGCACTATTTGGCCTGTGTGAAAACACAATAAAAACAATGAACCCCGTGTTAACATGGCAAAAATATAAAAAAAATTAATACTTTTCCTATGTAATTTTGTTTCAGTGGCTTTGAGTTTTTAACTATACAAGTCAAACCTAGCATACTAGTGAGGAGCATTATGAGATGCTTCTTTAAACCCAAAAGGAAATGTGATTCAATAGATAGAAGAGAGTGAGAAGAGAAAGTATCTGAGTTTGTGTTTATTGGGGTCACTTTCAATAAACACAAAAAAAGAAGAAAAGGAAAATGAACATTACAAAACGAGTTTATAAAGGAGAGAAGAGGAGAGAGAAGTGTGGAGAGAGAAGGAAGATGGAAGAAAAACCCATGAAAGCCAGCCAGGAAACGTGGAATGAGATTATGACTGGAGTTTGAGGAGATGTGGAATGGTACGGGAGGAAGCAGAGAGTCTGATACCAGCGACTGATGACAGAAAAACTTTCGCCAACACGGTAAAGTGTGAAGACACCCAACCACGCGTGTGTCTGCGTGTGTTTGTGTCTGGTGTTAATTTCCCGACGTGGATTCACTCACACACACACACATCATAATGATTCACACAGTCACTGACAGCTGACTGTGTTTCACGTCGAGGCGCCAACACAGAGAAACAGGTGGAAATTTCTAAACGCTTCACAAGCAGTTTTACTGGGTGAAAGAACAGGATGGACTCTAACCTGTAAATAATGACACTTTAATGCAAAGTTGGCACTTTTAATGGACTTTCAATACAACTTTTAGAGCAACTTTGCATTAATAGTGTCATTATTTACTGAATGACACTTCATGACAACAGTCATAGACATTCATAAAGACTCCTTCATGTTTATAACAGGTGTTATATCATGTTTATGACAGTGTCATGTCAGTCTTATGCACGTCAAATAAAGTGTTACCGGAGAAAAAAATACATAGTTGAAATGCATTAATTTATATAAAATAAATTAATGTATTAAGAGATTTGAGGCCTTGAGGATGTGTTTTTGTTTATAAAATATGTCAGGCTCAAGTAGCCTTTATTCAACAGTGAATGGACAGGAAATAGCGAGGAGAGAAAAGGGAAAAACATGCAAAACAGAGGTCTGCGCTCCTTTAAATAGTTGTCAGTAAACAATGACTCAGATGACGGCTTGCACACTAGACGCAAGTTACTTCGTTTTGTGAAAATGGAACATATTTTAAGATGATATGTTTAATGACGAAATTGAACATACCATCGCAACGTATGAAAGTTGTCTCTGGAGTCAAAAAGGGAAATCGACGCTGAATGGCTCTAAGTTAAGAACGAATCAAGAGTATGTTTGTGTACCCATGGTGATCAAGATAAAGTTTAGATCTATTACCTGACCCCAGTTGGATTTTTTTTTTGCCTAATCTAAACTCTAATGAAGACGTTGTAGGTAGCTACCCCCGTGTGTGAGTAGGCGTTTGTGGGCGTGAGTTTATGGGTGTAAAAACTTGCCGGAGCTTTTAACAGGTTTCCATGACATTACTATGGAGTGCAACTTTCATTGAGCCTGATCTCACCCTCCCACGCCCGACATGTCCTGGTGCTAATGAATGTCTCGGCTTGGAAACACACACAGGCGCACACACAAGTCGATTGTTTCTGTGCTAAAGCCTCCCACTCGGTAGACACTTGCATTCAGGGCATTAACACTATTAGAAAAGGTGTATGTGCTAAGAGCATCATTGTGCGCACACAGACGCAATGTTGGAAGTGTTAGGCAAACGATTTTGCTCGGCCTAAGGTGAAATGAAAAGACTCCATCAAGATTCACTCATTAAAATAAATGTACTTCAAAAAGATCTCCAATTCACAAATTATCTGCTTTGGGTCTGTGATATTTCTTATTCATGAAACAATTGTACCACCATGACAGCATCATTGAATAAACAAACCTAGTTGGTGCTTCCTACAGAATTAAATTGAGAGTAATGCAGTGTGGCTAGTGCTAATGTAGGAATTTCAGCTAATTATATAAAATAAAATGCCATGGTCATCATTTGCCAATTTGCCAAGTGATGACCGTTTGGCAAATTGGTGAACATGGATAGAGTCAAGAGCGGTTCTTCCAAGACCAAGACCAACAGCAGTAAATTACTAAACCAAAACTATGTCTTGGTATCCAACTAATTATTGCCATAATATTAATATTACTAATTTGGATTATTACATGCAGCTGCACAGACCTTTGGAACAGATGCTATATTGGCCTAAAGATTTTTTTAGTGGTTCAGTGCCTTTAGTTGCCTCTTCACCTGACTTCTAGAGACAGGCAGCAGAAGGAGTGAACCATTATAACCTGATTTGCCTGAAGACACAGACGTGGAAGCAAAAAAAATAAAAACAAATCAATGACTGAGGTGGAAGATACAACATTTGAGTTGTGACAGGAAAGTAGAGGTGTGTCTGTATGTACTTACGTGTTTGAGATAGGACATTTTGGTAAGATTAGTGTTTCTGATGAGTTTCACATAGATTAATGTTGACCTTTATTAGGTAATATACAAATTTTAGCAGTTGGTTGACATGCTATTGGTTGGATTTCGGCTTAAGCAAATATATTGAATTATCTAAGGCAAGAATTATTTTCATCTTTAATGCAATAAATTATTTCCCATCAACAGCAACGCTATGATGCTATCCAACATGAGCTAAAAGTCTTTCTTTTTCATAATTGAATTATTACAAACAAAGGTTCTGTGTTATCTTTGGGTTTTAAAGCCCAAACCTGATCCATTTTGAGCCTAGCTCAGCGACAACAACTTTAACAAGGTGCTGATTTTTTCAAAGCAAATGGAGGGCAACATGAACATTTATTCATGAGTTTCTTTATCTGGATAACACAGCCACCAGAGTTCTCCTTTGTTCTCTGTTGCATTGTTGTTTAACAATCCTGTGATGGCAGTGGATTCCAAGAAATGGTACAGCTGGACAAAAGTTAGAGAATGGTGACCAATCATTATGGTTGGAGTCTACTCGTTGGAAGTTTAAAGTGAGTTTTGACAATGTCTTCTTGTTCAAATCACTTATCAATGAAGCAAACAAGCACTGATTTCTGGGGCTCTGAGTGAACAAAGGGCATCTGGGGTTGCAGGAACACTTTACTGCACCTTTGTACATCACAGTTGCTCAAATTACCTTCCCATAATGCACTGCCCTGTGATGTTGGTTACCAGGCTTTTATACAGCCTCAGTGGAGAGTCTTATTCTTGTTACTTTTTTCGTTCTTCTGAGGGGAAAAAAGCTATGGGAGGCTTCTTTTTCAAATGATTCCTGCTTTCTGATTAGGCCCCCAGCTCTGACCCTAATTCTTCTCCTCTGTAGAGTCAGGTCAGTGAAACACTTCACACTTCCAAGGTGATCATTAAAAAAACAGTGCTGAGGCAATTTTAGAAGAAACCCATACTGCTACATTCAGAAATAATGGAAATATTTTTTGTAGCAGCACTTTTGTTCCTGTGATTATGCCTGGGAGCGACATATGTCCAAATCCAAAATCAATATACATTTAGAGGTTGTGGAGAAAACAACAACAACTTAAGGGTTTGAAATAACTTAATTATTTCAAGTTATTAAGAAAAAAACACCATAAACTCTAAAGTTTATGTAGGTAAAAATTGTACAGTTTTCATCATATGCTACATCTACAACCATGTGCAGGAAACTTCCTTTACATCAACATAGGCCTGACCCTTGTCCTTATAATAGGCTTTACAATCCACTTTGGAAGCAAAAACTCTTAGTACTACTCTCTCATATCATAGTTTAGTAGTTTTCCAATGATGCTTCATTTCTTTGAGGTTTGCGGATAAGCAAATCATTTCAAGCATGTTGACTTGATCTTTGCCTCAAACATCTCTTCCTACAGCTGCTGTTTCTGCTGCATATTTCCAAATCATCATTCCGTCTCCGCCATGTTGGACAGCGGGTATGAGCTGTTGTTGCTGTCAGCTGTGGCTGGTTGTCCTCAAGCATGGTCATGCACATAATATGTCAGATGCACTTAATAGACAGCAGACGTTGTTCTCCTCCAACTCTTCTATAAAAATCACTTTTTCAGTGTTTTTGTGTTGGCAATATCAGGAGTTTTACCAGTGGACACTTTGTTGCGTTTGCACTGAGAGTCGAGGATTTATTAAGCAACTGTCGTGAAAACTTTCAGACTGAAAAACTGCTACTGAGGTTCTGGGTGCTTTTAAGCTAATGCAAACTGCTTCCACAGTTTATTATATCTTGCTTAAAAGGCCAGCAATCAAGTCCAATTCAGAACCCATCTTGTATATATTACTTTTTTTTATTGCTAATAACAAAAAAAATATTATTTTTCTTTGTCCTTTCATGTAAAACTCTATCAAAGCAAAATAATGCAAATGGCCATCAGCTAATCATGGTAACAGGAGTGTGTGGGCAATATCAACTCAATTCTTTATTTATTCTAAGTAAAAACTGCCATAGAGAATATATGTTAGCTAAATGTAAAGTGAAAAACAAGGTAACAACGTACATGTCATCTATTCAAGCATCTGTACAGGTACACCTGGATTTCAGCCTGTGTTTTGTTCATACATTTATACAGATCATTTATATTTTAATAGAAATTAGAAGCCATCAACATGCCAGAGTTAAACATCTCCTCCTACAGTTTGCTCTCCAACAATGCAGTACTCTGAGACTCCTACAAAACAGCGTAAATAATTAAAAGCCACACACTTCAGTTTGATCCACAGACAGAAGTTCCACTGAAAAATGAAACATGTCATAAATGTTGAGCAAAACACAGCAGCTCATTTGCAAAAGCTTCTGGAAAGGTGTCTGTGTGGCAAAACTAGCTCCATCTGTCACTGCAGGTGGCCCCCCCCCACACACACACACGCAAACACACGCCAGCTCACGCCCGCAAACAGGCACACTAACTGGGCAGGTGAACAAATGACTACTGATCCGAGATGTGCAAAGCAGAAAAAACATGGACGGGTTTGCTAGACAAACAGCAATTTTTCATGCACGCTCTCTTGATCTCCTTAAACACTCATTCATTCCCTGCTGAGAGTTTCTCTTCCCACTACAAGCACTCACTTTTGGTTTATTAATGAACCTTGTACATTTTACACTCTTATTTCCTTCTTATAGATGTCTTCCATGCGTGTTCCTTTAAAATACCTTAAGTTCCTCTTTCAGACTCATTGCTGCTCCCACTAAAAATGCATTGTTGTTTTTTTATAAATGTCAGAGGAAAAAAAATCGCCAAATATATATAAATATTTCACTAAAAGCATTATTATGAGTTAAAGTGAAGTAGTAACACTGCCTAAACATATTACAAAGTTTTTGATTTTTTTTTTTCTTTTGGAATACTAACTAAGTCACAGAACTATTTATTTACTGATGTTCTCCATTTAAATTTTGACAGTGTTAGTCCTACTGAGAAATCAGGTTTTGGTTCTATTATGAATAGAGAACCTGTTTGTTTCACCTCTCTATCATTCTCTTACACACAGGCTCACTTTATCTTTTCATTTCTGTTTTTCCTTATTTCCTCCGCTACAATTTATACCCTAAATACTTAATTTCATCACGTCTTAATATTTTGTGTAGTTATTGCATAATGATTTTGATTACAAAAAAGATATTACCAAAAACATGAAATGACTCAGAAACCGACAAACACTTGCCTAATGTTGCGAGCAGTGTTCAGTACAGATGGCGAAGACGAGAACTACAGCCAGAATAATGTAGCAATGTCTTACGGTTTTGTTTTGTGGTTGTTTTTTTTTTTAAGTTGTTTGATTTTCTGCGTTCTCCATGTTTTGGGGACTTATTAATTTAATTGACAAGTGATCATTGTGGGCTAATGTACACAAGCATATTTACATCATGTAATGCAAATGAGCAGAAGTGAACTGTTCTTAGATTATTATAATGAATGAAAAGATCATAAACAAATCCACTGCAGAACAGCAGCGGTGTTAGGAGCAGAAAACGACAACGGCACTGTTATGGTGCTTGTGTGGCTCTTTTTCCACTCACCCTTTTGTCTCTTCCTACTTAATGTTTAATGTTCGTTCTAGGAACAGAACGGATTGTTTCTGCCTGCAGACATGCATGCAGCCCGTTTGACCGCTTGACGAGGATTGCTGGTGCAT
Source organism: Xiphophorus maculatus (assembly GCF_002775205.1). Classification (NCBI taxonomy): domain Eukaryota; kingdom Metazoa; phylum Chordata; class Actinopteri; order Cyprinodontiformes; family Poeciliidae; genus Xiphophorus; species Xiphophorus maculatus. Next base: position 17,136,829 of record NC_036452.1, on the reverse strand, counting down.
TGCTGAGCTAAAATTGGAAGGGACACTGCAAGCTGAGGGGCCCTGCTTCGGAGATTTGACAGATAGTGATTAGCCTGAGTGTATTCACACTATACTGTCGTATCGGTTATGTTCCCACAAAACGCTGCAGCGCAACATTTTGACACTTTTCCAATATAACAAACACCCAAAAAACATTGTTGTGGATGCTGATGAAAAAAATCTAATCGCAAATCCTCCATAGATCACTTGCACCAGCAAAGTGGGTTTCAACATCTTGCAGTGTCATTCATCATGTGGTAGGGATGAACGTTTTCACCATTCAGCTCAAAATGCTGTGAAATATTTGTTCTTGACATATTTATCTTGGTTCATAAGATATGTAAGAAATCTTCTTTTTGTTTGTTTATGATCAGTTATATTTATGCCGATGCACAAAAAAGTATGTTGTTTTCCATTTTGCATGTGGATGCTGTCAAACGCATACAAGAATACAAGGTTGCACATTTCAACTTCGTGAACTCTTTGCTGTTAACACGCTAGCATAACAGGAAGTACCGGAAATATTCTGTCCACTCACACATTCAGCTCATTTAAATCCATACAAACGTGTAGGAAAATGGAGACGAACAGGTTTGTTGCAAGAGCAACCGCCAACTTGTCTTCAAGAACACAGCATCTTTTAAAGAAAACAAAAGTGGAAGACAGACCTGCTGGATGAACGTGTGCGCCCCCTGCGGGCTGAGCAGAAGGATGGCTCTGCGTAACGTGTCCCGGTACCGATTCAGCTCCTCCGTCCTCATGGTGGTGAACAGGTTGGTGAAGACTTTACTGATGTTCCTATCCACCCTCTGTAACGCAACATCAACGCCCTGACGGGACGTCTGATCAAGGAAGCCCTGCAAGCCACGGATATCTGGGGAGACAACAAAGAGTCAAGCAAATGAGAATGTCTTTAGAAGTGTCAACAAACTGCACAAAGAGAGAATAAAGGCAGTAAGCAGCTTTTTTTTCTTTTTACAATTATACATGCTTCTTTGCACACACTCATCCTGACCCCAAACCCAAACTTTACAGGGAACCTTTTACGATGAACATGAGGTGTAAAAAGAAGAAAAAAAGATCAATATCAATATCAAAAACCTATGAGCCCAGAAGCGAGTCAGAAAGCTGTTCATATCTCAAGACAATCTTTACATTCACATTTTAAAACTTAATTTGAGGGTATGATAAAAGTCTTGGCCTTGTCATAAAAAAACATATCCTCTATACACACATAATTGAAAATAAAAACATACATTCAGTGCAATGATCTTTCCTGCCAACAGAAGGATGGCAGGAAACGATCTTCAATAACTCTTTGCAAAGTATCTAAATTAATGAGTTACAACAACTTTTGATTTCCCTCTGGGATTAATAAAGTATTTTTGAACTGACTTTGAATTTGAATAAGATTTGTGTGGTAAGGTTTGGAAAAGCCAACCCAACATGAGGATGACCAGTATCTCTCTAATGGTATTTCTTCAAACCCAGCCTTGAACATTAGCCATCAACCCGCTGAAATGGTGACAACTGACCACAATCCATGCGACAGCAGTTTTATGAATTAGCAGCATTTATTGAAATGACTGTGACTCATTAAACCGGCCCACAGCCAGCGAAAAAACAGACGACTCAAAGAAAAACTGACCCGTACAGAGGTGACTCTTGTTTTTGTAGCTATTGAAGGTGACTGAACCTCTGAGAAAGCATTGGTTCAATCCCTACACCATCTGCGTCTGAACATGACAGCATCGCCTCTTTTTATTATTTCTTTTTGAGGCATCTTTCAAACTCTTTCTCAGATACTCTTTCTCTTTCTGCTCAGAAAATGGCAGCTCAGCTGGTTTCTGTACTGTTGGAGAAGCTGACAGGTTGTTTGGCCTGAATATCTCTCACTTTTTGTGAGCCTCCCTCCATCTTTCTTAGTCTATTAGCACTGACAGCCGGCTTGTTCCGAGCACCCACTGCCACACTATACTGCTGAAACGTTTTTTTTTTTTCCAGCTGGGCTATTTCATCTACCGTGCTCCCCCCGACGCCACATCTCCGGCCCGACAATAACCACCAATTCTGTTCTCCCTTAAATTTTCTTTCCATCGATCCAACTGTCACTCAAAGCCTGCCTCCCACTCTTTCCCAGAAAATCGGCAGGGACGTTTACTCCCGGAGAACAAACGAGAAACTGTTTTATGAAATTTGAAAGTCAGCCCTGTGACTCACCCTTCCCCGCTGATTACAAAGGCAATACCTGAAGGCAGGCCCCGTGGAAAGCAATATTTTATCTAACTTTAGAACTTTTATATCTCTTATCCAATAAGCGGTTCAACATTCTATATAAACAAAGCAAAGCAAAAAAAAACCTTTGCCCTCTTATGAGAAGAAATAACCCAAAAGAAGAAAATAATTTTTCCACTCCTTCAAATTACGTTTTGTTGAACTTACTGTAGCGGCAACATGTTGAAAGGTAAAGCACTTAGTGGAATCAGCTAGACGGCGTTTGCATCCACAGCCTAAATCAACATACTGCAACTAATTCAGCACTCAGAGTTTCTGTCTTCACTTCCCCCGCAAAAAAATTGCTGCTGAAAAACGAGAAAGAAAAAAATAAATCCGCTCTTTTCTTGAGCTCAAGCACTGGAACACCACAAGTGGAGGGGTTTGAAAGCAATTTAAAGAGCTGCTGCTCGCCAGCCACAGTTCAATTTCTCCTCAGCCACTTTGAGCAAGGCACTGGGGGTGGGTGGGGGATGCACTGCCCTCCCATCAGAAATGCCAACACTTATCTCTGCTCATCAGCATCACGCTGACCTCTCCCCGCTGAAGACCCGGTGAAGATCCGGAGCAGGTGAACCTTCGACCGCGAGATTCAATTTAGATTCACACGACACAACTGTTGTCTTTCACGTACAGTGCAAATACCTTAAAGGCCAGCGATGCCTAATATTTGCATCATGTCCGGATGCAGCAAACATTGCTGATATTTGCAAGCCCTGCAGAAGGAATGTCGATAAATTTTTAAGCATGAATTTTTATCAGGCGGGAATCCTTGCCAGCTGAGGTTGGCAGGCCCTCAGGCTTTACGAGACGAGAAGGAAAACAAAAAAATCGTGGAAATATTATGTCTAAAACCAAAGCTTATTAAGTTTTCCCTAACATTATTTCATCAAATAAATATTCATAGAAGACATTAGATAGCATCTTTTTTTTTGTTGCTGCTGTTGTTTTCTGATCACACCAAATTTTAATTGTTAAATTCTAACAACTATTCGAGCAACCTTATGTAACAGGCCAAATAAGCAGATGTTTGTGTTTCTCTAGCACAAAATCAGATGAAATCAATGGCTGCCTGGACAGAGACTAAAATTACACACACAATCGTTAAACTCCAAGGGTGAAAACAACCTTAATTTGTTGCAGAACAAAGGTTTGCTGCAGACCAAACAACCAGAAATGTACTCTTTTTCAGCTTATTTTTATTGTTTTTTTTACAATTAAATTATTTAAGGGGACATTTTGATGCAAAAACTGATCATATTTGGGATGAAACACTTCTCAGTTGTAAAAAAATCCATCTACATTACCCTAGATCACATGTGTCAAACTCAAGACCCGGGGCCCAGATTTGATCCGCAGTAGCTTTTTATGTGGCCCATTAGACTCCAGATTACATCAAAAAGTCCCTCCACTTTTTGTAAAATTCATGCAAAATTCACACAAAATCAACATTTTTCTCAGATTTTACTGCAATTTTTTTTTCTCAAATTTGGCCAAAAACATATTGTGTAAGTGCCTGCTGTCTCAACTTTACTTGATGTCAACACGTAGTACGTGATGGATTTGAAAAACATCCTTACAAATATTTCTAATTTAGCACCACAAAATATGTGATTCTGATTGCAAAAGAAAAACAAAACACACACAAAAACAATCAAGACATTCTGGATGGACTGAAAAGATGTTCAATTATTATTTCATCTTAAGGAACACTTATGGACCACTAAAACCAACAGATATTTATTAATATTTTACCTTCAATAGATTCTGGCAGAACTGGCCCTTTAAAAACATTCAGATTTTCATATGGCCAAAAATGAAAATGAGTTTGACGCCTCTGCATTTAGACCCTAAATGCATCATATCTGAATCTGTTGGATAAGGGTAGCTATTTTTCCTTTTCTAATAGATGGTTGGTTGAGGTTTTAAAAAAAAACAAAAAACTGCAGGTGATATCAAGAGCAGCGATGACAACATTCCCTTTTACTGTGATGCCAAATATATTAAGATCTGCAGTGGAATGTGTCTACTTGCTAGCCAAGCTCATAGATCAACAGACTGTGGGGGGAGATCTTGTTAATTAACTGTACGGATGTGAAAATACTGGAAGGAACAAAGTGACGGCAGAGAGATGAGAAATCATAAGAAACACGGTGAATGAAAGGATGAAAAGAACGAGTGGTGGGAGTATTAGGAGGAATAATTGAGCCTTCTTATCCACACAGGCAATGACAGGTGTGACATTTTAGCTTTGGAAAGCCTCTCTGTATTGGATATCCATGGAACACACACAGGAAATCATTCTTCTGTCTGGTGTGGCCACTTTTGCAGTACCTGTGAGGAATAATTTTAAAATGAAACATCTCTTGACTTCAGTTTATTTACAACCTTCATCTACCATAAAAATGGAAGGAACTTTCCCCTGTAGTGGTTCCATAGCTTAACCAGAACTGGAGCTACAGGCAGTTTTCACCTGCTTTAAAATTAAATGCTGTGGTTTTCCACATCCGGAGAGCAAGTTTGGTGTCATATTACACCACCTAAATTTTCTCTTTACACTCACTGGTGACTTTATGTTAGGTAGATATTGCCAATAACACTACGGTACGGCATGGTAAACTACGGCAAACTGAATTAGTCTGTGGTAGAATCACCTAATTTAATCATTTTGTTACAGAAATCTGGGTTTTTGAATATTTGCATGGATTTCTGATCAGTATTGACCAGTAAAAGAGCTGCTTGTAGATAATTACACATAGAGATTTATTTATTTATGTAAGAAATATGTAATTTCATAAATTATGATTATGACTATTTTCAGCTTCAGAAACCAGAAGTCAACACATTACGTCAGTCACACTGACCAACTTAAACTCTGTGAAGGGTCAATATTAAAATACTAAACACACACATACACACACACACACACGCACACACGCGCGCACCCAATCACAGTAAGGTTTGGGGAGGAAATATGAAAATGGGCTGTTTTACATCCTAATAACGAAGGAAAGAATGGAAACATGACTTGAGTAATCCTTGTCATGAATTATTCCATGCATCATTCCCTGTACATAATTTAACTTACTGACTAATTTCCTTTAACTTCTTTGTATGTGTGTATTAGTCGTGTTGTTAGCAATATTTGGTGTAAATGTCATTTCAACAGCTGCATTAGAAATACGGTTTGCCAGAAGAACAACACTGGTGTGTTCAATACTTGCTTTATCCCGACTGTAACCAGTTTTTTATGGAAAATTTATCTCCAGAGCAACCTTTAGAACATCTAGCTGCTTGTCTCCAAACCATTAGCATTCTTCACCATGAAAAATAGACTCTCCCATATTTTCTCTAAAAAAAAGGTGGGAATAAAACAGCATTCCTGCAACCACTGGATTTATTGTTATTTACCTTCACAGAGATGCATTTCTTCATTGCTGTTAGCCACCTCTGCTTTCCACAGAGGAAACTATTCCCTCTCGGCAATAAGGCAACATTCCAACCTAAAAACTCTTCCATAAGAAGCTGCAGGATTACATGATATAATGGTGTAGACGTACAGATTGGTGATTTGCTTAGTTTTTAAAATATTTTTCTCTGACAGTGACATTTTCAATCTACAGTTGGCCACTTAGATCTGCATTAAAGTTGATACTATGGTTGTAGCTTTTGGGGCCTATAAATTCACTCCTCTAAGACACACACACAAAAACAAAATGAGTGATGTGATGATGTGCTGGATAATTCATTCCGTCTCCATACGCCTCTCACATACATGCAGCTTGTCTCAGCGTGTTATCCTCAGAATCTCAACATTCATGCAAACGAACCCGCGCATCAACAAGTCTCTCACTAACCAGGATGATGTATAATTTAACTGCCAGGGTGCTGCTCGTGATAGGAATGCGATGCCGACGCGTGGAGCGTGTGAAATGCTAATGCGGGCCTCACGGACGCCCCTCGCTGCTCGGCTCCTGCTCCCCTGCCAAGGTGCTATGTAAATGAAGCCAATCAAAGAGCGGGCAGGCTCTTTTACAGGCGCCACCGCGAACCTATCAGCCGCCGTCTGAGGAGACCGGGATGAGGGCGGCTCCCAGACCCGGAGCAGAAACGAAAGACAGACTTTGCCCACGTTCCATATATTGATGCTTAAGAGCTCTCGTGTTTTATTAAGAAGCAGCGCTCCGTGATCATGTACTCGGGAAGCATCTGTGAACAGAGTCGTCATTCCAGCCCGATTCTTTTTACATCCATAAACAGCGTGAGGGCAGAGCTATATGAATTAAATATGCCCACTTCATTATTCATACTAAACAATTTCTTCGGCTGATATTAATCCTTATGACGAGGACATGACGTGCACGCGGTCCTGATTATCAAACTGCTGAAACGCGTCGTTGTTGAGACACGAAGCCCCTTCCCTGCTGCTCAATTACAGTTTAGGCTGATGAAACTGAGACTATTACTTCATATGACTCACGAGGCTTATCGTAATGCTGCTGGTGTACGGTTATATTGGTGCACTATTTAGGAGTTCAGGTCTTTATTGCTGCTGATCAAAATTCTTCCACCTGCAGCAGAAAGATAAACGTGACTTCCATTCTGCCTCACTATGCATTGGCTTCCGAAGTTTTTCCACAGTTTATCACATCATATCCTCAAAGTTCAATAGTTTTTCTTCAGGTTTTATGCGATGTACCGACACAACAAAAAGCATAATTGTGAAATAAAACATCAAGTTAAATATTTTTGAAAATGAAGGTGATTTTAGAAAATGCTGGACATTTGTGTTTAGCTCCCCAGGTGCTTGCACCTTTTGCTGCAGTTGCAAGTCTTTCAGGCTACCGCAGGTTTCTAAATTGAACTTACATCCACGTAGATTGGGATGAGGGTCTCAGAAGGCTTAAATCAGGAAGGCAACATTCTTTGACTGTTCTGTTGGAGCTGCAGCTGTGTGTTTAGCGTTATTGTCTTCCAGGAAACTGAACAAGATCCCCAGTTTAAAATCTTTCCAACCTTCTAACAGGTTTTCTTCCAGGATTTTCCTGTGTTCGGCTTCATTCAGCTTCCCATAATCTCAGACAAGCTCCATGTTTTTGATTAAGAAAACCATCCCCACAGCATAATGATGCCATCACCATGTTACATCTGTGGAATGATGATGTGCAGTGTACAATGTACACTGCTATACAGGAAAAGTAAATGGCTGAATTTTGGTCTCGTCTGACTGGAGTTCCTTCTTCCCCATGGTCGCTGTACTTCTACATGGCTTACTGTAAACTACTGTTAACTACAACTAATAGCTCTCCAGTAGAAAGAGAGCCCCGCCAAAGCTGTGGATCCCTGTTACTCCTCCAGAGTTACCACAGGTCAACTTGATCGCTTCTCTTTTTAAAGCTCTCCCCTCCTGGCTTGCCAGTTTAGGCTTTTGACCATATCTTACATTTACAGTAGTGCCAAGCTCTTTTTTTTTGCCAAGCCCTTCTTTTTTTTTTTTTTTTTGCTTTTTGGTCTAATGGAATAAGCAGCGCTCGAAGATATTCAAAGCTTGGGACATTTATTTTATAACCCAACCCTGCCAAGTCACACTTTGTTTCCTCTAAAATCCCTGAATTAAACTGTATCTTGAAGAGACATGCATCATTTATATAGTTTGTTTCTGTCCATGTGTCTAAGATGAATTGGACCGTTGGCAGTGGACTGAAATAAATACTCTTTTGGCGACAGGCAACCGAAGTATTGGCATGTCGCAGCTAAGATTATCTAATGGTAAAAGAGATCTGAGCTTTAAAAAAGAAAACTGAAGTGCTGGTTAGAAAGGCTACATTTGGCTCCTAATTTACACATAGATGAATTTCAGAAATTATAGTTAAAAATTGCTTTAAATGTCGAATTGCAGTTTTTCTGAAGGCAAATAGACATGATGGATGAATGTCAACACTTTTCCATCATTTATAGCACAACATTTCACTACTTTGATGGAGTTTTGGTGATTATGCTGAGTGCAAATGATTGTGTCCACAAAGACAGCTTGGGTTTTAATGTTACCATGACAACTGTAAATTATCAAGTTTTTTTTTATTATTATTTACTGTTGTGGTTGGTCAAAAATAACCTGTTGAAAGAAAATGGGATGGATTTTATTCTTTAAAAAAACATATTCCATAAAAAAAAAATCAAAAAACTTTTTTTTTCAGTGACTACAAACTTTAGGTAAGGCAGATGTGTGTTGATCTTTAAAAGCCAGGAAAAAGCTCCTTGACTAAACTTACCCGTAGCTACAGACTGAGCAGCAAATTAAAAGGATATAAAAAAACAAACTACAAAAACCAAGGCAAACATGTGGAGCGGAACATGCCAAATTCAGCTGGGACTTTACCTGGAACTATGCTTTCGTCAGATGAGACCAAAATTGAGATTTACAGTAACAAATACTCTACAGAGTTTGCTGTGAAACAAGGGGTGAATATGTGGGAAACCGCCTCTGATAATTATGGTGGATAAACCTGAGAATGTGTTGTTATGGGGTTATTTAACAAATACAATAAGAAAGTATAATATCCTTCAGTACAGCATAGTACAATTTAGCATAGAAAAATATTCCGTAACAGATTTTTTTTTTTTTTTTAAATTGATTAAATGTAGTAAAGGTAAATCTAGCCACAATCCATTTTTCAAGTATATCCATTTATTTTCGGTCTCTTTTGTTCCCGTGTGCACAAGCTGTCACACTCCTGACACCTGCTCTGCCGACGCTGGAAGTTGTAACCTAAGAGGAGAACGCCGCTGTAATTGGTCGCAGCAGATGAAGAGCAGTGCCCTTTTCAAACTAGACTCATAACAGACAGTGCTGCCAGGCTCGGCTTGTTTCCACATTGTTGTTCTGTGACTCTGCTGAGAAGTTTGACTTTCTCGGCTTTTTAATTTATACAAGACGCTCTCCTGCTGAGCTTGTATGTGTCAGGGACTTTACCCGCACACACACAAAAAAAAAACATTTTGCAGAGGGATTTCGCTCCGCCTCCATATCCCTCAATGATTGCATTGTTAGAGCCATTGCGCAGAAGAGATTGCACGTCGAGGCTCCGACACAACCGATGCAGTCTTTAAATGCAGAAGGCGCACATAATGAACCAATATCATTGATTTAGAAAGTGCTGAAAACACAGATGTCTGTAGCCAGAATGGAAGCAGATGAAGTTCAGTGCACACAGTAAAACATGAGAAACTCATTACAAAGCAATGCAAGGCGCTTACTTGCTGTAACTGAAGCAAATCTAATAAAAACCCACAGGAATCATGTTTGTGTTATGCTACATAAAAAAAAAAAAAATCTTGAGCTGTTTGCTACAGTAACAAGAACTTGTTCACTCTCTATGATTGTCCCCAGGGGTTCGCACCATCTAAAATGAGAAAACCATTTAGTTTGAGAAAATAAGTTTTGATGATCTCCGTCCAGGAAACCAAAAAGAAAGAAGAAAATCTGCAAAATGTCGTAAAACTGTGTAAAACTATCATATTCTTTATCTTGTCTGAATGACTTTTTTAGCTTCAGCTTCTATTACAAATTCTCACAGAGAAAAGCTAATAATGATAATTTGTTTCACAGGAAACACAGACTTCCCTCTATGGAACTACCAATGAGTGTTGTAGTGAACTATAACCACTAAAATTCAGAATGAAATACTATGTGAACTTTTTAAGGTCAAATCCAGCTGGTGATGCACCCATGTTTCTTAATATGATGCCAAGTGGAGAGAAAAAAAAAAACATCTGCAATTATCTGCTACTGCCCAATCAATCAGGAAGGGCTATAGGACCATTTACACACAATATGAAGTCCATCATTCTACAACGAGTTAAGAGAACATGTTCTTTTATGTTTATTTAAAATGGGTTGCATTTCTACACATCAGAAAACTAGTTTTTTTTAAATCAAAGTAAATTAAAGCAGCTGTACGCTCTGGTCAGCCAGCTCATTTCTTATCACAAATAGCAGACTGTAATGGAGTGCAAACTAAAGGAGTATCTCTATCCCTCTTATTAACCATTTTAAAATGCATTGGCAAGCTATGACTTTTCCAGAGCATACAGTCTGACTAATTGACCAGGTATTCATTTCTAGTGAATACTATGTTACTCTATAAAAATTGGACAGTCAAAGAGGCAGAATACTGCCGGTGTTGTACATGTTTGCAATGAGAAAGTTCACATAACAACCAATGAAATAAGTGAGTGATTTTTGCCACCAACATCCTGAAACTCATGCTTTTTTCTTTATGACAAATCAATTTGATACCAATGGAAAGTCAATTTCTGTCCCCTTTAGTAGTGTCAGTAATTAATTTGTGGGATGTGAACCAGAATTCAGAAGATGGATCATGGTAACTGGTCAAATCCTCTCTGCTAGTGGCAAAAAGTGGTGGAGTCAGTGTGATGGCGTGAAAATCTCAGTGCAGAGATATCAAGACCCAATTCTGCTACCGGTGGCAATTCTGTATTTTCACAGTCTGAGATTGAACTTTATCCTCCAGAATGTCAAAGATCTTCCCCACAAAGCAGTGTTAATCAGAGACTACATCCAGACTTTGAGGCCTGCCTACAGTCCATCCTGTTCAAGCCAGAGTGACCAACATAACTTCATTGGCTGACTTGGAACAAGGGCTAGTTGAAGGAAGCCATTTATTGACGACAATTACGTCTTACAACAAAGAAATAAATGATAAAACACAAATGTCTCTACCTCTAATGCTACGCTTGAATAGCACTAATTCACAGCAGCTGTCGTCTCAAAGCCCTTCACAAGACAACAGGGTCCAATGTTTATTCAACTACATCCAGTCAAATTCAGTCTATATTACGTTCCAGTCAATTCAATTTATTAAAATGTAGTGATACAGTAGGATTCAGATGCAGCTACAGCCCAGTTATATCAAACTCAACAGGTGAAATGGCAATCCAAAAATATTATAGCTAATAATTAGCATTATTGCATTTTTTTCTATTCAGTTGTTGCTTCTCTGCTACTCGTAGCGGCACAGACTGTCCTATATTTTCATTTAAAATCACTGAAAATTTTGGTATAATAATGGGAAACTGCAATACTTTTACTGAAGAAATATTGTGGGAATGTAAAGTCCACCTAACTCGTAACAGTAGCAAAAAAAAAAAAACCCAACAAAAAACAATGAGGTATAAAACCTCATAAAATAAAAGCCACCACTGCTTTGACCCTGTGAAATTCTGTGCTCCTTTTTAGTCCTAAGAGTTGTTTGTCTACCTTTCAGACTTATCTTCCCTGCATAACGGAAGAACTCATGGCCACCCAAAGCTGCTTGCCAGACAGTTGGATTTAAGTTCATGTACCTGAGCATCACTCAGCTTTTTGTTTGTCACCGATTGTCGATAAAGCCTCGAGTTTGCTTGGCAGATAAAAGCGGGGGGGGGGGGGGGTTGACGGCGACTTTCGTGCATTTGTGCAGAGAAGCGAACACGCTCACTTCTTAAGAAACAGAAAACACTGCCGCCCTTTACAGCAGAGCAGTCACAGAGGGCGAAACTTGATGTGTGGAGGTGGAGGAGACGCCGTGATTGCCGACATTAAACACGGGAGGATTGAAATCACAAAAGATATAACCTTTAAAGGAAAGGAGAGATGTGACGGAGGAAAGAGGGAAACATCGCAACATACTAGAGCAAGAATTGATCCATAAAAATACTAAGAGGCAAACTCTTTCCCGTTGACCTCAACACAGATTTTCACTCTGAACAATGACTCCATTTGTTATGTGATATTCAAAAATGAAAACTTTCACAGACAGATGTATACACATATAACACAGTGACTTCAACTATATGCCTTGCATTTTGTGACACTAAAATATGTTTGCAACAAAGAGGTCGTTAGTAGATAAATCTTGAGCTAGAGTAAAGAGCGATGAATACAAACGCAGGCCACATTTTTCAGATTATTTGGATAGCACTGTGGAAAGAGCTGTAGGGATGTGAATACTTTTTCTAGGTTCTACATGAAGGAGATATTCAGATTTGGATTATATCATTTCTATCACATTTTCTGTTTGAGAGGTTTGTGTTACTACAAACAAAACAAGTGCAAGTTACTGTGTTTTCTTTTCACTTGAGGAAAAAAAAAGATACAAATCTGTCCTCATTAGTACTTTAACTTCAGATCTATAACAGAGAGGCTTAATATTTATGTTGTGAGAGAAGTGGAGCTGCTCATGATGCTGCTGCGGATTATGAAGGAAGGTTGGTAATGTCTAATATTTCTTGCTCACCTTGTTTCTTCCCCCACCCGCTTCGGATGTTATCATCCCATAGAATGGCGATTATCAGTGGTTATCAGCCCCATTGAATGGCCTCAGTTGGTCCCTGCTCTACCTGCTAGCAGGCTGTTATCAACCGTTATCAACCATTCTATCGGTGATAACAGCCGCTTGTCGCTAATAGAACCTTTTTTTAACCTTTTTTTAAAAACCTTTATTCATAATTTATCTGCGAATTTGAACAGGATATTAAGAATTTACTAAAAATACAAAAGCCAAACGTATCCGTCATAAGATTTTAATTAGGTATTGTAATAAACGTTACAGTATTTAAAAACAACTCACTAAAATCTAAAACCGGAGGGTTTTTTTTTCTGTTTTGTTTATTTTTGTTCGCTTTTTTAAAGACTTATATTCCCAATATGCCTTTTATTTCTTTGGATTTTTTCCAATAATTCACTCAAAATAAATGCCAAAATTTAACATACTTGGTTAATTTTATTGGATCTTTACAAGACGTGTTCTCTCAATACATGCCGTGTTTTTATCTTCCGGTCGTGCAATTATATATATATATATATATATATATATATATATATATATATATATATATATAAGCATACAATGAAATTAAAAGGTATATTCTAGAGTTATGTAGTTGTCCAACCTCATAGCCTTCCACTAGGTGGCTGTATGTACATCCGAAGTTGCTTGCAATCCATTAATAATGATAAGAAGAAGTTAGGGTTGGCCCTAATCTTATTTTTAATTTAAAAAATTAAAAATAAAAATACGGATGGATTTGCTCATATGATTATATGAAAATCTGTGTTTGTACCATATGAAAATGTTTAATATTTGTATTAGTAGTAATAATAATAAATTACGGATTGCACCCGACAAAACATTAGAGAAGAAGAAGAAGAAGAAGCTTACGTCATTCGACGCGACACTTTCCACGGTCGGAGCTGGTGAGTAGCCCCTGAATCTGTCAAATAAAAATGTAGTAAAAAACCTCAAAAGACCGAAAGTCTACATTTATAAATCTGCTGATGGTAGTTCTATGAGTTAATGTTAGCGAGTATGTGGCACAGCATGTGTTTGTACAGATTTAGACACGTTTTTAACCCTATTTGGTAGAAAAAAAAAGCTAGCTAAAGTAGCCTCTTAAAAGCCAGTCACATTCAAATGTAGCTGTCCTTCATACCTTTAATAACAATGTGCTAAAATTTTGTTTTTTTTATTATTATTTTATGCTTCTCGGTGTTACAGTATTTCTGTCTTCTTTCTGTTCTCTCCCACTTTAGAACCATGCCTAAATATAAGAGCAGTGTCCGTTGTAAGACCAAAAAAATAAAAGTAACTCGGAAAACCATCGGTGCTCGGGCGAAATATTTCTACATTCCCTCACATGCAGGCTCATCTGACACCAACACTGTTTTTCCCTCATCAAATGATATTTGTACTGAAAACTCAAAGGAAGAAGGGACCGCGTATACCAGGGCAAAAAGGAAGGAGCTGAGCCTATGGGATACACTAAAAGATCAGGTCTTGGAAGAGTCCTATAAGTCCTCCGCTCCTTTCTCTGACATGTGCTCTGTGTGCAAGAAACCTGGAGTATACCGCTGTCTGGAATGCAGCAGAAGCAGTGTTTTTTGCAAGGATTGTGTCTACACAGTACCCATAAATTCTTTGCACCTCCCTGAAAAGTGGAATGTAAGTTCATTTTTGTTGAATGTACTAATAAATATTGTAATTGATATGTATAGAATGAGAATGAGTTCTTAATTGCATAAAATTCGGTTTTTCTCTGTCCTTTTTTGTGTCTCTTTAGAAAACCTGCTATGAGGCTGCTTTCCAGCAGTTGGTGTTGCATTTAAGTGGGGATCACAGCACCCATGTTGTTTACTCCAGAGATGTAAAGACTTTTGTCAACACAGGTATGTTTTTACACTATGTAATTTTTTAATTAATTAATTTTGTGTATATGTGTATGTATATATATATATATATATACTGCTCAAAAAAATAAAGGGAACACTCAAATAACACATCCTAGATCTGAATGAAAGAAATATTCTCATTGAATACTTTGTTCTGTACAAAGTTCCATTTGCACAACAGCAGGTGGAATTGATAGTCAATCAGTGTTGCTTCCTAAGTGGACAGTTTGATTTCACAGAAGTTTGATTTACTTGGAGTTATATTGTGTTGTTTAAGTGTTCCCTTTATTTTTTTGAGCAGTGTATATATATATTCTACAAAATTCTAAATCTTATTTAGTAAAATTTATGTTTTCACTTTATGATTATTAATCTTGTCCCACGTGAATATATGTTTATGTGACTTTTTATTGTGGAATAACTTTTTATTCTTCTTTGTTGTTATTTATTTATACTTGGATACACAAATATAGAAAACTACATAAATACATAGATTGGAGGGGAAGCTCAGTTAAAGACAACACATGTTAAGTTAAACACAGTTAAAGTGGCAAGTCTGCGTTGGTTTGTACATGTTTAAAGAAGGGATATATCATCCATCCATTGCCTTCTGCTTATCTGGGGTCAGGTCACCCAAGTAACAGCATAATTAAGGATTCCCAGACTTCCCTCTACCCAGCCAATTGGGCCAGCTCCTAGGGTGTAATCCCAATACATCCTACACCAGTGGTGCCCAAAGTCGGTCCTCGAAGGCCAGCATTTTGCAGGTTTTAGTTCTGTCCCTGGTTTAATGCACTTGGATCCAGTGATGGCTCAGTAGAAGAACATTGACCTGCTGGAAAGGTTGTTACCACCACCACAGAGAGAACTAAAACATGCAGAATGAAGGTGCTCGAGGACGAATTTTGGTCACCCCTGTCCTATTCCATCTTAGAAGCATAGATGTGGCTCGGTGGTCCCTAAAGGGAGCAGTAATAAAAAGATCAACTCCTCATATGGATATCATGTATTTGTTATACAACTTATAAAATCAAAGTATAATTATAACACATATTGTGGACTGATTTAATTCCAAGTTCTATAAAACAGTGTATTTATTGACTCTGTGAGATAAAAAATGGAATGAATCCTTTTTCTTCCTTTGTCTTTTTAGGTCATCTCATTAATTGCACAGTTTCTTTTTGTAAATGCGAACCTGAGGTCTGCACTCTTCTGAAGTATGGCCTTTGGCCTGCTTCACCGGAGAAGCCACAGGCTGCTTTTTCAATGGCTCTTCTTGAGCTATTTGTCCATCTTTCTTTGGAGTGCCAGGTCTCTGTAGAGGGATTCATCAACACCTTACGGTGGAAAAACAATCTTACTGTTATGGAGGTAGAGAGAAAAAGATATGTCCTAGTAAATATGTCAACAATATTGCAACTTTTTTATTCTGTTTAATATATTAAATATTTCTTTAAATTAATGTCACTGATGGCATTTCCAGTAGACTAGATGTGTTATTTACTGCTTTCTCATTTAGAATTTTTTTTTTTACAGTATTTATTTATTTATTTTTTTTACTTATGTACCTTTGGAATTAATAGATTAAACATAAGTACTGTGACTCTTTTTACTACAGGTTAATATGCTGTACAGACCCCTAGTAGGAGAGTCTATTTCCCAGTTTCGCCATTATCACTTCCGACGAAGGTCACTAATTTTGATGTAATTTGTATTATTTCCAATTATTCACAGAGATATTGGATTGTTCAATAACATACATTGTTGACTTATCTACAGAGATTGTTCCAAGATGGAAGAGGAACTATGTGATGAAGCTGACCGAAATCAACCAGCTCAGGTATGATCCTTTTTTGAATACCAAATCAGTAGGCAGATTGGTGGTGTGTCTGTAATGATGAGGGTGCTGCAAAGGTCTGCAGTTTTCAAGACATGTAGTAAATACAAAAAAATGTAGTCAAATGTCTCGATTTGGTGGTTGTTCCATGTTCCTAACCTCACCTATGGGAAGCAGCCTCACTACTAGGCACTAACCTCAGACATGCATAAGATAATGTATAAACATTGTGAAATACTTACACAAGACTTACAATGTTGCCACATTAATGACAAAGTATTAAGCTCAGCTAATTATACAAGCTATGCCAATATAAAGTCTTTGTTTTCATTTTTAGATCCGGATCACATAAACAGGAGTCACTCATTGAAGATGAATAACAGTAAGAGACAGATATTTGTACTCTTCTATATTTGAACAACAGTTCTCGCCTGAAGTAAAGAAACTGTGCGTTGTTTTGTTTTTTTTGTTTGTTTTTGTTGTGGTTAGGCTGGACAGGGATCTTCGAATAATTGAGAGACACCATGGTGTAAAACGAAGGTGGCTCCCTTCGGATGACATTTTCCAGAGAACACTGAGAGATGTTGACCAGGAACTTAGAGGTCAGCTGATACGACGAGCACAAAATGAAGCAAGGGAGAGGACCACTCTTCTCAACCTGAAAAGAAGATATAATGGTAACGCTACTTCTTTTCTTGACTGTATGGTCATTAGCAAAATTGAAGCTCAAAGGTCTTGTGGTTGAATCCCAGCATGTGGTAAACCTAAATTTAATCTTTATGTTATCCCTGCACCATGCATATGTTCACTCTGGGTACTTAAGCTTCTTTATGCAGTGTACGAAGTGACTGGTTTATTCCAACTTGTCCTTTGTCATGGGTATGTGCTTTTGATGTGTATGGTTATTTATCTTTGGTGTATGAATATGTTTCTTGGGTGTATCCTGTCTTTCACCTAATGCCCGTTGTAAATAGGCACAGATAAGTGAGTATTGTAATACATCCATTTTCTAATGGACATTCAATGATCTTATGCATTACTGCAGATATTAAGTCACTGTAAGAACTATCAGTCTTTATATTCTGAGGATAACTTTTTTAAGAGTACAATTAAAATATCATTCAATTATTGGCAGTAATAGATTTTGACCTACAAACTGATATTTCCTTATGCGAACTTTAGTGTCATGTTGAATATCTTGTGTAGAATTGGCTGCCACTACTTGTGTTCACAAAATCCAAATTGAGATAAACACTATTTCAGATGTTGACCTTTTATTATGTTTAACATACTTCAATAAATGACTATTGTATCATGTTTTCATATTGTGTTGATTGTATTATTTTTACTAGTATTTATATTTCTTCTTTCTTTACAGATGGACAGGGAGTTGCTTTAAGGCTGTCCAAGCAAGTGAATGCCTGTAACAGAAAACTGAAGAAGATTGTTACAGAGTACAATAATCTGCAGTGGCCTCCACAAACTGGCATCTTTCCATCACATTTAGAATTTCGAGAATTGTGTGATGCCTCCTCCCAGCTGTACACATTGTTTGATGAACAAGTGAGTAGAATTGATCTAAAGGTTTTATTCAACTTTCTACATGCTGTTATTCACTTTATGTTGCTACTACGCTTTAACAAGGTTCCACTTGCAATTGTTCTCTTATTTTAAAGATTGAAGATCATGGTGTTGTTCCAAAGAACCTAAAAAGTCGAGCAATAGAAGCCCTGCATTTGAAGACTAGAGCAGCTGAAGAAAAGCTTCTACTTAAGAGAGAGATGAACACTGTCATTCTTCACCTTCATCAACAACATGGACATTTAAGTTCAGCTATAAATGATACTGCAGATCCTGGTTCAAAAGCTGTACTTCATCAAAACATTATCATGTTAGAAAAGAAAATGTACAGTGCAATGAACATGTTCAAGAGGTTTATTGAAGTTGGTGCCCCTCCTCCAAATCATCACCTACCAGAGTTTAACTCTCATTCTCAAGCACTTATGTCTCCAGATCTACATTACATAGACTATGATGAAAGCATTGACGATGGAGAGGATGAAGAGGATGATGACGACAATGTTGACGAAGGAGAGAACAGCATAGATTGTGAATCATCTTCATGATTTATGGCCACTTACTGTCCTATGTGAAGAGCACATATTCCAGTATAAAAAGTTTATTGTTTGATGATTTTCATATAAGCTTTTTGTTCTAACATCTCAGTTTATTGCTTTTGATATTGTTGAGACATATCTGTTTTTTAAGTCAAGCTATATATAATCAAGGGCATTTTAGTTTTACTCATTACAGCTTTGTACTCTTTTTCACATTTATTAATGTTCTTGTTCAGTATGACATTGTTAATGACTAAACTTCATTTACAGTTTGAATTTAACTCTTAATTTTGAGATGCTGCATAATGTGCTTTACATAATATCTTTAAATTTGGGCACAACAACGAAATAACTAAAACGTAGTGGACTAAAATTTTGTGATGTTCATATTTGAGAAATATTTGACTGTTATCCAAGAATTACATTATTTTGAAGGGCACTACTCTGTATTAAAAATTCATTAAGAGCTACGTCAGTGTTTCTGTGATATTTCAGACAGATTTCAAAACTTACAATATGGACTATTTGTAGCCTGTGTAGGGACTTACAAACTGGTTGATTTGATTTACCTTCCTGGTTTTAGTAAGAATGCCAGCAGCACCATAATATATAATCTGCAGTTGGATGATTGACTACTTTTTTAGGAGACCCCTCACACCAGCATCCAGGTTGAGTGTTTGCTGTCTACGCGCTCCTTCCACTGCTCCACCACTCAGATGGCTGCACAGACTAGTGAGAATTATCTTACTGTTAGATTTGCATTTAGTTTTGCAACTGTAAGGACATGTACATTCCTGGTTGTTTAAAAGGTTATAGAGCAGTTAACATTAGTGTTGATGTTTGCGTTTTTCAGGAGGGCAACGCGAATATTGACGTCCTTCACACCAGATATTACATTAAAATGTAAGCACACAGCGGGACGGATCAGGCAGGAATATAAAGACAGAGAGTCTGAATAACACCAACTGTATGTCAGAAAATTCTGACATGTAGTCTTATGTGATTTGTCTCTGCTTACATAAAAAAAATATATGGGCCACTATGGAAAATGGTAACAAACCATTTTGGGACCTATACTGTCTGCCCTCTTTTTTCCCTTATGGGGCCCACCTAGGTATGCCGGCTGGGGCATTATGACATAACTGTTTGTAACCTACCTGAGAAAGCGGCAACATACAGTCATATGAAAAAGTTTGGGCCCCTCTATTAATCTCAATCATTTTTATGTATAAATATTTGGGTGTTTACAAAAGCTACTTCAGTTTGATATATCTAATGGACACAGTAATATTTCTGTTTCCATTAGACACAGAAATAAATTAGGTTTATTGGACTAACAGAAAATGTGCAGTACGCATTAACAGAAAATTTGACAGGTGCAAAAATATGGGCACCTCAACAGAAAAGTGACATTAATATTTATTAGATCTGCCTTTTGCAAAAATAACAGCCTGTAGTTGCTTCCTGTAGCTTTTAATGAGTTCTTTGATCCTGTATGAAGGTATTTTTGACCATTCCTCTTTACAAAACAATTCCAGTTGAGTTAAGTGTGATGGTTGCCGAGCATGGACAGTCCGCTTCAAATCATCCCAGATGTTCAGTGATATTCAGGTCTGGACTGGGATGGCCATCCAGAACATTGCAATTGTTCCTCTGCATGAATGCCTGAGTAGATTTGGAGCAGTGTTTTGGATCATTGTCTTGCTGAAATATCCATCCCCGGCATAACTTCAACTTCGTATCAGCTTCTTGAACATTATTCTCAAGAATCTGTTAATATTGAGTGGAATCCATGTGACCCTCAACTTTAACAAGATTCCCAGTACCAGCATTGGCCACACAGCCCCAAAGCATGATGGAACCTCCACCAAATTTTACAGTGGGTAGCAAGTGTTTTTCTTGGAATGCTGTTTCCCCCCCCCGCCATGCATAATGCCTTTTTTATGACCAAACAACTCAATCTTTGTTTCTTCAGTCCACAGGACCTTATTCCAAAATGAAGCTGGCTCGTCCAAATGTGCTTTTGCAGACCTCAAGCGGCTCTGTTTGAGGCGGAATTGCTGAAAAGGCTTCTTTTGCATCACTCTCCCATACAGCTTCTCCTTGTTAACACATACTATCTGTAATAGTGCAGCTAAACTAAATATGAGAAAAACGTGAAGCCCTGATCATAGTTTAAAACACTACACACTACAATTATACTCTCAATGACCATATACATTACTTTATAACAGCCTCGCACTTACAACTCACAGGGTCTTATTGTTGCGGCACACGTTCAATATTTGAAATGGAATGCGCCCCATCGCGGGTGCATTGACACACGGGGCGATGTCATGATTGAACTCACCAGTCTGAGTGGGTAGTAAATTCTGTTAAAGTAAGTAAATCACATTTTCCAGTCATAAATTGAAATTATCAGACAGAATGAAATCCTAATGTCAAATCGTATTAATAGTTTTCATTAAGCGGCAAAAAGTGTGTAACTGGTCACGTGGCGTGTCACCCATTGATAACCAATAGTAACGTGACGTTGTGGAACTACTGCATCCCACACTGGGATCTTCTCCAGCTGTGTCCTATCAACATGCCTGTCCTAACGATTTCGCGAAGGGAGAAAGTGCCTTTACCTGAACGTGTCGTCTTCTAACCTGGTCAATTTGTTTATTTAAAAGGAAAGATCTTACTCATTCTTTTGCTAAAGGGTATTATCTGTGCTACCATGTGGACATTTTTCAAGTGTAATAGTAATGAGTTCAGCTAACATGCTCACTGATGTGTTCGTTTGATACCCAAATGTTTGTTACTATTTAAAGAACTCACATTTGACAGAATATCTTTTCAATACAAAAGCTTTTATTGATGCATTGTACATTTATCAATTGTTTAAGAAAAAACTACAGGAAATGCTAACATTGACAGATGTCAGATGTCACAACTGTGACCAAATTAGAAGTGTCTTTTTTGCAGTCCCAGTGCAGACAATTTTTCAGTTTTTCTTGAATCCACATGCCAGGTGTGACCACTGCTCACATGTGTTGCAACGTCGCCACTCACGCCACTTCTTCTTGGCATTTTTTTTCTCATCACTGAACAGATGTTCAGTGATGAACGTCTGTTCAACAGATGTTGCAAACATCCGTAGTATCTAAATAAAGAAAAATAAGTCATTTATTGACAAATGTAGTTTAAAAAACATAAAAGAAGCATAATGCCTTAATTTATTTAAATGCATACCATCTGTAGTCGGTTCTCTTGACAGCACTTCCGTCAAACCCATAGGCTCTGTTACGCTCCGCTCATCTAAAGAAGAATTAACAGTTTAGTTGCAATGTGATCTCAAGGTAGGTCATACCTTCAAGTAACGTTTAACATATTATACTTTATACGGGAATATGTTGAACTCAAGCGTTACTATCAGTTCTGTGTAAACAGCATATTTAAACATATTGAAACAGTTTTATTATTAATACTTTTTATTTTTATTCATTGTCATCAAAATTAGGGCCCTGAGGATGGGCATCCTGCATGTTTTAGTTCTCTCACCGGTGGAAGTTACAAACTTTTCATCATGTCAACCTATTCATAGGCCTTGCATTAAACCAGGAACAGAACTAAGAAATGCAAGGTGCTGGCCATTGAGGAACAATTTTGGGAACCCCCACTTTAAGCTATTGGTTAGTGTGATTTGTATGTAATTATTTCTGCAATTTTTTTTTTATGTTGAAAACAAATTATTGCCTGCTCATTCATTAGTTCCGTAATTTGAGATGTCTTCTACTTCCTTAAAGTTAAACAAGTGATGCAAGACAAGCATCTATGCTTTAGTTCTGTACTACTGTATTTTGTGGTACATCTAATTTAATAATTTCTTTAATGTTTGCATGTGTAATTAAAGCTGGAAATGTGGTTGATGTACATAGGGAATGAGAGTTTTCTGTGTTTTGTTGTGTGACTGATGGTCTCCACCTCAAGTGGTTTGAATAAGCAATAAAACATAACCAAACATAGTGCTGCAAAGTATTCGGATTTATGTCAGCTGTGACACCAGCTGCAACTATTACTTTTAACAGCTCACAATAAAATATTTCTGTATTCCGCATTTGTGAATGTGACTATTGTTCAGAGGGAACATCAGCTGTTGTGAGACTTGCCAACTTGCTAATTGTCACAACTACATTTGTTCAACAGTCTTAGCATGAGAAACGCATCACATGCACTATATTACACATACATTTTTGTACAACCACAATATCAATGCCGAGATGAATCTTGCAGACATTGACATGACAGTACAGCTATAATCCAACTATACATAATAGCCATATAGAACATTTTGAAAGGTGTTACATCCTCACTAATGAGATCACCCAATACACGTACCCCAAAGCGTATGTGATTTATCTAAGTATGGAATATTTATAATTTCTTAAACATATCTGGTTGTACGTCAGAGTAACCTAAAGACAAAGCTGGACTCCCCACACTTTTTGTATCTGAAAACCTATAAATCATCCGGAATACATATTTTCCTAAGGAAGACCAGACATATTGTGTTACCGAGGGTGTAGTGCGCTTTGTAATATACCCACATAACATACATAACAACATTGTAATGGAGGACTTTCAGGATAGACATGCAACAAACTTACCATTTGCACACATTGCATTCAAAATGTCTTCCACAGTTGGTGTCCTAATTTTCCTCCCGGGGTCTGATACAAAGAATAAAATATAATTATTGAAATTGTTTTTCCAACATATTTTCAATATGAGTACAATAAAATGCAATATCAAAACTTGAAGTACAAGTATCCAGGACATGGCTTAAACAGTATTTCTCAAGTACACATTGTGAAGTGTGAACGATTAAAGGTTTTCTTAAGGCTAATATTAATCAACACAACATTGTACTTTATTAATTTTAATGAACGAAAGGACAATTTCCCATACTTCAGGGTATATTTGTTTCATTTCTCGTTGTAAGTTGGCATCTGCTTCTGCAAAGTTTTTACGGTAACTATTCCATCATAGACCATAATTGCAAATAACTAAGCAGGTATCTGTTGGGATACACTGAATAGAATTGTCACAGGGAAAGAGATTTATTTCTAATATAAATCTGATATAAAAACCATATATACAATTTCAAATGGAATTGTATGATTAAAACAAGTCCAAAAAAAACCCCCTATTACATGGAAAGGGATACTGAATGAAGTCCTTCCAATAAGGACCGCTTGTTTTACTTCTCTGTCTGGTGGTTGTAACCTCCTCAACATGTCAATTTTCTTCTTTGGCCTTCTAATGAGCCATGATTGAATCCAGGTGTGTTAACCTAGATTCAATCATGGCTCAAGGGCATGAAGGTTCCAGCCCTTGAGAATCAACTTTGGAAACCACTGTTCTAGAAAGTAAATCGAACAGAACAATGCAAGTATTACACAACTACAAAATAACTAAGGCAAGATACTTTTTCCAAAAATTAAGTTTATGAATAGCCTGGTAAAAAAATGACCCATTGTACTACACATTGAAGCATCCAGAGGGTCTGGGCTATGGCTATTGAGACACTATTGCTCAATTAACACTCATTTAACACCTCTCTAGAGGTGTTAAATTTTACCCAATCGCTAATGTTTGTCTGTGACGTATGTCATGTGCCAGTTCAATGCCAAAAATTCTACTTGAAATTGCATTTGCTGCAAATAAATAAATAAATAAAATAAAATAAATAAATACATAAAATCTGTCACTACAAAGACAGAAGCCCTGAGCTCATCGAGGCAGCTGTCCATGTTAATTCCATATTTGGAAGGCCAACAAAGACTGAATGGCTTCCTTTACTTTGCTACAACTACAGGTGGACTGCAATTCTAAAACAGCACAGAAAATTGGCAGTCTTAACAACTTCTCCTTCTGTTTACTGATTGGCACAATGAAACGTCTGCAGGAGATAATCCGAGTCAAGGGGAGAAAGCAAAGGCTGTGCTGTAAGTGAGAATTGCAATGATCAGGCTAGCTATACACACAACAATGCTTGTCAACATAACAGCTACAGTAAATCCTCTCTCACCCTTGTTCTTTAACTGATCCCTGCAGAACAGGTTGTAACCAGACAGGTCCTTGGTGTATAACTTCTTGTTTTTAGGTTGAGAAGAAGATGGCTTTTTTCTTCTATAGTTTCCAATCCAGTTCTAAAAAACACAAAAGTCTTGTTACAAAACAGGAAGTTTGAATTTATTTTTATATGAAATTGCATCTTGCCTTCTGAATTCTGAAATTGAATGGCTAGAAAGAACTTTGGTAAACATACATCAATGACAAACGGTGGCAAGCCAGTGGCCTGGGATGCCGCTCCAACCAGTGGAGATCCCACCCTGGTCATCCCTTCTTTATAGTCTTTCTGGAGGAAGACCTTCGCTTCCTCCGAGATATGTGTTCTCTCTTATCATGAAATGAAAAAAAGCAGAGCATATAAAAAAATAATATTCAGGACAAACACATATTTTCTTAGATCTTGCTGTATAGCTCAATGTTTAAGAGATGCTACACATACCTCTTCTTGACATTGAACCTAAAAGAAAGACAGAAAATACAACCATGAATATGAATAAACAGAAGGTAGCTGTTTTTTCTGGTATGTGATAAATAAATATTAGCATGCATTGTGCTTGCAGGGTATCCCCCAGAAAACATGGTAAGCCCGGTGGTTCAGTTTTATGACAGTCAGTCATCCTGTAGCTGGTCATGTTTTTGAGATAAAAAATGTTAAAAGTTGACGGGAAATTTGAAATTACATTTTGAGAATTATGTGTTATTGAAAGATTGGAAGATTAATACTTGAACAATAACTATAAAGTCATAGAAAATGCAAACGTTTTACAAAGACTTAAATAAATAAACAATGCTTAGCCTGGTGGGGCAACAAATAAAGAATGATGGCCTCAGGGCTTATAATACACTGTGGGAAACGATGAAATGTAATGAACTGTATGATAGAATCCTAACATTAAATCAATATACTGATATAAACTAGTATACTGAAAAGTATACGGTTTTTTAAGATATATGAAACAAAATTTTAGCACATTGTTATTAAAGGTATGAAGGACAGCTACATTTGAATGTGACTGGCTTTTAAGAGGCTACTTTAGCTAGCTTTTTTTTTCTACCAAATAGGGTTAAAAACGTGTCTAAATCTGTACAAACACATGCTGTGCCACATACTCGCTAACATTAACTCATAGAACTACCATCAGCAGATTTATAAATGTAGACTTTCGGTCTTTTGAGGTTTTTTACTACATTTTTATTTGACAGATTCAGGGGCTACTCACCAGCTCCGACCGTGGAAAGTGTCGCGTCGAATGACGTAAGCTTCTTCTTCTTCTTCTTCTCTAATGTTTTGTCGGGTGCAATCCGTAATTTATTATTATTACTACTAATACAAATATTAAACATTTTCATATGGTACAAACACAGATTTTCATATAATCATATGAGCAAATCCATCCGTATTTTTATTTTTAATTTTTTAAATTAAAAATAAGATTAGGGCCAACCCTAACTTCTTCTTATCATTATTAATGGATTGCAAGCAACTTCGGATGTACATACAGCCACCTAGTGGAAGGCTATGAGGTTGGACAACTACATAACTCTAGAATATACCTTTTAATTTCATTGTATGCTTATATATATATATATATATATATATATATATATATATATATATATATATAATTGCACGACCGGAAGATAAAAACACGGCATGTATTGAGAGAACACGTCTTGTAAAGATCCAATAAAATTAACCAAGTATGTTAAATTTTGGCATTTATTTTGAGTGAATTATTGGAAAAAATCCAAAGAAATAAAAGGCATATTGGGAATATAAGTCTTTAAAAAAGCGAACAAAAATAAACAAAACAGAAAAAAAAACCCTCCGGTTTTAGATTTTAGTGAGTTGTTTTTAAATACTGTAACGTTTATTACAATACCTAATTAAAATCTTATGACGGATACGTTTGGCTTTTGTATTTTTAGTAAATTCTTAATATCCTGTTCAAATTCGCAGATAAATTATAAATAAAGGTTTTTAAAAAAAGGTTAAAAAAAGGTTCTATTAGCGACAAGCGGCTGTTATCACCGATAGAATGGTTGATAACGGTTGATAACAGCCTGCTAGCAGGTAGAGCAGGGACCAACTGAGGCCATTCAATGGGGCTGATAACCACTGATAATCGCCATTCTATGGGATGATAACATCCGAAGCGGGTGCTTCCCCACACATCCAAAATTAACCACTGGATGAAAAAGAAAGATAAAAAAAGGATCAATAAAAACAAAGCAAGACCGGCACTTTCAAAAAAATAAAAAATAAAATAAAATTCCCAGTCATTTTCATTCCAGTTCAAAACATTGTTACTTTTTAAAGTCAAACCCGCGGCTCTCGATCGATCTGTTTGTTGCCTGCCAGAACTAGAAAGCTGAAATAAGATGGGGAAGGGATTAAAATAAGCAGCGAGGAAGAGACGCGGAGGGCGACGTCTCGCTAACGAACACTCGGATACTCCGGAGGTGCACTTTATGAATGCTTTTGTGTTTGTGTTCCAGTGTTAATGGAAAAAATAAAGCCGAAGCCTGAGCAGGTGCGGAGACAAACAATTAAACGGCAGCAGCATGACGCACAGCGCGAGCGGCGCTGCATCTCATTTATCAGGACGAAACCCATTTCACCAGGCAGCAGCTCCCGAAACTTCATGAACTCTGGGTCAAAAAGATTCAGAACTTGTTTCTCTCCAGTCAGATCAGTCACGCGGACCGCCATGCATCTGCGCTTCTCACCTCTGATACACTGTACCTACAAATGAAGTTGATGTTACGAATCCTGAGCGGCACCTTTAATTAAAGACAGCATAAAATTTGGCTCATTTCCCTCAGACTAAATGCGTCAATCAACACATTTAATCTCTGCGGCAAAAACACACACAGAAAAGGTTTTGAATGTCTGACTGAAGCTGATTGGATTCCCAAGTCTTGTTCTTACAGTAGAATAGAGTATCTGATGCACCATGGAAGAAAATCATTGAGCTGAATCGAAATAATGTTCCTCAGGAAAGAATGGGAAAATCCTTGCATTTTTCTCCCCCTTCAGTTCAGATTATAACGAAATCACTCAGGAAACCTGGAGGAAGCCGAAGAAGGACAGCTATGATCTCCAATCCCTCAGACGGTACTGCTTTAAGACGTACTTTCCTTTAACAGCCGATTGAACCACTTGGCTACTTGAGTAAACAATCGTCAAATTCTGTTTGATCAGCAAGCTGGCTGCAGCAATCAAAAGTATTTTTTTAGTCCTGACTTAAAGGACCCAACAATCTTCTGAACATCTTATGGTTTTGGGGAGTTTGCTCCAGAGTCCAGGAGCATGCATAATTGACAAGCAACTCAGAATTGTATTTTGAACCTGGACCAACAAGTGCATTAGTAGATCAACATTTTAAAATCTAAATTCTTAAATGTTGGTTTCTAAATCTATTCTTTGTTGAGCGATGGTGAGACCATCCCAAGTTTTTGCTGCTTCTAACCAAGATCTCGTTGTTTTAAGTTTATTATCCACATCTCTGACCATGGATTTGGGCTGGGACATGGATAGACCAGTAAACAATTGTTTTTTTTTTTGTTTTTTTCTGGCTCAGCAGTCTATGGGAAGACAGATCAGTGCCGCCCTTACATTATTTAACACTCATCTTCTGTTGTATTCAGTAATCTGCTGTGAATAAGGCAGCAGTAAATCTTATCTGAATGTAATTAAAGTCAAAGCAAAACTGTTTTTAATGACTGAATCGCTTAATGGCTTTGCATCCTCAGTGATAAAGTAGCTTTAAGAATTGGCGGAATACATTAGGAACAAAACAGATATGAGATAGAAAGTTTGACCTAAATACCACCTGCAATTACACAATTCAAAGACGAACATTCTCCAAATTAAGAGTTGTGGGTTTTTGTTAAGTAGCAAATAGTCACCAAATTTGGTAACATCGCATTTACACATTTTCTACTTCCTTTCGCCACCAGTTTGCACTTCTGCCCGTCATTTCTCATCTCTCCTCAAATTTCAGACTGATGACTCAAACAGGCAGGTGAGCAGCCAGTTCTCTAACCAGGTCGGAATGGCCGGGTTGGGATGGAGGGATGCCGTGTCCACGGACAGACCATTACACCCATCAATCAGCCGGTCAGCTGAAGTGCTCACCCAGGACAGAACACGGCGTTTGTGGGGGTGGGGAGGAAGTGTGGAGGGGGAGAGATTGAGACAGATTTAAGAGGCCTCTGCTGGGAAATTCATCACTCCTGGCAGAGTCCTCCATCAGAGACAAGGAGGAAAAAAAAATATTCTCCAATCACTTTGAATGCTGATGCCTCATCCTTACACAGTGGGGAAATGAGTTCTTAGTATCAAACTGCTCTCACAACAGCCAGGAAAATCAGGAACTCAATTTTTACTTTGATCTATAACTGCATATTTTAAACCAATACATTAGTTATCGATAAAAAGCTAAATACATGAGATTATGCCTTGTGTCAAGAGCTTGCAAGCTAGTTAAGGACAGTCGGTGAGCCTTTTTTCTGCTTCACATGTGAACTTTCTCACAATTTGCAAAATATACCAAAAGTACCCGAATGACGTAGGTGGTCTTTTTAAGTTGCAAAATCGTCAGATGCACTCTGGGTTTCATGTGCTGCTCCTGCATGACTCCCTGCTGCCGCCGCTAGCCTCTTCCTCCATCTATTCATTTTAGCTTCCCATCACTCATTTTACTTTAAATGATTTCTCAAACTACAATCCGTCTATTTCTGTCCCAGGCCACCTTGGACTCCAACAATAACTTATAGTCTCCAGGTGAGCGCAATAGCTCAGGTATTGGAACCCTGAAAAGGACGCCTCGCGTTCAGGTTCAGCTCCTAGTTCACTTAGAAAGACTATCCAAATTTCCTTTGTGTAAATACAGCACATATGACTGGTATACATATAGGTATGCTAAACATTTTTGTGACATCGGGGATCATTGTAATCAAATCCATTATTCACGTATTCCAAATTGAGCCCAATGAAGATCTGAGCCACAGGTCGTTTACATCACAAAACCACTAGAGGGAGACAAAGTGCTTGCAGCTCAATCTTTGGTATGTGTACACTATGCATTAATGCTGTGGTTTCCAACCCCGGTCATTAGTAGAATACTTTCATCAGTTATAAGACATGATTTAGCTAAAACTACAGCCAGGAGTGATGACTTGGCAGGACTACATTTTAAATGTTTTTGCACCTTTTCTCCTACTCCTCAGCCAGTGACCAAACCTGGTTAACTATGCACTCATTGTTTTCTCATTTAAGTCAAACACAAGGGATATTGGCTTAGATTAAGTTTCTATTGATGGTTAGATCCTATAACTCAAAGCCTGCTTAGAAGTCCTTGAATTTCCAGTCAGATGGTGCAAAGCCTAGTACGGGTCTCTTTTCTCCATTTGTTTTCTGTGTTTTGTAGGATGTTTGGCTAAAGGATCATTATGGTTTCAAAATGTGACAAAATTATCATTAGATTAACAACTTGGAGAACAATATATATTTTTAAAGGAAAGAATATACTTGTAATGCCTGCCAAGGCAATATGTTTGCAAAACTAAGAGATTATTATATTTTTTTTACTTTCTCTTGGATGGAGAACTATGCTAATCAACACCCTGCTAGCCATCCTTATGCACCTTTGTTCATCATGGATGGCTGCAAATCAATGACAACATCACACTGTTATTCAAGAGGCCAAAATCTCTGACATTCCACCAGAGTGAATGACAGCCAGTTTACGAATGTACAGAAGCTCAGGACCACTAGTCGTGTCACACTTCAAGGACCTCAAAAATTGTTGCCAAAAAAAGAAACAAAACATCATCATTACTTGTACATGTGTAGAATTTTGATCCATATAAGTTTTGCAGGTGCGTTAATGTCTTGATCTTGTTGGTCACATAGTGCTCTAGCCGATACGAAGGTCGACACATAACAGGTGACCAATTAGTTGGCTCCCCTTCCTGGCACTTGTTGGTGGACAGTCACTTGGTCAGATTTTTTTCTGCATCTCTAGTACCTTGGTGTCTTCATGGTGTCATATATGTTGTATATCTGAGGCTCACGCAGAGCAAGACTTGTACAATGCCAAGTTCTTGTATTTTAGGGGATAGCAATACACCGTGACATGTTGAGCAGCAAGGCCATGAAGTGATGAGATCATAACCTAGACGGCCAACTCATACATATATTATACTGGCTAATTAAAGATGTGTTAAACAATTACATATGATTTGTCTGATGTCAGGGAATGGGCATGATCAGCGTTTTCACAAGTCCAACCACAAATAGGACCAAAATCTGTGTAGCCATGCTTTTTTCAATTCTACATGATGGAATTAACTGAATTTACATCATTTGTATTTACTCAGATTATATGTCATTGACATGTAATGGTTGGAAGTACTTAAGAATGGGAAAAATATTTCAGAGCATTTTATGTTTCTTCTGCAGAGATCAGAGAATGTATAGATAAGTGTAACCCGCTGCATTTTCAGGGAGCCAAACTGTTAATCTCTTTCACCTTTTTTCTTCTTCTTTTCTTCTTCATCTGAAAGTGACACAGAACCTGAAGAGTCACAACTCACATTCAACAACAACTTTAAAATACAGGTTTAAAATTGGCATCTGAAAAGGTTGTCAGAGTTCAGCGTAATAATGGACCTGTGGCCCCAAAATACTGTATTTTACTTTAAACCCAGTCATCAGTACACCTTCGATTTTCTTTCCACGCTCCAAGAAGAAGAAAAAAAAGAGCTGAGAAACGCACAATTTCTGATTAGACTTTTTGAAAACACATGTCAGATGGTACCGCCAACTTTCTACACTGTGGCACAAGCATAATAATAAAACATAAAATAATAATAATAACAATAATAATAATAATAATAATAATAATAATAATAATAATAATAATAATAATAATAATAATAATAATAAATGTTTAATTGAATAATAAGTTTATGATGGACGTTAGCAGTTTCATAGACAGACATGCACACAGTGCTGATTGGAAAAAAAAGCACACTCAAACCTTTTAGATTTTTGTCCTCCTGGTTTGCATTTAAACACTCGATGAGCGTTTTGACAGAAAATAATACAATCACTGAGCAGCTAATTAATAAGCAGACAAAGCATGTAACTGAGGAACACCGCAAAGTGTTAATGAAATAATCAAACCAATCGATATTTAATCAGCCATAACATGACTAATGAACTGACTCTGATAATATGACAAGTTCATATTGTCTTCATCATTCAAGCAAATCCCACATGAGCATCTTTAATGTGTTTTTACAGTGTTTCTTTCTGCTATGGTGGGATAACTTTGGGCCACTTCCTGATAAATGGTTAGGAATGTCCATTTATAGGAAAGGACACTAGTTCCTAATGCTTCCCCGATCATGTGGTTTTTAAAGAAAAACAGCCATCTTTAAAATTGTGTTTTTAATCTTGAGCGTAACCGGAGACGTTCTACTGCGGCTTTTGTGAAATTTTTGCATAGATCCTGCGGGAGTAATATGTTTCACTTCTGGTAATGTTAGACTCAGCAAACATTTTTCCTGAGTTTAAAATAATTTCCATTTTCATTTAGAGTTTTAGCTGCCGTAAAACAATTGGGAGTTATTAATGGCGGCTAGAAAACCCTGGGTTGTACCAGATTAATTGTGAGGGAAGGAAGCCTATATTTGTGAAATCCAATTAAAATTTAGTTATTACACAATCGCGTAGAGTTTTGAGTGACTTCACTAAAGTTACAGAGAAGATGTGGAAGGATCATCAGTTATAGTTTGATAGATTGTTTTCCTTCTCTCCCTCAGCTGGGCTGAGAAAGTCTTCAGCAGGAGAATTAGTTTAAAAATCGGGTTCAAACTGCTAGAAAGAGTCAAAACAAACAGTGTTTTACTCCTGTTTCAGATTGCCAAACAGATTAGTGCTCTTTTGTTCTGATTTCACTGTTTCCTTTCACTTTCTGAAGCAGTGAGCTGTGATCTCTGCTGACTTCGCAGAAGACAGAATCTGAATGTCGCCTTTGT